>NC_069378.1:26945000-27580000 GCF_021730395.1 Mercenaria mercenaria | reverse complement strand
ACTCTCTCCTTGCGTATTTTGGTATTTTATTTCGGTAACATGTTAACTTCACAATAAACAGTATTGTATGTAGACCGGTTAGACATAAAATGAAGGAAAATAAATATACGTGTATTCATTTAGTATTTAAAGCAAATGTAAAGACAAAAACATATCTATGAGATCGTACAGGAAAGAAAGGACAGAAAAGCAAGAAGCAAGAAAAGATAGGTTGTAGAGGTCACTTTAGAGCACTTGGTTATGTTTGACGGACTTGTATCATACTCATAAAGGGTCTGAATTAAGAAATTAGATAATTTGGAGTCGTGTTATGTTTTAAATCTGTTTGTTTGCTGTATATATTTTTGTACGTGTAGAAAGATAGAATTATTTTGTGTGTTTGGATTGATGAATTACCATATAGCAAAGTATGTAGTGTTATGTTGGAAATTAGTTGGACGCTGTTGAATAATTCCGCGCGCTCTCTGTGTAAATAGGACAGTTGAAGAAATAGTGGTATGTATTTTCAGCCTCGCCACATGTACATAGTGGGCTATTAACGATGTTCTTGGAAAAGAGGTCTTCATTTAGAGAACTACAATGTGTTCTGAGTCTACAATGGAGAATTTGGTATTTGCGGTCTCCAACATAGTAATGGTCGGGGGCTTTATGTCCTCCAGAAAAGAGTCTCCTTTTAAAGATGGCTAGTGTGGGAGAGTTTCGCAGATCTAGTGGTAATTGATTCCATTCGGTTATGGTTGATGGTAGGAAAGAGTTAGCATATAGTTGTGTATGACACTGAAAGTTTCTGATATTGTTTGCATTTCTTAGATTGTATACAGATGTTTGGCCAACGGCATCTGGAACCAAGGAGGAGAGATAATGGGGAGTCAGAAGATTAGTCATTTTATAGAATAGGATCAGTTTATGTTTGTTTCTCCTGATTTTAAGGGGCTCAAATCCAGTATCATTGTACAGGTTCTCAAAAGAAACTAATTTGGGTGCTCCAGTAATGATTCTGCAGGCTTCCAGTTGAATTTTCTCAAGTTCAAGTTCTTCCTGGTGGGTAATATTACTCCATACCACATCAGAATACTCAAGAAGAGGTCGTATAAAAGACAGATACATAGTTTCGAGGGATTTGCGATCAAGAATAAACTTTAAGGTTCTCATGATACCGATACGTTTCCACGCCTTTTCCTTGATACTATCTATGTGTTCGTGCCATGTTCCGTCTTTAGAGAGGACAACTCCAAGATGTTTGTGGGATTCAACCTCATTGATCTGGACATCATGCATGGTTAAAGGAGGATGTAAGGGTTTATTAACTTTACGAGAGATAAGAAGAGACTCTGTTTTTCTTGGATTAAAGTCTACTAGCCAGTCATTCGACCATTTAGTTATTTTTAAAAGATCAGAGTTCAAAGATTCAGCAGCAGATATTGGATTATCTACAATGATATATAGACTTGTATCGTCGGCAAAGAGTTTGATGGTAGAGTGTATGTCATGAACAATATCATTGATGAAAACAATGAAGAGAAGAGGTCCCAGAATAGAGCCC
Organism: Mercenaria mercenaria; assembly: GCF_021730395.1. NCBI lineage: Eukaryota > Metazoa > Mollusca > Bivalvia > Venerida > Veneridae > Mercenaria > Mercenaria mercenaria. The sequence continues at coordinate 27,578,457 of NC_069378.1, read as the reverse complement.
TGTGGTACACCAGCAGAGATTACAACTGTATCAGAAGAGCCACCAGGAAGAACTACTTTTTGTTTTCTTTGTGATAAGTAGTCACGAAACCAGTCTAAAAGACGTCCAGAGATACCTGTAGATTCGAGTTTGAAAAGAAGACCTTTGTGCCAGACGCGATCAAAGGCTTTAGAGATGTCACAGAAGACTGCACGGACTTCTTTTCCTTCATCTAGTGCTTGACAGAATGTATTGTATATCGAGACAAGTTGGTTTGTTGTTGAGTCGTTGGGGACAAATCCAGATTGGAGAGAAGAAATAAAGTTATTTTCTAAGAAGAAATTGAAAACATGTTTGTGGATGATTTTTTCTAATACTTTACTGATGGTGCTAAGTAGAGATATTGGTCTATAATTTGATACTAATTGCGGGTCATTCTTTTTAAAGATAGCACAGACGTGTGCAAGTTTCCATTGTGATGGTAATTTTCCAGTATGAAGTGACATATTAAAGAGTTTACAAAATGGATTTGCTAATTGCTGTGATAATTCCTTTAGGATTCTATTATTTACATTGTCTGGTCCTGCTGCTTTTCCTGTTGAAAGTGACTTGAGTGTTACAGTTATTTCATCTTCTGTGATATTGATAGAGTTTATTATTGTGTGATTCGGATTTAATTGTATGTGTGGCAGTGTTTTGTTATTGTCGTTAAGTAATGTTTGCGATTGGAAAAAGTTATTAAGTAGGTTTGCCTTGGCAGTGTCTGATGTGATAAGATTACCATTATCATTTAAGATTTGAACTGCTGGGTTAGTTAAAGGTGATATGAATTTCTTTAATATCTTCCAATAATCTGTTGGTTTAAGATTTTCATTTTTAATTTATCTGACAGTTTTTGAGAATGATGTGTTTTTGCATTTCTGAGGAGCTGAGTTGTTTTATTTCTTATTTGTCTGTATTTGGTCCAGTGATGTTCGCTCTGTGTACGTTTTGCCTTGTCATATGCTCTTTTTCTTTTTCTGATGAGTTTTCTTATTTCATTGTGCATCCATGGAGGGTCGGCTGGTCTAATTGTAGTTATTTTATTAGGAATATGTTTTTTTGATATGGAAATGATATGTTGAGTGATATTATTGCATATGTATCAATATCATCATCTGCTAGGGAGTCCCAGTTGGTAGATGCTGCCTCTTGTCTTAAATTGTCGTAGTCACCTTGGTCAAATTTCCATACCATTCTTTTGTAAGTCTTTAGATGAGGCTTAGAGTAGTTGAGACAACAATATATCGGACAGTGAAATCTGATATTTTGATCAAGGAATGGATCTCCAACACCTGACGTGTACACATCACATGAGGATGAAACAAGAAAAAGGTCTATGAGAGAGTTAGATGATTCAGTGAAATGTGTGGGTTCATTTATTAATTGTGTCATGTTATATTGTGTGGCTATATCATTAATTTTTCTTTGTGTTCCAGGCTTAAGCATATCTAAGTTGAAGTCACCTGAAATTATAATGTTACTTATGTTCGTGTCAAAAGCAAGACCAATTGAGTTTTCTATACTAGACAGAACAAGAGGAGTGGAGTTGGGAGGACGATAGAATGTTCCATAAAGAAATTTCTTGTGACCAGTTCTAAGTTCTATCCAAATACATTCAATTCCATCCGGCTCCAGGTCATATCTTCGAATAGCTGGTATATGACTTTTTACATAAACAAGGACCCCTCCATGGTTATCTCCTGATCTGTCTTTCTGATATGGAGCAGTAAAATTTTCAAAGCTAATGGAACCCGACTCAGTATTACTTCCTAGCCATGTTTCGGTAAAAGAAATGACGTCAAAATGTTGAAGTTCTCCTTGCAAAATATCCTTTTTATTGAAAAAGCTTTGAACATTATAGTGTACAAGTGAGAGAGAATTTCGAAAGTCTTCTAAGACTTCAGAAACAGATAGAACAGATGAGAGTGTGCTACATGAATCAGGACCTGGATTCTTATGAATATCACCAGCACATAATAGTATCATGGACATCCAGGTTATCAGCTCAAAATTCGTAAAGTGGCGCAGTCCCTTTATATTCATCTGAAAAAAGGCAAAGAGTCCAATCCTCACCCTATACATGGTTAGTTCTATAGCCATTAGGTAATACCAGGACTAAATGCTTCATAGGGTGAGGTTAACCAGTATCTAAAGTGACTAAGACAAAAGGGTAGTAGAACAAGGATAGAGAGAAAAGTAGAGAACAGATCAAAGATATAGAGAAGTACGAGTGCGCAACTGAACATAATAAACATAGATATAATATACCTCACAACAATTTTGATTTTTAACAAAATATATTTGTTATTAACATGCTAGAACTTATTCGACTGTTCTGTATTTTAATTCACGTGGTCATTGATGTGTTTTGATTGACAGGGGTTACACGGAATGAAACAAGTGCTTTTCATTGGCCGATACTGCCAGGCAATTACATAAAGTGTGTATGTTTCATTGATTGGTCATCGGATTATCTAATTAGTAATGGATTAAATGTTTTACAACCTGTTATTACTATAATTGTCCAAATTGTGGGTATATGGAATATAATAATAAATTTAATACAGTTTCAAGTTTTCAACATTACTTACAATTTTGAATGAATATATTTATATTGTGTGTATATTAATTCTCGTGGTCATTGATGTGTTTGATTGACAGAGGTTACACGGGGTGAAACGAGTGCTTCATTTTCATTGGCCGATACGGCCAGACAAGTACATGAAGCGTGTATATTTCATTGAATGGTCATTGGATTATGTAATTAGTAATGAATGAAATGTTTTACTACATGTACTTGTTATTACTATAATTTTCTAAATTGAAGGCATATGGAATAAGATGATGAATTTGACACAATTTAAACATTGGTTACAATTATAAATGAATATATTTATCCTGTGTGTAAGTGTACAATATTGTGTAAATTTCAAAGATGTGTGCTCATCGTCAGAATTTGTTTGTGTAAAGTGGTTATTTTCAAAATGGATTTACTATGGATTTAGTTGCAGTTGCGTTGGATATAGCGTGCCGTACATCTCTGTGAGTAACTTGTATATTAAATACTTTGGTATTACTATCTTGTAACGTTAGAAAGTATTGAGTACAAAAATGTATATAATAATATATGTTTGACAGGGATGACACAGTGAAGTTTTGTCTAAAGCAGTTAAAGTCTTGTTTTTTAGTTTCAAAAAAGCTTAGCTCTCTACTACATACTGGTACTTACTAAACATTTATGATACAAATTACATAATACAGTGTATGATATAAAATAATGCTACATCAAATGTAATATTATAGCACAAATTATAAATCACTCCATAAAGTACATAATACATTCTCACACAGAGTACTTAAAATTCACAAAAAATACAAATGTTTCATTTATTACAAATCTATCAAATATATGACTATTTAATTTACACATTATTCTAATGCAGATCTTATTCTAGATTTCATATCAGTATTCCTAATCATCATCATATTATTATTGATATTATTGTTGTTATTTTTATCATTAGTATCATTATTAATAAAAAGCAAATCATCATAGAATAGACAATTGTATTATTATAATTTGACCTACATCTCATATAATCATTACACTTATTTCTTAACTGTCACAGTAGTAGTAATCAATATCATCATCATTATCATCATCATCATCACACACTCATACAAATATTTCTTTTATCACAAATCTATCAAATATATGACTATTTAATTTACACATTTTTCTCATGCAGTTCTTATTCTAGCTATCATGTCAGTATTCATCACCATCATCAGCAGCATCATCATCTTATTATTTATTTTTTTTAATTATTATTATTTATAAAAATTTATTCATCACAAGACCTACATTTCATGTAGGCATTACACTATTTTCTTAGCTATCACAACAGTAATCATCAATATCATCATCATTATCATCATCATCACCACACATCACACAAATATTTCTTCTATTAAAAATCTATCAAATATATAACTATTTGGTTTACATATTGTTCTAATGCAGTTTTTATTCTAACTATCATATCAGTGTTCATCATCATCATCATCATCATCATCATCATTATATTCTTATTTATAAAATTTTATTCATCACAAATAGACAATTATATTCTTATTATTTGACCTACATCTCCTGTAATCATTACACTTATTTCTTAGCTATCACAGCAATAGTCATCAATATCATCACCATTATCATCATCATCATCATCATCATCATCACCACACATCATACAAATTTTTCTTTTATCACAAATATATCAAATATATGACTATTTAATTTGCACATTATTCTCATGCAGTTCTCATTCTAGCTATCATATCAGTATTCATCATCATCATCATCAGCATCATCTTATTATATATATATTTTTTTAATTATTATTATTTATAAAATTTTATTCATCACCAGACCTAAATTTCGTGTAAGCATTACACTATTTTCTTTGCTATCACAACAGTAATCATCAATATCATTATCATTATCATCATCATCATCACACATCATACAAATATTTCTTTTATTAAAGATCTATCAAATATATGACTATTTGGTTTACATATTATTCTAATGCAGTTTTTATTCTAGCTATCATATCAGTATTCATCATCATCATCATCATCATCATCATCATCATTATATTCTTATTTATGAAATTTTATTCATCACAAATAGACAATTGTATTCTTATTATTTGACCTACATCTCATGTAATCATTACACCATTTTCTTAGCTATCACAAAAATAGTCATCAATGTCATCATCATTATAATCATCATCATCACACATCATACAAATTTTTCATTTATCACAAAACTATTATATATATGACTATTTCATTTTACACATTATTTTCATGCAGTTTTTATTTTAGCTATCATATCAGTTTTCATCATCAGCATCAGCATCAACATCATCATCATCATCTTATTTATACATTTTATCATCACAAGGTAGTCAATTGTATTTTCATTATTTGTCCTGCATCTCATATAATTATTACAATAGTTATAAATAATCAACATCATCATCATCATCACCATCATCATCATCATATACAATGCAGATAATTCATTCATCACAAAACAAACACATATATGGCTATTTTATTTGTACAGTATTCTTATGTAGTCTTTAGTCAAGCCATCTTAATGGTTTTCAACATCATAATCATCATCATCATCACCATCACATATCATACAAGAAGTTTATTCATCACAATCAAACTAATGTCTATTTAATTTACACATTATGTAGTCTTTAGTCAAGCCATCTTAATGGTTTTCAACATCATAATCATCATCATCATCACCATCACATATCATACAAGAAGTTTATTCATCACAATCAAACTAATGTCTATTTAATTTACATTTTATTTTCATGTAGTCTTAATTCTAACTGCCATAATAGTATACATCATCATCATCATCAACATCAACATCTTCTCCTAATATTATGTCAATCCTGTATACCATCAAAACAATATTCATCATTATCTTCAACATCATACTCATCACAATCATCCTCTTACTCACCATCATCATCATCATCATCATCATCACCATCACATCAGCCATCAAATAATAATTATAAACACAATCACCATCATCATCCTCATTACCAAACTAGCATATCAAACATGACATCTCCTTTCTAGTTTACATACAAAACTAATCATAGGTTTCAAAACTAATTTAGATATATACTCAGATATATATATACACAGTTTCCATATATACATGTAATACACTTTTAAATCTCACTCAGTTCTTCACAGACCAGTTATATGTAACTGACTCATTCTATTTAATATTGTTCTAGTTCTGGTGGCTTAGTTTGATATTTCTTCAGATCTAGTCTACTATTTATTTTGACAACTTCATCTGTGAATGTTTGAATGTATATTGATCCATTAAAGGTCCATGATCCTTTGACATTGGTGTTGTCATCCTTTTTCATCTGCCTTGCTTCATAGGCAAGGTCACTTCTGTGTCTTGTCAAGTCTTCATTTATGTAGACATTTTCACCTAGATTCTTTAGAGCTTTTCTGCCTTTAAGGAATTCTATCTTTGCTCTGTAAGTGGTAAACTTGACTATAATATGTCTGTGTTTGTCTTTTTTCTTTGCACCAATTCTATGTGAATTATCTATGTCAGCATTTGTTATGTTGACTTTTGACTTTGCAGCAAGTGTAGTTACTATGCTAGCTATATTTTCATCTGTTTCTTCTTTATAATTGCATATTCTTACACTGTTTTTTCTGCTGTATTGCTCTGCTTCATCTTGTTTCTGCTGTAATTCAGTGTTTTGCATTTTCAGATGTTTTATTTCTTCTTTAAGAATATCAATATCTTTTTCCATGACTGATGTTTTTTCATCTACTTTCATACTTATCAGAGTGTATATTTCCTCTTTCAAAGCTTCTTTGAGAAGGTTGGCTATTCTCACTAGATCATTGTCAGATAAACTTGTGGGCTGTATATTTGGTGGATGTAGAGGAGAGGTCATTAATATTGGGGCTGACATATGTGGCATCATTGGTGAGCCCATATTGAAAACATGCTGTGGGTGATGTGGGTACATAGGTACCTGTGACCCTTGTTGTTCTGGTGCCTCACCTTGTGTACAGTTAAAACTATCCTGATCATTCATTGTTTCTCTACTTTGTACAAACTGATCTTTTAATTCAGTGTCACAAATTTTAGGTCTATCAATTTCAGTTTCAGATCTATCTGGACTTTGCGTTACTTTATGCTTTTTCTCGAGGGTTTTCTCTTGGTCAGGTGAAGAGACTTTTCGTTTGGTTGATGAGGATCTGCTTCTATTTCTGGTTTTAATTTGGTTACTTCTCGTGTCTTGTTTTGCCTTATGACCCATTTAGCATTACATTTTGTACCTTTATTCAATAATTTGTACTGTATATTTTAACTGACGATGACAGATCTGCTATTGACTACTGACGACAGTTACTATTATACTGATTTGCCCATTTTTCCTTTATTTTGAATTGTATTTTGAATTGTAATGTTTCTTTGTTTACACGTTCGGTCACTTTTCGGACATTTTCAAGATTTCGGACACCCTTTTGTGGCTGATTATTTTAAAGTCTTTGTTTGTACCATTCTCTGTCAGATCAGATTTTCATTGACGATTCAGTTCATTTATTAGCTTACAATAAATGAAAATTGTTGTGAGGTAACTGTAAGAAATCGACTAAATTTTCATTTTTGTCTCTCCAAATTCAAATTTCGCTGTTACCGGAAGTTACGTACATTTAACAAGCCTAAAATGTTGTATCATTTAGCGTCAGTTTTGTGTCTTTTAGCGGTGATTGTATCATTTAGTGTCAGTTTTGTATCGTTTAACGTCAGTTGTTTCATTTAGCGAAGTTGTATCATTTAGCGTTCCCACACCCCTTTCGTTTAGTGTCGATTCCTTGTCCAAAATGAAATTAACAGCAAGTCGAAAGATTTCCTGCTGCCAGAAGTTATATAGACATATCCATGTTCACGTGCACCAACATTTTAACGCACGGGTGGACAGGTGGACATATTATTTTTAAGCGTGCACGCACATTCTAACTGCACTAGATATACGCGTTTACTTATACATTAATAAGTGTACGCGTAAATTTATATCTGCACACGCGTATAATTTAATGCGCGCATGCGAAATTCTATGTGCTTGTATATATATACGCGTGCGCATATACATGTTCCATAATGGGCGTTTAATTTTATGCATGCACGCTTTATTCTGAGTGCTTGTATATTTGCAAATATGCATGCACATATGATCGTACACGAGTAAATTAATTTATAAGTATGTACCTACACATTTGCAATTACACATACATTTTTATTGATGGTTTGACGTCGTGTGAATGAAATAAAGCCACAAATAAACTAGTGTAATACAGTTCTGACGTCAGCGTCATTTTAATTCGGATTTACTTGGTCGCTCGTAGATATTCTAGCATAAAACATGTGTTAACAGAGAGATTCACGTGCTGTTATAAAACATTCTAATATATGCACGTTCCGTGGTAAAGCGCTAAGGTATTACGGCCCATAACGGATTTATATTTCAATGGAAATAACCTCAACGTGAAAAAAAATCAACAGATATCCCTGCGCATTTCATTGAAATTAAATTACGTTGAGGTAGAGTTTATATATTCATTCTGCATTCGTTTATGCGCTTTATGCTTAAATAGTTTTAACTCATGTCCATTTCGTGTAATAACATCTTTAGAACCCCTCGGGATTCTGCATATGTTGCAACACGAAAAACATGCGTTATCCCTACAAAGAAAGAAGAAATTTTGATGTTTCAGCATAACAAATCTTGCCTGTGATAAAAATTCTTCCCATAGAGCCTTTCATTTTATTATTTTATTCAAATTGTGTAATTAAGGGTGCTATAGTTATCTGAATACATGTTTTATACTTAAAATGACATTAACCAATCTAATGTACTAAACTTGTTGCAGTGATTTAGACTGAACGCCGAACACCATGTTTTTGTTGTATGTATGGGTTCGAATATAGTATTCAAAACAATATAATATGATACGTATTAATTGAATTATAATTGCTAATACTCTAAAAAATCATCATGGGTTCGAACCTACACGTTATGCACTGTGCATTCTTTGTTAGATTTTCTAAAGTGAATCATCAGCCGAGATGATCCGACTACCAGATCAATCTTAGTACATTGTATATGAACTCGCCCAAAAGGTCATTTTTGAAAGTGAAAGTGTATTTTACCCCAATAGAAAATTTATATCTTTAAGCGTCAACGATTTGTTTTATTTAGCAAACCTAAAAAGGATTAAATTTATAACACTTCCGCTTTTAGACACAATGTCTATAATCAAATCGTCATGGAGAAGATAGTGCGAATGGCGCCTCGCCCGAGGACCGATCTCACGACCACGCGATCTGTAGATTTGCGCTGTCACTTTTGAACTAAGCAGGCTGGCTACATTTTTTGGCATAACTCTTCACTAGGGAAAAAATTCATACAGAAAATATTTCTTATTGGAACGCATTCCCATGGGAAACGCTTCCCTTGGGAACAGTTTCCTACAGGAAAGCATTCCCATGGGAAACTTTTCCCAAGGGAACAATTTCCTATGGGATTCCCAAAGGAATTCTTTCCCATGGGAAAACTAAATTATCTTTTTTTCAAACAAATAAACTAGCTAGTGCTATAAAAGTGTTTTTATAAAACAGCTATGATGTTTTACTAATAGTTTATATGGAAATAAAAAAATAAGGTTTTCCCATGGGAAATTCCGACGGGAATGATTTCCCAAATGTTTCCCATGGGAAAACACCGTCCCATGGGAAAGCCATTTTCCCATGGGAAATGACCGTTTCCCATAGGAAATCGGCCATTTCCCATGGGAAACAGAATATTATAATAGCAATATTTATTAAAATAATAAGACTAGAATGATGAAAGTTGTTGGCTGCTATATGGTAGATATGGGCTATCATTCAGTACCATTTAAAAGTTCAAAGCTTTTGTAGAAGTACTTGACGTTTTTGCCAATTATTGTCCGTGGCAAATTAAAATTGGCGGCCATTCTAAAATCCTTTCATGGATGATATGAACCGGACAGGAAAATATCTAATGATGTTTTACCTCTTATATTTAGATGGTGTGAACTTGAAAATCTGTTATACCATAGAAAATGAAATCAGTACAAAAATATAACCGAATATTTATCCTGCATTACTCTGAACTGTAGATCTGCCGCCGTGAACAAAGATAATTTGCTGGCCAATATAACTGAGTCCCGTTATGGTGTTCATGTCGAGAAATTGGAGCCCGGACCATTTTTATCTGATCACTGTGTGTTAAGGTTCTCTTAGTAGGAGCGTATCATTTAGAAACTTCAAAAATTTAGCAATAAACGTTGAATATCAACAAGTTTGTGAATGAGTTTTAATCGGAATAAGATGATGTCCTGAGTAAGCACACTCCTATAAAAGAGAACACTATAAATCAGAGAGCAGCCAAGCCATGGTTCAATGAAAAAGTGCAACATCTAAAATAAAAAGTTAGAAAGTCTGAGCGTATATGTGGACATTACTGTAAAACAGATCAGTTTTAATCGTATAAAGTATTAAAAAACGAATACAATTTTGAAGAAATCAAACGTCACACATAAGATAAACACACGCAATGAAAAATAAAGAACGCTAAAGGTGATTCCAAGACTCAGTATAAATAAGCATCTGGACTATCTGGTATGAAATCTGAAAAACCACTGCCTCAAAGAGAGTCTTTTAATTAATTGGCCGAAAATTTTGCTGACTATTTCATGGCAAAATCTCAAAAATAGTTCAATCCTAAAGTGAATAACTTCGAACCTCAAGTAAGGGATGTACAAAATTAAAACAAATTTACTGAGTTGACTCAAGATGAAATGAAACAAAGAAACTCATTAGTAAATTAAATACTACGTCTTCAGAGCTAGATATTTTGCCAAAATGTATTCAGAAATCACATGTAGATGAACTTCTCCCTAGTATCACTAAATTGTTCAATCTCTCACTACAAGTTGTTTTTCTTGTAAAATACAAACAAGCAGTTGTTAGACCTTCGCTAAAAACACAGGTATTTAACTAAAGCTTTCTAAATATCGTCCTGTGAGTATTTTATCATTCCTGTCAAAACGTATTGAGAAAGCTGTTCTTTACAGATTAAACAAACACGTAAATCAAATCAGTCTGCATATAGGAAATATCACTCCTGTGAGTCTACGCTGCTTCGTTTGATTTAAAAGCACCCGCTACAGTTTTTCCGAACGGGTCGATATTTACCTCAACACCGTGCCAATTTGGTTGTGTTTCTAATCGATGTGGCCAAAGACCACAGTTATTTTTACTATATGTTCTATATAGACACTGTACAATATTGCAATTTTGTCTGCATTCCAATCAAAAAAAAATTACCTGCCCTGAATAGAACTATCCAGGAGAAAAAATTCCAGCCACAAGAAATTATGGGTTGACCGGCTCCTTTTTTCAGTATGTTTACCCAAATCATACGCCTATGGTAAATAGTCTTTTGACGGCTGCAAACAGACAAAATCTGCCTCTTCAAGTGACCGGTTTTGCATATTCAGACAATTTCATCCTATCAAAATTCACATCAAACTATTATTTCACATCTCCTCTCTTAAATTATGCCTTTTAGTGCATGTCTTTCATTCAATTTTTCACCAATATTCACCATCAAACAGAGGAACTATTTTCCGAGTAAGCACTTCCTTATTGTGGTCAACCAAGGGCAAGTAACTGTGGTCTTTTGCCATGTAGCTCACTTCAGAGTTGGCGCGGTTTTCTGCGCATGCCCGGAAGTGATTATCTAATGTCGCATACGGCAAAAATTCGTAAATTATTGTATGTTCGCATGCATTTAATGTACAATATGTATAATATACTGACTAAAAGTTAGGGTAAGTATCACCATGGTAACAAAATATATATATTTAAAGTACTTTTGTTCAAATTGCTTCAATCCGACATATACTGGAGTCTGTTACGTATACCGGCGCTCCAACTCTGCATTGAGTCACAGCTGTTTCTAATCTCGTACCGTACCTGTACCGTACATTCGAAAACCATAGGTTTTGTTAAAAAAGGCGGAAACTTTCATCGTTCTATGCCATCAAAATGCTTCAGAAACACCTTAAAATCCGCTTATTAATAAATCTGCCGTTTGATAATTATATATATATATATTTCTAAGTCATTTGCTCAAACACTGAAAGAGTATTTCGTACCAACCTGCGTTGTATAAATGCCCGCCACACCCCACCTCGTTGTAATTTGATTTAAGCGAAATCTAATATGGTGACCTATCAATTTTCTTTTTGTTTTATTGTTTTAGATTAGGTAGACGTAACCAAAGGTATGTGCAGAGTTTGATTAAATTCTGTTATGTAAAACTCGATAAAATAGCAGAAGTACCATCTTAAAACTGACAAAAATATGCAAAAATAGCCTGGGTCTGCTGAACAAATATTCCTTTCTTTACAAAATCATTTTCTTTTGATTTCTCTGAGCATGTTTCAGATAAATATATTGTTTTCCGTTATAAAAATGCTTAGATAATCAAATTTATGCTGATTATTGTACTTAACTGAAATAAATTTTAGGATTACAGAAATTTTGAAAAATGTTTAAAATAGCACCATATCTAGGGCCAAATTAAATTGAAACAAAGCTGGTGACCTAGTATTTTTATTTCATTTTTCAATACATCATAACATGATCCTTTAATACAAAACATTTCATCAAAATCTATTATTGAGAAAAAAATTACGAAACTGTAGCGAGCGTCCTTAATGGTCTTCTAAGTGGTATAGAGAAACAGGAAATCGCGGTCCTTACTGCAATTGACTTAAGTGTGGCATTTGACACCGCTGACCACGACATTCAGCTTGATGCCCTTAAAGCACAGTATGGTGTCTGTGGAACAGCTCTTCAAATGGTAGACTCATACTAACGGCCTCGTACTTGTAAGGTTAATATCAACATAATAAATAATATTCAGATTCATCAGACCTTCATCTTGAATGCAGTGTGCCCCAAGGCAGTGCTTTGGTCCGTGGCTATATCTCACCTATGCTTGAACTCTTTTTTATGTCATATAGCAAATGAAAGCTTTCGTCCTACATCTGCTTCTGTAGAATATCAAGTGGTCGAAGACCACGAACTGTGTGCAGTTAAAATCAATGACTTGGTGAATAGAAACAAACAGAAAATGAACACTTCTAACACTGAATTTATCATGTTTGGTAGCAGACCTCGATTAAATAAATGTTTTACAATTTGATTATCAGTAACAATAAGATATCTTTGTGAATTTCTTGACCAACCTTACACCTTAAAGATCATGTAAATCGCAAATGTCGTACAGCAATGTTGAGTTACCTACGAATTAAGAACATACGAAAATATCTAACAAAAGCAGCCACTGAAATTTTAGTTTTGTCTCTAGATATTTCACATCTGGATTACTGGAATGTCAAACTGTATTGTGTAGCTAACGATGAGTTTCTTAAGATGAAACGTATTCAAAACATGTGTGCAAAACATGTCCTTAACAGGGGGGAATTTGGCAGTTCCAAACAAGCAGTGTATGACTTTTATTGGTGGCAGATGAAAGCAAGGATTGAGTTTAAGATACTGTCTTTCATATATATCTGTCACATTGGCAGAACACCTATTTATTTAACAGAATTGATTGAGTATGTTCCATGTTGAAGACAAGGTTTGAGATCGTCAGAAAATTCAGATTGTCGTTATGTTGTTCCATACAACAGGTGCAAAACATTTAATGATATACGTTTTTGTACTATTGGTCCAAAACTTTGGAATGAGCTGTCGTTAGAATTACGTAAAAGTAAATCACTTAATACATTCAAAAATGTTTTGCAATTTTTAATAATTATTCTATATGTTCGATGTGGGTTCGAGCCTAACTCGGGGCGTTGAATTCTTCATGTGAGGAAGCCATCCAGCTGGCTTACGGAAGGTTGGTGGTTCTACCCAGGTGCCCGCTTGTGATGAAATAATGCACGGAGGGGCACCTGGGGTCTTCCTCAACCACTAATGCTGGAAAGTCGTCAGATGACCTATCATGTGTCGGTGCGACGTTAAATCCGAAAACAAATATGTTGATGTGCGGTGCTACACATGACACGTCGCCGCATTATTGGGAACATCTCTGTCAATTGGCATTGGTCTTGACCGCTGGGTGATCCTGGCATTAAGCTAGGATTGTGCGTGTGGCGCACGACACTTTGTCTCATTATAGGAAATACTTGTTCACATTAATATAAAAATCCCTTGATGGCAGCTCCAGTTAAGGACCAGTCAGAAAAAAGCAATTGAACATTGAACTCTAAGTTTCACCATGACCTTTGATTTAGGGTTCAGGTGTTGTGCATGACATGTTTTCAAATTAGTGAGTAGTTTGTGACAAGTTATAGTATCCTTCAATGAATGGCAGTATTCTGGACCGAACTCGAAACAGGCCTGTTAATGTCATATTAATGTTTGACTTCCAACTGTGACCTTGACCTTTAAGCTAGCGAGCCTTTAAGATATGCATTCACATTACCTTAATATGGGGAATATTCTATTCCTTGCTCAGTTGTAGACCGGACAGGAAAAAAATCATGTTGACATGTGCCGTCCAAGCGCGACTTGTATCTTTGAGCGAGGGTCCGGGTTTTGCGCTTGTCATATCATCTTTTTATTCGAAACATAATTCCTTGAAAGATGACTGAGTTATATACTGTATACTAAATTGTGACAAACAGACGAATGACATAATGAGGTGACGGAATGACGGATGGATGGGGATGAAAAAGGCACAATTCTATAGTCCCCAGAACTGGTTTTCAACCAGTAAGGATCTAATAACCTACGGTTACATACGCAATCGCAATGGTTATTTGTCAAGAACATTGTAAAATTGTGATTTTTCAATAAAATATGTATGTTGCAATGACAACGAAAATTCTGGAAAAAGCCAAGACAAAAATCACTATACTAGAATATTAAAGTTTTATTATCTAATTATAGTAAATGGAATTTTATTTTATTTAAATCCATTAAAGCATGTACAAAGACTGTTAAGGCATGTAAGCTTAAGAATAAAAAGCACAAAGTTTATTTCTCTTATTATTATATCCAGTAAAGATTAATTATAACGAAACTATATTCAGACTAATACAATATGACTTCAAAGCTAATGAAAGTATACTTACACATGATCACGTCGAGCTACAAAAATCACCTTTAATTCATAATTAAAACTATCACATCACAAACATACTCAGAAACAGTATACCGTTACTAATTCAAATAAATCTGCATACAGATACCACCACATTTAATATTACATAACTTCTTATATTATTAGCCGGTGCTATATTGAAATGCTCCAGAAATTTTACCTTTTATTTATCCTTCATTCTTTCACTTGGGTTGTTTACTTTCGTTTTGCATGTTTTACTGGCGACAATGCATGAAGCTGGCTGTTGTCTTAGGTTATATTCACAAGACAACAACCAGACATTACGTATTGTACCAGCATTTTGATCTATCCTTCACTTTGGAGGCCATTTTCCATGACAGAACTTTGTCAAAGTTTGTAAATGTATCCAGTTTTCACGACCCATGTCAACAATTCCTTTTTCCTTCATTTTAATTTCCAGATGTTAAATTCCAATTTCATTTGGTGTAGCAACCTTCATAAAGTAATTCTGCCAAGTAAATCCATGTATCTTGATGTATAATAATGTAATTTTGACTTGTTGATTGCAAGGCCATCCGCCATCTTGTTTTACACGCTGGATAGCTGATAGTTGCTAAGAAGCTGTTTACATCATGAGTCATCAATTTAATGTTAGAAAGTGCAAGTTTGAGGTTTATATAGTAGCCTTCTCCATGTCTCTTAAATACTTTAGATCATTTTTTTTTGTATTTTGTGAGTCTGCTAGAGCCATTTCTAATCTTCACCACAATTTTTTACTGCGGGCACAATTTTTCTGTGGAGCGTTCCTGGTGAATTCTCCATTTCTTCAGTGAATTCACCGTTATTTCAGGGAATTCACCGTTCTTTAGGTGAATTCACCATTTCACCATTTTTTCTGTGGGGTGTTCGGTGACAGTATATAAGGGATGCTCACCGTCATTCTGGAGCTCCAACGCCAAAATTTCGGCTGCACACTGCATTTTGGCATTTTCTAAGATTTTTTAAAATATCTTACCAGATTCGAAATTAGAAAGGTGTGCATTATTTTTTTTTTTTTTACTTTAGATTTCTTAGAAAGTCATTTTTAAAGTTTATTACTGAGTAAAAATATATTTTTCGCAATATTTTAATTTATTGTATGTTAATCTTGGGAAACTGACAGTTCGTGGAATTCTTGTGGTAGCTTCGCGATTGTTACCTCCGAAACCGTGTTTTTCTGTATGTGGTAACATGCATATAGATTTTGGTAAATTCTGCATTGAAAATGCTAGTTTTGTTTAATAAATTTTAGAAACGTTTAACAAACTAAGATTTTAATTCACATTTATAATTAGATTCCCAAGAGTATCCTATGTTGGAGCATCAAGGTTAGAACCACTCGGTCCTTCAGACATAAGCAGACTTCTGAAACCATGTCACGTAGAGCAGACTACAGAAGTGCAGCCACGTTGGGCAGTCGATTGAAGTCCTGTCACACCTAGCAGCCTACAGAAGTGCGGTCGCGTTGAGCAGTCAACTGAAGTCCTGTCATACCTAGCAGCCTAGCAGCCTATAGCAGTCACGTTGAAATCCTGTCACACCTAGCAGCCTACAGAAGTGCAGTCACGTTGAGCAATCAACTGAAGTCCTATCACACCTAGCAGTCTACAGAAATACAGAAACGTCGGGCAGTCAACGTAGTCTGGTCACGTTAAGCAGCCTACTGCGGTCTACAGGGGAAGTAGCACACAGTGGTCAACTCCAGAAGAATATTTAAACGGTCATACACACGTCTACCAGTCATATACTTATATGCCCAAAATCTGACCCTAAGGTTCAATCCAGCCTAAGTCAGTGTAGTCCAGAACCATACCCAAGATCACGCACAAGGGCTACAGTCAGGTAGCACTTATTAGCATATTTGCTAGGCAGCGACTGACCGATGTCATAGCATATAGGCTATATATATACATTGTACATATAAACCATGAATAATTCAGAAGGCTCCTCCAAGGGGCTGGAGCGTAACAATATGACCGGCCTATAAACAACATATGTTCACTGGAAAAAGTCAAAAATTCAAAAATAAACTCCGACAATGAACGTTAATTTCTGATGTCCTGTTATAAAACATTTGTTGCATGGTATACTATATAACATGCCTTGGAATAGTTTCTGTTCACGTTCAGCAAGTGTGGTCTTTACATAAGAACTTGAATGTATTTTCTCGTGTATTGTATTACTTATAGGACTTTGTTGTCAGAGTTACATGCATGAAGTCTGTCTTCCTAATTCGTGATGTAGCAATTGCCAGGTTTAGAAACATTGTTATTTAATTGTGATTCTAACACGACCAGCAAATAACCTACAAACATGTAGAGCAAAATCTATCTCGGGTTATTCTGCAATAAACCACTCGCTATACGCTATACCACTTGATACTAGTTTGTCGTGTTAGAATCTAAATAATAAGTTACCAAGTGTTATTTATTGTAGAATAACCCGAGTTTTTCGTTCTTATGCGAAACAATATATCACTCAGGCCTACGGCCTTCGTGATATATTCTTACGCATAAGAACTCAAAACTCGGGTTATTCTACGATAAACCACGTTTGGGAACTTATTATTTCTTAATTATAACAATTAAATATCGCAGATACATTTGAGCCGTGACATGTGAAAACCAACATAGTGGCTTTGCGACAAGCATGGATCAAGACCAGCCTGCGCATCTGCGCAGTCTGGTCAGGATCCATGCTTTTCGCTTTCAAAGACTATTGCAGTTAGAGAAACTGTTAGCGAACATCATAGTTCCTGACCAGACTGCGCGTAAGCGGATGCGCAGGCTGGTCTGGCTCTATGCTGGTCGCAAAGCCACTATGTTGGTTTCCTCATGGCGCGGCTCATTTGTAAATTCGGAAAACACTTCTCAAGTTGAAAAATAGCCTTAAATATTGAAATATTCCCAACGATTCGTAACTTTTATCATTCACTTCAATGTTTATAATTCATTTCTATCCAATTCATGAGATGATTTGAATATATTAATAAACCTACATTGTGTTATAATTATCAACTACATCATATCTTATAAAAAAGACAAATTATTGAATAGAATGGTATTGAACTGAAAAGAATGCGTAGACTGGTATATAAAAACAAGATTAATGATTGGTTTAAATTAAAAAAAAATCCCATTACATAGACTTCCTAGTTGTAATCCCAAAATATGAAAAAATATGTTTCACTGACAAAAGCTCTTTTGGCCAACCGTGTCCATCTTCTGCTTTTCAAGCCAAAAGTTAACGTCAATTTCCTTCGGTCTGACGGATAATACAAAGGGTAAGATTTTTCTTTTTAATGTTAAGCTTAATTACTAAAACGTAGCTTGTGTTACAATGTATCTTTTAATGTTTTGGCGGTTGCTGATAATATCGCATTTTACATAAATATTTTTTTCATGTTAAAGAACCATTCAACGATTTTGTGGATGGATGCTGGTTCTACCTAGACATCTCCTATAAAACGGCTATTCCAATCTTGAAATAATTCCACTCAAATTTTTCTCGATTGACCCTCTACCAAGGCTGTGGAAGGTACTTTCAATTAGTTTTTTTTATTGTCATAACAACATGATCGCCAAGGAACGTAGTCACTTTACCGTATAACTTTATAACATCTTCTTGCTAGAAATTCTGGCCTAATTTTGAAATAGTTTCATACAAATAATCTTTGGGTTACCTTTTTTCAAGACTTTTCCATTCATGTTGATTCGTCAAAAAACATGGCTGTCTGAACTAACAACTGAGGGATTTCCACAGAAAACACCAACAATTTTCCTGAATTGCTTTTGCGAATTAACCGAGAGTGTTGATATTATTTAGATTTGTCAAAACCCATGGCCGCCAGAGCTAAAGACAGAAAACAAAATAAAATACCAAGCCGCCTAAACAACCTGGCTGATTTTGTAACAATATATCACAGACATGTTCCTTGGATGAAGTGAAATGGGTGTCACAAACTTTTAAAGTGTATCTCTACTCTTGATGAAAAGAAAATTCCATAGTATGTACACAAAACTCATTTTCCATCGTTCGAGACTGTGGCACAGATATTGACACAGTGTTAAGATCAGACCTGAACACATCAACCATGTCTCTACCTTTTAGGTGCGATACAGAATGTTTCTCTCAAAAATGGCAAATGCATGTCTTTCAGTTACGAGGCTAGAGGTCTTAATCTAGCTGCAGTGTTCTGAGCTCTATCGCTGGTTTAAGGACTGCCATTCAAAGACACGCTACAATTTTCTGAACGCGAGGTAACTATGTAATTCACAAAGAATTTGGTTAGATTTTCGTCAAATGTGACATAACTTAAATATACCTGCACAAATATATTCCTTTCAAAGATTTTTTTATTTTATTACAGAGTCTCCGACCTTCACCAATACGTTAGAAATATGACCTGCATCAGAAATATGTTTTTTTAATTACGTTTTGATTTGAAAACCATTCAAAGGATCAGTTGTTAACATGATCTAGGCATATTTGAATTAAAATTTTGTCCAGAATTTCGAAAGAAAACCTAGTGTAAAACAGATCTTCTTTGCAGTCATATCATTATTTCTTCCTTACACTGACGAGTCGCGCTTCATACTAACTAAAATTCATCCTCTCTTTTTCTTTGCGATTATGTTTTTCTTGTCTGATTCATGACATCGATGTTTGAAATATGTCTATGAATAAGTATTAACTTGCCATGACACTTCTTTTATCCGATTTATAACCTATATTTTTGAAAATGTCTTTGAAATTGTTTACAATTGCCATGACGAAATTTTATTTTTGGCCAGTTCATCACCTGTTCTATTTTTACATTCTCATTACCAAGTCAAATTGCATTTCTGTTCTGTACGTAAAATATAAAATGTATTCAACTAGCACAATTGGTTAATATGAAGTACAAAACTGCCTAGTTGCCGGTTGTTTATTGCTGTTTTTGCAGACTGCATCACGGACATGATTAGATATACTGTTTCCTTCCGTATATGTGTACATTTTCCTGCTATAAATAAGGAGAAAACTCCAATACGAGAAGTTTTTTTATTGATGAATCTATAATTTTGATTTAGTATCATAAAGACATATGTTATAGTTTCAATCTTAATGTAACTTCGCCATTTTTACAATATGTCATTGTTGATATGCGCCTGGGCTCATCCTTCAGAATTTCAGCCACCTATATCCTCAAAATTAAAAAAAAAAATCTATTTCTACATATACATGTATATTCAACTAGATATTTTCTGTTAGAAACGTGCCATGTACCGCGAAGTTAGAACGACCGATGTCTAGCAGCTGCGTTTTTATTTGAAAGTAAGATAAAATAATTAAAAAGCAATTAAATCTGAAATATATGAAAGTGCAAATGTATTAATTTGGTTAAAATTTAAGTATAGTAAGCCTGGAGAGCGAAAGCATATTTTAACAGTTATGGATGTTGTTTTCATATGACCTCGTACGAGACTTTTGCCTCTTACTCGACGTTGTCCGTGGGAGACGTCCTTTTTTCAGACTTATAGTAGTTTTGACCTTTGACTGGAAAAAAATTCAGTAAGTTGGTTTTTCATCTATCACAGAGTGGATGTCATCTTTACTCAGACTTTGTTCATATTCCTTCGCATGCACATTTAAATAGAAGTATAACACATTATTTAGGAAGTTGAAAATGGTGTCTTTTTGCCATTACAATATTCAACCATTCGAAGTAATAATGCATAACCAAAGTATGCGTACTTTAAGCTATGAAGTAATATTCTATTAAACATTCGGCGGGTATTTCACGTTCTAAGGTATTTCAAATCTGATACATTCGTCGGTTTTCCAAATTTTTGAATTATTATCAATAATTTCGTGTATAAACACGCAACATTCTACTGTTTGCAGATAATATTGCCCCATAGCTTTTTTTTTAAATCGATGGAAGCTATTTAAGACCTCGTCTATCAGGTAACTCCGCCCTTTCAGTAAACGTTTTTTTCGAAAATTAACGCAACAAAGCGGTGAACTTGTTTACGTTGGCGACATGGCCGAGCATTTTACAAGATAAAAGTTTGATTTAAATGTCCAAAAAACGGTTAAAAAATAAGATACAATGATCGTCTTTAAATTTTAAATGATTGCACACTACATTTAGCTCACGTGAACACTCTAATATAGGCATTGCCCTGCCTAAATTTCAGTACCTTTTACTTTTCCTTTCAATAATGTATCTCGTTTTTAGCTTTCATAATGTAAAACGCGATTGACTCGTGGTTGAGTTATTTGAGTTGCTCATTTTAAACTACTGTAGCCTATCATTGATTGAAGGTCATAAGTTCAATTCCCCGAACCGATCATGCCTCTTTAGTTGAAAAGTCGGTAATTTATCCAGGGAACGAGGACAAGGCTTATCAACCGCCCGTCTGTAAATAACTGAGATAGTGTATAAACGACGAGCATGAACCTTTTAAAATAAATAGTAGATAAACTCACATACATACAGTCATGTAAATGATCAGTCTGAAAACTCTCCCCTTCACACAGGCACACGCATACGCTCGCACGCAAGCACGAACACACACACACACACACACACAGAGTAATCTAGGTCTATTTAAAATAAAAAGATATAATGGACTTAGATTTTAGTTAAATTACCGAACATTTTTATGATAAATCTTTGTCGATTTCCACAGACAAAAGAAATATCAACCACATTCTGCAGAAGGTAATCAGACTTTTATGGATGTTACGACTTTAAGTGTTGTGTAGCTTGAAGGTTCAAACAATGACTGTATCTTTTCACTTTCCCTCGTCGAAACAAACAAGAACGCAGGAGATATGAGTAAATCTATTTTACTTTTTAAACATTCATGTTGTTGTACCTTTCCAAGTAAAAGTTACAACGTATGTAAAAGGACGATACTGGGCCTATTTTCAGACATGATTATTACGAGTCCTCGTGTCTTGCTACGTTGATGTTTCATAGATGCTTTGTGTGTGAGGTGGCGTAAAGATAAAGAAAAAAGTAATGGTCAAAGTGCAGTGTACGTTGCGTTGCTGAACGGCTTAATTGGTAAAATACCGAGCTTAAGTTAAAACTTGCAAAACGGGAACAAAATATAAAAGAAGAGAATTTTCTTGAAATACGTTGATCTGAGTGACGGCAATGATTATCTGTTGAATACCCTTCAGAATATTGACTGAAGTTATAACGCGAAAATATATGACAAATTGCCTTACTTAAACTGCCTAAAGAAAAATTAGCTACGTTCAGATATGCTACAATTCTAAACAAAGATGACTAAATATCATTTTATATTTACGTAATTATCAACGTAGATCATATGTGAATAAGCAACATACTGGAAAACCAAAGCATGTCATGAATTAATGTGTATGCCGATTAAAAATCGATCTGTCTCAAATTACCGTCTCCTTGTCTAAAATACCATGATACTGTATTTTTGCCAGATTTATGACTAGTGTCTTTCTTTAAATTTGTACAATATAGTCATTATACAATTAACTTTAATGTAATCTTTTACTTTGTTAGTTTCGCATATATTAAAAGAAAGGGGTTTATTGTTAAAATTATCCGTGTCATTAACGAATCAGGAATATAACCATGATGACCAAAATAAAATGCATTTAGTCGCAGCAATAAACATATGTAAAATGAAATTTTAAAAGCTGACTTTCTCTTTGTGTAAATGTGCTTCAATTAGTTCCGCTGCCTTTAAATGAGGCGTAATATTAAGGCGAGCTTTCTTTCATCTTATTTAACTTTACATGTAATATATATTGTAATTTACTGAAAAAGTCTCACGTATAGCGTTTCAGTTTAGGAAAAAGTTTAAGTCAACTTTCCACCTTTCCACGTAACGCTGTCTCCGCAAGAAATTTTTATTGACCGAGTATATAACTTACTGTTCCAACATAGGGACATATTATACGACTTCGCCCATATAAGGATATCTAAACGGGACGCAAAACCGAATTGTTTAGAAAACATAAAACAAAACAAAAAGTAGGACCAATTATTTTTAATATTAAGTTTTAAAAGGATTTTAAATGAAAAAAACACCGGCGATCACGATTTACTAATTTCTTTCTTTATTATATAATCATTAATTTGTTACATTCTGGTCTGCTTTCAGGGCGAACAATGTTGCTCATGAGCTCTGTGTACAGACTGGTTGTAGTTGTCTACCTTTTAGCCCAAATCGAGCATCTCGAGGCTACAGCTGGTATGCGTATAACAGTTAAAAAGTCAACTTTAAAGATGGGTTAGTTAATATTTGAAACAATAAGAAAATTATATATATTATTTATAGACTACATGACATTGTTTAACTTTCTGAAACGCAATTTACTAGTAAATGTTGTTTTCTGAAACAGTTTACCAGTTAGAATATATCTAAGCCATTTAAACGTTCAAGATTCCTTTTACTTTTTCGTCGAATTTGTGCGAGATTTCGTTTCTTCAGCAATTGAATTTCTGTTTATTGGAAGAGTTTCTATTCCGCAACGACACACAGATAGGAAATATACTAGAGATTTTCTCTAAATAATTCAAACTTGCTCGAGAGATAACGTTTATCAAGAGACCACTTGCATTACCTTTTCAGTTCTGTTTTATGTTTTTAAGAACGAAATGGTGTAGTAAGAGACTTCTGTGTTTAGAGTTCAAGTTAACATTATCTAATGTGGTCTCTAAATGCAAGTTATAGTGCATACCGTATAGCGGGTTATATCTGCGTTCAAAATATTCTGCATTTTGGCCCTAAAAATTGTGAAACAAATTTCTGCGTTTTCACAAAAATGGAAGAGATTTTTTTGCGTTTTCGATGCCAAGGAGGAGGTAATTCCCCGCATGATCACAATAAACTCTATTACCGATAACTGCTGTAAAGTAGATTTGCTTTTAATGAATACTTTGTAGGATATAATAACATGTGAATTGAAAAAATATAAGTCCAACAACAATTTTACAAACTACAACTGCAAACTACGGTTTATCAGCATAACGGTTACACATGTATAAAGGTTACTTAAGTATAGTTAGGAAGATTATCACAAGGCATTTATAAGAACAACTCAAGTAAAATTAACTCTGTTTATTTCACACACACACACACACACACACACACCAAAAATCAACCAAAAAAAAATAACGTTTTCTGAGGGATTAACATTTAGGACTTTGATTGACCATCACACCTAATTATCGGTTATTAGATTACGTTAGATGACGACGGTAATTTTCAATTATCAGACAATGCCGTTTTGAACTTCGAATTATCTCGGGTGACATAGCATGAAACAACGTTGGTGAAAAAAAATACAGATTGTTTTTGTGTTTTAAATTTTTGCTGGATGAATATTCTGCTGGAAATATTTTTGCGATTCTACCGAGAGACCGCAGAAATGCAGAAATATCCCCCCGAAGAAATAACCCGCTATACGGTATTTTCTTACTATACTACAACATCCCGTAAGAGCCATCGACTCGTGTTTTTTAAAACTGGCTTCGCATGAAGCATGCAATTACGAAGGGCAAAGCGCAACTATTGCTAAGCGAATAATCACAATAGAAAAACGCGAAATCATTTTGCTGTTTCGCCTTCATAGTCTCAATATTTGGCATCATGTTTTTGTGCGCCATACCTCTCTGATACGGTCTCGCGCTTCGTGCATGGCTTGCTCTAGCAAAAGGCGAGATTATGATGGCAAAGTTTTGAACATTTTGCGTTTTGACATGTTGATCTCGCGCTTTGCTGTTGTTATCTGGCGCTTCGCAATCATGAGATGGTACATGTAGTGCGAGCTTACGATAGCAAAGTGCAAATTGCAATATTTCGCGATTTTGCTATCCACCGTCGTGTATGCGCTTTGACATTATCAGGGAGGCGGTGACTAGTTCTAACGTTTAATTGTACTTTCCAGAGTTCTCCGATTTGAATAGTGCCAATACTCATAAGGTTCTACCTGCTCATTTAATTAAATATGTTTGTTTGTTTGTTTTGGGTTTAACGCCGTTTTTCAACAGTATTCCAGTCATGTAACGGCGGGCAGTTAATCTAACCAGTGTCCCTGGATTCTGTACCAGTACAAACCTGTTCTCCGCAAGTAACTGCCAACTTCTCAACATGAATTATCAGAGGTGGAGGACGAATGATTTCAGACACAATGTCTTCTATCAAATCGTCACAGAGAACATACGCCCCGCCCGGGGATCGAACCCGCGACCCCGCGATCTGTAGACCAACACTCTCCCTACTGAGCTAAGCGGGCGGGCTTAATTAAATATGAGAATTTTTCAGCGAGAAGCGGGTTAGTATTGGAATCCAGGATTTCAGAATCCAGGAACTCTGGTTCGTTTGTTCGCCGAGAAAGATTCCTGAAAAGAAAATGAAAAAAATCCAGATCGGGTGCCAGGCCTTGTTCTTATGTTTGAAAACCTGCCTCAAAGTCACTTGCCGACTGAGCTCAAAGTTAGCCAGTCAAATGCTGAAGTTGGAGACTAGAGTATAATTTGCTTAATTACATCAATATAATATTATTTCAGTT
Source organism: Mercenaria mercenaria (assembly GCF_021730395.1). Lineage (NCBI taxonomy): Eukaryota > Metazoa > Mollusca > Bivalvia > Venerida > Veneridae > Mercenaria > Mercenaria mercenaria. Next base: position 27,553,027 of record NC_069378.1, on the reverse strand, counting down.
AACGAAGCCGAAATACATGCACTGCAGTGCGACTTAATCGGCAAAAGAATTGACGGACTCTGGAGCGATTCTGGAGGCTCGTGGAGGCTCTCAGTGTATAATATTACATTTTATTTCTACAATTCTCCAAATTCAATCAAGTACTGTAACTTTTGAATGTAAACAACTATTTAAGATTATTTATGTCCATTGATGTAAAAAGATATAACAAAATGTATTTTGATTATGAAATAAGCAAGGTCTTCGCAGGCATTCATTTACTACGGTCCAGTGTGCAAGTACGTAGGAATTCGTTAAATATCAAAGCATCTGTACGACATATCGTGGTAAACCAGACATAAAAACACAAGAAGGCCTCTTTGTTTATGCTCATTGAAAATCGAATATCATGATATTATTTTGACTTACTGAACTTCATTCATCCATGCATTAATAAACTGAGAGCCATTCATCAATTTGACATAATAATTGACCTCATAATGTTTTACCAATGGCCCGTGCGTCAACGTTTGTATATTGCAGAATATACAACGGTTATCTTTCTTCTATATTTAAGTAACAAAAAAACTGACATAGATTGATAAACCAACATTTATTTACGTCGTATTTGCGTATTATTGTAAATTCTAACACGATCTGATTCATTTTCCTATTAAACAAAGAAGACTGAAAACAGTGAACTATTATACAACCATTCAATGTTCTGACATCACAATTATAACGTTATAGCATTAAACGGCATAAAGACGCGCTGGAAAAGAAACCAATTGAAAACGGGCAAATATTTAATGAATGCCGTCAAGGATGTAAGTCCTTGGTATCGTGTATATCACATTTAGTGATTTGCTCTTTTTTTATAAAATCATTGTTTGTCGTTCAGATGCGTATTATTATATCACTCGGGCTGCGCCCTCGTGATATAATTCCTTCGCTTCTGAACTTCGAACAATGATTTATTCAGCAACAATTCACTAAATGAGATATTTTTCTTAATTCATGAGTTAATTACTGATATATTATTTTTAAATATCAGCATTCATGTTCAATACCTAGGAAATATGACATCTGGTATCAACTTATTAAGTAACGGTCAAATCAGATGGACGTGTGATATTAGCTCTATAACGGTGGAAGCAGATTGGTGGGGACGGTTCAGGTATATTTTCTATTCACTCTGTCAGCTTCTTTCTGGCGCCCAAATACATCATTCTTAAACTCGTTTAGTCACGTAACGTAGGAGAGCTCATAGAACAATTTTTTTTCGTGAGATCCTTAGATGTAAGTTTAAGAGCCAGTTTGTTTAAATTTCATTGTGGGTGTACCACCGACACTTCTTTAGAAGGAAAATGAGAGAGGGAGTTCTATCTGGTGAAGCAAACCTCTTTTTGATTTTGATGTTATTTTGTGGTATACAAATATGATCGTTCAGAAGATACCTGACTTCTAACGTTCTAGCTATTCTATATAAGCTTGAAAATTATTCTTCAAAACGACTTAAAGTTGTAGTTTGAAATGGGAATAGCAGTGAGTGACAACATTGTGAACATAGTACATTTTATGAAAATATAGGACTTTCACATAGGGCCACGTGACGGGCACAAGTGCTCAACTCACGTTTACTTTCTTAGAGACAAAAATATAGCTTCTCTGGTCCCAGTCAGTTATTAAGACTAAAATGTCACAGCTGATATTTGAGTTTTGAAATCAGAGATTTGAGTATATACGCAAATGTTGAACCAATACGAATGTGATATAATTTTGGTGTGCATATAAAGCAGCATCGACACTAGTCTTACTGGGAAAGCTAGACTTGTTGCCGTCATTGGTCTTTTATATTGTAGTGGCGATTTGTTCCAATATATATATATATTATTCATTGTCCGAGTATATACATTTGAGACTTACCTCAGGAAAAAAGAAAGCACTCTTCTGGACTGATTGGTCATGCGAGTCAAAGCAGGTTGCCGTTTGATAATTATGAAACATAGAAAACTCAAGCTCTCTGTTACCGGATGGGTAGCCGGAAACACTCAATACTTAGCTTCCCGTTGCACAGGCAATGTCCTTAATTATAATAATAAATAGATACAAGTAGATAAATGCGTTTTTTGTTCTTCACAGCTTTATATCCGCAGATGGTTCTGTGGAAGCAAAGGCGAGACGTACATCACTCAGCATCGCACTGACTCTAAGTATTATTTTACTTTATTTTCATTAAAGTAACACACGTTATGATGAATTGCAAGGTCAATTTTTAATATGTTCATATGTCATTGCGTCCCTATACTCTATTCAACTTTATATTTCCGAGGATCTGCTTTTATGTTTGAAAAACTATAAGACAAAAAGACTGAATAAATTTACAAGAAATAAAATTAAAGCAAATACTTAACTTCTCAACAAAATTTTGTTAAACTTTAGGATTCTTGTTATCCGCGGACAAATGTAACGCCGCATTCCGCGTGTAATTTAACAGTTCTAATCTATTTTATCTTAAAAATGAACATACAAGCCTACATCTTTATCCTTATAACAAGACAATCTATATAACAAAAATACTTTAAAAGCTATTGAAATATATTCAGTGTAACAAATGCAACTCCTAAGTTAACACGTTTTCTTTTTATTTTCAGCAGAAAACTCTGGTGGGCTTGGAATAAGCCTAAGCATTTGTTTCGCGAGTGTCGGCAGCATCTGGTAGTTTATTCAGTTGACTTTTCATTATAATTTCGAGCGTTTTTGAACACCACATCAAAAGATCACTGGAAGACTCTGTATGTATTGTTTAAGTGTACTTTTATTTTAATATTGCTCAATGTTGTGTCTTGTGTTCTTGTATCTCACCAATATGTTTAGACTTTTATTTGATGTTACATATATTTTTTTCGTAAGAGGGAGGGGTAATTACATTAGTAATTCAGCACACAAGCGTTGATGGAAGTGAAAGGGCAATTTTGAGAAATGTGACAGGGGAAAGTATAGCAAATGTATTATATGATTCATAATTATAACACTTCCCCTTAGGACCGTCTCCGCCTTTATACGATGGAACGGATTTAAACGTCGGCTTCATGACACTAAATATTGAGAATGAGAAGTGGCCAAAAACTGTCCACCTAGTGAGTTCAGATCCTCGTTACCTGTACATGATGTAGCACTTTTTGCATTTGTGTTGTGTCAGTTGAATTATTCTGTAAAACATATTTTTGATTTGAAGCAGACTTTAAGTAACTGTTTTCATTTTCCATGTGAATATGACTGTTTGCTTACTCTAGGCTTGAAATCCCAAATAAACATATTAATAGGTATCTGTTCCGTGGAATCGAAACTGATACATAATTGTTAAAACTATTTGTGATCATTTTCCTTCTGACCTCGTTTAACTTGTCGTGTCACATTTTTCCTTCATGCAGCTGGCTTTAATGTGTTCAGTTTACTAAACAATTATTTTCTATTCATTAGATATGTGACTTTGTGAGGAAAGAAATGAACGATATAACCGCGGACATGAGGAACATTAATAGAAACGAATTCAACGTGTCTTCTTTATCTAAATTTTGTAGAAATATGTACTACAAAACACTTTATACGTTGCAACAATAGCGACATTCAACCTTTAAGTGTCTTCCAAAGTGTCCATATCGCTAAAAATTAAATTCAGTGGAGAACGCTTTTAAAGTTTTAGTTGAAAGAATTTTTTTTTTTTAATATTTATATAAGAATAAAAAAAAAAGTAGGACATATGTTGCAACAATATCGACATTCAACCTTTACGTGTCTTCCGAAGTGTCCATATCGCTCAAAAATTAAATTCAGTGGAGAACACTTTTAAAATCTTAGTTAACTGATTTTTTTTCATATTTATATAAGACTAAAAAATGTAGGACATTCAAGTGACATGTCATATATAAGATATATATATATAGACTTTAGCGGTGATATTTCTTTAAGCCTCGTTTCCGATTGAGATTATGGGAATTCCGTTGACGCTTGACAACTCCTTCACTCAGGTCACAGTCAACAGTAATACCATTTCTACGTATCATAAGGCAGGTCTAAATTAATAACGAAGATAAAAAATATCCGGACAGCTGATGGGTTTAATTTTTGAAATCTCGTTGGTGAGAGGCCACCGTGAGTTTAATTTGCCTCCTCATCCTTGAGAATTTCGACATAGTCCTTACCTGAAGTTCCGACAGGGGACTGCGTCAGAACCTGGTATTTGAGAATGTCGAATGGATAGGTCCCGTAATGGCAGAAGGGAAAACCTTATGTCTTAGCTGCTTGTTTCTGAAAATTAGCTTGACACATTGATTTTTGAAGATGATGCAAATTATTCACTGCAATACAACTTTTATGCTATTTCAGCAAATTAGAGACTATAGATCATATAACACTAAAGTACACTAATTTTAGAAAGCAACTGAAAAAAGTTTTGTTTTTACTAAGAAGAGTGACTCTTCAAATTTGTTTAGTTTAGATCAATAATTAGCAAATAGTATAATGTTCAATTAACGCCATACAGAAAATTCATTCTAGTTATGTAAAATTATATGATTTATTTGTAAATTCAAGGCATCAGTGCATTGGAATGGACTTGTGTTCTACTCAGCTGATACGACTGTACTTCCAGCTACGCTTCCATCACATGGTGTAGCTTATGATTTGAGGGAAGACGTTGTTAACAAACTTTTACGAGCGTATGCGGAGAGCGGCTATCTCGATGGAAGTTTTAATTACTCAATGGTAAGAAGCACTGGGTAATATTTACATATAGAAACGTTGTATTAAGCAATCTCCGAAGTGAACGACATAAACTGGTTGCTAAATGTAGGTGGCTACATAAAAAAAATCGTTGAAATTAGAACAAAGTAACAATTCGGAATGTTAGCTGACCGGCTACTTTAGGCAAATGACCACCTCATGCATGTAGTCACATTGGCAGATGCAGCTGTACCTCGGAAATGAGGGAAATAATAAGTTACTTTTAATATAATGTAGATATTTCGCTAATGAAGTATATTTATCTATACTGTCATAGATGAAAAAAAACATACGTTCTGTTATATCTTGAAGGTTGTTCAGAAAGGTTGGGACATATTCCGCCTCACATGTAAGGAAGGAACCTCTGGTTTCTGCTTCGGTAGAATCATTCGTCAGGTAAATTATAAGAAAAACAGGTATTCCTCATTTACGGTGTCCTGTTAGAGCCAACCCTATGAATTTCTATGATTTTGATGTTTTATTTAAAGCCGAATGCTTTAAGTGAATAACACTATCAATCTCAGTTTATACCGTTTGTTGATGTGTTTTCAGTATCAACCGAAGCAAACGCCCTTTATACATTATAATCTAGCACGACATTTGACATTACATTTTAAGTTACAAATTCCGTGTAAGATTAAAAGTAAAACATATTTCTTCTAAACTTGTGTGAACTTTAACTGAATAGCTAAACGAGTTTACAATATCTGTGAATTAGGTCGCCGAAGAGTACCCGGACAGAGTTTTAGGAATGCAGTGGAAAATGCACTCAGCTAACTTGAACATCCAGAATGGTCAAATGACGATTGAGCTGACAGTGCTAACGGAAGTTTACCGTTATTTTCAGCTCAAATGGTAGGCAAAGAAGCTTTTTGCCATTGCCTTGTTGTAATGGTAGTTTCCTTCGGTTCGTGCCTTGAAATTTTCTGGCACGAGTCACGACTTTGGTAACTAAGACAAAACATTGCATCAGTGCTGTATAATGTAATATCCATTGCCAAGCTTGTTACTATACATTAAACCACATTACATATATATACTCTAAATAAAATGTACTATATAATTATGTTCACAATCGTATTAAACATAGCGAGGCCCATTTTAGATTTACATATCCTACACTCATTTTAAAGAATTCTCTTAAACTGACATAAAAGGAGGAGAACAAATAGGAATCATATATCTTCTAGCAGAGATTTTTCCTGTCATATATGCTTTCTTCATAATCAGATCAACATGATGTGACCTTGTTAGTACAGCGTGTACTGAAACAGAGTTTTCCTTCATGATATACTGCATTTTCCCTACATTTTCCAGCTGGCGGACGGAAGATCTGCGGTCCTACCCAGGTGTCTACCCAGGCCTGAAATAATGGCCATGGTGGGGCTTATTGAGTCTTCCTCCAGCATCAAAGCTGGAAATGTCGTTGCATGTTATAAATTATACCGGTGGCACTCTAAACCCATCAAACACAAAGCAAAAATAAAAAGATACGACTTTTAACACTGTGAGCAAATATTATATAAATTGTTTATTTACAGGAACTTGTCGTTCCTTTTGAACTAACGTTTTCTGCCGGAGAACTGTCAGCTAGATTGGTAGCTTTGGGGTATGTTTTCATAATAGTTCCCTTCTGAATACCTTAATATAAGCCTATTAAAGATGTTACATGACCGTAGAATTACGCTGCATAGCCTCTGTAAACAATACCTTCAAACACAAATTCTTTCATAAGGCAGATACTTAGTTTTCAGGTAAATAAGAATTTCATTCATTAAGACATCCAGAGCAATAACCCCTGTATCAATCTCCTACGTAGTGATCTCTCCTTATCTCTGCCATAACTTACATTTTTATCAATATGAATAATGTGCGTGAACTTAGCCAGAGTAGCCAGAGTAGCCAGAGTTGCCAGAGTTCAGCCTGAGTTCAGCCTGAGTTCAGCCAGAGTACAGCGAGAGTAGCCAGAATAGCCAGAACCCTGGTAACTCTGGCTGGCCAGAGTAGCCAGAGTTCAGCCAGAGTAGCCAGAACTCTGGTTACTCTTGCTGGCCAGAGTAGCCAGAGTTCTGCCAGAGTAGCCAGAGTTTCTAGGATTTTTACATGTTCTGGCTACCCTGGTCAGCCAGAGTAGCCAGAGTAACCAGGCCCCGTGTTCACAAAACATTTTCAGTCTTAGCTGAGTTTGATTATGGAACTTTTGATATGTCATTTCTATCTAAATAGCATGTTTAAAACTGAATTTCAAGTTGATAACTATTTTCAACTGGCTATTCAGTATTTATGGTCAGTTTCAGTTGGAATGTTACCTTGAAGATTTTCTAAAATTGGTATTAGAATTTCAAGCTCGAACTCAGCTGAGATCGAAAAACGTTTGTGAACACGGGGCCAGAATTTCATTTGCTCTGGTTACTGTACTCTAGACAGAGTTCAGCCGGAGTAGCCAGAGTAAGTAGCCAGAGTTTCTAGGATTTTAACATGTCAGCCAGAGTAGTCAGAGTAACAAGGATTTCATTTGTTATGGCTATGGTAGTTAGAGTTTCTATGATTTTAACATGTTCTGGCTTCTCTGGTCTTCCAGGAATCATATATCTTCTATTTAGATAGAAATGACATAATAAAAATTCCATAATCAAACTCAGCTAAGACTGAAAATGTTTCGTGAACACGGGGCCTGGTTACTCTGGCTACTCTGGCTGACTAGAATAGCCAGAGCATGTAAAATCCTAGAAACTATGGCTACTCTGGCTAACCTCTGGCAACTCTGGCTGAACTCTGGCTACTCTGGTTTAACTCTGGCTACTCTGGCTACTCTGGCTGAACTCGGGCTGCATTCTGGCTACTCTGGCTACTCTGGCTGCTCTGGCTAAGTTCACGCATATAGATGAATAAGTCAATTTTCAGTTAATGCTTTTTGTGCGTATTTTCAGAGGTTTACTGCTAATGTGGGTGATAATATGAAACAGTGAAATCGAAAATAAGAAGATTATACCTGAATTTCCACGTTCATATAATACGTGACGGTAGCGATTAATGTTGCGCTAGGGAAGATAATCGTTGCTAGGAGTTTGCCTCTGTTACAACATAGACATTAAAGTCTTCGCAGTTGTGTTACATTTAGGGCAGTTGTACTGTACTACTCAAAGGATGCAAAAATCTTTTGATGACAATTGTTGTATCGATAAATTTGGAAAACACCACAAGCATTACTTACCGAATTTTAACAGTCTTATTTATATAACCAAGCAATATAAATAGGTCATAAATCTAACAAAAATCAAAACTGCTCGTAAAATCTTCACTCGTCTGCAAGTTCACTGCTGTCCTTATTCAGTTACATTCAAAATCATTCAAATCTATAAGAAAATCCTTTGGAATATTTGACGCAATCAATTACGTTTGATCGAGTCTAGTCAAGAGTGCCAATAATAAGTGCTATTTCAAACACCTTGTCAAACTCAAAAACAGTGTTACTTCCCCTGACTGGCAGTTGACATTCTTGAAGTTCTGGCACCATGTGTTCAGTTTCTGAAAAATCAAAATGATACCACAATTAAAAGATCAAATGTTGAATTACATCATATTTCCTACATGTACACAGCATGCAATTCTTTATTACAGGGGACATGCAGATATTGACAGATCAAACATTGGAAATGTTCTGGTAGGATTTATTTTTATTTATTCAACATTTTACCGTGTACACAAATATATATTTTGCATGCTAATTGATCTTTTTAAACAGTAACAATTTACAATCCACTCTCAGGAGAGTTGGGGTACATTTATGATTGAATGAATAGTATGCCTCCACGCACAGTGTAGATATTTTGCATAATCAAAAGAACACTTCCTTTATGTATGAGAGATAACGGAAGTCGGACTAATGAGATACCGTATTAACGAGACACAATATGAATGAGACACTGGGCTTAACTTTCAGTTTTTGGTGTTTAGTGTCCTAGAAACAATAATAGACTATTACGATTGAAATATCCATTTCCACGCACTTTGTATATTCATGTTATGGATAATAAGCTTAGCTTTTAAGAGTGGAGAGGAGGGGGCTATTTGCAGATGTTGTTATAAAACAGGAGTAGTGGTATGTAAGTCAAATTAATTTCAGGGAAATATATTTTTAGATTCCGTCGGTTCAAGATGCCACCAATGTTTTCATTTTACCTGCAATGCAAAAAAGACATATTGGATATTATAAATGGTGCGTAGACGGTTTAATTGTTCATTTTTGTCTTTTTGTAACTATGCTTTTTACATAACGAGTTGATAACAGGTCTTGCAAGACCCATATGTACCAGGCATGCCCAAATGTACACTCTTCTTATCTTAAATAGATGAAAGCGCAGTAGAATTTAAAAGTTCTCACAAGGATCCAAAAGTACTAGACTTTGTTCCTTAAAAAATGAAGTGTCCTATCTATTTTGAAGAACTTCAAACACGGTTTTCACGAAGACTGTAGCAACCATAATTGCTCGTGATCGACAACGTTTATCTTACTTGAAATTACTTAATTACGAAACTTGAAGAGATGCAAAAAGTTTTAGCTGCTTACATGCGGATTTTCCCCTGAATTAAAAGTTGAAAAGCCGTCATATGGTATAAACCATGTCTACGGAAAAATTCACAATGCATTCATTTTTGTTCCCTCATATGTTTCAACTATTTTCCGTCTATTAAGGGCGTTGCTCGAGTTGAGGCTGACCTGTGTTGTAAAACAACGTCTTGCCGATCTACACCAAACGATGAATGAGTCGGAAACGAAGATATCCCAAAGTTCGTCGCCGATGACATAATACCGACCATAACGACGACGACAACAACGACGACGACACCGCCATCAACAACAACAGCATCTTTATCTGAAGCTAGCGGTCATGTCAGCGGTCAGGCGAAAGTCATATTTTCATTTGTGAACCTGTTTGGTTGTTTTGCAATATTTGTTACATTCATTGTGTAAATAGCTGTGACATTTTTAAACAGTTTAAGCAATTGTTATTGCATTTGTAACACTCAAATTTATTACGTCTTTCTGTAAATAATTGCAAACTGTTTACTTCTTCAACAATTTCATTGCAGTAATTGTGATGGTTTAAACGATTGTTACACACTTTACCTATTTAGAAGGGTAATTAACCTAGAAGTGTTGTACGCTCTTTACTTTTAGGCAAGTTTTATGACAATAGCTTCGTAACTATTATTGCTGTTATGGTGATTGTAGAAACGGTTGTTAAACACTTTACTTCTTACATAATGACTAATGTAGTATTCCCAAAACGACATGTTTTTTTGTTGTTGTTTTTCTGTTTTGTTTTTTTGTTTCAGGTTTTTTTTTTTTTGTTTTGTTTTTTGTTTTTTCTGTTTCTTTTTTTTTTGTATCATCTGAAAGAGTTGTTTCCGCTGAACAAGAATCAGTAAATAAGATGACAATAAATAATATGCACGAATTATTACAGTCTGGTCAGGATCCATGCTGTTCGACAACAGTTTCTCTAATTGCAATAGGTTTTGAAAGCGAACAACATGGATCCTGACCAGACTGCGCGGATGCGCAGGCTGATCTGGATACATGCTGGTCGCAAAGCCACTATGTTGGCTTTCCCATGGCGCGGCTCGAATTTTGCCTTATCGACCACTTAGGTTCAACGTACTTCAACATGAAAATTTCCTGATCCTCAACAGAAATATTGGGTTCACCACGTGACCAGTTTTTGACCAATGAAAATGTTAGTCTACATGTAATTTTGGAGGTAAAATATACGAGTTAAATAAGTTTAAATGTACGGATGTGAGAAATAGTTTATCCTGCATCTGTCATCAAGAATTTCATTGACTACATAGAGTGCCGAAAATGCGGTGTGCATTTTAGCATGAAAAAATACACGGATAGATATGTTATGCCGCAACCAAGCAATACATGTGGTTTTCATATTGTTATACAGCTTAAATATGTTAAAAAACGTTGTTGAGTTTGTACTTTTATTCCACATTGTAGTTGTAAATAAATAACCATATCTATTAATATCTGTGATAATTTTTATTTGATATAATATTCTGCTTTAGAGAAAGGGGCTAAAAGAACGCGCTCTTTTTGAGGTTCTGTCAACTCTTTTGAGAATAATTGACCTTTTTGTTTGTGTCAGACCGATGAAATTATATGCTATATTGCAGTGTTCTGCTAAAGAAGGTAGAGAAAGGCCTAAGATGCCCCTCCGGGCATATTCTGTTTCATCATGGGCAGGTACCTGGATAGAACCACCGACATTCCATGGGCCAACTGGATGGTTTCATCACATACATAAAAAATACACTCCCAGCGTTGTTTTGAACCAAAAACGGCGAGGGCAGAAGTGTTTTAGTCAGCGACCTTAACCACTCGGCAACGGAGCGCCTAAAATGTTTGTTGAGATAACGTTGATATGTATCGTACGAACTCTAATGTTTACTTCATTCACGTCGGCAACTGATGTCAGTGATTTAGCGTGAAGCTATAATGAATAAGATGCGATATATCATGCCATTGATGAAGAAATGCAAGAGCAAGGGAGACATTGAAACTAAAAACACAAACTCCATGTAGGCACTTTATATTGTAAATATATTTGTAGTAAACTTTATCTCGAAAAATAATGAAATTATTTTTTCTGGAAAGAGATATTTGAGCCAAAGAAATGCTGGGCGAAAGATGGTGACGACTCCTCTAAAACTTTATTGAAGGCTTAGGTGACTAGGTACTTTTCGTCTCCTTCAAATTATGCGATCTTGTTACCGCTAGGAAAGGGAAAAGCTTGCACAAGTGCTAGAGGTAGCTTTTTGTAAGGACTTAATTTGAAAAAGATAAATATGTAATCGTTAAACCCTCGAGAAACTGCGACCTTTTCCGTAGCTAAATCTGTCAACATTCCAGAGCTGCTTTTTTAAGTTCAGTTCCACAGAGTTTTACGAGATGAAATGTATTGAGAGACAGAAACGTCTCTGCCCCTGCATATATGTGTCGAAGTACACGAAACGGACAAATGTTCAGAAATTATATAGACATTATGTAATACGGATCAATATAATTACAGTTATAATAATTTATTATATAATATTATTCAGTTTGGTTGTTAATTATGATTAGATTTGTAAGGATTTGCTTAGTCTGTCATATGTAGATAACACGGGGGAGGGTGTTTTGACTTTCAGTGGAGTTGATGTAACTTGGTCAGGATGTATGATAGATAGTCATCTACCAGATTTTCCAACGGTTCCGCTAAAAATTCCTTTGTTGATCATCTACCAAGACCATCCAAAGTAATTTCAAGTTATTCTTTTTTGGCAGAACACCATGACAGCTAAGGGACGAAGTGATATTTCAATATATGTATTTAGTGGAAACTTTAAAAAGTCTTCTTGTCTTTGGAGTAGTTTCATACAAATGCTCCTTGGGTAACCCCTGACTGAGCTATAAAAATGATTTCCATACAAAATTCTAACAACTTTCCTAAACCGTTTTAGCGAATTAGAAAAAAAAATCACAGAAATCCATTGGAGAATATTTCTACCAAGAGTGCTTTTAATATTCAGACTTCTCAAAATCAGTGGCCGCCAGAGCTAAGGATAGTATATTATAGAAGTTTAAAATGACATCTCAGTCTAAACAACTTGGTTGGTTTTGAACCAGTACTATAGAAAAGTTCCTTGGGTGGCCCCTAAAATATGGATGCCGGGGCGGTTCTACGTTTCGGTTTATGATTCCAAATATACGACGTTGCAACCAACTGGCCTCATGTCCAGTTTTATCCTTGTACGTGTGACACATAATATTTGTTTCAAAAATGAGGGAGGAGGCTAATGTAGATCCTTCAGTTACGAGGCTAAAGGCCTGAATTCTAGCTGCAGTATCCAGCCATTCGAAGAGGGGCTACAATTGTCTAAACGTTAGGTGACCATATTATTCAAAAGGAACTGGTTAGGCTACGTCTAACGTGACATGAATCATGCAGTACAACATGTGTATACCTGCACTCTGAGATTCTTTTTTAAGATTTGTGATTTTTAAAAGAGTCTCCTACCTACCCCGATACGTTAGAAATATAACCTATGTCAGAAGTGTGTCTTGATCTATGCTTTGATTTGAAAACCATTCAACACTATCAATTTTAACATGATCTAGACATGTCTAATTTTAACTTTAGTTTCGAGAGAAACGCTAGTGTAGAAAATGTCTTTATAACAGCCGTATCATCATTTCTTCCGTGCTTCAGAATATACCGATCTTTACTAAAATCAGTTCTCTTTTTCAATTTGAATCAGTTAAATTGCAATTATGTTCTTTTTTGTCCGATTCATGACGTCGATTTATGAAATATGCTTGTCTTTACATAAGTTTAAAATTGCAGGATACTTCTCTTTGAAGTTGTTTAGAATTGCAATGACGAAACTCTGTTCTTTGACCAGTTTGTGACCTGTTTTCGTCTTTCTATTTTCATTACCAAATTATAGCGCATTTTATATTCATTATGTTAAATTTATGAAATTGTATTCAAGTGGTATGGTCAAATTATTTTCAAAACTTCCTGATTGCCACTTGCATGTTGTTAGTGTTGACTGCATCACAAACCTACCTTTTTCTTCCGTGTTATGGGTTCATTTTTCAGCTTTAAGTATTAAGGAGTAAACTCCAATACGGTGAGCGTTTTATTTATGGAAACTATCTTTTAAATTATTTATGACATATGTTATAGTTTAAATCGTAATATATCTTCGACATTTTTTTATACTTTTTCGTTGTTGATATGCGCCTGGTTTCATCCTTCACAGTTTCATCCACTATATCTTCAAAATTATAGTTAAAAAATATTTTTCCATAAAATGAATATTTAGCCGGACGTCTCCTGTCCGTTTAACGCGATGTAACGTCCGATATCTAACAGTTGCCTATTTATTTGAAAATAAACAAGATAAAATAAATGAAAGTAATTAATTCTGAAATAAATGAAAGTGCAAATGTATTGGATGACTTTTAAGTATAGTAAGCATGGAGACCGAAACATATCATCAGTTATTGGTGTTGTTTTCATATTACCTCGTACATGAATTTTGCTTCTTACCCAACGTTGTTCACGGGAGATGTACATTTTTATCAAACTTTAGAACATTTCTTGTTCGCACACAAATCATTTTTCATCTTCATTCAAATACGCAAGGTTAGAAAATTTAATATTAACATTAAGTTGCGGTTGGAGTGTTTTCTCATTTCTCAGTGTGATTGGGGCCCTCTTTTTATATGCTAATCCACTTCATGCCCAGGTAAAAACCCTTGAATATGTTCAAAAAATAGAAAATTGTAATCAAAATAAACAAGAAGGAAGATTCACATAGCTGAGAGTACAGTATATTCTACCGAATAGGCCAAGACTTACAAGAATGTTTTATCCATACACATAGGAAGGAATCGAGAATTTGTAAATACATACTTACATTCTAGTACACAATATGCGCCCCAAAACCCTAATTAAGAGTGACACCAAACCATTTTACGGAGAAAGACATAAAATGGATTGTTTTCGATGAGTTGCGAATGTCGTGACGTTCGTTATAAAAGAATATAGCCCTTTTATTATTTTCCTGTTTGTTAAGATTTGCAAACTGATGACAAACGAACATCTACAAATGTAATTGTCTGAGAGATGCGACATTGCGTGAAAAATATGTTTCAGAGGCGAGTGTTTCTGATGAAAAATAATGATAAAATCCTTTTCTTGTTATCTGATTGTTAAACAAAACTTAGGTAAATAAATTTTTACCTTCAGCAAACTTCAGCAATTTTATCTTTAATTTAAAACAAAACAACACATTCCTTTCTACATTTAATGTCATCCAGTTTAGTTTAATGTTTTGTTTGCCTGTGACAGACGTTTATTTGTGATGATTGTATGATGGATTATCAAAACTTAACTATATCTCTTGAAATTGTCTTCTCTTTTATTTCAACAAGTTAAACAGTTTTAGTGTAATGCAGATGTACAGAGAAATGATATTTTGTCATCCGACTTGCAAAATATATACCGTAAGGGGACGATAAATGTTAAGATTATTTTGAGCCCACTGTAACTTAATTTATACTTTGTTGTTTAGATCAACCTTTTCCGTAAGAAAAGTTTTATATGATTTCTCTTTGAATATAAGACAATACCTTTCACAACATACAACAATAATTTCATAACCTTAAGGTCTGTAACATGAACCTTTTAGTTGAAATAATTCATAACTTGCTGCAAACAAATTACGATATCATATTTTCCATTGTAAATTAATCAATTTAGGACATGCGAAGTTTTCAAACTTTAAGTTTGGTTTTATTTGCTGATGGAGTAATTAGGTAATGATATTCAGTGTAAAGCTTCTTTCTAGGTCTTCCAAAATTAGGTCAGAATTAATGCAAATCGTATTACATAATTGGTAAATCAAAAAGATCAAGTAAACTTTAAATACTTATGCTGTGCCCACTTCAGCTTAACAGTACACTTTATACCACAGACTCAATCAAACCGAGTCTGCTATTACTCTGCTTGGTTGCGTTCTAAGTTTCCAAGGGATCTTCTTACAGATTTCATTATCTATCACATTAATGATATTTAATTGCCCTGTGGCGGCTATAAAAAATCTCTTGAGTTATCATCCAGAAACGGATTGTTCCACATAGAAACTTTTTTTTATTAAATAATGAACAAACAATGGTAAGGTTAATGTCCTCTGATGATCTTGGCATTTTATTGTTATTTTCTAAATTTATACATGATATATATAGCAAAAGAACTCTCTTGCTAGCTTACTAGTCAGATCATGTAGCACCAACAATGAATGAAAGTCATAGTTTACTGTTGAATTTACTTCTCAGTAATTAATTCTTTCTTTTCTTTTCTTTTCAATTTCATAAGTTTATGTTAATTGTGTCTTAAGAATACGAACGAAGCTTTATTTGCCTTAATGTCCTTATTTATATTTTTCTAAATTTTGCTCTCCCTGTATGTTTTAGAATTCTGATTATACATGTCATTATATATGACCCTTGATTGGCTTAATAGAATATTCTATTTTATTCTATTCTACTCTATTCTGATCAGCTGACTGACTTATTGCCCATCACTCTTTTAATCCGCTAAAACTAGAGCGGACTGGTGAATATATACGTAAACCAATTTACTCTGTTTTAAATGTCATCGAGAGCATTGTTTATAACAGTAATAACAACATTTAAAATACTGCCAAATTGTTTAATTTACTCATAATTTCAGAAGATATCCATTCTGACAACAAACGCTATTTTTCCGCATGATGTCACACCTGTTTTTTTTCTTACTTTTCGCCAAGGTGTTCACAGTATATCAAGAGTTTCGTCCCTTCAAATGACTGTTTATATAGTAAAATTTTCCTATAGAAATACCGTATTTGTTCGAAATTCTATACAATTGAACAATTTTCTCTCGTGTATCATTCTTCTTGTTTTTGTAATCCTCAAAACATATCCAGAAACTAAAATTGTACTCCCCTGCGCTCGTATCGTATTTTTGCGATAAAGTGCATAAAATGTCTAAAAATGTACTGTGTGTTGATGACATGAAACTAGACCATGGATCATGGTTTATAACGCAAAACTGTTACATTTTTTCTTCAATCCTTTATCTTTCAAATAATTCATAACGTTGAGATGTATTTTTACTTTCATTTTCTTCAAAATTGTTTTATTGGGGTGGGGGGTGGGGTGGGGTCGGGGGGGGGGGGGCTAAACCTGTGCCTTATCATACATGGTCCTTTAACAAACTCCTCTTTACAAATATACATGAAATTAATTTATATAAATCATTATAAAATACGAAACAAACATACAGTCAAGACTGGTTGTTGCTGCTTTAGGCATGTTGAAATTAGAACAGGTATTTCGTTTAAATATTAACTGACTGGCTGCTTAAGACAAGGGCCTGCTTAATACAGGTAGCCACTAAGGCAACTTCAGGTGTAAGTGAATTGAATCAACTTGAAAACTAAGCATACTAAAATATAAAGGCATGATACTAAACAAGACGAATTTGAAAAGTGTTGTAAGAAAAAATGAATACGAACTGGCTTTGAAATAAAGTCAATGAATGCGCATTTATACCTTTGAAAATGAGAGCGTTTCTTAATGAGCAGACTTTTAACACATCATGTCGTTCTAGGCCTTTGAAATGTGCACTTTTTTCGATTAAGAGAAAATGCATATCCCTCTTTCAGTAGAATATAACTACACCTCAATTGTGGATTCACTTAATGATGGCTGTGGTGCATGAATACAGGTCAGAAAGAATCCCTGTAGGGAAATGATCACGTTAAAATTAAGTACGCTCAGAGTAACTAAAATTCTAAACAAATATGATTATATATCCTTCAACATTTTTACTTTATAATCAACGTAGATCGTATGTTAGTTAGCAGCATACTGAAAAACCAAAGCATGTCATTTGTGTATGAATTAATGTATGCCGATTAAAATTGGTCTGTCTCAGATCACCGTCTTCTTCTCTAAGATTACCGTGATACTGTATTTTGTCAGAATTATGACTAGTGTATTCCTTTAAATTTGTACAATAACTATAGTCATTATATTAACATCTTTAGTGTAATCTGATCTCGTTTTTTTACTCTGATTGTTAGTTTCGCACAGATTAAAAGGTAGGGTTTATCGTTTAAATTGTCCATGTCATTTACGAATTCACAAATCGGGAACTCCCCTCGCTGTAAAATGCAGTCATCCGCAACAATGAGCATGTATAAATTGAAATAAAAAGCATGCAAGGTGACTTTCTCTTTGTGTAAGCGTGCCTCTATTAGTTTCTCTGCCTTTAAATGTTGAGTAACACTAAAGGTGAGTTTTCTTTCATTTTAATTTAATATTATCAATATATATAGCGCAAGTTACGCCGTAAATCTGGTGTATTTTCTTAACTACTGTCATATTTAACGTTTCGGTTTAGGGTTTCATCATCTTTCGACGTACCGTAGCCTCCGTTGCAGTGGCACTATATTCACAGTGTAAATTTGACAATTTGGTTACAACAACTAATTATTTACGTTTTTCGGTTTTTTTTTGTTTTTTTTTTTTTTTTTTTGTTTTTTTTCATTTTCTCCTTTTTTTATAGGCTAACGTTGTATATAAATACACTATTTTTTAGAGGAAGATCATCCAGCCGATTTGCCAAGACGGCCATTCATACTGAATTCTCACCAGATATTTGTCCATGTCGATCTGGGTCATTCTCTATCATTCAAAGCACGCCAACTCTCAACGTTTCCGTTTTCGATAAGCACTAAAATGCACATACGAGCACTTTGCAGAACGTTGCCGCTCCGAATCTAGCGTTCTGGCCCGACGTTAGGACGTCCGGTGTCCAACAGCACCGTTTAATGTTGTTTTTTTTTTCAAATTAGAAATTCGTAACTTCATATCCGTGTAACGATATTATAACTCAATAATTCATCAATTCAAGAAATTTGATTGGTTTTGAGAATATTGTTCAAAGGTTGGCGAAACCATTGTTTATCAGTTGTGTATTCATACGCGTAAGTTATGCGTTCCGGACAGCAATGAATTCGAAAAAAGGAGGTAGGCCTAAACGAAAAATGTAAGTGTAGGAATCATTTTCTAAGTAAGATCATTCCAGATCTGATAAGCCTGGTTTCGATTCAAAATAGGATAAGGAGTTGCTTTCGAAAACTTTGATGCCGAATGAAAAACAACAAAAGAACTGGAAATTGGGTGCGGAAAATGGTTTATATGGAATTATAAGAATAAAGTTACTTTTCTGATGTCGCGAATGTGTAAACGCTTCGGGGCTATATTCAGTGAATTTGTTATGCGACAGTGTTGACATCAGAATAAAATAATATAATCCTTCACTGAAGCGTGAAGACAAAAAGCATTTCGGAGGAAATAGCGCTTGCTTGCATGTGTCTTGCCACATGCAAGGCTCGTGCATTTCAATTAACGTTTTTTTTTCACGGAACGCAAGATCTAATTGTTTATTAAACAAAAGACAAAAAAAGTAGGACCAGATTTACTATAATATGAAATCTAAAAGGGATTTTCAATGAAAAGCAGCGATCACGATTTACAAAGAAAGAATGCTTTCATTTATTCGCTTATTATATATTATTATATTCTCGTCTGTTTTCAGGATAAACAATGTTGTTCATGCGCAATGTCTACAGTCTGGTTGTAGTTGTCTACCTTTTCGCGCAAAACGGACAGCTAGAGGCGACAGCCGGTATGCGTATCACAGTAGCAGAAAAAATTTTAAAGATGGGTTAGTTAATACTTACAGCAATAAAGATTATCACATATATTTTTGTAATATTTAAATGTTACTGTTTATAGATTATTAGTGTCGGGTATTTTATCCGTACACTTAGGAGTTACATACATTGTATTTTGGCAAATGTTTCTTTTTTGTTGTTTTTTTTTTAAACAGTTTACCAGGTGGAATATATCTAAACCTTATCGTAAACGTTTAACATGTTTAAAGTAATTTTGTGCGAGCTTTTGTTTCTTCAGTAATTTACTTTCCGTTTATTCGTAAGGAGATATGGTTTCTATTCCGCATCGACACGCAGGTAGAAAATATACTAGGGACTTCGCTAAATACAATCACACTTGCTTGAGATATAACGTATGGCGGCATATTTCTGCCAACCACACATCCACTTATTTATTTCGAAATATATCGTAAAAATGTCACTTATTCAATTATTATCTGACAAGTGACAAAATTGCTTGTTACCCACTTAAGTATCTTAACAGGACAAAACTGCCTATTAGTGCCCACTACTGCCATCCACATATTTACTTACGTTAACTTGGTATCTTGATTTTTGTCAGTTAGTCAGTTATGATAAGCAATATCCGTCCCCTATCAGTACAGAATAAAAGAAAATACATAAAGGGGCATGACAATTATGCAGATTTACCATTCCAAATCCTATCTATAGGCACAAACCATTAGGGGTGGTGGTAGGGGATGAGGTGGATATACACTCATTCATTTTGTCACAGGGTGAAAAAAATGTGAAGCCAGTACCTCGGAATATCGTTCCGATAATTTACGGACTGAGCTACCCGACCGTCTACACATTTTCTCCCCGTTTCAATATTCAAGTTCTATACCTTGACATATTTCCCCACCATTTTGAAATTCGTCCTCGAATTTCAGCAGGTACATTATAAGTCAAGCAATTACAGGCATCGGAGACTAACCAGTGTAATGCCGTCAAGGCCCCACGTTGGGCGCCAAATGTCACAGGATAAAAAAATTGTGCAGCCAGATCGGGACTCGAACCCGGGGCCTCGGAATACCGTTCCAATGATGTACCGACTGAGCTTTGTGGCCGCCTATACTTTTTCTCCCTGTTTCGTTATTCAGCTTGTATACCGTGACAATTCCGTATAGGAGACGAAAAAGTCGAACCGTTAGTCGTCAATTTGGGTACGAAATTTAACTGGATATCAAGAAAACTTTCACAATAACCACTTATTTATGTGAATATGTGGATGGCAGAAGTGGGCACTATCAGGCAGTTTTTTCCTGTTAACAATTTTGCCACTTGATAGATAACAACCGGATATGTGACATTTTTAGAGAAAACTCTCTACATAAATAAGTGGATATGTAGTTGGCAGAAAAATTCAACCATAATAACGTCTATTAAGAGACCACTCATTACCTTAAGTTTCCGTTCTGTTTTGTGTTGTTTAAGAACGAGTGGTTGTATGAAGAGATTATTACTTTTGTGTTAAGGCCTAAAATATTTGTTTCCGGTATCCCGACCTACCCCGAATTTTTTGGCCCGACCCTAAATTTTTTATTGCATTAGGGAACTGTACTTTTTATGCTTTAAACGTGGTCAGTGATGTTAGAAATCATTTTATTGATGCCCTAAAGGCATAACCCCCTTATTTGTATTAATTTTTGGTACAAAAATAATTTCCGAAAAGTTTCACTTAATAAAATAAATCCTAAAAAAATTACCAACCTACCTACCCTATTTTTTAGCATTTTACCGGAAACAACTATCTTTTGTTAGGCCTAAGAGTCCACGTTAAACTTTACCTAATGTGGCCTCTTAATAAGTTAAACTGTATATTTTCTGACCATTTACAGTGTCCCGTTAGGGCCACAGAGTATTTTTTGAAGCCTGGTTCTTATGTTTGAAATTGGCCTAATAGTACAAACCTTGTCATACTGAGCTTAAAGTTAGCTAGTCAAATGCTGAACTTGGAGACAGGACAATAATTTGCTTAATTACATCTATCAATTGTTTCAGTTAACGAAGCCGAAATAAATGCACTGCAGCGCGACTTAAACGGTAAAAGATTCGACGACCTCAGCGATTCTGGAGACATGTCTTGGAGGCTTTCAGAGTAAAATATTACATAGATTTTCTATCAACAGTGTGTAAACATCCAGTCAAGCGCTGAATTTTTGAAAGTTATCATTTCGAAGAATACTTACGTTCATAGACGGAAACAATAGAATGACGTAATTTATTTAATGATATAAGCATGGCCTTCGCATGGGTCTGATTTACTACGGTTCGGTGTGCAAATGCATAGAAATTTCTTAGATATCCAAGCATCTGAACGATATACTGAGGTAAACCAGACTTTAATGCACAAGAAGGACTCATTCTTTAGGCTCATTGAAAATGAAGTATCATGATTAAATTGTGCAAAACTTGATTCCCCCATGCATTAATGAACAGAGCGACATGCAGCAATTTCACGTCATAATTGACGTCATAATGTTCTACTATTTGCCCGCGGGTCAGTCGCTGTATATCGCAATAGATACAACGGTTGACTTTCTGTCTTCATTTAACAGAAAAACTGACTTAAAATTATAACCAACGTTTATTTACGTTCTATTGCGTTATTGATTATTTCCATTTGATCTATTTCTGTATTATCATTATTGTAAATAATTATATTTCTCTAAATATCAGCATACATGTTCAGTACCTGGGAACAATGACGTCAAGTATCAACTTATTAAGTAACGGCCAAATCAGATGGACGTGTGATATTAGCTCTATAACGGTGGAAGCAGATTGGTGGGCAAGCTTGAAAAGTTGGTTCGGGTATGTTTTCTGTTTGCCCTTTCAGCTTCTTTGTGGCACCCACAGGTATCATTTATCAACTTGTTTATCGTGTAACAGCTTACAATTATTTTCAGTTGAGGCGGCCTTGTACGTGTAAGAGCCAGTTTTGTTTAATTTTTGTTGTGGGTGTCTATCCGAATGCAGTAGAGAAAGTATGGGACAGGAGGATGGGCCTTGTGAAATATATTTCAGATTCAATTTAAGCATGGTACCAGTCCAAAACATTTCAATTCAAATGTAATTTTGTGGTACAAAACTGATCTTCTGGAAGAAGCATGACTCTTTTTCTAGCTATTTTATATTTGTTTGAAGTGAATTAGAATTTGACAACATTTTGGATATTTTACTTTTTGTTAACAAAATATACTGTAAGTGCATACTTTCTTATAGGATCACGCGGCAGGCCTTAGTGTTCGACTCACATTAAGAAGGATAAACTGTTAAAAAAGTAAACTATTTTGAACACAACAAATCTACCAGTCTTATAGTGTTGTTCAGTTATTATTTATCAGGGAGTAGCACTGTGTGAGGAGAAAAACAAATGGCTTTCAACATATTACAATAATCATGTATTTGATGAAAATTGCATTTTTACAGTAAAACCTGCCTTATGCTTCACGTTTTCTGGACCGAGTGATCATGCCAGTTAAACCAGATTGACCCTTACCATGCTAGACACGATTGATTCTGCCTTTGCGGCCAGTGTAGACCAAGATCAGCCTGCATATCCGCCTGATCATGGTCTGCACTGTTCACTATTCAGTCAGTAAATTTTCAGTAAACACCCCTTCAAATGATAAATGGTACTGTCCAAATTTGAAGATGGACCAGTCCATTATAGAAATTTAGCATGGTAAGGGTTAATAAAACTAAACATGATGTTGATAATTAGGGAACAATGAAAACTGCCCGTTACCGGATGGGTAGCCGGAACACTCAATACTTGGCTGCCTGTTGCACTGGCAAGGTCCTTAACTATAATGACAAAGAAATAAATGTGTTTTTATTTTTTTCAAAGATTAATCTCGGATGATGGTTCTGTGGAAGCAAAGGCGGGGCGAACATCAGTCAGCATCGCTTTAACGCTATGTATTACAGTACTTTATTGTTCATTAAAATATAACGTGTTATGTTGAATTACAAGACCTACTTTTAATATTTTCATATTTCATTGCGTCTTTATATTCTGTTAAACTTTATATTTCTGAGGAACTATATTCTTAGTTTGAAAACCACAAGACAACAAGAGTTAACAAATTACAGAGAAATGAACTGGAAACACATACTTAACTTCTTAATAAAAGTTTGTTAAACTATACGATAACTTTTAAACGACAATTCTGCAGTGTCCGCGGACAAATTTAACTCCGCATTCAACGTTTAATTTAACATATCTTACCTGTTTTCTCTTAAAATTTGAATATACAAGTCTTCACCTTTATGGGTATAACAAGACAATCTATATAGTATTTATCAAAATAATTTCAAAACAACTGAAATATATTCTGTGTAACAAAACCAACTCCTTAGTTACTCCAACAAAACCAACTCCTTAGTTAATACTTTTTTCTATTTTCAGCAGAAAACTCTGGCGGGCTTGGAATAAGCCTAAGCAGTTGTTCCGCGAGTGTCGGCAGCTTCAACATCGATTTTTCTGGTAGTTTTTTAAGTGGACTTTTAAATGTAATCTCGAGCGTTTTTGAGCGCGACATCCAAAAATCACTGGCAGACTCCGTATGTATTGTCTTAGTGTACTTGTATTTTAATATTACTCAATTTTACTAGTATGTCTTGTATTGTTTATATACATTTAGACTTTAATACATTTAGACTTTTACATGCAGTTCTGTACATTTTCTTTCCTTTTTTTTCGTAAGAGGGCGGGGGACTCTTACATTGGAAATTCAGAAACAAAGCGTCGATGCAAGTGAAAAAAAAATCATAAAAATACAATTTGGAGAAATGTCAGGGGAGTGTGTAGCAAATATTTTATATGATTCATAATTATAACACTTCACCGTATGACAGTCTCAACGATTTAATCGTGGGCTTCATGACACTAAATTTTGAGACTGAAAAGTGGCCAAAAATTGTCCACCTAGTGAGACATGCTCCTCCTTATCTGTACATGATATAGCACTTTATGCATGTGGTGTCAAATTGAATAATTCTGTAAAACACATTTTTGATTTGGAGCCAGCTTTAAGTAACTGTTTTCATTTTACATTTGTATATGTTTTTTTTATTTACTTAGGAATAAAACCCCAAATAGATATTAATTTATCTATTCCCATGAACATAACTGATATAATTGTCAAAACTCTTTGTGATCATTTTCCTCCTGGCCTCGTTTAACTTGTCTCACATCTTTCTGTCATGCAAGTGGCTTTAACGTGTTCAGTTATCATTTTTTCATTAGATATGTGACTTTGTGAAGAAAGAGATGAACGATATAACCGAGGACATGAGAAACATTAGAAGTAAGTTCTATCAATCAAGAAAGATGTAATTCAAAGACCTATTATGCGTTCGTTGAATATGTGCAGCACAAATAGTATATGTTAAAAATACAATACCCCTCCATTATTTTTTCAGTGTGTATGTCTCACCGGTCGGCAGGGACCACTAACGTTTCTTGCAACCACTTTTTAATAAATCCAGTTTACGGACATGATAGAAAAAATACTATCAACAATAACTTTATTAACTTACTTGAATCCTTGTGATAGGCAGAAGAATGCAGTAGACTAATGTTACCTATTTAGAGGTTCTGATTTTCCCAACTTATTGATCTCAACCATTACGTACGAATTCCACGTGTCTCCTTTATCATGTTTATCTAATTTTCATTATCATTATTATTATTATTATTATTATTATTATACCAGATTTATATAGCGCCCTTTTCATGATAAACACGTTCAAAGGCGCTTTACACATAGGAAACGCAATCACATAGGGTGCGAAATTCATCCTCTACTAGTAAAGACACAGAGCGGTCTCACCAGAGAGCCAGAGTGAGATAGAGCCCCCAGAAGAGATAGAGAGAAATCTGTTTTAGATGCAGGCCTGTCCGGCTAACTTAGCCTAGCTCTTTGCGAATAGTCTGGTTCTTTAACGTGGCTGGTGTATAGCACCGATAAACGTGAAGCCATCTTTCATGGGAAGAACCAGTACAGACCTCAGTTAGGTGGGAGACACTCAAGAGCATCTCAGAAATTTCCAGTTTCTTGACCGGGATTCGAACCCCGGACCTCTGGATTGACACTCAAGCGTGTTACCACTAGAGCACCGGCCCACCTCGTAGAGAAATTGCCAGTTTTTTTGTAGTAAAACTGTACTTACTGCAAAACACTTTATTTGTTGCAACCGCAGCGAAATTCAACCTTTACGTGTCTTCAAAAGTGTTCATATTAAATTCAAGGCAGTACACTTTGTAAATATCTTTAAACATTTAGATTATAGAGAAATTTGGAATTTGTATCAGATTAAAAACCGCAGGACATTTTAGTGACATTTCATAGATAAGGTAAAGAAGACAAAGATACTAACGTTAGAAATTATCTTTCTTTCAGCCTCGTTTCCGATTGAGATCATAGGAATTCCGTTGACGCTTGACAACTCTTTTACTCAAGTCACGGTCAATAGTGATACCATTTCAACGTATCATGAGGTAAGTCTAAATTAATAACGCAGATTTAATAAAAAAAAAATTCCGGACAGCCGATGAGTTTAGACTTACAATTCTTCAAGTAGATGAAAAGCAACCAAGAACACATACTTATATCTGCCTTTTCGTCCTTGATAAGTTCGACATAGTTCTAGATTTAAGTTCCACCATGGAACCACGACAGAACTTGATATTTATATGTGAGAATGTTCATTTTTCGTGGATCACTAGTTCATCCCAGGCCCTCTATTGACAGCCTGGAAGTTAATACTTTATGCCATTTGCTGTTTGATTCATATATACCTGCATCATTCCCGAAAATAGCAGAAACATTGATTTTCAAGTAGACGCAAATTATTTATGCAGTATGAATGTTATGTGATTTATTTATAAATTCAAGGCATCAGTGCGTTGGAATGGAGTCACTTTCTACTCGGCTGATACAACTGTACTTCCGACTACGCGTCCATCACATGGTATAGCTTTTGATTTGAAGGAAGATGTTGTTAACAACCTTTTACGAACCTATGTGGAGAGCGGCCATCTCGATGGAAGTTTTAATTACTCACGGGTAAGAAGCAATGGGAGTAATATTTACATACAGGAAACGTTGTAATATGCAACCTCCGAATGGAACGAGCTGCTGCTGATGTGGGTGGCTACATAAGAAAAAATTGAAATTAGAATAAAAAAACCAATTCGAGAAGTTAGCTGACCGGCTTCTTTAGGCAAATGGCCACCTCATGCAGATGGTCACATTGGCAGGTTCAGCTTACCTCGAAAATGAGGGTAACGATAAGTTATTTTTTAATGAAAATTATATAGATATAATGTAGATACTTCGCTAATGAAGTATATATATCAATAATGTCAAAACTGAAAAGCACAACATACATTCCGTTATATCTTGAAGGTTGTTCAGAAAGGTTGGGACGAATTCCGCCTCACATGTAAGGAAGGAACTTCTAGTATCTGCTTCGGTAATATAGTTCGTCAGGTAAAGTATAATAAAACAGGTATTCCTTGTTTACGGTGTCCCGTTAGGGCCATCCCTACGTATTTCTATGATTTACAGAATGCTTTAAATGAATACAAATATCAGTCTCCGTTTATACCGTCAGTTTATGGGTTTTTGTATCAACCTAAGCAAAAGCCCTTTATACATAATGATCTAGCAAGACATTCGTCATTACCTTTTTAAGTTACATATGAAGTCCAAAATTTAAAGTAAAATATATTTCTTCTAAACTTGTGTGAACTTTAACTGAATAGCTATACAAATATACACTATTTGCCAATTAGGTCGCCGAAGAGTATCCGGACAGAGTTTTAGGAATGCAATGGAATGTGCATTCGGCTAACTTGAACATCCAGAACGGTCAAATCACGGGCGAGCTGACAGGCCGAGTAAACTGCAGCGCTGACAGTGCTAACGAAAGTTTACCATTATTTTCTGCTCAAGTGGTAGGCAAAAAATTTCTTTTTTCTATAATTGCCTTTTTGTAATTATAGAATCCATCGGTTCGTGCCTTAAATCTTCTTGGTACGGGCCACGACTTTGGTATCCAAAATTCTATTTTGTACTTGACAAAATATTGCGTCAGTGGTACATAGTACCGTCCATTGTCAAGTTTATGTATACCATACACTAAATTACATACCATACAAATTCTATATAAAATATCTATGTTCACAATCTTGTCACATATAGCAAGACCCTTTTTATATTACATATCCTAAAATCATTTGGAAGAATTATTTCAAACTGATGAAAAATGAAGAGGAAAATAGGAGTCAGATATTTTCTTACAGTGATGTTTCCTTTCACATCTGGCAGAAACAGATCAGGTAGTACAACTTGTACTGAAACTGAGTTTTACTTCACCATATACCACATCAACATAACAATACTAAGTTGTATTCATAATTATCATAATGATCCCGAGGCCAAGCGGTGAAGTAGCTGCTGTCGAATTGATTGCCCTTCAGTAATGTTGGATGGAAACCTCGCTCATGTGAGCTGGCGGACGGAAGGTCTGTGGATCTACCCAGGTGTCTACCTATGCCTGAAATAATGACCCCGTTGAGGCACATGGAGTCTTCCTCCACCGTCAAAACTGGAAATGTCGCTGCATGTTATCAATTATTTCGGTGAAACTCTAAACCCAACAAAAATAAAGATATGACTTTTTACACTGTGAGCATGTATAATATGACGTGTTTATTTACAGGAACTTACCGTTGCTTTTGAACTGAAGTTTTCCGCAGGTGAATTGTCAGCTAGATCAGTAGCTTGGGGGTACGTTATGACAAACGTTCCCTTCTTTAATCCTTAACAAAAGTAGATTAAAATGTTATATGAATTATGCAGTATATCCTCACTTAACAAAACCTTTGAGCAGAAACCCTTTCATAAGGCAGTTACTTACTTTTCCATTAGATAAGAACCTTAGTAATTAACCTCACGAGCGCAATAACCTCTGTACCAATCTCCTACACAATGATCTCCCTTTACAGTAAAGATACTTGTATCAAACCAAACATTATTCATGAAGATAAATAAGCCGGAGTTTTTCAGTTATTGGAATTGTTTTGAGTATTTTCAAAGATTTAATGCTAATGTGGGTGATAAAATGAAAATGTACAATTGAAAATAAGAAAATTATACTTGAATTACAACGGTCATATAATTTGTGACGGCGGTGATTAATGTAGCGCTTGAGGAGATAATCGCTGCTTGGAGTTTATATCCCTTACAACAAAGACATTTTAGTCTTCGCAGTGGGGTGTAGTTTAGAGCAAGTTTCACTGTATTGCTCAAAAGCCGCACTAAATCATTTGGTGTGACTATTTTGTTACTTAAAGTTCTACACATTTGGAAAAACACCTCAGGTATTACTAACCGAATTTTAACAGTCCTATTTATATAACCAAGCAATGATAGGCCATAAATCTAACAAAAATCAAAACTGCTCATAAAATCTTCGCTTGTCTGCAAGTTCACTGCTGTCCTTATTCAGTTACTGGATTTAGAGTTTGATTTCTAAAAAATCCAAACGTCATATTTATTACATGTACACAATATAAATATTTTTATTGCAGGGGACACGCAACTATTGACAGATCAAACATTGGAAAGGTTCTGGTGGGTTTCGTTTTACAAGTAATGATTTAAAATGTTATCGTGCACAAAAATACACATTTTGCATGATAATTGATTGTTTTAAACGGTTGCAATTTTCGTAGATTTATTATTATAGAAATAGTATACATGTAATTTCTATTTATAAAAGATACCGGACTAATGGGAGTCGGACTAATGAGAAACCGTATAAATGAAATTATACAATACTAATGAGACACTGGGCAAAACTTTCAGTTTTTGGAATTTAGTATTGCACTTTCCCTTCCTAGAAACAAAAAGTGACTATCACCTTTGTAATAAGTGACAGTTGCTAAAATATCTATTTCCACGTACCTTCCCTTATCCATGTTATGGATAGTTACCTTAGGTTGTTCTTTTTGTGTTGTTTTTGTGGGGGAGGGGTTTATTTTCAGCTGTTGTTATAAAACATGAGTAGTGGTTTAAAAGACTCATTAATTTTAGGGCAATATATTTTCAGACACCATCCGTTCTAGACGCCATCAATCTTTTCTTTTTACCCGGAATTCAACAAGACATATTAGATATTATAAACGGTGAGCCGGCTGTTTAATTGTTCTTTCTTATTCTTTTCATAACTATGTTGTTTACTTCACGAGTTGATAAAAGGTCCTGCAAGACTATTAGGCCTTTATATGTACCTGGCATGCCCAAATATACTCTCTTCTTATCTTAAACGGATGAAAGATCAGTACAATTTGAAAGTTCTCACAGGGATCCCTACAACAAGCCTCAAGCCTTCATACGTTAGAAAAAAATGCAGTGTCCTATCTATTTTGGAGGATAAAGAAACGAACAGCCACAAAGGACTGATCTTCAATTCATCTTATAATACGTACATTCACTACATTAAAATAAAAACGAACCACGTCTTTATGTAGCATATATATACAAGTTGAAAGTGCATTAGTGTTATTTTGGTTCACAGGTTTGGTAAATTGTTTTGTTGTTTCTTTTACAGATTTCAAAACCAGCTACAAATTAGAATTGCCTAAAAATGTGTTTATCAAGGAAAGTAGATTGAGCTTGTATGAGGTAATGTTTTTATAATAATTTCCATCTACCGAGTGTGTTGTTGTGAAGATGAATTTGAAGACTAGTTTTACGAGAATCCAAGCATTCAATTGGCTAAAACTAAAGTGAGCAAAACTTTGGTATTGACCGATAGCAGACTTGCTTTCGAAACGCGTACTAGGTCATACGTAATCTGTCCAAAGCAATGTTATTGGTTGTTTCTAACCGCAATCGTTAAATTGACCAATGACAATGCTGCATTCTGCGGCTTATTTATTTTTCAACGTAAGAATATGTGGGATTGCCAAAACCACATAATCTTTATATTAGGATATATTTCGTCAAAATTGAAAATTTTACGTCTGTCACTATAGTTTGTAATGCTCATTTTCTGAACTTTAAACACGGTTTTATGAAGAGTTGCTCATGGAGACTATAGCGAACATAGTTGCTCATAAACGAAATAGTTTTCCTTACTTAAAATTTTCAACAGTTTTTTCTGTAACTAATTTCAGAAACAGATGCAAGCATTTAATCTGCTTGCATGGGATTATCCGCCCTCTTTTTTAATGGGAGGAAGCCGCGATATGATATAATTCGTGGATGTGGAAAAAACTACAATGCATCCATTTTGTTTTCCTTGTATGTTTCAAGTATTTCCCTTGTATCTAGGGCGTTGTTCGAGTTGAGGCTGACCTGTGTTATAAAACAACGTCTTGCCGGTCTACACCAAACGACGAATGGGTTGGAAACAAAGATATCCCAAAGTTCGTCGTCGATGACATAATACCAACCACAACGACGACAACACCGCCATAAACAACAGCAGCATCTTTGTCTGACGCCAGCGGTCACGTCAGTAGTCAAGCGTCAGTCGTATGTTAAGTTGTGAGCATGTTTGGTTGTTTTGCAATATTTGTTGCAGTCATTGTGTAAACAGTTGTGACATTTTTTAACATATTAACCACTTTTATTGCGCTTGTAACACTCAAGTTTATTGCAGTCATTCGGCAAACCGTTGCAAACTGTTTACTTCTTCAGCAATTTCACTGCAGTAATTGTGATTGTATAAATGGTTGTTATACACTTTACTTCTTTACAAGTTTTTTAAATCAAAAGTGTAAACATTCTTTAAGCTTTTTACTTCTTAGGCAAATTTTATTGCAGCACTAGTCCTTTTGTAAAAAAAGTTGTTTCGCTCTTTATTTCTTCAACATTTTTATTGCAGTTATTGTGAAAACGGTTGTTACATGCATTACTTCTTTGACGATTTTGTATTGTTGTTACGCTCTTTACTTCTTTGGCAATTTTGTATTTTGTCAATACTCTCTTTAAATCTTGACAATTTTGTATATTGTCAATACGCTCTTTACTGTCAAAGCTGGAATGTCGCCATATGACCTATAATTGTGTCGGTGCGACGTTAAACCCAACTACATTACTTCTTTGGCAATTTTATATATTGTCGTTACGCTCTTTACATCTTTGGCAATTTTGTATATTGTCGTTACGCTCTTTACATCTTTGGCAATTTTGTATATTGTCGTTACGCTCTTTACTTTTTTTGGCAATTTTGTATATTGCCGTTACGCTCTTTTCTCTTTTGGCAATTTTGCGTTACATTTTTACGCTCTTTACTTCTTTGGCAATTTTGTATAATATTGATATTCTTTTGACCAGTTGTTGCATTAAACTTCTTTGTCAGTTTTGTTGCAATAAAAATGTAAATGGTTGTTATTCTTTTTACTTCATTGGCAATTTCTATTGCAGTTATTTTATAAATAAAGAAGTTCGAGTCGTCGATGTCGTTTGTTTTGAAATTGTGTACACGAGATATAAACTGATTTTTACAGGGAATGCAGAAAACAGTTGCTGCTTTCTTAATTATATGATTCCCAAAATGATCTAGTTTTAGTGTTGCGGATGCGCAGGCTGGTCTGGATCCATGCTGGCCGCAAAGCCACTATGTTGGTTTTCTCATGACGCGGCTCATAAGACATTATGTAATATTTAAACCTCGACCTGTGAATTACATCATCATCTTTTCATAAATTGACATTTTGTGAAAAGCAAATTTTTTGTATCCTCGCTAAAACGTACCGAGCGATACTTCACTTTGTTATCAGAGTGTTAAAGATTATTACAGCACTAACAATAATATTGTCAATCATGAAAGTTGCACGTGAAAGGGGAAATATTGAAGATTTGCGCATTATGCTTGATCACTCAAGCTAAGATCTATAAATATTTTTTCATTATTTTCTTTGATGCTGGGCAATATTACTTGTCTTCTTCAGTATCAGACAAAGAGTAAAAACAACTGTTATAATAACTGTTATCGATCTTGCACATCTTTTCTGGGATTGCGATAAAGTCAAAGCAATATGGAAAAAATTCAATAGATAATTGAAAAAAAGTATCAAAAATCGACTTGGGAACTGCATACACTGTTGCTCATACCGATATAATCGCGGGTACAAAATTGCCTATAATTAATGCACTAATCTTCGAAACCAAATGGCAAATATGGAAATTTAGAAATAATCACAAATTCATACAACGCAAACATGCTTCTCAAAAATATGCTATAATGTATGCGAAAACATTAAATACGGTAAAATAAATATAACGACAGAAGTATTCTTGACGCTGTCTATTGCAAGGGAGATAACAACAGACTACCTAATGATAGCAGGAACATGTCTCTCTCCCCTTGTTCAGGTGTGCCTCACTCGTGCCTTAACATTTCGTTTCGATAAGGTATTGAGACAACGGTCAAACAAGACGCTTGTAATCACCTGAATCATGATCATAATTGACGCTTGTTATCATCTGAATCATGATCATAATTGACGCTTGTTATAACCTGAATCATGATCATAATTGACGCTTGTTATAACCTGAATCATGATCATAATTGACGCTTGTTATCATCTGAATCATGATCATAATTGACGCTTGTTATAACCTGAATCATGATCATACTTGACGCTTGTTATCATCTGAATCATGATCATAATTGACGCTTGTTATAACCTGAATCATGATCATAATTGACGCTTGTTATAACCTGAATCATGATCATAATCATTGTTAGTAAGATATTAGATAGGAAAAGAGAAGTTTCTTTTATTTTTTAGTTTCATATTGATCACTGTGTTTACAAAATTAGATGTATGTGTATTAATATTGTCATTGTAATTCAGGTAGGGGTGCACCTCGACCCCTACACTGTCTATGACGGGACAAATAAACGGGGTCAGACCTTATTGGGGGCGTCAAAAAAATAAAAATATGCATTTGTTTATCGATCTGAAATTCTATTTATTGAATTAATCACATTTGCCAGATTCCCCGAAAATTCCTTTGTTAAAGAAACTGTGCCAAGGAAAAATTCTGAAATATGATATTTTGTTTCTTCAACTACATTAAAAACTTATTCCTGATTTTAAAAGATTGATAATTATCATTTTGAATATTGTATTTCGTTTACATTCTGTTGATTATTTTTAGACTTTAAAAACCTTCATTTAACAAAATGCAGGTGGGGAGTTTGCCCGTCTTCGTCAAATGAAATGCATGTCCCAATTTTGCATGTCTGAGTTTTCTTTACAATACCTACACATAAAATATCAATATTTATAATTTAATTGTAGTCAGAATAAAGTTTTTTTTATATAAAGTAACTGTATACTATTTTCAGAACAGATGATACATTGGAATTGACCAGATGGATTGATGAAAGTACTACAATTAGATTGATTTTTTGAAATATCACCAAGTCAGCATTATTTTTAAACAAATGGTTGAAACATCACTGCTTTTTTTCTGTCCGATCTGTAACTCAACAATCCTGAAAGGGCCTTTAATATTACTTGGGACAAATGTATATTACAATAAGACGATATGTCTTGCGCAACATCAAGACCCCTAACTCCAAGGTCACAGTTGGAGGTCAAATGTTGATTTGGTGTTTTTGCTGTATTGTCAATATCTCTGTCATCAATGAAGGGATTTTAATATTACTTGGCACAAACATTTTCCATAATTAGGCAACCTGTCTTACGCAACACCTTATCCCTAACTCAAAGGTCAAGGTTATTGAAGGAGGTTAAATATGAATAGGTTTATTTTTTCTTTCTGGTTCATAACTCTGTGATCATTTAAGGGAATTTAATATTACTTGACACAAATTTTCCCCATAATGAGGGAAGTGTTATCAAATTGAAATTTTAGATACTTTTATATTTATAGATGTTATAGGACAATCAATGGATGTAAATTTTTGTATATGCAAATTTCAGACAAATGTTATGTTATAACAAACTTTATATATAGTACAATGTTTATACATTATTGATAGATGTTATACTGTATCTGAGAAAAGTAGTTGCCATCCAGTAGGGGACTTTGTATTTCATGGCAATACTTCATGCACTTCTTATATATGTCATGTACTGAGATTCCTATTTTGATTGTTTCTTTCTGAATGTTGTCTGAAGGTTATATCAATGCCATCATTGCTAGATCAAAATGGTTAAATTCTATAGATAAATATGAATAAACCTTTACTAATCGTTTTGTGAAAACAATTATGACATTGTGTCTAAAATCCTTTCATGGATGATATGAACCGGACAGGAAAATAACTAATGACGTTTGACCTCTTATATTTAAAAGGTGTGAACTTGAAAATCTGTTATACCATAGAAAATGAAATCAGTACAAAAATATAAGCGAACATGTATCCTGCATCACTCTGAACTGTAGATCTGCCGCCGTGAACAAAAATAATTTGATGGCCAATATAACTGAGTCAGGTTATGGTGTCCATGTCGAGAAATTTGAGCCCGGATCATTTTTATCTGATCACTGCGTGTTAAGGTTCCCTTAGATGTTATAAAATAGACTATTATTAGTAGGAGCATATCATTTAGAAACTTCAAAAACGAATCAAAATTTTCCAGTGATTTAAGAGCAACAAACGTTGAATATCAGCAAGTTTGTGAATGAGTTTTAATCGGAATACGATGATGTCCTGAGTAAGCACACTCCTATAAAAGAGAACACTATAAATCAGAGAGCAACCAAGGCACGGTTCAATGAAAAGTTAGAAAGTCTGAGCGTACATGTAGACATTACTGTAAAACAGATCAGTTTTAATCGTATAAAGTAGTAAAAAACGAATACAATTTTGAAGAAATCAAACGTCACACATAAGATAAACACACGCAGTGAAAAATAGAGAACGCAAAAGGTGATTCCAGGACTCCGTATGAATAAGCATCTGAACAATCTGGTATGAAACCTGAAAGCCCACTGCCTCAAGGAGTCTTATAATTAATTGGCCGAAAATTTTGCTGGCTATTTCATGGCAAATATCTTAAAAATAGTTCAATCCTTAAGTGAATAACTTCAAAACTCAAGTAAGGGATGTACAAAATTAAAACAAATTTACTGAGTTGACTCATGATGAAATGAAACAAAAAATTAATCAGTAAATTGAATACTACGTCTTCAGAGCTAGATATTTTTCCAAAATGTAACCAGAAATCACATGTAGATGAACTTCTCCCTAGAACACTGAATTGTTGAATCTCTCACTACAACAAGATGTTTTTCTTGTAAAATACAAACAAGCAGTTGTTAGACCTTCGCTAAAAAGCAGGTATTGAACTAAAGCTTTCCATATATCGTCCTGTGAGTATTTTATCATTCCTGTCAAAACGTATGGAGAAAGCTGTTCTTTACGAATAAAACAAACATGTAAATCAAATCAGTCTGCATACAGGAAATATCACTCCTGTGAATCTACGCTGCTTCGTTTGATTTAATGATCTTCTAAGTAGTATTGAGAAACAGGAAGTCACGGCCCTTACTGCAATTGACTTAAGTGTGGCATTTGACATCGCTGACAACGACATTCAGCTTGATGACCTTAAAGCACAGTATGGTGTCTGTGGAACAGCTCTTCAATTGGTATATCTTGATTGCAGTGTGCCCCAATGCAGTGCTTTGGTCCGTGGCTATATCTCACCTATGCTTGAACTCTTTTTATGTCATATAGCAAATAAAACCTTTCGTCCTACATCTGCTTAAGTCTGTAGAATCTCAAGCGGTCGAAGACCACGAACTGTGCGTAGTAATAATCAATGACTGGGTGAATAGAAACAAACAGAAAATGAACACTTCAAACACTGAATTTATTATGTTTGGTAGCAGACCTCGATTGAATAAATGTTTTATAATTCGATTTACAGTAACAATTAGATATCTTTGTGCATTTTTTGACAAACCTTAAACCTTAAAGATCATGTAAATCGCAAATGTCGTACAGCAATGTTGAATTATCTACGAATTAAGAACATACGAATATATCTAACAAAAGCAGCCACTGAAATTTTAGTTTTGTCTCTAGTTATTTCACATCGGGATTACTGGAATGTCAAACTGTATTGTGTAGCTAACGATGAGGTCCTGAAGATGAAACGTATTCAAAACACGTGAGCAAAACTTGTCCTTAACAGGGAGAAATTTGGCAGTTCCAACCAAGTAGTGTATGACTTTCATTGGTTGCAGATGAAAGCAAGGATTGAGTTTAAGATACTGTCTTTCATATATATCTGTCACATTGGCAGAACACCTTATTATTTAACAGAATTAGTTAAGAGTTCGATGTTGAAGACAAGGTTTGAGATCGTCAGAAAATTCTGAATGTCGTTATGTTGTTCCATACAACAGGTGCAAAACATTTAATGATATACGTTGTACTATTGGTCCAAAACATTGAATGAATGCCGTTAGAATTACGTAAAAGTAAATCACTTGATACATTCAAAAGTGTTTTAAGACACTGTATTTTAGATACTTCATGGCATTGTTTTGCAATTTTTAATAATTATTCTATATGTTCGATGTGGGTTCGAGCCTAACTCGGGGCGTTGAATTCTTCATTTGAGCAAGCCATCTAGCTGGCGTACGGAAGGTCGGTGGTTCTACCCAGGTGCCCGCTTGTGATGAAATAATTCACGGATGGCCACATGGGGTCTTAACCTATACTGTGTTGGTACGCCGTAAAACCCAAATAAATAAATAATAAACCTCCTCCACCACTAAAGCTGGAAAGACGCCATATGACCTATCATGTGTCGGTGCGACGTTAAATCCGAAAAAAATATGTTGATGTGGGGTGCTACACATGACATGTCGCCTCATTATTGGGAACATTTCTGTCAATTTGCATTGATCTTTGACCGCTGGGTGTGACTTTGGCATTAAGTTAGGATTGTGTGTGTGGAGCACGACACTTTGTCTCATTATAGGAAATACTTGTTCACATTAATATAAAAATCCCTTGATGGCAGTTCCAGTTATGGACCAGTCAGAAAAAAACAATTGAACATTGAACTCAAGTTTCAGCATGACCTTTGACCTAGGGTTCAGATGCTGTGCAATGACATGTTTTCAAATTATTGAGTAGTTTGTGCCAAGTTATATTATCCCTCAATGAATGGCAGTGTTCTGGATCGAACTCGAAACAGACTCTTTTAATGTCATATTAATGTTTGACTTCCAAATGTGACCTTGACCTTTAAGCTAGCGGGCCTTTAAGATATGCGTTCACATTACCTTAATTTGGGGAATATCTTTATTCCTAGAAGATGGCTCATTTGCAGACCGAACAGGAAAAAATCATTTTGACATGTGCCGTCCAAGTGCGAATTGTATTGTTGAGCGAGGGTTCGGGTTTTGCGCTCGTGTCATATCATCTTTTTATTCGAAATATAATCCCTTGAAAGATGATTGAGTTATATACTGTATACTAAATTGTGACAAACGGACGAATGACATAATGAGATGACGGAATGCCGGATGGATGGGGACGAAAAAGGCACAATTCTATAGTCCCCAAAACTGGTTTTCAACCAGTAGGGAACTAATTACCTACGGTTACATACGACAATAGCAATGGTTATTTGTCAAGAACATTGTACAATTGTTATTTTTCAATATGAATGTTACAATGGCAACGAAAATTCTGGAAAAAGCCAAGACAAAAATCACTATACTAGAATATTAAAGCTTTATTATCTAATTATATTAAATGGAATTTTTATATTATATAAACCCATTAAAGCATGTACAAAGACTGTTAAGGCATGTAAGCTTAAGAATAAAAAGCACAAAGTTTATTTCTCTTATTATTATGTCCAGTAAAGATTAACGAAACTATATTCAGACTAATACAATATGACTTCAAAGCAAATGAACGTATACTTTCACATGATCACATCGAGCTACAAAAATCACCTTTAATTCATAATTAAAACTATCACATCACAAACATACTCAGAAACAGTATACCGTTACTAATTCAAATAAATCTGCATACAGATACCACCACATTTAATATTACATAACGTCTTATATTATTAGCCGGTGCTATATTGAAATGCTCCAGAAATCTTACTTTTTATTTATCCTTCATTCTTTCACTTGGGTTGTTTACTTTCGTTTTGCATGTTTTACTGGCGACAATGCATGAAGCTGGCTGTTGTCTTAGGTTATATTCACAAGATAACAACCAGACATTACGTATTGTACCAGCATTTTGATCTATCCTTCACTTTGGAAGCCGTTTTCCATGACAGAACTTTGTCAAAGTTTGTAAATGTATTCAGTTTTCACGACTCATGTCAACAATTCCTATTTCCTTCATTTTAATTTCCAGATGTTGAATTCCAATTTCATTTGGTGTAGCAACCTTCATAAAGTCATAAAGTAATTCTGCCAAGTAAATCCATGTATCTTGATGTATAACAATGTAATTTTGACTTGTTGATTACAAGGTCATCCGCCATCTTGTTTTACACGGTGGATAGCTGATAGTTGCTAAGAAGCTGTTTACATCATGAGTCATCAATTTAATGTTAGAAAGCGCAAGTTTGAGGTTTATATAGTAGCCTTCTCTATGTCTCTTAAATACTTTAGATCATTTTTTTTTTTTTTTTTTGTATTTTTTGAGTCTGCAAGAGCCATTTCTTATTTTCACCACAATTTTTCTGTGGGCACAATTTTTCTGTGGAGCGTTCCTGGTGAATTCACCATTTCGTCAGTGAATTCACCGTTATTTCAAGAAATTCACCGTTCTTTAGGTGAATTCACCATTTCACCATTTTTTCTGTGGGGTGTTCGGTGACAGTATATAAGGGCTGCTCACCGTCATTCTGGAGCTCACACACCAAAATTCCAGCTGCACACTGCATTTTGGCATTTTCTCAGAATTTTTAAAATATTTTACCAGATTCGAAATTAGAAAGGTGTGCATTATTTTTTTTTTACTTTAGATTTCTTAGAGAGTCATTTTTAAAGTTTATTACTGAGTAAAAATGTATTTTTTGCAATATTTTAATTTATTGTATGTTTATCTTGGGAAACTGACAGTTCGTGGAATTCTTGTGGTAGCTTCGCGATTGTTACCTCCGAAACCGTGTTTTTCTGTATGTGATTACATGCATATAGATTTTGGTAAATTCTGCATTGAAAATGCTAGTCTTGTTTAATAAATTTTAGTAACGTTTAACAAACATTTTATTTCACATTTATAATTAAATTCCCAAGACTAACCTATGTTGGAGCATCAAGGTTAGAACCACTCGATCCTTCAGACACAAGCAGACTTCTGAGACAGTGTCACGTAGAGCAGACTACAGAACTACAGCCACGTTGGGCAGTCGATTGAAGTCCTGTCACACCTAGCAGCCTACAGACGTGCGGTCACGTTGAGCAGTCAACTGAAGTCCTGTCATACCTAGCAGCCTAGCAGCCTATAGCAGTCACGTTGGAGTCCTGTCACACCTAGCAGCCTACAGAAGTGCAGTCACGTTGAGCAATCAACTGAAGTCCTATCACACCTAGCAGCCTACAGAAATACAGACACGTCGGGCAGTCAATGCAGTCTGGTCACGTTAAGCAGCCTACTAAGGTCTATAGGGGAAGTAGCACACAGTGGTCAACTCCAGAAGAACATTTAAACGGTCATACACACGTCTACCAGTCATATACTTATATGCCCAAAATCTGACCCTAAGGTTCAATCCAGCCCAAGTCAGTGTAGTCCAGAACCATACCCAAGATCACGCCCAAGGGCTACAGTCAGGTAGCACTTATTAGTATATTTGCTAGGCAATATATATAGGCTATATATACACATAGACACAGGAATAATTCAGAAGGCTCCTCCAAGGGGCTGGAGCGTAACATTATGACCGGCCTTTATACAACATATGTTCACTGGAAAAAGTCAAAAATTCAAAAATAAACTCCGACAGTGAACGTTAATTTCTGATGTCTTGTTATAAAACATTTTTTGCATGGTATACTATATAACATTCCTTGAATTAGTTTCTGTTCACGTTCAGCAAGTGTGGTCTTTACATAAGAACTTGAATGTATTTTCTCGTGTATTGTATTACTTATAGGACTTTTTTGTCAGAGTAACATGCATGAAGTCTGTCTTCCTAATTCGTGATATAGCAATTGCCAGGTTTAGAAACATTGTTATTTAATTGTGATTCTAACACGACCAAATAACCTATATACATGTAGAGCAAAATCTATCTCGGGTTATTCTGCAATAAACCACTCGCGTGCAATGACGTCATCCGATCCAGGCGCGTAGCACGGTCGTAAAAAGTAGTTATCATTTTTTCTAACACTTTTGATACTAGTTTGTCGTGTTAGAATAGAAATAATAAGTTATCAAGTGTGATTTATTGTAGAATAACCCGTGTTTTTCGTTCTTATGCGAAACAATATATCACTCAGGCATACGGCCTTCGTAATATATTCTTACGCATAAGAACTCAAAACTACGATAAACCTCGTTTGGGAACTTATTATTTCTTAATTATAACAATTTGACATCGCAGATACATTTGATTCGTGACATGTGAAAACCAACATAGTGGCTTTGCGACCAGCATAGAATAAGACCAGCCTACGCATCTGCGCAGTCTGGTCAGGATCCATGCTGTTCGCTTTCAAAGACTATTGCAGTTAGAGAAACTGTTAGCGAACAGCATAGATCCTGACCAGACAGCGCGGATGCGCAGGCTGGTCTGGCTCTATGCTGGTCGCAAAGCCACTATGTTGGTTTCCTCATGGCGCAGCTCATTTGTAAATTCGGAAAACACTTCTCAAGTTGAAAAATAGTCTTAAATATTGGAATATTCCCAACGATTCATAACTTTTATCATTCACTTCAATGTTTATAATTCATTTCTATTCAATTCATGAGATGATTTGAATATATTAATAAACCTACATTGTGTTATAATTATCAACTACATCATATCTTATAAAAAAAGACAAATTATTGAATAGAATTGTATTGAACTGAAAAGAACGTGTAGACTGGTATAAAAATACAAGATTAATGATTGGTTGTAATTAAAAAAAATCCCATTACATAAGACTTCCTAGTTGTAATCCCAATATATGAATAAAATATGTTTTACTGCCAAAAGCTCTTTTGGCCAACCGTGTCCATCTTCTGCTTTTCAAACCAAAAGTAAACGTCAATTTCCTTCGGACTGACGGATAACACAAAGGGTAAGATTTTTCTTTTTCTAGGATATTTATATCGTAATGTTAAGTTTAATTACTAAAACATACCTAGCGTGTGTTACAATATGTCATTTAATGTTTTGGCGGTTGCTGATAATATCGCATTTTACATAATTTTTTTTATGTAAAAGAACCATTCAACGATTTTGTGGATGGATGCTGGTTCTACCTAGACAGTGTTGGTTCGACCTTCAACAAAATGTATTCCAAAATCTTTTTTACGGTAACGTAGCAATTTTGACATTCGATCAAAATATCAGACGCCACCGGTTTGATTTTTGCCTGGACGCGATATTTTTAACGTTCGGCCATAAGTTTGGTGGAAGTTGATGTAACTTGGCCAGGATGATTAACAGATAGTTATCTCCCAAATTTTCAAATTGCACACAATGGCGGCCAGATCTAATAATAGAAAAAAAAGCTTCAAGGTTAACAGTAGTAAATAAATTTCTTATATGCTATATATAACATTACCAATCTGAGAGCTATAACATAGCCAGACCAATTTAAAAAAAAAAAAGATGATTACCAACCTTATGTTCTTTAATGACCTATAAACAACAAAAACACTGAGAAAAGTAGTGGTCATATATCTTCTAAGAGAGGTTTTTCGGCTGACAGGTCAACACTACACAATTATCGACTTTTTCATAGGTTGATATCAGGATTTATCAACCCGAAAAGAGTTATATTCACCGAGCCGAAGGTATCAGGATTTATCAACCAGAAAAGAGTTATATTCACCGAGCCGACATGCCGATATTCGCCATTATCCGACTAGCCTGGTAGTGCTGCCTGATTACCTTTTTAGTACTATTGTACCTCAAATAATATATAAAAAACACAGTCTGTTGCCATAGGTAAACGACATCTCCTCTTAAACCGTTATTCCAATCTTGAAATAAGTCCACTCAAATATTCCTCGGTTGACCCACTACCATGGCTGTAGAAGATACTTATTTTTTATTGTCCAAACAACATGATCGCCAAGGGACGTAGTCACTTTTCCGTATAACTTTATAAAATTTCCTTGTTAGAAATTCTGGCCTAATTTTGAAATAGTTTCAAACAAATGATCTTTGGGTAACCTTTTTACAAGACTGTCCCATTTACGTCGATTCGTCGTAAAACATGGCTGTCTGAACTAACAACTGAAGGATTTCCACACAAAACTCCCAACAATTTTCTTAAATTGTTTTTGCGAATTAACCAAGAGTGCTGATATTAATCAGATTTGTCAAAAACCATGTCCGCCAGAGCTTAAGACAGAAAACAAAAATCAAGATGAATAAACAATCTGGCCGATTATGATACAATATCACAGACATGTTCCTTTGGTGACCCTCTTAACAATAAAAGGAAATGAAATGGGTTTAACAGACTTTTAAAAGAGTATCAGCATCTCTACTTTTGATGAGAAGAGAATTCTATAGTATGTACACAAAACACATTTCGCACTATCGTTTGAGTCTATGGCATAGGTATTGACACAGTGTGAAAATCCGACCTTTCAGGTGCGATACAGAATGTTTCTCTCAAAAACGGTCAGTGCAGATCCTTCAGTTACGGGGCTAGAGGTCTTAATCTAGTTGCAGTGTTCTGAGCTCTATTACTGGTTTAAGGACTGCCATTCAAAGACACTCTAAAAGTTTCTAAACGCGAGGTAACTAGGTAATTCACAAAGAATTGTTTGGCATTACTGGTTAGATTTTCGTCTAATGTGACATAAAATAAATATACCAGGTCCTGCGCAAATAGATTCCTTTCAAAGATTTTTATTTTATTACAGAGTCTCACCAATACGTAAGAAATATGACCTGTGTCAGAAATATGTTTTAATTAGGTTTTGATTTAAACGCCATTCACATTATCAGTTGTTAATATGATCTAGACATTTTTTATTTTAAATTTTGTCAAGTATTCCGAAAGTAAAACTAGTGAAGAACAGGTCTTTTTGCAGCCATATCATCTTCCTTAGACTGACGAGTCGTGCTTCATAACCAAAATTCATTCTCTCATTTTCTTTGCGACTATGTTCTTTTTGTCCGATTCATGACATCGATGTTTGAC
This sequence comes from Mercenaria mercenaria, assembly GCF_021730395.1. Lineage (NCBI taxonomy): Eukaryota > Metazoa > Mollusca > Bivalvia > Venerida > Veneridae > Mercenaria > Mercenaria mercenaria. The sequence goes on along the minus strand of NC_069378.1, from coordinate 27,509,531 downwards.
ATATGTTTGTCTTTAAATAAGTATAAACTTGTCGCGATACTTCTTTTGTCCAATTTATAACCTATATTTGTGAATATGTCTTTGAAGTTGTTTACAATTGCCATGACAAAAATTTATTTTTGGCCATCATGACTTGTTTCTGTTTTTACGTTATCATTACCAAGTCATAATGCATTTTTATTCTGTACGTTAAATATAAAATGATTTCAACTAGCACAATTGTTTTATATGAAATACAAAACTTCCTTGTCGCCGCTTGTATGTTGCTGTTTTTGCAGACTGTATCACGAACATTATTACATATACTGTTTTCTTCCGTATATGTGTACATTTTCCTGCAATAAGTAAGGAGTAAACTCCAATAGGGTGAGTTTCTTGTTGATGAAATTTATAATTTTGATTCAGTATGTTGTAGTTTCAATCTTAATATAAATTCTCATTTTTTACATAATTTCATTGTTGATATGCACCTGGGCTCATCTTTCAGAATTTCAGCCACCTATATCTTCAAAATTAAAATTTAAGAAAATTTCCATATACATGTGTATTCAACCTGACGTTTTCTATTAGAGATGTGCGATGTGCCGTGGCGTTAGAACGTCCGATGTCTAACAGCTACCTTTTTATTTGAAAGTAAACAAGATAAAATAATTGAAAGCAATTAGATATGTAATATTGGAAAGTGCAAATGTATTGGGCAAAATTTAAGTATAGTACTCATGATGATCGTAAGCATATTAGCAGTTATGGAAGTTGTTTTCATATGACTCATACGAGACTTTTGCCTCTTACCCGACGTTGTCCGAGGGAGACGTACTTTTTCAGACTTAGTAGTTTTGACCTTCGACTGGCAAACAATTCAGCAAGTGTATAATCTATCACAGAGCGGATGTCATCTTTACTCAAACTTGGTTCAGATTTCTTCTCATACACATTTAAGTAGAAGTATAACACATTATTTAGGAAGTTGAAAATGTTGTCTTATTGCCATTAAAATATTCAATCATTAGAGGTAATAATGCATGGCCAAAGTAATATTCTATTCAACATACAGCGGGTATTTCACGTTCTAGAGTATTTCCAGACTGATATATTCGTCGGTTATTATCATTAATATTTTCGTGTATAAACACGCAACATACTACTGTTTGCAGATCAATTGCCCCATAATCTTTTTTAAATCGATAGAAGCTATTTTTAGACCTCGTCTATACAGGTAACTCCGCCCTTTCTGTAACATTTTCTGCCATAATTTACGCAACAAGTCGGTGAACTTGTTTACGTTGGCGACATGACCGAGAATTTACCGAGATAAAAGTTTGATTTAATTAAATACAAAAAAAAAACAGTTAAAAAGATATGATAATCGTCTTTTAATTTTAAATGATTGCACGCTACATTTAGGTTGTGTGGATGTGCGAAAACGGAACACTCTAATACAGGCATTGCCCTGCCTAAATTTCAGTACCTTTTACTTTTTCTTTAAATAATGTATCTTGTTTTTAGCTTACAATATGTAAAACGCGATTGACTCGTGGTTGAGTTATTTGAGTTGCTCTTTTAAACCACTGTAGCCTATCATTGATTGGAGGTCTTAAGTTCAATTCCCCGGACCGATCATGCCTCTTTAGTTGAAAGAATCGATAATTTCTTGCGAAAGATGTGCGTCTAGAACTGGTTCTTCCAAGGAACGAGGACAAGGCTTATCAACCGCCCGTCTGTAAATAACTGAGATAGTACATTACTTTGTATGAACGACGAGCATGAAACTTTTCGAATAAATAGTAGATAAATTCACATCCCTTCAAACACGCACGCGCATATGCACACACGCACACGCACGTACGCACGAACACACACGAACGCACGCACACATACACACACACACACAGATTAAGCTAGGCCTATTTAAAATAAAAAATATAATGGACTTAGATTTTAGATAAGTTACCGAACATTTTTATGATAAATCTTTGTCGATTTCGAAAGACAAAAGAAGTATCGACTGCATTCTGCATAAGTTAATCAGATTTTGATGGCATTTACAAAGCTTGACTGTTCAATCAATGACTTATCTTTTCACTTTCCCTCGTCGAAACAAAAAACGCTTGAAATATGAGTAGATCAATTTTACTTTTTAAACATTCACGTTGTTGTACCTTTTCAATCAATAAAGTTTCAACCGTATGTACAAGGACGATACTGGGCCTATTCTCAGACATGATTATTACGGACCCTCGTGTCTTGCTACGTTGACATTTCATAGATAGAGTCAGAGCGCGCTTTATATGTGAGGGGACGTAAAGATAAAGAAAAAGGACACATTCAACTCTTTCAAGGGACAAGGCTAAAAAGCAAACGGATAGGGTGGGGTTAACCTGTCAGGTTAGCTCGGTTTCAGCTTCCACTGACGTAACGATTTCAAAACATGTCAAGGGGTAATTTGATCTGCAAACAAGCACTGCTTTATATACAGTCAAACATGTACTGTACAGCCAGCCAAAGGAGTTGAAATTAGAACAAGCATTTAGTTTGGTATTCATTGACTGGATGCTTAAAACAAGGAGTTGCTTAATACCGGTAGCCACTAAAGGCAGCTTCTTGAAAAATAAACATACTGTAATATATAGACATGAACATAAACAAGACAAACGGTTACTTTGAAAAATGTTGTAAGAAGAAATGAATACAAACATGCTTTGCGATAAAGTCAATGCATGCTCATTTCTAACTTGATAGTGGTCCTTGGTTCGAAGACCTATAATACCTCATGCCGCTCTAGATGCCGCGCTTCTGATATCTTCTCCAAGACCTTTGAAGTGTGCACTTTTTAGAATATTTAATTAAAAAGAACATGTATGTCCCTCCTTCAGAAATTGATAATCACACCTTATCTGTGGATTAGTTTAATGATGGCTTTGGTGCATGCAAAGAGGTCAGAAAGAATCCTTATAGGGACAGGATCAAGTTCAAAGCATTCAACCCATCTGGTTCTAAGTGAACCAGCAGCCATGCGTTTGTATAATGTGCAAACATCATGTTATGGCGAAATAACGTTTATCTGAGTGACGGCAATACCCTTCAGTGTATTTATCTGACTGAAGTTGTAATTCGAAAATATATGACAAAAAAACATACTTTAAACTGTCTAAAGGAAAATTAGCTACGTTCAGAAACGCTAAAATTCTAAACAAAGATGACTCAATATCATTTTACATTTATGTAATTATCAACGTAGATCGTATGTGAATAAGCAACGTACTGGAAAACTAAAGCATGACATCTATGTATGAAATAATGTATATCGATTAAAATCGAACTTGTCTAAAATTACCATGATACTGTACTTTTGTCAGATTTATGCTTAGTGTCTTTCTTTAAATTTGTACAATATAGTCGTTATATGAACAACTTTATTTAACTCTTTTTCTTTGTTAGTTTTGCATATATTAAAAGGGTTTATTGTTGAATTATCGGTGTTATTTACGAATCGGGAATTCCCCGCGTTATAACCGAAATAATGCCTTCAGCCACACAAATAAACATATGTAAAATGAAGTTTAAAAAGCTGACTTCCTGTTTGTGTAATTTGTATTCAGTTAGTTCCACTGCCTTTAAATAAGGACTTACATAAAAGGCGAGCTTCCTTTCATGTTATTTTAGTTTTAAATGTAATGTAATTTACTGAAAAAGACTCATGTATAGCGTTCATTTTAGGAAAAAGTTGGTCAACTTTCCACCTTTCCACGTAACGTTGTCTCCGCCAGAAAATTTTATGCGCCACTATATTTTAATTGTAATTTTGATTTTTAAATTTATATATCATTTTGATTTTTCGTTAACTTTGTTTCTGTTTTTTCTGTTTTTCTGTTGTTGTTGTTTTTTTTTTTTTTTTTTTTTTGGTTTTTTTTCATACCCTAACGTTGAATATATATAAATTCGATATTTTAAGCGAGGAGGTCAGCAATGTGCCAATAGGGTCGCTCATGTTTAATTCTTGTCCGTGTCCTGCATGGTCATTCTCTATTATTAAAAGCAATTCAAATCTTTAAAGTATCAACGTTTCCGTTTTCGATAAGACTAAAACGCCCATACGAGCACTTTACATGATTTTGCCGCTAGGAATCAAGCGTTGTGGACATTTTTTTTTTTTCAATTTAGAAATTCATACATTCATGTCCATGAAACAATATATTAACTTCAAAATTTGTCAATTCAAAAAGTTTGAATTTTTTCAGCGGATAGGTTCAAAGTTTGCCTAACTCATTGTTTATCACTCGTGTATTCATACGCGTATAATCAGCGTTCCGGACAGTAATAAAAATTGAAAGAAGGCTGAAACTTTCTTATTTCCAAACGAAGCATATAAGTTTGAGTGCTCGTTTTCAAAGTTACATTATTTTAGATCCGATAAGCCTGGTTCCGATTCAAAATAGGAGTTTTTGTCCAAAATGTTGGTGCCGAGAGCAAAATCAACATCAAAAAATAATAATTCGTTGAGAAATAGGTTAATATGGAACTATAAAAATTGATTTTATCTCTCTGATGTTCGTGAATATGTTTATTCTTTGGGGCTTTATTCAATGAGTGTGTTATGCGGCAGGGTCGACATCAGAATAAACAAATATAACACTTTAGTGACGCATGAAGGCTGAAAGCATATGCGAAGTAATAGTTCTTGCTTACATGCATCTTGTCGCTAGCATTTCACTGAGCGTTTTTTTATTTCACGTGTAATTTTTTCATGACATCCATGCGTTGTTACCAAACGTTAAAATAAATAATTGTTTCAACATACAGATATATTATACGACTTCGCCTATATAGTGATTTTTTACCTCACAATCGAATTGTTTGGAACACATAAAACAAAACAAAAAGTGGGAAACAAAAAGTAGGATCAGAATTACTTTGATATAACGTTTTAAAAGGGATTTTAAAGTAAAAAAAAACAGCTATCGCGATTTACTCATTTATTTCTTTATCATATATTCATTTGTTACATTCTCCTCTGCTTTCAGGGCGAACAATGTCGTTCATGCGCTATATGTACAGTCTGGTTGTAGTTGTCTACATTTTAGCCCATATCGGGTATCTGGAGGCCACAGCTGGTATGCGTATCACAGTCGCAGAAACAACTTTAAAGATGGGTAAGTTAATATTTGAAGCAATAAAGAAAAAATCATATATATATTTGTGATATGGTTATTATCCAAGGACTACATGTATATAAGTTTCTGGTACATTTTCCGAACACATAGGATGGCAAAAATGATCCATTATTCCAGAGTTCAAATGAACTAAAATGCGAATTTTGAAAGACAATTTACAAGTAAATGTTGCTTTTTTAAACACTTTATCAATTAGAATATATCTAGACTATATAAACGTTCATGGTTCCCTTTACGTTTTCGTCGAAAACGCAACTGGTGTCGAGTTTTGTGTGATATCTTCTTTCTTCAACAATTTTATGTTCGTTCATTGGTAAGGAAAAAATATAAGGAATAAAAAACACAGTTAGGAAATAAACTAGGGACTTAGCTGAATAAAATCAAACTTGCTCGAGAGATATCGATTATTGACAGACCACTTGCATTACAATGTACCTTAAGTTTCAGTTCTGTTTTGTATAGAATGAGTGGTAGTACGAAGACATCATTACTTTTGTGTTAGTAAAGAGTCCAAGTTAAACATTCACAATGAGGTATCTTAATGCATATTTCCTGAATATACTGCAGTGTCCCGTAAGTGCTATCAATTCTTTTTGATACATAACATTGCATGAAGCATGCAAATACGATGGCGATGCGAAGAACAAATATTACTAAGCGAAAGGTAACGACAGAGAAGCGCAAAAACATTTCGTTGTTTCGCCTTCGTGGTCTCACTATTTTTCAACATGGTTTTGTTTTTGTGCGCTATAGTTCTCTAATACGGTCTTATGCATGGCTTGCTCTAGCAAAAGGCGAGATTATGATGGCAAAGTTTTCAACAGTTTTCGTTTTGACATGTTGATCCCGCGCTTTGCCATTGTGATCTCGCGCTTCGCAATCATGCGATGATACCTGTATTGCGAGCTTCCGATGGCAAAATATTCAAAATGCAATATACCACGATTCTGCTCTCCATCGTCATGTTGGCGCTTTGCCATTATCAAGAAGGAGGTGATGGTTCTAACGTTACATTGTTCTTTCCAGAGTTCTCCAATTTGAGTAGTGCCAGTACTCATAAGATTCTATCTGCTCCTTTAGTTCAATGAGAATTTCAGCGAGGAGCGGGTTGGTACTGGAATCCAGGAATTCAGATTCAAGAAAAATTGGTTCATTTGCTCGCCGTTAAAGATTCTTGAAATCAAATTGAATAAAGTCCAGATAAGGTGCCAAGCCTGGTTCGTATGTTTGAAGACATGTCTCAAAGTCATTTGCCGACTAACTCAAAGTTAGCCAGTGAAATGTTGAAATTAGAGACTGGAGTATAATTTGCTTATTTACATCAATATATTTCAGTTAACGAAGCCGAAATAAATGAACTGCAGCGCGACTTAAACGGTAAACGATTTGATGGACTCCGCGATTCTGAAGGCTCGTGGAGGCTCTCAAAGTATGATCTTACATTTTCTTCAACAATTCTCCAAGTACTGTAACTTATGGTTGTTACAATTATTTAAGATTATTTTCATGTTTATTTTCATGTTTATTGACGCAAAAAGTATAATGAAAAGTATTTTGATTATGAAATAAGCAAGGTCTTTGCAAGGATTGATTTACTATGGTTCAGTATGCAAATAGACAGGAATTCGTTAAATATTAAAGCATCTGAGCGACATAGCGAGGTAAACCAATCATTAAAACGCAAGAAGGCCTCTTTGTTTATGCTCATTGAAAATCGAATATCATGATATTATTTTGACGAACTTGTTTCATCCATGCAGTAATGAACCGAGAGTTATGCAGCAATTTCACATACTATTTGTCATAATGTTTTACTAATGGTTCGCACGTCAGCGGTTGTATATTGCATAATATACAACGGTTTACTTTTTTCTGTATTTAAGTAATAGAAAAACTGACATAGAATGATAAACCAACATTTGTTTACGTCGTATTTGCATTTATATTTATAGTCGTTATATCAATATTACTATTATTGTAAATTCAAGGATAATAACTTTTTTTTTTAATTTATAAGCATTCATGTCCAGTACCTTGGAACTATGACATCTGGTATCAACTTACTAAGTAACGGTCAAATCAGATGGACGTGTGATATTAGCTCTATAACGGTGGAAGCAGACTGGTGGGGACGGTTGAGTGGTTTGCTCAGGTATATTTTCTATTCACTCTGTCAGCTTCCTTCTGGGGCCCACATACATCATTTCTAAACTCGTTTAGTCACGTAAAGTAGGAGAGCTCATGGAATAATTTTGTTTCGTGAGATCCTTAGATGTACGTTTAAGAGCAATTTTTGTTTAAATTTCATTGTGGGTGTATTACTGACAATTCGTAAACAGGAAAATGAGAGTGGGGGCTCTCTGTCTGGTGAAGCAAACCTCTTTTTCATTTTGATGTAATTTTGTGGTATACAAATATGATCGTTCAGAAGATGCATGGCTTCTAAAGTTCTAGCTATTCTGTAAAAATCATAAGCTTAAAAATTATTCTTCAAAATGACTTATAAGTTGTAATTTGAAATGGGTATAGCAATGAGTGACAACATGGTGGACATAGTACTTTTTATGAGAATATAGGACTTCGTTCACATAGGGTCACGTGACGGGCCTACGTGCGCAACTCACGTTTACTTTCTTAGTGACAACAATAAAGCTTCTCTGGTCCAAATCAGTTGAAAAGCTTTAAATGTTACAGCTGATTTTTAGTAATGAAATCATAGATTTGAGTATGTACGCAAATGTTGAACCAATTCGAATGTGATATTTAATTTGGGTGTGTATATAAAGCAGCACTGACACTAGTCTTACTGGGAAAGATAGACATGTTGCCGTCATAGGTCTTGTATACTGTAGTGGTGATTTGTTCTAAATTATATATAAATATTATTTATTGTCCGAGTATTTACCTTTGAGACCTACCTCAGAAGAAAAGAAAGTTTTGGCATTTAATTTGATGAAAACTGCATTTTGCACAGTAAACTCTGCCTCATCCGGCACGCTTCTGGACTGATTGGTCATGCGAGTCAAGCAGTTTGATAATTATGAAACGAAGAAAACTCAAACTCTCTGTTACCGGATGGGTAGCCGGAAACGCTCCATACTTAGCTTCCCGTTTCACAGGCAATGTCCTAAATTATAATAATAAATAGCTACAAGTAGATTAATGTGTTTTTTTATTGTTTTTTTTTCTTCACAGCTTTATCTCCGCAGGTGGTTCTTTGGAAGCAAAGGCGAGACGTACATCACTCAGCATCTCTTTGACTCTAAGTATTATATTACTTTATTTTCATTAAAGTAAAACATGTTATGATGCCTTGCAAGGTATATCCTTGATATGCTCATTTGTCTTTGCGTCCCTATACTTTACTCAACATTATATTTATGAGGATCTGTTTCTATGTTTGAAAAATATAAGACAAAAAGAGTAAATAAATTAACAAGAAATAAAATAAAGCAAATACTTAACTTCTCAACAAAATTTTGATAAACTTTAAGATTCTTTTTATCCTAAGACAAATGTAACTCCGCATTTTGCGTGTAATTTACCCGTAATAACCTGTTTTATCTTAAAAATGAACATACAAGTCTACATCTTTATGCTTATAACAAGACATATATGAGCCGTGCCTTGAGAAAACCAACATAGTGGGTTTGCGACCAGCATGGATCCAGACCAGCCTGCGCATCCGCGCAGTCTGGTCAGGACCCATGCTGTTCGCCAACAGTTTTTCTAATTGCAGTAGGCTTTAAAAGCGAACAGCATGGATCCTGACCAGACTGCGCGGATGTGCAGGCAGGTCTGGATCCATGCTGGTCGCAAACCCACTATGTTGGTTTTGTCATGGCACGGCACATATATCTCTATATATCAAAAATACTTTAAAAGCTATTGAAATGTATACAGTGTAACAAATGCAACTCCTCAATTAACACTTTTTTTATTTTCAGCAGAAAACTCTGGCGGGCTTGGAATAAGCCTAAGCATTTGTTCCGCGAGTGTCGGCAGCTTCAACCTCAATTTTTCTGATAATTTATTCAGTTGGCTGTTCAATATAATCTCGAGCGTTTTTCAGCACGACATCAAAAGAACACTAGAAGACTCTGTATGTATTGTTTAAGTTGTTTGAATAATCATGAATATTGCTAAATTTTGTGTCTTGTATTCTTGTATCTCACCAATATATTTAGGCTTTTATATGATGTTACGTATATTTTTTCAGTAAGAGGGCGGGGTAATTGCATTAGAAATAAAAGCTTGATGATCAAGTGAAAAACAAATCTAATGAACTTTTTATTTTCAGAGAAACTTGGTGAACCTAGCAGGGAAGTGTAGCAATAATGATATTATTATTGATTCATAATTTTTAGCACACTCGATGCCTGTATGTATAGTTTCCGCTTTATATTGGAAAATATTTTAAAGTTGGCTTCTGTATCACAATATATTGGCTATAGAAGTAGAAATTTGTCACCAGTAAGTTCAGGTCCTCGTTACCTGTACATGATAGAACACTTTTTGCGTGTGTGTTGTGTCAAGCTGAATTATTCCGTAAAACATATTTTTGATTTGAAGCAGACTTTAAGTAACTGTTTCCATTTTCCATGTGAATACGATTTTTCGATTACCTAAGGCTTGAAATCCCAAATAAATATCAGTTCTGTTCCCTGGAATCGAAACTGATACATAATTGTTAAAACTATTTCTGATCGTTTTCCTCCTGCCCTCGTTTAACTTGTCGTCTCACATCTTTCCTTCATGCAATTGGTTTTAATATGTTCAGTTTACCTTTTTCTATTCCTTAGATATGTGACTTTGTGAGGAAAGGGATGAACAATATAACCGCGGACATGAGGAATATTAATAGTAAGTTCCATCGGTTGCAAAATTTGCAAGTTAAAGAACTATAATGCGTTCGTTGAAAATATGCAGCAGAAATGGTATATATGTTAAATATACGATACCCCTCGACTAGTTTTTCACAGCGTATGTCTCATCCCTGGCAGTAAAACCATATCGTTTAGAGATGTTTAATAAATCCAATTTACGGACAATATAGGAAAAAATACAACAATAACTAACTTAATCTTTGAATCTTTGTTATAGGCAGAACAATACTGTACACTAATTAGAGACCGTACCATAGCTCTTCTCATATTCGATTTTTCAAAATAAAGTGGTTTTTACAAGTGCACCGGTTACGATTAAAAATGTAAAAAACGGACTCTGTCTATGAATCTTTGGAATGAAAAAATGACAGTCGATCTTGGTCCTAATACTGATTGACATAGAATGCTAATGACTCCATATGTTGCAGAAAGGTATTTAATTTGTAACTGTAATTTCCTATCAATTGAAATCCTCTCAAAACTGGTAAAATAATTGCATATATTTGGACAAAGCTCGCCGTCTTTGCCGTTTGCCAGCTGCTAAAAGGGCAAATATAAAAGATTCAGTGTAAGTTATATTTCGCTGCTACTACCAGTTAGTAAGTTTATACTCTGAACAACACGTCAGAGATATTTGGGCAATTTTGACCGATTTAAACGTTGGCAGCCTTAGATTATATTTTTTCTTTACACGAAAATTGCCGTTAGGTAACAAAGCGAATTCGTCGATAATCCGGAGTTCACCGATTATGATATGTTATTGTCACAAAATTGTTCCAGTTCACGTAACAGCTACTGCTGTTGTGGGGGAAGTGGTAGGGTGACTGTCTTAGGTGTTAGAGGTCCTGGATTCGAGTCCCGGTTAGAGCCTAAATAGTTGGATGCTGCTACAGCTTTTTCTTGCTGTTTACAGACTGATCCAGATGTTTTGAATTTTAGCACACAGTATCATGGATCATTATTAGCAATCCAGATCACAACTGAATGTTAAACTAAACGCACCCAATTAGAAAAAATTCACTATATTATGTCCCTTTGATGTTTCTGCTCTCCATGTCAAAAAGAGTTACATTACCTTGATCACAAAATTTTCTTTTACATGAAAATATTACATGCGCATAACTCTACGCTTCTGGTTAAAATATTGTCTATATATCTATTTTTGAGAAATATATGGACACTTGCCTTCATTTCAAAGCTTTTTAACTTCAAACCTATGATTTGAAAAACGTTTGTACTATCTCTACACTAATGTTACCTATTTAGAGGTTGTGATTTTCCCAAATTATCTTAACCATAACGCACGAATTCCACGTGTCTCCCTTATCTAAATTTTGTAGAAATATGTACTGCAAAACATTTTGTATGTTATAACAGTAGCGACATTCAACCTTTATGTGTCTTCCAAAGTGCCCATACCGCTCAAAAAATAAATTTAGTGGAGAACACTTTTAAAATTTAAGTTTACAGATATTTTTTTATATTTGTATCAGATTAAAAAATGCAGGACATTCTAGTGACATGTCATAGATAAGATAAAAAAGACAAAGATACTTACTTTAGTAGTGATATTTCTTTTAGCCTCGTTTCCGATTGAGATCATAGGAATTCCGTTGACGCTTAACAACTCCTTCACTCAAGTCACGGTCAACAGTAATACCATTTCTACGTATCATAAGGTAGGTCTAAATTAATAACGAAGATGAAAAAAATAACATTTTATTTTCCGGACAGCTGATAGGTTCAATTTTTAAAGTCTTGTTGGTGAGAAGCCACCATGAGTCTACTTTGGCCCCTCTTCCCAGAGAATTTTGGCATAGGCCTAAACTGAAATTCCGGCAGGGAACCGGATAGGTCCTGTAATGCCAGAAGAGAATACCTTATGCAGTAGCTGTTTGTTTCATATAGACCTGCATCAGTTCCGAAAAATAGCAGACAAATTGATTTTTGAAGATGAGGCAAATTATTTACTGCAATACAAATATTTTGCTATTTCAGCAAATTAGAGACCCTAGATCGCAAAACACTAATGGACACTCATTTTAGAAAGTAACTGAAGAAAAATTTTGTTTTTACTTGGAAGAGTCACTCTTCAAATTCGTTTAGTTTAGATTAATAATTGGCAAATAGTTTAATGTTCAATTAACGCCATACAGAAAATTCATACTAGTTATGTAAAATTATTTGATTTATTTATAAATTCAAGGCATCACTTCGCTGGAATGGACTTGCATTCTACTCAGCTGATACGACTGTACTTCCAGCTACACGTCCATCACATGGTATCGCTTTTGATTTGAGGGAAGATGTTGTTAACAATCTATTACGAGTCTATGCGGAGAGCGGCCATCTCGATGGCAGTTTTAATTACTCAAGGGTAAGACGCACTGAAAGTAGTATTTTTAGATTTTTAAAGTTAAGCACACTCCGCTGAGAACGACATAAACTGGTTGCTAAATGTAGGTTGCTACTTAGGAAAACGTTGAAATTAGAACAAAAAGCCAATTGGGAATGTTAACTGACATGCTACTTTAAGCAAATGACCACCTGGTGCATGTAGCCACATTGACAGGTTCAGCTGTATCTCGGAAATGAGGGAAATGATAAAATACTTTTTAAATGAAAACAATATAAATATAATGCAGATATTCGTTAACAAAGTATATATATACAATGTCAAACATGAAAAAAAAAATGTTCTCTGTTATATCTTGAAGGTTGTTCAGAAAGGTTTGGACGAATTCCGCCTCACATGTAAGGAAGGACCCCCTGGTATTTGTTTTGGTAGTATCATTCGTCAGGTAAAATATAATATAATAAAACAGGTATTCCTCGCTTACGGTGTCCCGTTAGGGCCATACCTATATATTTCTATGATTTGGGCGTTTTCAAAAACTGAATGCTTTAATTGAATAACACCATTGATCTCAGTTTATACCGGTGATAAGTTTTCATTATCAACTGAAGAAAATGTCCTTTATACATAATAATCTAGTAGTCTAGCACGATATTCCCCATTATATTTTAAGTTACATGTTCAGTGTAAAATTAAAAGTAAAACATATTTCTTCTTAACCTGTGTGAATTTTAAATGAATAGCTATACGAGTATACAATATCTGTCGATTAGGTCGCCGAAGAGTATCCGGACAGAGTTTTAGGAATGCAGTGGAAAGTGCACTCGGCTAACTTGAACATCCAGAATGGTCAAATCAAGGCCGAGCTGACAGGCAGAGTAAACTGCAGTGCTGACAGTGCTAACGAAAGTTTACCATTATTTTCAGCTCAAGTGGTAAGCAAAGATGTTATTGCCATGACCTTTTTAATAATAGTTTCCATCGGTTCATGCCTTAATTTTTTCTGGTACGCGTCACGACTTTGGTATCTAACACAAAAAATTGCATTAGTCTGTATAATATCCATCCATTGACAAGCTTGTTACTATACACTAAATCATATTACATATATACTCTATATAAAATGTATTATATATGTTCGCAATCGTATCACACATAGCGAGGCCCATTTTAGAGTTATCCTAAACTCGAGAGTGGTTCCAATAAGCTTGAACCTTTCATCACAATCCAGCTAAAACAAATTAGTATAGACTAAACTCATTTTGAAGACTTCTCTTAAACTGACGTAAAAGGAGGAGAAAAATATGAGTAATATATCTTCTAGCAGAGAATCTTCCTGTCACATTTGCTTTCTGCAGAATCAGATCAACATGATGTGACCTGGTAGTACGACTTTTACTGAAATTGAGTTTTCCTTCCACATATACCACATTCTCTCTAAATTTTCCAGCTGGCGGACGGAAGATCTGTGGTTCTACCCAGATGTCCACCCAGGCCTGAAATAATGACCCTGGTGGGGACTTGGAGTATTTCTCCACCATCAAAACAGGAAATGTCCCTGCATGTTATACATTTTATATCGGTGGCACTCTAAACCCATCAAACACAAAACAAACACAAAAGGATACGACTTTTAACACCGTGAGCATAGTTTTACATAGTATAAATTGTTTATTTACAGGAACTTGTCGTTGCTTATGAACTGAAGTTTTCTGCCGGGGAACTGTCAGCTAGATCGGTAGCTTGGGGGTATGCTTTTATGATAGTTCCCTTCTGAATATCTTGATATAAGCCTATTAAAAATGTGACACGACAGTAGAATTACGCTGCATAGCCTCTGTAAACAAAACCTTCGAACAGAGAACTCTTTCATTAGGCAGATACTTAGTTTTCAGTTAAATAAGAATTTCATTCATTAAGATACCCAGAGCAATAACCCCTGTATCAATCTCCTACGCGGTGATCTCTCCTTACCGCTGCCATAACTTACATTTTTATCAAGATTAATAAGTCGTTTTTCAGTAATTGAATTTTTAAAAGTATTTTCAGAGATTTACAGCATATGTGGGTGATAAAAGGAAAAAGCACAATTGAAAATAAGAAAATTATACTTGAATTTAACGGTCATATAATATGTGACGGCAGCGATTAATGTAGCGCTAGAGAAGATAATCGCTGCCAAGAGTTTGCCTCTGGTACACCATTGACATTTTAGTTTTCGCAGCTTTGTTTTATTTAGAGCAGCCGCACTGCACTACTCAAAGGACGCACACAATCTTTTAGTGACTACTTTGTTACTGAAACTTCTATAAATTTGGAGAAAAACACTTCAAGCATTACTTACCGAATTTTAACAGTCCTATTTATATAACCAAACAATGATAGGTCATAAATCTAACAAAAATCTTACCTGCTCGTAAAATCTTCGCTCGTCTGCAAGTTCACTCCTGTCCTTATTCAGTTTCATTCAATATTATTAAAACCTATAAGAAAATTTCTTGGATGTTTGCATATTTATATTTATTGAATATTCAATAATATGTGCAACTATTTCAAACACTTGTCAAACTCATAAAACAGTATTACTTCCCCTGATTTGCTGTTTGATGTTCTTGAAGTTTTTGCGCGAGGGTTGGCACCATGTGTTCAGTTTCTGAACAAAAATCGAAATGATACCAAAAAATAAAAGATAAAATGTTGAATTACATCATAATATTATCTACATGTACACAACATGCAATTCTTTATTACAGGGGACATGCAAATATTGACAGATCAAACATTGGAAAGATTCTGGTAGGATTTATTCTATTTATTCAACAACTTACCGTGCATACAAATATATATTTTGCCTGCTAATTGATCTTTTTAAACAGTAACAACTTACAATCCACCTTCATGGGAGTGGGTGTACATTTATTATTGTAGAAATAGTATGACTTCACGCACAATGTAGATAATTTGCATAACAAAAAGATAACTTAGTTTATGTATCAGAAATGCCGGAAGTCTGACAAATGAGATACCATATTAATGAGACACCATACTATCAAGTCACTAGGCTTAACTTTTCAGTTTGTTTTTTTGCTATATCCGTTTTATGGATAATTAGATTAACTTTTACGGGTGTGGGGAGGAGGGGATTATTTGCAGCTGGTGTTATAAAACAGGTGAAGTGGTATGAAAGTCACATTAATTTTAGGGAAATATATTTTTAGATTCCGTCAGTTCAAGCTGCCACCAATGTTTTCATTTTACCTGCACTGCAAAAAGACATATTGGATATGATAAATGGTGCGTAGACGGTTTAATTGTTCATATATGTCTTTTCATAGCTGTGCTTTTTACATAACGAGTTGATAAAAGATCTTGCAAGACCCATATGTATCAGGCATGCCAAACTACACAAACTTCTTATCTTGAACAGATGATAGCACAGTAGAATTTAAAAGTTCTCACAGGGATCCAAAAGTAATAAATTTCGTTAGTTTTGAAGAATAAAGAAAAGAACAGCCGAAGATGACTGATGTGATATTCAATTTATTTAGTTACATATTTTAGATAATTCATACCTTAATTACATTAAGAGAAAAATGAACCACGTTATTACGTAGCATATACATACATGTACCAGTTAGAAATGTTATGATTTTATTTCCAGAGTGCAATTCCAGTTACAAATTCGAATTACCTAAAAACGTGTTTATCAAAGAAAGTGGATTGAGCCTGTATGAGGTAACATTTTTATGGTCATTTTCATCTACTTTGTTGTTGTAAAGCTGAATTTCAAGACCATTTTCAAGAAAATTCAAGCATCCGATTGGTTGTCTGTGAGCTAAAGTTTGAAACTGACCAAAAGCAAACTTGCTTTCGAAACTTATACTGGGTCATACGTAAGCTGTCTAAAGCAAAATGGTTGGTTGATTCTGACAACAATTGTAAAATTAACCAGTGGTAAGTTTGTATTCTAAGGCATGTCTTCAACGCTAGAATATATGAGATGGCGAAAATACTGGTACCCAAGGATTTGAAATTATTATGTGGCCTGGAATCCGCTGTTATCGGCACCAAATGATATTCAGAATAGGTTTCTTTAAAAAATATTGAGCCTTATTAGATTTTAATGTTGATTTTCTGAACTTCAAACGCGGTTTTCACGAAGACTGTAGCGAACATTGTTGCTCATGATCGACAACGTTTTTCTTACTTAAAATTACTTAATTACGAAACTTGGAGAGATGCAAACATTTTAACTGTTTACATGCGGTCTACCGCCTGCATTAAAAGTTTGGAAGCCGTCATATGATATAAACCATGTCTATGGACAAATTAACAATGCATCCATTTTGTTTATCGCGTATATTTCAACCATTTGCCTTCTATTAAGGGCGTTGTTCGAGTTGAGGCTGACCTGTGTTATAAAACAACTTCTTGCCGGTCTGCACCAAACAATGAGTGGGTTGGAAACAAAGATATCCCAAAGTTCACCGTCGATGACATAATACCAACCCACAACGACGACGACAACAACAACAACGACACCGCCATCATCAACAACAGCATCTTTGTCTGACGTCAGCGGTCACGTCAGTGGTCAAGCTTCAGTTGTATTTTCAGTTGTGAACATGTTTGGTTGTTTTTCAATATTTGGTGCAATCATAATGTAAACAGTTGTGACACTTTTTAAACATTTTAAGCAATTTAAATTGCTTTTGTAAAACTCAAGGTTATTAAGTCTTTCTGTAAACAATTGCAGACTCTTTACATCTTTACATCTTCAGCAATTTTATTGCAGAAACTGTGATAGTCTAAACGGCTGTTACACACTTTACTTCTTTAGAGGTTTATTAAACTAAAAGTGCTTTACGTTCTTTACTTCTTCGGCAAGTTTTCTTGCAGTAATTTTCTAAACAGTTCTGACGCTTTTTTTGTAATATATGATGCCTGGATTTGAGATGTTAATTTACTTTTTCCATTGTGGTACAGGTATCGTGAATTCAAGATATTCATTTACTAACATGTGATTCATTAATGACCTCGTTTTATTGTTGTATACAGTTGTTTCTTTGGAAAAAATAATTTACTAATGTGTCATCCATAAAATTGCCTCAGTTTGATCATTTACCTAGCTCTGTCAATTATTTTAAGTACATATATTTTCAAATATTACATATTTTCCCTTTCATGCTGTTTTGTCGGTACTTTGTTGGCTAAAGCTTTGTCCCATTTGTAAGACTGACCTCATATATCTCTGATGAGGGACAGCAACAAACCAAGTAATGGCTTTGCCTTATCGACCACTTAGTTCTGTTGTACTCCGACGTAAAAATCTACTGATCTTCCACAAAAATATTGGGTTCAACATGTCACCAGCTTCTGACCAATGAAAATATTAGTCTACATGTAGTTTTATGAAATTATGAGCAGTCTCAATATGGCAAATAATTTTACATGTACGGATGTGAGAAATAGGGGTGCCGAAAATGCAGTGTGCATTTTAACATGAAAAAGTACACGGACAACCAAGCAATACATATAGTTTTCATATTTCCATACGGCTAAAATACGTTAAGAAAACGTTGTTGAGTTTGTACTACTTTACCACATTGTAGTTGTAAATAAATAACTATGTTTACTTATATCTATGGTGGTTTTTGTTTGATATGATATTATGCTTTAGAGAGAATAGGCTAAAAGAACGCGCTCTTTTTGAGAATCTGCCAACCCTTCTTGAGAATAATTGAACTTTTTGTTGGCACCAGGCCGACAAAATTGTAGGCTATATAGCAGTTTTCTGGCTAAAGATGGTAGAGGAAGGCCTAAGGTGCCCCTCGGGGCATTTTCTTTTTTCATCATGGGCGGGTACCTGGATAGAACCACCGACATTCCATGGGCCAACTGGATGGTTTCATCACATATATGAAAAATACACTTCCAGCGTTGTATTGAACCAAATATGGCAAGGGTAGAAGTGCTTTTAGTCAGTGACCTTCACCACTCGGCAACGGAGCGCCTAAAATGTCTATTGAGATAACGTTGATATGTATCGTATAAACTCTAATGATTACTTCATTCACGTCGGCAACTGATGTCAATGATTTAGCGTGACTCTATGATGAATCAGATCCGATTATCTAATGTCAATGATGATGAAATGCAGGAGCAATGTAGACATTGAAACTAAAAATTACAACCACCATGTAGGCACTATATATTGTAAACATATTTGTAGTTAACTCTATCTGGAAAACATAATGAAATGATTTTTTTCATGAAGAGTTATTCGAGCCAAAAAGATACAGGGTAAACTATCTGGCGAAAGATGGTGACGACTCCTCTAAAACTTTATTGAAGGCTTAGGTGACTAGGTAATTTCCGTCTCCTTCAAACTATGCGATCTTCTTATCGCTGGGAATGGGAAAAGCTTCCACAATTACTACGGATTGATTTTGATAGAGGCTTAATTGATCAGTGATCAGTTATTTGAAAAAGATGAATATGTAAACGTTAAACCCTAGAGAAACTGCGATATTTTCCGTAGCTAAATCTGTCAACATTCGAGCGCTGCTTTTTTTAAGTTAAGTTCCACAGAGTTTTACGAGGTGAAATGTGTTGAGAGACAGAAACGTTCCTGTCCACTACATATATGTGTCAAAGTACATGTAACGAACAATCAGAAATTATATAGACGATATGTAATACGGATCCATATAATTACAATTATAATATATAATATTATTCAATTTGGTTTTTTATTATAATTAGATTTGTAAGGCTTTGCTCAGTCAGTCATTTGTAGATAACACGGGAGGTTTTTGACTTTTAATGGAGTTGATGTAACTTGGCCAAGAAGTATGATAGACAGTCATCTTCCAAATTTTCAAATGGTTCATCTTGGTTGCACATAACGGCCACCAGAGCTAAAAATAGGAAAAAAGGTTCACACAACATTAAAAATCCATGATGAAATAGAATAACATTCAAACGACCTCTCCTCTTAAACCGCTCTTCCAATATTAAAATAATTTCATTCAAATATTTGTTGATCCTCTACCAAGACCAACCAAAGTAATTTCAAGTTATTCTTTTTTTGTCAAAACACCATGACAGCTAAGGGACGAAGCCATATTTCCATATATGTATTTAGTGGAAACTTTAAAAAGTTTTCTTGTTAGAAACAACAATTTTGGAGTAGTTTCATACAAATGCTCCTTGGGTGACCCTTTAATAAGACTGTTCCACTTATGTTGAATCGTCAAAACATGGCTGACTGAGCTATAAAAATAGATTTCCACACACTATTCTTACAACTTTCTTAAAATCGTTTTAACGGATTAGAAATAAGCTAACAAAAATTCCTTGGAGTAAATTTCTACCAAGAGTGCTGGTAATATTCAGATTTCTCCACAATCATGGGATAGTATAGAACAGAAGTTTAAAATGCCATCTCTGTCTAAACAACTTGGGTGATTTTGAACCAGTATTATAGGATGTCGAGGCGGGTGTACTTTTTGATGTATGATTCCAAATATATGTACGTTGCAACCAACTGGCATCAGGTCCAGCCTTATCCTTGTAGGTGTGACACATAAACTGGAGAGGTGGAGGGGGTGGGGGAGCTTATATAAATCCTTCAGTTACGGGGCTAAGAGTCTTGACACGGAGCATGTTGATGCTTGTCTGTTATGGGGTAAAGGACTGTAATTCAAATTGTCTAAAGGTTAGCTAACCGTATGATTCACAAGGAACTGGTTAGAATACGTCTAATGTGACATATATCATGCAGTCGAACATGTGGATACCTGCATTCTGATATCCTTCTCTTAGATTTGTGGTTTTTAAAAGAGCCTCCTACCTACACCGATACGTTAGAAATATGTCCTATGTCAGAAGTGTGTCTTGAGCTAATTTTTTTTTTTTTTTTTTTTGGGGGGGGGGGGGGGGAGAGAGAGAGAGAGTTTGGACAACATTCAACAGTTATCAATTGATGTAGACATAGCTAATTTTAACTTACTTTCAAATTTTGAGAGAAAAGCTAGGATAGAAAAGATAGAAAAGAAAGGTCTTTATTGCAGCCATATCATTATTTCTTCCGTGCTTCAGAATGTACCGATTTTTACCAAAATTAATTCTCTCTTTTAATATGATCCAATTAAATTGAGATTATGTTCTTTTTTGTGCGATTCATGACATCGACTTATGACATATTTCTGTCTATACATAAGTTTAAAATTGCCACGATACTTCTTTTGTACGATTAATAACATATATTTGTCTTTGAATTTGTTAAGAATTGCAATGACGAAACTTTATTTTTGTCCAATTCATAACCTGCTTTTGTCTTTACATTTCCATTATCAAATCATGGCGCATTTTATATTCATTATGGTAAATGTAAAATTGTATTCAAGTGGTATGGTCAATTTATTTTTTAAACTTCGTGATGGGCCACTTGTATGATGTTGTTAATGTTGACTGCATCACTAACATTTCTAAATCTACCGTTTTCTTCCGTGTACGTGTTCATTTTCAGCTTTACGTATTAAGGAGTAAACTCCAGTACGGTGAGCTTTTTTTTATTTATGGAAACTATCTTTTTAATTCTTTATGTTAAATGTTATAGTTTAAATCGTATTATAACATCGTCATTTTTTACACTATTTCATTGTTGATATGCGCCTGGGTTTATCCTTCAGAGTTTCAGCCACCTATAGCTTCAAAATTATAATTGAAAAAATATTTTTCCATAAACAATTATATTTAGCCGGACATCTTTTGTCAGAATCGTGCGATGTGACGCGACCGTCTAACCGTTGCATTTTTTTTTTTGTTCTTTGTTGTTTTTTTGGGGGTTTTTTGGGGTTTTTTTTAAGTAAACAATATAAAATAATCGAAAGCAACTTAATATGAAATATATGAAAGTGCAAATGTATTGGTTGAGATTTAAGTATAGAAAGCCCGGAGACCAAAAACATTTTAATAGTTATGGATTTTGTTTTCAGAAGAATCCGTACGGGACTTTTTTCCTTTTACACAACCTTGCCCAAGAGAAAAGTACTTTTTATAATACTGCAGAACATTTGCTGTTCAAACAGCACTTTTATTTTTCGTCTTAATAAGGACTTTTTCTTTCGAATACACAATACTGGAAAAATTATTACTGAACCGCGGTTGGAGTGTTTTCTTTTCCGGTGTTTTAAGTTTGATTGGGTTCATCTGTTAACAATAAAATGCATTTCCTTTCCGGATAAAAACTCTTGAATGTGTGTTTATATTGTTCAGTTGATAGAAAATTATAATCAAAATACGTAAGAAGGAAGTTTATAGGAAGTTATATACCTGAAAGTATAATATATACTAACGAGTTTGACCGAGACGTACAAGAATTTAACAGAAATAATAAACGCTCTCCTAGTCTCTTTTCCGCTTAATAAATCTACATAGAAATTATTTTAGAGCAAGTAAATGTGTTTCTATGAGTTGTTCCATATCAATCCTGTTTCAAGTTTCGTACCCTAATAATACTCGACAACTTTTTGTGATTACGTTTTCTATAAAGTTACTGTCACAAATAAGGATATGTCAGTGCGTTGAGGTACGGTGCGGATGGGATTGGTCTGTGGGACGGACACGGAGCAGTACGTCTTAGTACGGGAAAAATTGTGAGAAACGGGGAACAAAAAAATACTGGACGCGAATACGTAAGTACTACGTTGAACTACGTTTTACTGCGCCTGGCAACTTGCCCAGCGCGTGGACGGGTCTGCGTTGAACTACGCTTAAGTACGGGTAGCCTTGGATAACTACGTTCAATCAAAGGATCAATACGGCAGGGTACGTTTCAGTACGAATAGCTACGTTTTAGTACGTTTTACTAGGCATGAATAAGTTTCAAACATGTTGGACTAAAGTCACGCTCAAATGGCTACTGATCGCTCAATTTTTTGTGCATGTTCAAAAGTTGGAGAAACTTGCAAGTTTGGGATAAGTCTTGAATACGTTTTTGCCAAGTGTTGGTACGGATTGATACGGATTACTACTTTGAGGTGCGGCTCAGGTACGGACCGATACGGATTACTACGTTTCTGTCCCTGGCTAGACGTAGCTGTCTGCGCTGTATGTGTGACTGGGGTATTAACCCCATTCGGCACTCTTCGGTCGTAAACGTAGGTCAACGCGCACAAGGCTTTGTATTTAATCCGGAAATTGCCGAATCGAGTGGCATACGGAATATCCCGAAATATTATTGCAGTCCACTACCTGATATAAAATTTAATATTTCTTAAACTTATTTCTAATTCTGGAACATTATTTCTGGTATTTAGCGCCACTGTCTGTTATTGATTGTGATTATGTTCATGACCTTATATAAGTCGCCGGTCTACAGGCTATATGCGCTATATGACCGGTCTGTATCAACAAAAATAAATATGCTGTAAGGTATAGGCATGAAATTAAACAAGACAAACGGTCCTATTTTCCTCAATACATGTACATGCTTAACAGCTAATTTTGTTTTGCAGAAAGAACGTAGAACCCGGAAATTTCACATAGAAGATAATCTGTAAAACCAAATGATAAAAGTTTTCAGCTTTTCACATAATTTCATGAACGAAGAACATTTCGTAAAAACTTCTTTTACTATAGCGATCGTTTTCAGACCAGAAGTTGCAAAATTGAAATGTTAAGCCAGGTCCATTCCTTAAAATAATGCAAAATTGAATTGCAAGGATTGACTTCGTATCAATAGAAATAAATAAAAAAGTCTACATTTCCATTTACAGTGGGGTTATTTTTCCAGCGGATTTTTGTTTTGTTTTGTCCAACAGGATAGCAGGTTATCCAGTGTGATTGTGGTAAGAAGTTAGGACGCGCCATTAGATGATTTTTTTTTCAGTTTAGAAATTTGAAACTCTATGTACGTGTAACGCTTTTATAACTCCACAATTTATCAATTTAAGTAATTTCTTTGTTTAAGCGGATATGTTCAAAGTCTTCCGAACGCATTGTTTATCACTTGTGTATTCATACTCGTATAATCAGCGTTTCGGTCAGCAATAAATTTCGAAATGGGGCGGTAACTTTTTTATTTCTAAGCGAAAAATATAAGTGTGAGCGTTCATTTTCTAAGTAAGATAATTTCAGATTCGATAAGCCTGGATTCGATTTAAAATAAGATTGAGTTGTTTTCGAAAATTTCTTGCCGAGAGCAAAACAAAACAAAAACTGAAACTTCAGTCCCGAAATATGTTTATTTGGAATTACAAGCATAAATATTTTTTCTGGTGTTTCATGAATGTGTAAAGCTTTTGGAACTTTATTTAGTGAGTGCGTTATGCGGCAGTGTTTGTATCAGAATAAAATAGATCTAATATAATTCCTCTCTGAAGCATGAAAACTGAAAGCATTTTCGAGGTAGAAGTGCTTGCTTACATGCGTCTTGTCACATACAAGGCTCTTGCATTTCACTGAACGTTGTTTTTGTTTTTGTATTATGTATTTATTTATTATTATCATTATTATTATTATTATTATTATTATTATTATTATTATTATTGTTTTTGTTTTTTTTTTTTTTTTTTTTTTTTTTGTTTTTGTTTTTGTTTTTTGTTTTCTTTTCTTTTGTTTTTTTGGCGGGAGGGAGGGGTTTTTATTCAAGATAGTCGTAAGTTGTTGCCAAACGTTAGACAAATTACTGTTCCAACTGACGAACTGATTATACGACTTGGCCCTTGTAAGAATTCTTTACCTTGAAACGGAACATAAATAAAAGACAAAAATTTATGACCAGATTTACTATAATATAAAGTTTAAAAGGTTTTTCAACGAAAAACAGCGGTCACGATTTACTCATATATTGTTACATTCTCGTCTGCTTTCAGGGTGAACAATGTTGTTCATGCA
This sequence comes from Mercenaria mercenaria, assembly GCF_021730395.1. Taxonomy (NCBI): domain Eukaryota; kingdom Metazoa; phylum Mollusca; class Bivalvia; order Venerida; family Veneridae; genus Mercenaria; species Mercenaria mercenaria. The sequence continues at coordinate 27,485,214 of NC_069378.1, read as the reverse complement.
CTTTGTGTACAATCTGGTTGTAGTTGTCTACCTTTACGCCCAAAACGGACAGCTGGAGGCGGCAGCTGGTATGCGTATCACATACACAGAAACAATTTCAAATATGGGTTAGTTAATATTTAAAGCAATAAAGAAAATCACATATAATTTTGTGATATGTTAAAGGTTATTATATATACCCTATAAGTGCCTCATATTTTTTCCGTGCACATAGGAAGCTAAACATGGTTCATTAACCCGTAGCAGTTAAATGAACTAGCATACGAACTTTCAACAGTATGTACTGGTATATGTTTCTTAAACAAATTAAACAGCCAGAATAGATGTAAATTTTACCATAAATGTGCAAGGTTGAACCTGTCGCGGATCTAGAGTTGTTTTTTTTTTGTAACGTATTTTGTTTCTATAGCGGCTCTATTTTCCGTTTATCTGTAAGGAAATAGTTAGGTTTTCTATTTCACATCGACATGCAATTAGGAAATTTACTGGGAACATTGCTAAATAAATCCAACTTGCTCGAAGGACAACGTCTATTAAGAGACCACTTGCATTACTTTTTCTGTTCCGTTTTATGTTGCTAAAGAAAGAATTGTTGTATTGTGAGATCATTACTTTGGTGTTAAGAGTTTACGTTAAACATTACCTAAGGTTCTCTCTTCGTGCAAGTAAAATGTAAATTTTCTAACCGTACTACAGTGTTCCGTTAGGGCCTTCAACTCCTTTTCGAAACTGGCTGTACGTTTTAAAAGCGTGAAATCACGATAGGGAAGTGCAAAACAATGATTGCAATGCGCAGAATTACTGTGGCAAAGCGCGAAATTATTTCGCTGTTTCCTCTTCTTGGTCTCACTCTTTGCAATCATGATCTTGTATATCACGTGATTTCGCACATTGCCATTATCAGGGATGAGGCGATGGTCCTAACGTTATACCGTACTTCCCAGAACTCCCTAGTTTAAAAGAGGACAGTACTCCTGATATTCTACACACTCCATTAATTAAGTGTTGAATATTTTCAGTTATTTGCAAGGAGAGGGTTAGTTCTGGAATCCAGTAATACAGATTCGAACTCTAGTTCGCTTGTTCGCCGTCAAATTTTCATGAAAAGAAATTTTAAAAAGCTCCAGATTTGGTGACAAGCCTGAGTCTTGTTTGAAACACCTTGTTTGAAAACTGGCCTATGGGTACAGCCCTGCGCATTGGCCAATTATAGACTGAGCACAAAGTTAGTTAGTAAAATGCTGTAGTTGGAGACCGGACAATAATTTGCTTAATTACATCAATCAATTTTTTCAGTTAACAAAGCCGAAATAAATGCAGTGCAGCGCGACTTAAATGGTAAAAGATTTGACGATCTCAGCGGTTCTGGAGACTTGTCTTGGAGACTCTCAGAGTAAAATACTACATTTATTTTTTATCAGCAGTTCGTAAGCATTTAGTCAAGCACTGTAATTTTGAAAGTTACAATTTTGAAGAATATATACGTTCATTGACGCAAGCAAAAGAATGTAATATATTTAATTATGAAATAAGCAAGGCATCTGCATGGATTTACTATGGTTCAGTGTGCAAATGTATAGGAATTTGTTAATTATCCAAGCATCTGAACGACATACCGTGGTAAACCAGACATTAAAACACAAGAAGGCGTCTTTTTTTTGCACATTGAAAATCAAATACCATGAAAAACTATTGATGAACTTAGTTCATCCATGCACTAATGAACCGAGCGCCATGCAGCAATTTGAGGTCATTATTGACGTCATAATGTTCTACTACTGGTCCCTACGTCGGCCGTTGTATATCGTAGAATTTACAACGGCTGACTTTCTTCTTTATTTAAGTAACTAAAAACTGACATAAAATCATAAAGCAACATTTATTTACGTCGTATTTGCTTTTATGTTTATTTCCTGTCTGTCAATTTTATTATTATTGTAAATTCAAGAGTTACTTACTTATATTTTTTTAACTTATAAGCATTCATGTCAAGTACCTGGGAACAATGACGCCAAGTATCCGCTTACTAAGTAACGGCCAAATCAGATGGACGTGTGATATTAGCTCTATAACGGTGAAAGCAGATTGGTGGGCAGGGTTGAGAGGTTTTTTCAGGTATGTTTTCTATTTACCCTGCCAGCTTTTTCTGGAGTAAAGAGACATCGTTTAACATTTGAATATTTGATATCCTTCATTCTAATGCATATTATATCTATCATTCAGTGTTCGAGTATATATAATATCGCAGAGTAGAACTATGTCAGGAGAAAAAACAAATGGCATTCAAATTACTTCAGTTTTCATACATTTGATGAAAATTGCATTTTAACAGTAAAACCTGTCTTATTCGACACGCGTCCAGACCGATTTTTCATGCCAGTTAAAGCAGATTGCCGGTTAAACCAGGTTAACAACTGAATATGACATTGATTATTAGGAAACAATTAAAAACTCCCTGCAACTGAATGGGCAGCCAGAAACACTCAATACCAAGTTGCCTGTTGAACTGGGTCTTTAATTATAATGATAATTTGATAGCTACAAAAAAGATAAATGTGCTTTTCTCTCTTCACAGCTTTCTCTCGGAAGATGGTTCTGTTGAAGCAAGGGCGGGACGTACATCGCTCAGCATCATAGTGACTTTATGTATTATATCAGTTTATTTTCATTAAAGTGTAACACATTATTATATAATGAATTGCAAGATCTAGTTTTAATATGTTCTTATTTCATTGCGTCTTTATATACTGTCAAAATTTTCATTTCTGAGGAACTGTAGTCAAGTTTGACAAATACAAGACAAAAAGATTTAATAAATTTACAAGGTATGAAATGAAAACAAACACTTTACTTCTAAACAAAATTTTGTTAAACTGTACAATAACTTTTAAGTAAAAAATGTAACTCAGCATTCCACGTGTAACTTGTTCTAACTTGTTTTCTCTTAAAATTTGAATATGCAAGTATTTTTCTATTTTTCTTTTATGGTTGTAACAAGATAATTTATATACCAAAAATACTTTCAAAACAATTAAAGTACGTTCAGCCTAAAAATACATCTCCTAAAATAATACTTTTTTGCCTTTTCAGCGGCAAACTCTGGTCAGCTCGGAGTCAGACTAAGTAGATGTTCAGCACGTGTCGGCAGCTTCAACATTCATTTTTCTGGTAGTTTATTAGACGGACTTTTTGATGTAATCTCGAACGTTTTTAACCACGACATCAAAACCTTGCTGGAAAACGCCGTATGTTTTTGTTTTGGTTAATTGTATTTGAATATTCTTTTATATCGCAAATATATTTAGACATTTACCTGATGTGGGGATATTTGGAAAATCAGCAAAAATACATTTATACAAGTCAAAAAAAATGATTAAAATACAACTATGAAAAATGTGAGGGGAGAATGTAGCAATTATAATGTATAATTCGTGATTATAACACGTCAACGGTTGACATTCTCCGCCTACTAATTCAGCCGTTTATGGTGTCGGCCCGGTATCATTTCTCCTTTTTTGCTGTATAGTAAAACAAGCATTTTTTGACAAAAACTGTGGATTTCTCAACAAAATAATAGCAATAGCAGCTCTGTATATACTTTACTAAAGTTCAGCGCTATTAAAGTCATTCACGGCTGGAAAAACACCTGTCGTCAGCAATGAACTTTTCTGCTGCATTTCAATGTTTACAATCACTGTAAAAATTTTCATACGCGTCTGTCAAGGCCGTCGAGTACCTATGCAATCCTTCCGCACGGAAATGTGCCCCTGCAGAAAACAGACAAAACAACTGTTAAAGACACCAGAAATGACACAAAATTTACACAGTAGTGATATAATATACTATTAAAGTTATTATACTATGAATCTATTTTTTACAGGATCATAAATTGTTTTACATACAGCAAGGCTCAAAAATTTCATAATTAAAAAGATTTTCATTATATGGCATAAATTCCCACTATCCAAAAAAAAAAATCATCCTGTTACAAAACATTCTGAATCAACAATAATAGAAAAAGAGAGTAGTCACCAGACAGAAATAACATGACTTATGAGACCCACAGCAAAAACAGTTACCATTTTATAAATGGAAGTGTCTAGACATCCGGTAACCAGAAACCTAGCCGGTGTTCTAGCCAACCGGTAACAGGACGCCTAGCTTATCCAAATTTCTATCCTATAGGGGTTTCCTAGGTGTCCGGTAATCAATTTTAAAATATTGTATACGCCTTGCAGGTGAATATTCAAACCTATGCCAAAAAATGATACAATAAATTTATTTCCTTACAGTATTCATATATAAAAAGATCGCCGAACAGCTAGAAAAACATTCGCGGAGAGGCTAGTCGTAATGTTGCCGGACAGCTAGAATGCAGAGTAGGCGTCCGGTTACCGGACATCTGCATATTTCCGTTTAAAATACCTTGGCTACTACTTGAGAGGGGACTTTTCGAGAAATGATGTGACACAGGCAGGCATCTATAAGTCTGCATCAAATTTATTAATTATCATTGCTACATGTATATTGTATTTTCCATAATAATGCTTACAATGGACAATGAACTAATTTGATGAATCCTGGTCACCTCGAGTAAGAAGCTGCCTGCCTTCTATAATCTTTGTGATAACCCAACTGGCCATTTTATATTAAATACACAGGCATAGTGAAATCATCTGTGTTTAGTGGCCACAAGATAAATTTCATAAATTTCCCTCGGTATGTTTTGGATTCACTTCCGGGTAAAAAAAAAAACGACTTATTTCAGTGAAAGTTTCAAATATATTAGAGAACTTCATTAACAGCTGTTTTTAAACGGTACTTACCAAATCAGTAAACAGTATTACAAGTCTCAGATCCCTTCATCGTTGAACAAAAGGTAGTTAAACAAAAGTAAACTTCACATGCTTCCCCGTTTTACTGTTGAAATCCGAAACCGGAAACATAGCGAAGGGGAAACAACTGATTTTCAACGAAATATTTTGCCTCAGGCGTAATACCACTATTTTTTTACAGGTCTGATGTCTAAATATTCTGTCTGTAGTAGGCTGTCATCAATCATGTAACAAGCAGTCGTACTTTAACGGTCAAACCTTTGCTAATTAAAACATGTGTAAAAAAGCTGCGCGCGTAAACTTGGCGCAACTTTAAACATCGTTTCTCGATATTACGTCATGCCGCATCTGGACCGGTTTTCAAAGACGACGTCACATATACATTTGATATGTAACCAGTCGAAATAGGGATGGCTTCAAAATGAAGACTAACTACTTCCCAGGATACAACGACCCGGAAGTACGTGAATACCGGGGTAGCACCTTTTACGATGAAAACGATTTAAACGTCTTCTTCATAGATAAAAATGGCCGAAATAGCCTACTACTGAGAACTGTCCCATATCATTTATAAATGGTATAAGAACATACTTGTATGTGCTGCAAAGTTGAATAAGTGCATAAAACAGAATTTTTATTTGAAGCCGGCTTTAAGTTATTGTTTTCAGTTTACCTGGAAAGGGCTGTTTGATTTACTAAGGCATTAATACCCACATAAATATCAAAGTATATATTCTGGAACAGAAATTAATATATTTGTCAAATATCTTTGTTAAACTTTTTCAGCTGGCTCCATTTTACTTGTCGACCCATATTTTCTGACATGCATGTGGCTTTAACGTGTTCAGTAATTACATTTTTCATCCATTAGATATGTGACTTTGTGAGGAAAGGGATGAACGATATAACCGCGAACATAAGGAACATTAAAAGTAAGTTCTATCGGTTGTAAAACTTACTAGTTAAAGACTTATGCTTTCGTTGAACACGTGCAACACAAATGGTGTCTCACGGGTCAGCATTGACGCATCGCCAATCTTGCAACCACCTTGGTGATTTTTAATAAATCTTATTTACGGACAATATAGATATATTAAGTTTATTAACTTACTTGAATCTTTTTTTCAGACAGAAGGAAGCAATAGACTAATGCTACCTATTTAGATTTGTAATTTTCTGGAATAATTGATCTGAAACACTACTAGTATTATACGTGTCTCCCTTGGGACATTGTCTGGTATATGCGAAGCAAAATGTACTGGCAAAATATTTTGTCTCTGACAACAGTAAGGAAATTCAACCTTTATATGTAAAAGCATCCATATCTCTGAAACGGATACACTATGAACTATTTTAAACGGATACACTATGAACTATTTTAAACGGATACACTATGAACTATTTTAAAATTATAGCCGGAAAAGCAATCTTCACAAAGTAACTTTTAAAGCCATATCGTATGAACAAGATGAAGGATATTTAGTGACATTGTTATTACAGATAAGAGGAAGTAGGTAAAAGATATTTACGTTAGAAATGATTTTTCTTTCAGCCTCGTTTCCGATTGAGATCATAGGCATTCCGTTGGCGCTTGACAACTCCTTAACTCAAGTCACGGTCAACAGTAATACCATTTTTACGTACCATAAGGTAAACTAATACAAAGATTAAGAACACTAGCAAGGGTAGAATGACTATTTTGTACTTTTTTCCAGTTGAATTCAACCCATGTGACCTTTTTCTATCACATGGCAAATTTAAAGGTTCAAATATAGGACCTTTATTTGTTGACTTTTAGAATACACGGTAACCCTTTGATTGTGTTTACAATAGCACCTTCTTATTAGAAACAAATGAGTTTTCTGTTTAGTTTAAGGATACTAGGGTCATACAAGGCTCTGTAGGGAGCGTTAATGTGAGTTTAATTGCCTTGATGTAACCCCCGAATTAAATGGTTGATTTTCACCAGGTAAATGTAACGGATTCTGACTGGCTGTCTTGATCTAGAGGCGTAAATATCAATGAATAAAAGTGTATAATGAATAAACTGTCAACCAATTAATACACGGATTTGTATAATGAAGTAGTCTGGTTTGCTGGCAGAAAAATTAGGGAAGTTCATGTTTTGATGAAGGTGGGGCTTAATGATTTATTTCATATAATACATTTTCTACTTTTTCTCAAAATAGAAATTCACAACTTAGTGAAGTGTTTGATGTGATTCAACTCCTTTATTTACGAAGGAAATTACATAAAATTCGCAGACTGTTCTTATAAAAGGTGTTCTATAAAGGTGTTTTGTAGATTTTTTATAAATGAACCATTCTTGAATTATGTCGTTTTTAATTCATTGGGAAAGGAAACAGATATCCAAAAATAATTTGTTTGTCTGTAACTTGTTTCTGGAGTTTGGGGAAAATTTGTGAAAGACTTTGGTTGCTTATTAGCCTTTCATAATGCACACAAAAGTTTGCCTCCTTTGAAGTAATGTTGAGAGAATCTGTTTGAAGATAACAATTGACTTTTACATATTTTCTTGTCTTTATAGAATCATGATGCATAAAATGTTATTAAAATTTACCACGGTATAGTTCAATCTTTCACCTTCATTTTAGTATGCTACACATTATATTTATTCTTCAGAAATGTGGAGAAAACTCATGTAAAAGCAGGTCGCCCCACTACTCCTGCTAGTGTCCTTAAAAAAAAACTTTATTTTCCGGATAGCTGATAAGTTTAGACTTACAATGTTCAAAGTATTTTGGATGAGAAGCCACTTTGTACCTAATTTGCCTTCTCAGCCCTGAGCAGGGAACGACATACAGACCTCTTTTTTCATATAGGCGGCCTGCTTCAGTCCCTAAAAAACACATTCATTTCTATGCAGATGTGTTAGTTTCAGCAAATAAAAGACTATAATTCATATTACACTAAAGTACACTCATTCTAGAAAATAACAAAGTTTGTGTTTTTACTCAAGAGAGCCACTCTTTAATTGTTCTAATGAGAACTACAAACATAACATGGCATAAAATTTCAAATTAAGGCCACACAGAAAATTCAGTCTTGTTATGTAAAATTATGTGATTTATTTGTAAATTCAAGGCAGCCGTGCGCTGGAATGGACTTGCATTCTACTCAGCTGATACGGCTGTATTCCCATCTACACGTCCATTACATTCTATTGCTTTTGATCTCAAGGAAGATGTTTTTAACAACCTTTTACGAGCATATGTTAAGAGTGGCCATCTCGGTGCAAGTTTTAATTACCAAAGGGTAAGTAGCAATGGAGCTAATATTTATGTTTATTATATTTATTCAGCGAAGTATCGAGATATTGGAGTGAAATATATCTTGTATTTTCACAGAGAAAAATATCAAATTTACCCTTCACTAATAAGAAACTACAACGTGGGTAAATTTAGTCAAAACATGAAAGCTTTAGGCAAATGACCACCTAATACAGGTGGCCGCAATAGAAGGTTCACATGAACCTCGGAAATATAATAATATGAGCCGCGCTATGAGAAAACCAACATAGTGGCTTTTCGACCAGCATGGATCCAGACCAGCCTGCGCATCCGCGCAATCTGGTCAAGATCCATGCTGTTCGCTTTCAAAGCCTATTGCAATTAGAGAAACTGTTAGCGGGATGCGCAGGCTGGTCTGAATCCATACTGGTCGCAAACACACTATGCTGGTTTTCACAAGGCGCTGCTCATATACTTTTTAAATGCGGATAATAAGCAGATACTTCGGAAATGAGGGTATACGGGAATATGATAACGAGGAAACACGGTGCGGATACTGTGAGCCTATACGTGCCAGGTAATGTCAGTTTGTGATTACTTTTGTTTGGTGCTTGAGATGATCCGCCAAAATAGTTTAGTAGGTAGAGCAAATAGCTACGAATGGAGAGGTCGCAAGATAGATTGTATGATTGTATGTTTGATTCATTTTTGGACGCTGTCTGTTACTTGCGGAGAACAAGCTAGTGCTGGTTCGGAGGGCAAGTCAGTAATGGCGCGAAGGACAAGTCAGTATTAGTGCAAATAATAACTGAACACTGGCTGGTAGATCAAGCCAGTGCTGGTGTAAAGAACAAGTCAGTGTTGGTGTGGAGAACAAGTCAGTATTGGTGCGGAGAACAAGTCAGTAATGGTGGGAGAACACGTCAGCATTAGTGCGGAGAACAAGTCAGTAATGGTGCGGAGAACAAGGCAGTAATGGTGCGGAGAACAAGTCAGTAGTGGTGCAGAGAACAAGTCAGTAATGGTGGGGAGAACAAGACTGTAATGGTGCGGAGAACAAGGCAGTAATGGTGGGGAGAACAAGTCAGTATTGGTGCAGAGAACAAGTCAGTAATGGTGGGGAGAACAAGACAGTAATGGTGCGGAGAACAAGGCAGTAATGGTGGGGAGAACAAGTCAGTATTGGTGCGAAGAACAAGTCAGTAATGGTGGGAGAACAAGTCAGTGTTGGTGCGGAGAACAAGTCTGTAATGGTGGGGAGAACAAGTCAGTATTGGTGCGGAGAACAAGTCAGTAAGTGTGAGAAGAACGAATCAGTAATGGTGGGGAGAACAAGTCAGTATTGGTGCGGAGAACAAGTCAGTGTTGGTGCGGAGAACAAGTCAGTGTTGGTGCGGAGAACAAGTCAGTAATGGTGGGGAGAACAAGTCAGTATTGGTGCGGAGAACAAGTCAGTAATTGTGGGGAGAACAAATCAGTAATGGTGGGGAGAACAAGTCAGTTTTGGTGCGGAGAACAAGTCAGTGTTGGTGCGGAGAACAAGTAAGTGTTGGTGCGGAGAACAAGTCAGTATTGGTGCGGAGAACAAGTCAGTAATTGTGGGGAGAACAAATCAGTAATGGTGGGGAGAACAAGTCAGTATTGGTGCGGAGAACAAGTCAGTGTTTGTGCGGAGAACAAGTCAGTGTTGGTGCGGAGAACAAGTCAGTAATGGTGGGGAGAACAAGTCAGTAATGGTGGGGAGAACAAGTCAGTAATGGTAGGGAGAACAAGTCACTATTGGTGCTGAGAACAAGGTAGTAATGGCGGGGAGAACAAGTCAGTAATGATGGGGAGAACAAGTCAGTATTGGTGCGGAGAACAAGTCAGTACTGGTGCTAAGAACAAGTCAGTATTGGTGTGGAAAACAAGTCACTATTGATACGAATTACATGAAGACTTGTTGAAAACAGACTGTTCAACTAAATCAGACAAATAAACCTGTATTGCTGCACTTAGATTAAACTAGGAACAAGTACTGACATGTTCTCCACATTAGTACTGACTTATTCTCCACATCACATCAGCAACATAGTCTTGAAATTCGTCGATAATTTGTGCTCTATTATGCCTCAACATAGTAGCAACTCAATTTGATATTGCCATACAGCCATACACCCAGCCACCATGACTATATCGGCCCGATATAGGTATTATGTCGGAATGTCGGCAAAATGTGCCGATGTAGGGCCGACGTCGGGCCGTTGTAGTGTCACAAAATATTGAAATCGGTAGATCGACATCAATCAGTGTAACTATTTCGTACATCGGATTGACATCGAGCCGATATTGGATTCTCTAATATAACTATATTTTTCAAAATATTATTGATAAAAATGAAAAAGTAATCTAATTGTTTATATGTGCTAATTTATTAAGCAAATATGATGTATGCCAGAATTAATCAAACTAGGTACCAAACAAAATTTGTAGACGGTATTTATCAAAATTTTATATGTAATAAAGGGAGGTAATAATTAAGATGCATTTTTGTTTTTATGTAAAATGCCGCCATAGAGATATTTATATTTACAGAAAATTGAAAATGAAAATATGTTTAAAATTCTAACTGAACAATTTTAATAGTGTTAAGAATATGCAGAAAGCTTTCTATAAAACATGCAGTATATAGTTGTGAAAAATATTATATCAATAAAATCAAATAAGCATTATACACATGATGCGAGACACATCAGTTATCAAGAAAATTACTCTGAGACTTTATAAAGTGTATATTTTAAGAAAACTTTGATAAAGCACTGCGTGTCACACTATTTCGCGACCACGATATGATCTGGCAATACCGGGCCGATATCATTTTGATGTTGGCGAAATATCGTTTGATAATATCGGACCAATGTCATTATGATGTTGGCCCGATACCGTCTGCCGACGTCGGGCCGTCATCATTCCTATTTGCAGCTGAAATTGAAACCGATATCGAGCCGTTATAGATAACGACGTCGGTTTTATATCGAGCCGATATAGAATGCTGGCTTGGTATATTTTGGGACGTAACACTGTTCTTTTTTTTATAAAACATACCGCTAATTAGCACTACTTGGCTTTTGTTAAGTTTCTAAAAAAAATGCTAAACGGAAAAAAACGTCTAGGACTACGAGTCATTTATATAAGCTGCGCCATGAGAAAACCAATATAGTACGTTTCCGACCAGCATGGATCTAGACCAGTCTGGCCAGTATCCACGCTGTTCGCTTTCAAAACCTATTGCAATTAGAGAATCCGTTAGCGAACAGCATGGAACCTGACCAGATTGCGCGGATGAGCAGGATGGTCTGGATGCATGCTGGTCGCACTATGTTGGTTTTCTCATGGTGCGGCTCATATTTTGTAAAAAATGAAAAGTTACAGTATATTCTGTTATATCTTCTAGGTTGTTCAAAATGGTTGGGACGAATTTCGCCTCTCATGTAAGAAAGGTTTCTGCATCGGTAATATTGTTCATCAGGTAAAGTACATGTCTAACAAAAACAGGTATTCTTCATTTACGGTGACCCTAAGCTTCCCTACGTATTTCTTTGATTTTTACGTTTTCCAAATCCAATTGTTTTAAATAAATAAATCTATCAATCTCAATTTATACAGTTAGTTGATGGGTTTTTTTTTCACAATTGTCATTACCTTTTAAGTCACATATTCAGGTATGAATTTAAAGTTTTACACATTTCTTCTAAACTTGCGTGAACTGTAACTGAATAGGCACAAAAATATATAATATCTGTCAATAAGGTCGCCAAAGAGTACCCAGACAGAGTATTAGGCTTGCAGCTGAAGGTGCACTCAGCTAACTTGAACATCCAGAATGGTCAAATCACGGGCGAGCTGACAGGCCGAGTAAACTGCAGCGCTGACAGTTCTAAAGAAAGTTTACCGTTATTTTCTGCTAAAGTGGTAGGCAAAGATTTCTTCTTTTTTTTCTTTTTTTTTTTTTTTTTTTTTTTTTTTTTGCCATTGCCTTTTTGTAATGATAGTATCCATCTGTTCTTGTCTTAACATTTTTTTGTACCGGACAAGACTTTGGTATCTAAAATTCTTTTTAACTTGACACAGGTATTTGTCACAACATTACACCTGGTCCAGTAGAACATAGTATCCGTCAATTGTCAAGTTTGTATATCATACACTAAATTACAGTCCATATTATATTCTATATGAAATGTAGTATGTTCAAACTTTTATCACATATAGTGAAACCCATTTTGGATTACATTTCCTGAACTCATTTTGAAGAATTATCTTTAAACTGACGGCCATTGAGGTGAAAAGTATGAGTCATGTATCTTTTAACAGAATTTTTATTGTCACATTTGCTTACTGTATACATGCTGTGACCTGGTACAACAACTTCTACTGAATTGAATTTTACTTTACTATATACCATGTCAAAAAGACATCATACAAACACTAGTTTGTATGCATTTAAACTCATATAGGACCGCCCTGACCGAGCGATGAATGTCGCTGGTTTCAAATTACTTGCCCCTTATTGATGTCCGATCGAAGCTTTGCTTTTGTACACAATTTTGCCTCTCTTTGCTATCAAAAGCTGGAAAATGTCGTTGCATAATAAAAAAATATGTTAGTGTGGCCTTGAACCCTACAAAAACAAAATAAAAAATTGAAAAATACGACTTTTTAACACGTTGAATATATATGATATTAATGTATTAATTTACAGGAACTTGTTGTTGCTTTTGAACTGAAGTTTTCTGCAGGTGAACTGTCAGCTAGATCGGTAGCTTTAGGGTATGTTTTTATAATAGTTCCCATTTAATACCTTAATCTAAGTCTGTTAGGATCTGAAAACCCTTTCCTAAGGCAGATATTTCGATTTCAGATAGTCTAAGATAAGAACTTTATTATTAAGACAACCAGATCAATAACCTCTGCTTCATTTACATTGGTACAAACACCTACGTAGTGATTTCACGATAATTCTGCCAAAACTAATATTTTTACCAAGATGAATTTGTCGTTTTTCAGTTATTGATTTTTTAAAGTATTTTCAAAGATTTAATGTAAACATGGGTGATGAAATGGAAAGGTGAAACTTAAATAAAAACATAGATCTACTTGAATTTCAATGGTCATGTAATTTGTGGCGAGTGCAAGGGGGAAATAAGACATTTTTTAATTTTAAAGACATTTTAGTCTTCGCAGTGGGGTCTCATGTAGAGCAAGTTTCACTGTTCTTCTCCAAGGCCATACGAAATCATTTGGTGACTATTTTGCTACTTAATGTTTTATAACTTTCTGGGGGAAAAAACAACACAAGAATAACTTACAGAAATTTAACAGCCCTATTTATTTAGCCACGCAATTATAGGTTATACATCTAGCAAGTTCACTGCAGTCTTTATTCACAGACAGTTACATTTAATATTATTCAAATCTATCAGTTGATCCTTTTGAAAATATTTGACGCTTTTAACAACGTTTGATCAAGACTAGTATAGCTCTAACAGTGTTTCATGACTGTTCTTTTCTTTTACAAAGTTCTTGCGCGGAGGTTGGCGCTATGTGTCAAGTTGCTAAAAATCAAATTGATATCAACTGTGGAATTACATTATATTTCCAACATGTACACAATATGAATGTCTTTATTGCAGGGGGCATGTAACTATTGACAGATCAAACATTGGAAAGGTTCTGGTAAGATCTATTTTATCTATTCAACATGTTACTGTATAAAAAGTATACATTTTGCATGATAACTGATCTTTTTTAAACAGTAGAAATTTACAATCCTGTTTCGGGGATGGGGGTATATATCTAATCGTAAAAGTTTCTTTAAAGACTTTCCTAGTAGATAAGGAAACTATTACATACTTTAGCATACCATCAGGCACAAAGTAGGTACTTTGGAATACGTATTCATATTGAATTGTTTCCATAATAAAAAGAAAACTCCCCGTATGTATAAGAGATACAGGTATAATGGAAAGTCGGACTAATGAGATACCGTACTAATGAGAGGCACTGGGCTAAACTTGCAACTTTTGGTTTTCAGGTTGAAACCGCGAAGCGGTTGAAACCTATTATAAACGTATTCTGAATACTGCAAAAATCCAATAATGACAGTTTTCACTGAACGCAGATTAATTCGCCGTCCTATTTCCGCACTACTTTTATTGATTAATTACGAGTATACCGACCGCTTATCTCTCTACATAATTTCTATGTAAAAGTTCCTGGTCAGGTTTAACAATCATTCCAATGCAAATGATAAAATAAAATATACCAAATTATACATCTTTGACAAGCTCAGATCACAAGCTTTCTTATGGTGTATAACTTTAGAAAATCGAAAGAGAAACTATGACACACTGGCAGTTTAAAAATAGCATTTTCTATAGAATTTTAGCGTAAAGTAACGTTTATATCTTTCAAACTGTTAAAGGCATTGACCTCCAGATTTTGGCTAAAAAATATGTTTCTTTGTCATAATATGAACATCAGAATATGAGTTTTTGTTTCTAAACTATTTTAAAAATGCCAAATCAAGAAACCACGTCGGGAATCAAACCCGGACCGCCGAGGCAATAAAGACGTGTTCCGGCTGTCGTTACCAACACAGCTATTGAGGCTTTAGTGTTTAATGCGTGTTAAATATAGATATTTATAATCGAGACAGTTTACTCCGAGTAAAGCGTTAGTTTAAACTTTATTTCAACAAACTTGACATACATGGTATACAACAATAATTGCATGAAATTAATGAATTTAAAACTTATAATATATAAAATCCTCTCCATGTTGGAAATAATTACAATTCATCAAATACCACATGGTCAGGAATCATGGCTAGTGATAACTAGCTTTTATGTGACAAATAAGAATAGTATAACATAATTGCAATGCTATTTGTTTCAATTAAATTTTGTAAAATAAAAAGGAGTGTTGCTTGAACCGATTAAATACACACGGGGTGCAAATTGACAGAGCAGGAAGTATTAAAACTTTCCGAAATATTAAAACTTTTTGTTGCGAGAATGATACGCTGAACATCAACGATTAGAGATGAAAGCCTGTCGTTTCCATTGAGAAGATTGTTTACTGACAATAGACATGGAGTATTGGAGAAAAACTTTTCACGAATTGTTTGATATTTACTACACGAAAGTAGTCTCAATGTCGCCACAGGTGCAAAGGACGGATTCAGTTAAAGATCTTCGTTGATATCAGAGTAAAGCGCTATAAACGCTTCTCAATTTTCATAGTAAAAAGTAGTAAAAACAACTTATTCTCATCTGTTTCCGTAACATATACTACTAGTCTGTCAGTAACCAAGTTTCAAAGCATTCTTAAAAAATATAGCATTTATTTCCAGATATCTAAAAGAATCTTTTTTTTGTTGTTGTTGTCGAACGATCTGGAAGCCAGTGCCTTTAACTGTTAAATTGAATTAAAAAGTAATATATCCCAAACAGTGATTTGTCATTGAATAAAATCATTGTCTGGAGTTTAGATGCGAAGGAATTATATCACGAGGGCGCATCCTATACTAATATGCATCTACACGACAAACAATGATTTTATTCATGAGCAAATCACTGTTTAAGATATATTATTTCTATTCTAACAAGTTATCGAGGATTATAATGTACTTCCTTGAAAATATCCATTAAATATGTGCCTGATATGTGTTCATTTCTTTCCCAGCGCCCCGCTATGTCGTCTAATGCTATGACGTAATAATTATGACGTCAGAAAAATTAATTGTTGACTAATAACACAATTTTCAGCCTTCTTTGTTTTATAGGAAAAACAAAGTGGGTCGTGTTAGAATTTCTAATATTTCTTTTATCTATATTCTCTATGAATATTTGTGTTTTTAATGAAACAATCACTGTATTTCTCATTGGTATCATTAACTGTTTAGTCAGAGCAGAATTTCTAGTATGTTTGAATGTTATACTGTTTCATGAAAGTGACCTGAACTGTTACAGCGGAGTGGTTTGCGGGTTTCAACCTTTCTGTGCTGTCAGCGCTTTGATTTAGTATTGCACTTTCCATCCCTAGAAACAAAAAGTGATTATCACCTTTGTTACAAGTGACATGCACTTTGCTATATCCATGTTATGGCTAGTTAGCTTCTGTTTTTTGTGTTGTTTCCTTTTTCCTTTTCATTTTAGGGGTAGGGGGCGGGTGTGTTGGGAGAGAAGATTATTTGCAGTTGTTGGTTAAAAAGCTGAAGTTGTGGTATTAAAGTCTTATTAATTCTTGGAGCAATATATTTTCAGACACCATCAGTTCTAGCCGCCGTCAATCATTTCTTTTTACCCGGAATTCAACAAGACATATTGGATATTATAAATGGTAAGTAGGCGGTTTAATTGTCCTTTTTACTCTTTTTATAACTATGCTTTTTACTTTTCGGGTTGGTGAAAGTTCTTGAAAGACCATACGGCCATTATACATACCAGGCATGCCAAAATATACTCTCTTCTTTTCTTAAACGGATGAAAGCCCAGTAGAATTTGAAAGTTCTCACAGGGATCCGAAAGAACTAGCCTTCATTCGATAGAAAAATGCAGCGTCCTATCTGTTTAGAAGAATAAAGAAAAGCACAGCCGCATATTCAATTCATTTAGATACATATTTAAGATAATTCATACCTTCATTATATTTAGAGACAAATGAACCACGTCATTGCGTAGCATATACATACAAGTTGAATGCGCATTGGTGGTATTTTGGTTCACAGATACGGTTAAAATTATTTTGATTTTATTTACAGATTTCAAGACCAGTTACAAGTTCGAATTGCCTAAAAATGTGTTTGTCAAGGAAAGTGCATTGAGCTTGTATGAGGTAATGTTTTTATAATCATTTCCATCTGCTGAGTGGTTGACGACCATTTTCAAGAATATTCAAGCATCCAATTGGTTTATAGGGAGCAAAACTTTGATAGTGACCAATAGCAGACTTTCTTTCAAAACTCATACTTGGTCATACGTAATTTGTCCAAGCTAAGAGATTGGTTGATTCTGACCAGTATAATTGTAACATTAATCAATTTGATCTGGAAACCGCACTTGATCTTCAGAATAGGTTTCTTAACATTCATTGAGCCTTATTGAATATTTTACATCTGTGACTAAAGATTTTAAT
This sequence comes from Mercenaria mercenaria, assembly GCF_021730395.1. NCBI lineage: Eukaryota > Metazoa > Mollusca > Bivalvia > Venerida > Veneridae > Mercenaria > Mercenaria mercenaria. The sequence continues at coordinate 27,467,954 of NC_069378.1, read as the reverse complement.
GCTCATTTTTTTTATTCAAACATGGTTTTAATGAAGAATACAGCGAACATTGTTGCCCGTGATCAAAAACGTTTTTCACTATATGCTGTAACTAGATTACGTACGTTGTTAGGCTTTTGTAAACAACTGAATTATATAACAAGTTGTTGCACGGAAAGAGATGCCAGCATATTAACCGCTTGAAGCCGCTATATGAGCCGCGCCATGAGAAAACCAACATAGTGGGTTTGCGACCAGCATGGATCCAGACCAGCCTGCGCATACGCGCAGTCTGGTCAGGATCCATTCTGTTCGCTTTCAAAGCCTATTGGAATTAAAGAAACTGTTAGCGAACAGCATGGATCCTGACCAAACTGCACGGATGCGCAGGCTGGTCTGGATCCATGCTGGTCGCAAAGCCACTATGTTGGTTTTCGCATGGCACGGCTCATATATCATAAACCGTGTCTGTGGAATTAACTACAATTCAAACAAATTCACTTCACATTATCTTTCAATCATTTTCCTTGTATTTAGGGCGTTGTTCGAGTTGAGGCTGACCTGTGTTATAAAACAACTTCTTGCCGGTCCACACCAAACGATGAATGGGTTGGAAACAATGATATTCCAAAGTTCATCGTCGATGACTTAATATCGGCCACAACGGTGACAACGACGGCACTTTCATCTGACGTTAGCGGTCACGTCAGTAGTCAGGCGTCATTCGTATCTTCAGCTGCGAACGTCTTTGGCTTTTTAGCAATATTTATTGCAGTCATTGTGTAGACAGTTGTAACATTATATAACATATCAACCAATTTTATTGCACTTATAACAATAAAGTGTATTACAGTAATTCTGTAAAAAGTTGCAAACTGTTTCCTTCTTTTGCAACTGAGATTGTATAAACGCTTGTTACACACTTTACTTCTAAAAAAGTTTATAATACTAAGAGTGTAAACAATCTTTACGCTTTTTACTTCTTCGACAAGTTTTATTGCAGTAATTTTTAAACAGTTGTTACTCTCTTTTTTTATAATTTCTATTGCAGTTATTGTGTAAAAAGATGTTACACTCATTACTCGTTTGGCAAGTTTGTATATTATCGTTATGCCCTTTACTTCTTTTGCAATTTTGTATATTGTTGTTACGATCTTTACTTCTTTGGCAATTTTGTATATTATCTTTACGCTCTTTACTTCTTTTGCAATATTGTATATTGTTGTTACGATCTTTACATCTTTGGCAATTTTGTATATTGCTGTAACACTCTACTTCTTCGGATTTTTTTTATGTATATTGTTGTTACATTCTTTAATTCATCGACAATTTTTGCAGCAGGTATTTTGTAAATTGATGTTACACTATTATTAAATTAAATCCATGGTATAAATAAAAGAATTGTATAACCAGTTTTTGCACTATACTTTTTTGGTATTTTTTTGCATTTAAATTATATACGGTTGTTATTGTATTGACTTTTTTTATTGCAGTATATAGTGCGTTTTAATCGGCCTGGCGGGGCGGGCGGGGCGGGACGGGGCTTTGCGACGGGCCACTGCATTATTGTGCAGGATGTGTAGTATAATCGGCAACCTGATTTCTTATTCAGCGGTCATCTTCCTTACATTGTAACCAATATAGCGTTGAATTTTAGTCATCTGTTTGCTCTACCTATTTTGATCGTTTTTGTTTTAGATTACCATTATTTGCATAAGTCAGAGATTAACTCCGCCTCGCCAGATCAAATAAAATGCACTATATATATGGATAAAGAAGTTTGATGTCGTTTAGTTTTGAAATTGAGTACATATAAACTGGTATTTACAGGGAATGCAGAAAATTGTTGTTGCGTTCTTACTGTTTGATTCAGAAAATAATCTCGTTTCACTGTTTTACAGGGATTGATGCATTTGAGATGATAACTTACCGATGTAGGGTTCCAAAAATGACCTCGTTTCACTTTTGTACCGGGGTTTATAACTTACTCATGTAGGATTCTGAAAATGACCTCGTTTCATTGTTGTACAAATGTAGATGCTTTTGAAATGATCAATTACTTGTGTAGAATTCCGACAATGACCTATTTTCATAGTTGTACAGGTACTGTTACTTTAAGATATTAATCAAGTTACTAACATGTTATTCAGTAATTACCTCCTTTCACTGTTGTATACAGATGTTGCTTTTGACAAAGTAATATATTAATGTGTAATTCGGAAAATAATCTCATTTTAATCATTTACCTAGCTCTGTCAATTATATTAAGTACATATGTTTTGAAATATTACATTTTCCCCTTTCATGTTTTTTGCCGGTACTTGAGTTTTAATTATTGTTGGCTAAAGCTTCGTCCCATTCATAAGACTGACCCTCATATATTTCTGCGGAGAGACAACAAACTAAGTAATGGATTTTTTTTATCAACCACTTAGTTTTAGCGTACTCCGACATGAAAAATCTCCTGATCCTCCAAAGAAATATTGGGTTCACCACGTGACTAGCTTTTGACCAATGAAAACGTTAGTCTACATGTATTTTGGGAGGTGAAACATATGAGCGATGACAATATGGTCTAAAGTTAAAAAATGTGATGAATAGTTTATCCTGCATCTGCCAACAAGACAACAATTTCATTGGCTACATGGGGTGCCGAAAATGCAGTGTGCATTTTAGCATGGATAGCTATGTTATGCCGCAACCAAGCAATACATATAGTTATCATATTTTCATAAAACTAAAACATGTTTAGAAAACGTTGTTGAGTTTGTACTTCTATTCCACATTGTAGTTGTAAATGAATAACCATATTTATTAATATGTATGATAATTTTTATTTTATATAATATTCTGCCTTAGTCGAAATAGGTTGAAACGCTGAAAGACTGTGCTCGTTTTTGAGCTACTGCCAAATCTTCTTGAGAATAATGGAACTTTTTGTTGGTGTCAGTCCGACACATTCATAGGTTATATGGCAGTTTTCTAGCTGAAAATGGTAGAGGAAGACCCAAGGTGTTTTTCCACGCATTTTTTCATCATGGGCTGGTACTTGGATAGGACCACCGTTATTCCATAAGCCAAACTGGTGGCTTCATCAAATGAAAGAATATCCTCCCAGCAATGTTTTGAACCCAAAACCGCGAGGGTATAAGTTTTTATAAATCAACGACCTTAACCACTTAGCCACGGAGCTCCTAAAATGCATGTTAAGATAATTTTGGCATGTATCGTATGGATTCTAATGTTTACATCAAACATGCCGGCAACTGAAGTCAATGATTGAGTGTGAACCTGTGTAGAAGAAGATGCTATATATAATGTAAATTATGATGAAATGCAGGAGCAAGGTAGACATTGAAATTAAAAATACAAACTCCATGTAGGAACTATATACTCTAGATATATTTGTAGTTAACTTTATCTGGAAAAATAATGGAAGGATTATTTTCTGGAAAGAGATATTTGAGCCAAAGAAATGCTGGGTAAAATATCTGGCAAAAGATAGTGACGCCTCTGCTTAAACTATATTGAAGGCTTAGGGGACTAGGTCTTGTTATCGCTAGGCACGGAAAAATCTATACTGATTTTGGTAGATACTTAATTAGTCAGTCATCAGTGATTTGAAAAAGATAAATATGTAAACGTTAAATCAAGAAATATCCTGGGGAAACTGCGACATTTTCTGTAGCTAAATCTGTTAACAATAGAGTGTTGTTTTGTTGTTTTTTTAAGTTAAATTCCACAGAGTTTTACAAGGTGAAATGTGTTTAGAAATCTACTGGGATTAAGAAACGGCTCTGCCCCCTACATTTATATGTGTCAAAGTATCGGACAGTGTTCAGAAATTATATACTAGTAGAGAATCAATATAATTACACATTTACCTGTAGTTTACATCAACACCTTTTCATAAATTTGACATTTTGTTAAAGGCAAACATGTAGTGTCTTTGCTATAAAGTACTGAGTGATATGATATTGTCAGTATGGGTTATTCACAATCATGAAAATTGCACGTGAATGGGCAATATATAAGGCTTGCGCAATATGTTTGATCATGCAAAGATCTATAATTTATTTGATGCTAATATGACTTTTTCTTCAGTAAGAGACAAAGAGTAAAACAAAAGTAATTATTTATCGATCCGAATATCTGTTTAAAGAACTAATCACGTTTCCCAGATTCCCCCAGAATCTTCCATGTCAAAGAATAATTCTAAATGATATTTTTCTTCTTGATAGTTTTATATTGCAATTTCACTACAAAATTAAGTCATACATCCTCAACTCAGAAATTCACAAACAATATCCTGACTGTGCAAAAAATAAGACAAAAATTCTCTAGTTGTTCTACATTTCTAATTAAGTGTCTTAGATTCAAGAAAATTCCATGAAAGTGTATGTGTCATAGAGTTATAAGAAAACGCACACTTATTAATGTACTTTTAGCAAAAATATATTAGAATTAGATAAAAGGCCAAACATTCATTTTATTAACAAATGATTAATGGTAATAATAATAGACATGTCGTATAAAGCTGAGGTGTATAGAACGTTAACCCTTGTCCTGCTAAATTTCTATAATGAACTTGTCCATCTTTCAATTTGGACAGTACCATTAACTGTTATAAAAGGGGTGCTTACCAAAAAAATACTGATTGAATGGCGAACAGTGCAGATCATGATCAGACTGTACGGATGTGCGGGCTGATCATAATCTGCACTGGTCGCAAAGGCAGAATTAATTGTGTCCAGCACGATAAGGGTTAAAAACTCGTAACTTACATCAAGACTGTCGGCTTCTTAATGCATGTATTGCCTTTGGAAAAAAATGTGACTATTTAAATATTCATATTATTAAAGGATATTATCGTGCCTCAAAATACAGAACACAGAAAAATCCCTTCGGACAAAATCTCTTATCCCTTGCTCAGTTTGACCAAAGCGGACGAAATCCTCCTTTAAGTTTTTTTTCTTCTTCTTTTTCTTCAGCTACATCCAAATATTCATCCTGATTAAAAAAAAACTAATAATTATCATTTTAGAAGTTGTATTTGTTTTTACTTTCTGCTGCTTTTTCAAAAAAAAAATAAAACTTTCATGTAACAAAATTCAGGTGGGGATTTTGTCCGCCTTTGTCAAATGAAATACATGTCCCAATTGTCCCATGTCTGAACTTTCTATACAAAACGTACTTTTACAAAATATCGATATTTACAATTTGATTGCATACAGAATAAAATTTCATTTGGCCAAATGTAACTATAATATTTTCAGAACATTTAGTACATTCAGTATTTTTTTTCTTCAAAATGACCATAGTTGTGATCTTAGCCCAAAACAACAGACAACGCCAATGAACAGACAGATGTTTAATAAATTACTTGACTTACATAATTACATTTACAATTTCATAATTTATCATTATGTCAAATATTCAACAAATTGGATCATATTTTAACATCTGTGATGATGGGTTGTTATTTACATGTATATGCAACAGATAGTCTCAAAGACATAGCGTGCTTAAGGTTATATAGCAGTAATTCGGTCAGAAATGTGCTTCCGTGGTGTAGAAAGAAGTCCTTAATAAATAGATCCTAATGTTTCCATTTTTCGCGCATTTGCGCGTAAATATGGGGCCAAATGGACTTTATTTCACTCGTGGAATGAATTCTACATACAATAAGACACTTTTCATGCTAATATTCGCATGTTTTCTGGTTGTTTACTTGAAAACTAAAGTAGGGAGTTTATTCTGCGGACCGCTTTCTGAAATGCGGCAATATGAGGGCACCTGACTTCAGTTGGCTTGCATTTCACTGCATACTATTCAACACCCCTTTTTCTTTTCGTTTTCTTGAAGCAAATGTATGGATATCTTGTGGAAAATAGGTCTACGACGGAGTGATAATCTAGAAACTGTATCAAAATTGTTCTGAAGTAGATGAATTTTATATGAAACAAAGAACAATTTCTTTTATTGGTATATAGCCTTAACATAATTTCTTAAATTTGGTGATAACAAATGCGCGTTTGATTAACCGGAATAATGGCGTAGACAAAAGCCTGGAATCGGCATACGGAAACGAAAATCATTTTATGAATAAATGGCACCCTGTGAGTAAAGCTGTAAAAACGGTAATGTTGCCATTTGTCTAGAGATAAACTATGGTACTATTTCACACGTTGATCTCCTAGACTAAGAAATGTCTCAAAATCAGCTTGAAATCTGCGAATCTCTGTATAGTCCTTGTCAAATATCTTAAATACAAGCACACGGACCTATACATTTTATTTCGCCACATTATAGCAAATAATTACGTTGGTGTATTATCAAGAGAAGTGTCTTAGAATCTGCATTGTAGAAAACAAAATCTATTCGCGAAAATGTCATCAAAATTGTAATTTTCTTGTAAACTTCCATTATGAAAACTTGTGTGGAGTCCAAATTTTCCAAATCAGTCTAGCAAACATTCAAGCACATGATCCTATCTTTTTTATTTGCCTGATTTTCTGAGTACATTCTGAAGTTTTGAAAAATCATGGTTTGATCAAACTCTACACCGAAGAAGAAAAAAATTATCCAAACGTGCAGAACTACCTTAAATGTGCTTGGTCTAACATAGAAACACTTCGTTATATATTTTTTTCTCTTCTGGATAATCAAAATGAAATGATACTCGTTTCCAGTCACTAGTCTTTGTCATCTTGAAATATTGCTCACGTGATTTACATTTATTTTGCAAATACATTATACATTGCGTACGATCTAAGACCACAGTTATTTATATTATCCTACCAATACTGTGTAGATTCCAAACAAAAAAAATGCACACACTAAATAGAACTATTCCAGAGAAGAATAATCCAGCCACAAGCAAGAAGGGGTTGATTGGCCTTTTTTTATCACTGTACAAACGTATTGCCTTTGAGAAATGGTCTCTGAACTGCTGCAAACAATAAAAGCTCTCCTGTCAAAGGGACCCGATATGCATATTCTGTTATTACAATTCCATCAAAATTTCATAATATTATGTATGTGTTATTCGTATCGCCTCTTAAAATTATGCCATTTATTGCATTTCTGTCGCTTACTTTTTCGATATTTTGCATCAAATAAATGAACTATTCTCTGCGTAACAGCTACCTCACTGGCAAATAACTGTGGTGTTATGCCATAATGTCTGAAAACAACCCGAGTCATCATAGTTAGAAATAAAGTTTTTGAGTCGCATTGACTGCCCGTACTGCAGCGAACTTGGACTTGCAGAAAACATCTTTTTTCACTTTTATTCATTTGCTTTCATCAACTATGAGTTGGATGACCTCGCCATCTATTCTTCGGACACTGGCCAAAACTCGTCCATTGTAAACCATCATTAGTTTGTAAGAAGTTTTCATTCTGTTTTATCAATTCACGTCTGTCCAATTTAGTCTGAAAAGAATAGCAAAATAGACAGCAGACCTGCATTAATATTTAGTGATCTTACACTAAACAAAGCTGTATTTTCTTTACATTCCGTTGTCTTACACTCTTTTTTTATAGCATTTGCGTTTCCTATAGATAGTCTGAAGCGTCCATTTCGATACATGTTCACAACTAATTTATTTCTATTAACGTAAGTGTCCGATACTGCCTGAATTTTTTAAAGAAACACAGAATCTATAAGTAACGTACCTGACATTGTGCAATATGTTGCGCAGTAACAACCACCGGAAATGCCCTTAAACAATACTGTCGCTAGACTTTAACCTTACACAAGAGTCTGCTACTACAATACCAAATATCTCGATCCTCATTTCCTCTGCCTTTGAATACAACTTCCGGTTGAAGAATGCAAAAAGTTTCAAAACCTCCATCTGGCACTCTTTAAACCACATAATGTATAAAATTGGATCTAGAAAAGAATTTATCGTTGAAATACTTTCAAAAATGATCCTCAGTTTCAGCACCCCTAAGTCCAGAAATCGCACGGCTATAAGGATTGATCCGTACGCCGACGATGTTAGAAGCAACAGAATCAGGCAGGTGAGTACGAGACCCGTAGATTTGTAGTACCGCAGTAAATGACTTGTTGATGGCAACGATATTCCGTCACTGTTTCGGTACTTTTTAGACTGTATCAGTCTTAGGACCTTCCAGTTGCAGACGGATGAAATTGCTGTGACTATTATTAAACAGAGTCCTAAATGCATCACTATAATGTTGTTGCAGACGCCTGCTTGCACAAAAACATGCACTGACTTCAGTTTTAAGTAGCAAATACCGTAGCGAACAAGAGCAAATGAAGTGATGTACAAAGCCCAAAGCGAAAAGATCACCTTTCGAGTTAGTTCCTCAGTGACAATTCTTAAGTATCGCATTGGGTAGTAAAATAGGAGAAACCGCTCCACTGACATCATCATGACACTTATCAAAGACAGATGGTAAGAAACGCTGCCAACCACCTGAAATGCTAAGTTCGTAGTAGGGTCCCGGATGAACTTACGAATCGTTGAAATCATTACGAAACACAAGTCGTACGACAAAATCCCAGTGCAAAGGAACTTCGAGGCATACGGAATTTTTTTAGTTCTTCGCAGCACAATCATTGCTAAAATATTCGTTGTAATCACAATTATACTAATGAATATGTAGCCAAATTTTGTTCCAAGCGAAAACTTGTCAAAATCGGTGTATAATCTATGAGACACAATATTTGCTGCTGTAGTGCTATCCAACTCCCCGAGATTTCCGTGCGCAACGCCGCGGCGGAAAGAGGAGTTACCGGCCGATCGTAAACTCATGCTGATTAGCGTGTCTGACAGTGCCTTCAATACAGCTGATTCGTTTTCTTTGAAAATACAAGCTTTTCAGTATGTTAAATACGAACTTCTGTAATAATGGTCATCTTGAATTTAACGATGTTTTATCAACAAATAACGTTCCAATGTTCTCTTATTTTTGAGGATATTCCATAAATACATGACATACATATAAAAGAATACTTTTTCGCAGACTCTACATCTTATAAAACTGCAAAATACATATATTCAAATAAATCAAATTGATTGTTCTGCTCATCTCGCAAACGTACATGGTAAGGCACAATTAAAATTCCTCTGTTAAAAAAAAAATATGTTACAAGAATTAACACTCCTCTTTGACCGTTTTATAACGCGCTGACAGCCTTAGCACATTTTCCTAGCTAAATCCAGTTAATTTCAAACTTAAATCTGTCAGTGTAATTGTGACATGAGTGAAATCTTATAACGACTAATCAACTGGGAACAAATCCATCAGGAGGACAGTGTCTCACCATAGCAACCAATGCAGCATCAATATTTTATCTGATAAATACAGGTAATGCGACATAATCACAGAAAATTATGCGCATAATTATGATAGTTAATTACGTCACCGTCAAATTACTTGACATAACGCTATGTTTTTTTTTTCTATATTTTGCATTTTACTTCCGGTTATGATAATTATTACTAACTTATATTTTCTGAATCTCGCGGCTATCATTTCCAATCGATTGTTACATAAATAGTGACAAAAATGGTACAATATTTACTGACATCTGTGAAAAAAATGGTGATGTTTTCGCTAAGCTAAAACGATACATCCGACAGTTCGGCAAAAATTTTCCTACGAACAGAATCTCTTTTAACTTTGTGTACTGACAGGCAATAATAAATAAACTGCCAGAAAAGTCTTTTTCTATAAATAATCACAAATATGACAGTTTAGGTGACATTAGCAAGTGTCTTATGTCTAGAAACGCGTACATCATTTTCTTGAACTGGCATTATAGATTCATTTTTCGCAGTAGAAAAGTTTGTTTTCTTTATAATTAGAATTATGTCGAAATTGCACATAGGATAACTTGAGAACTTAAAAAGTATGCGAATTTGCATAAATAAAATGTATACTTTTCTGAAAACAAAATGAATATATTTTAAGCTTTAAGTACGAAGTGACAATTGGAACTATTGTCTATAAGGGAATGTGTGAAAAATTCTTGATATTTTGAATACATTATTTCAAATTTAATAAATACTCCGCAAATTTTGACACTTTAAAAAGGTTTTTAATCGTCTGACCATCACGTGTCATGTGGAAAGTGTGAAAAATAATTACCTAAGCCAAATTTAATGACCATTCGTTAGTTTGTCACGTGATGTTATTCACGCGTTTAGACATGGCATTGACAAGATTTGCTCTGAATGACAAAAAGTAAACTATGTAAGCTGAATCGTTCAGAGCTAAGTATATAAACCAAACTAGCCCGTTCACAATAATTATACAAGGTCTACACCTGAAATATCTACATACTTTCATTCTACAAATTACTTTACAAAGATGAACTCTTCATATTCAACATTACCACTGATGTGTGGGGGAGGAAGTGACGTAGAAATTTACACTAATGAAGTTTTCAGTTACGAATATGAGGGTAAGTATTTCTATCAACTTTTCCAGCTTTTCACTTCTTGAGAGAATGCTCTTGTCTTGAAAAAAAAATACAGTTGACCATATTGCCACGAAGCCATGACCACGTGATCGAGACACCTGATACTTCTAAAGGCTACTATTGCGTCGCTGATATCTAATTTCACATTTTACCCAGCAGGTTCGACACAAACCTGAAAACATAACGTAGCTTAAAACTCATTCTCAGACATTCCGCTTTAATAAAGCTTAAATCGGCCTTTTCTCGGTCGGAAAATGACAAAATATACCGATATGGACTACGTTAAAAGGGACCATGGAAGCATGTCCGGCGAATTACTGCCATCGTAAAAAAGAATATCGTTTAAGATTGTTCATCTTAATGTCTGATTTCTATAAGTTTTGCTTTCAAATGAATAATTCGTTAATTTCTATTATTATATTCGTTTTCTTTACAGATTCGTCATCGGGATACGAATCTACGGACATATCTGATGTTGAATCGTTGACTTCCACGGAATCATATGACACTTTTGACAGAATATCAGACGACAGCCGAAACAATTTCTTGCCAATGGACAAGGAAGAGGAGGTCATGAACTTTCAGTCTACGCATGCGCTTTGTGAACACCTCAAGCTTATTCTAGCTATGCCAGAAATGTGTGACGTCACATTTCTTGTTGGACCACGTGAAGTTCCCGTGCATGGTGTTCGTGCAATTATGGGCACTCGCAGTCGGTAAGATTGTTTTTCATTTTCAAACCATTACCAGCGTCAACCATTTTGCCGCCAGTGTCATTTTGAACTGAAACATGTTTCCACGCTGAAAAGCCGCTTAGCTAAATAGGGAGAGCGCAGATCGCGGGGTCGTGAGTTTGATCATCGGGCTGTCTATGACGATTTGATAAAAGACCTTGTGTTTGAAATCATTCGTCCTCAGCCTCTGGTTGGCAGTATCTTTCGGAGAAAAGGTTTGTACTGATACAGAATCTAGGAACACTGGTTGAGTTAACTGCCCGCCGTTACCGCCCTCCCCCCCCCCCCCCCCCCCCCCACAACCGTTACATACACAAAAAATAATTAAATCAATCAATAAACTTCCAAAATAAGCAAATTATTTTGTCTGTCTCCCTTGTTGAACGTTTTTCAGGCCTTCTGTATTGTTAGAATTTCACATTTTCAGTGTGATGTATCAGCTGATTCTGAAGCATATGTCAATGCGAGAGGTAGACGAAGAAAGAAACCACAAAAAGAAGAAGGCAAAGAAAACCAAGTATAACCAGTCAGTCGGAATTGGTCGGTCACTATCGCAGAGACTGGTCATTCCAGTGAAGAAATACGACCCCGATGTGTTCCGAATGCTAGTCCAGTTTATTCACTGCGGAAGTGTCAATATCACCGAAGAAACAGTCGCCGGTACGTTCGTTTGATAATTTATCAATAAATTATAATAAATTATATATATATATGGAATCTTATTTGATATCAAATTGACTGAGAGTATACCATCACTAAAGTTAATATGAATTAAGGCATTGCCTAGTATGGAGATTTATCTTTTATATTCTATTACAAAGAAATATTCAACACTGAAAAGAAAGTGAAACTTCGCTCTAACTAGTTTACATTTAGTGTCATCATACCTCTTACAGCGAATATCATACTTTGCAAAATTTACGGGAAGCCGTGACGGTGACGTCATTCACCGCGTTTCGCACTGGCTTTTGGATTTTTGTTTGTTTGTTTGCACTCCAAGCAGAAACTTTACACTTCCTTACTGTTTTAAAAGTGGTTGCATGTACAGTTTCATTACGAAAAAGAAGTAAACGAATCATGTTGGCGCGGTTTACGAATTTCTGTGACTGATTCGGGGTGCTCGGATGTTCTTGCAGACAACCAGTCTGCGTTGTGTACAAAAACCGGAACCGGAAAACATCGAAAAAGTTGCCTCAATATATGCAGACAACTAAGACGAATAACTATATACGGACGTTACCGTCTCGGGTATTTTCATCCCCGGCGCTGTGCGCCGTGGATTTATCAACGCCCTAATATGAATTAAGGCGTTGTCTAGCATGGGGATTTATCTGTTATATATCTACTTACGAAGAAATATTCAACACTCAAAAGAAATAAAACTTCGCTCAAAACAGTTTACATTTAGTGTCGTCATACCTCTTACAGCGAATATCATTCTTTGCAAAATTTACGAGAAGCCGCGACGGTGACGTCATGCACTGCGTTCTCGCACTGGCTTTAGGATTTTATTGTTTGTTTGCACTCCACGCAGAAACTTGACGGCCTTTACACTTCCTTACTCTTTTAAAAGTTTTTCAATTGCATGTACAGTTTTCATTACGAAAAAGACGATTTTCATCCCCTATTAATTTTACCATATTTAGGCTTCTTGCAGGTGCAGGAATGAAAATGTAGTCCACCTAATTATTATTATTGCTTTGAATTACCGTAAAACTATTCGTAATTCCTTAATCGTTCGTCAGCAAATGTACACTCCACTCTTTGTAATCTTTCAGGTTTATTCTGCGCTGCCTCCCATTTTGAACTGTCTGATCTAAGAGAAGCGTGTCTAGATTTCGTTGAGAGGTGCATAAAGGCCGGACGTGCGGAGAAACTTCTCAGTTCTACAAGGTGCTACAATCAACATAAAGCAACAAAAACGCTTTTCGACAAGGTAAAATAGCTACATTTATAAGTTATTTCAAAACCACTATCTAAATGCATGTTTAAACAATTCTATTCATATATGCGATATATGACCTTTTTGTGTCGATTAGCCGTAAAACCCAACTCACTCACTATGAAAGTTATCAATTTGACATTGCTACTGTCTGGTGTCAAGTTAAAACGTCCGCTAGTCAATTCGACCCCAGTCAAGCAGTGTTTATAGCAAACAGCACATAGCTATAACCATTCATCACCTTTCTTAAATAGTAAATTCACATGTTTACAAACAGCTCACTTTAGTTTATATTTTATGTGATTTTTTATATCTATTTTCAGATATATTCAGTGCTGGACAAACGATACCTCGCCAAGACAGGAGAGACATTGGTGTGAAGAAAGACTTCAGACTGTAACCCCTACGATATTTACGTAAAAATGTGCTTAAAACGTGCAATATTTAACAATTATGTGTTTGTTACATGTTACTGATTGTTATGTTTGTTGAAGATGTACAATGAATTAAAATTACAACTGGTTTAGCTTCTTGAAATTTACTTTGTTACCAATAGGATATTAACCTTAAGTCTGCTGGCGGCAATTGATTCTGCCTTTGCGACCAGTGCAAACCAAAATCAGCTTGCACATCATGGTCTGCACTGTTCGATATTCATTCAGTAAGTTTCATTTAACACCCCAAGTTGAATGAAAGACCAGTCCATTTATTAATTTATAGAAATTACGCAGGGTAAAGTTCTGAAAAATAAACTGCTGCCATGTTGTAGGCTAGAATATTCAATACGAATTTTACGGGTCGTTGCATATGATAATATGATATTAAAACACGAATGTCACTATCATCACTTTTGTAACAAGCAATAGTTGAACAATCTATGTTTACCTTATGTCGTTTATCAGTAGCAAGGGGGAAACAGTAAATCAGCTCTGTTAACCTTCAGTAACTCATTACTAAATAAGCTCTGTTAACCTTCGGTCACCTATCATTACTAAATGAGCTCTGTTAACCTTCAGTATCCCATCATTACTAAATGATCTTTTACCATGTTAACTTTCAGTAACCCACCATTACTAAATGAGCTCTGTTAACCGTCGGTCAACCATCATTACTAAATGAGCTCTATTAACCTTCGGTCACCCATCGTTACTAAATGAGCTCTGTTAACCGTCGGCCAAATGAGCTCTGTTAACCGTCGGCAACCTATCATTGCTAAATGATGTCTGTTAACCTTCAGTAACCCATCATTACTAAATGAGCTCTGTTAACCTTCAGTAACCAATCATTGCTAAATGATCTCTGTTAACCTTCGGTTACCCATCATTACTAAATGAGCTCTGTTCAGCCACCCATCATTACTACATGGGCTCTGTTAACCTTCAGTCACCCATCATTACTCAATGAGCTCTGTTAACCTTCAGTCACCCATCATTACTAAATGAGCTCTGTTAACCTTCGGTAACCCATCATTGCTAAATGATCTCTGTTAACCTTCGGTAACCCATCATTGCTAAATGATCTCTGTTAACCTTCGGTAACCCATCATTACTAAATGAGCTCTGTTCAGCCACCAATCGTTACTAAATGAGCTCTGTTAACCTTCAGTCACCCATCATTACTAAATGAGCTCTGTTAACCTTCAGTCACCCATCATTACTAAATGAGCTCTGTTAACCTTCGGTCAACCATTATTACTAAATGATCTCTGTTAACCTCCGGTAACCCATCATTACTAAATGATCTCGGTTAACCTTCGGTAACCCATCATTGCTAAATGATCTCTGTTAACCTTCGTAACCCATCATTACCAAATGAGCTCTGTTCAGCCACCAATCGTTACTAAATGAGCTCTGTTAACTCCAGTCACCCATCATTACTAAATGGCTCTGTTACCTTCAGTCACCATCATACTAAATGAGCTCTGTTAACCTTCGGTCAACCATTATTACTAAATGATCTCTGTTAACCTCCGGTAACCCATCATTACTAAATGGGCTCTGTTAACCTTCAGTCACCCATCATTACTCAATGAGCTCTGTTAACCTTCAGTCACCCATCATTACTAAATGAGCTCTGTTAACCTTCGGTAACCCATCATTGCTAAATGATCTCTGTTAACCTTCGGTAACCCATCATTGCTAAATGATCTCTGTTAACCTTCGGTAACCCATCATTACTAAATGAGCTCTGTTCAGCCACCAATCGTTACTAAATGAGCTCTGTTAACCTTCAGTCACCCATCATTACTAAATGAGCTCTGTTAACCTTCAGTCACCCATCATTACTAAATAAGCTCTGTTAACCTCCGGTCACCCATCATTACTAAATGAGCTTTGTTAACTTTCAGTCACCTATCATTAGCAATATAAAGCAGCTCATCAAATGATCTTTGGTTTCAAAGAAATGAGTTGTGTTTATCCTAGTCATTTGTGTTTACCAGTGGAAAGCGACTATGTCACTAACCCAATTATATCTGATCTCCGTAGTCATCTGTCTTTAACAGTGAAAAAGCAACTCGTCCGCGATGGTAGTGGTCTTTGCCAACTCCCAAAATGCGCCGGATCCTGCTCACGACAGTGATAATGCTGTTGTTGCATTATCCTCCATAATAATTACGTATCAGATCCTATGACAGTCACTACAGAACATGAATAACTGATTTTAAGAATTACTTTTGTACTCTGTCTCTATTCAGCTCTTTTCATTTATAAGACAGTGTTCTTAATTTAGTCTTTACGTCACTAGAATGGCACTATCAGGCTTTTCCGAAGGTGTATCAAATTCAAGCCTTCTAACCCCAACAGTGTACCAAATTCATGCGCGGCAACTTGTCCGACTAAAACGTGTTTAAATCATTAAGTTTAAATATTGTACATTGCATAATTCCAGAAAAAAATTACCGATGTTCAAAAAGCCTAATTACAGTAAATCATTTTTATAGAATTGAGTCACCTTGAACTCCAGTACCGTAGTGTATTTCACCTTACTGAGGATATTTATATACAAGACTTATTCACGTGGTTTCATCCATCAATTTGAATTTGAATGATCACACAAGACTCCACCGTCACCTCTGTAAAATTTGTGTTCGATCATTGGCTGAACTGAGTATCAGCAGTTTTTACTGCATTGCTGTCAGACATTTTCACTCTGTTTAATAAGCGCCTATCTAGTCTCAAATAATGTATATATATGACTGTTTACACCAAACAGGAAATGCTTACTCAGTATTACAAGAATGTAGTCCCACATTGTTTGTGAAATAGGGTATAATAAGTCAAATGTTTAGAATGTGGCAGTTATATTGATTTGCTTAGTTCTATTGCCTATTGTATCGAAAAAAGATGTAGGCCACTTTCATTGTGAATTTTCAGGTTTGAGTTTTATTCATTGAGAAAATGTATACATACGCGTAATTGTTCGGCAGCAAATATCATGGTAGAATTTTCATGGGGTGTTTTTTTCTCCATTGTTTTCTTGTGTCTAGCGTAACATATCAATATCTTTTCGTCTTTGGTAAGAAGACATGATACTAAATGGCTGTAAATTGTTTTTGTATCATTGAAATGCTCTGAAGTACTGAAAATGAGTTCTGAAGATTGTTTAAATGAAATGAAGAACTGCCGTCAGTATAATGAACACCGTATTATCACTCCGCAGAAGGTAGAAAACAGACCTTAATGCTTTAAATTGTTATCTTAAACATCTTTGCAAATAAATGTTATGCGTATTTACATGGTTAGAAAAGCACTAATTTTAATATTGTACATGAATTTATAGTTGTATAAAGCCATAAAGGGAGGTGATAAAAACAATATATTCAATAAAACATTCTAGTATATTCAGCAATATTCAAACCTTTGACAACTGTGAAAGAAAGTAATTATTAGAATTATCAGAAAAAAGATTTAAAAAGAGAATATTTTATGTTCATAACGGAAAATGTAGCAGTCACATTTTAAATAAAGGCATTATGAGCCTTTAATCTAACAGATACGCAACCATTCTATGTGGAATGTAGTAATACAATAAATAACTTTCTTGAATTAGAAGTTGACTTTCATCCTTTCGCCTTAAACACTATGCTGTCACTAGACCTGCGTGTTACATGAAAGAGAAATTTTAGGAGGATGGACTGCTTCTCTTTAGTTCCTTTTGCACATCGTCAGCAGATTTGATATGATCTTTTGCTTACAATCATGAGCTCAACGTGACTTTGTCCATAATTTCACGTGTATGCGTGTGTGTGTGTGTGTGTGTGCAAAAGTTGCTTAATACAGAAAGTTTACTGTTTTTCCTTTGCGTGTTTTAGTTTCCTTCAGATTATATTCTTTCAGATAATTATTGTTTTCATTTTTGGTTAATTCCAAGAAATTTTATACAAAGGCGCAGTTTTCTGCATGATCTGGTATAGTATTCTTGAAGGATTATAACTTCAATACACAGACGGAGCGAGCGATGTTTTTTCTTTCTCAGTTTTGATATTAACAGTTTGTAAAAAAAACATTAAATTTGTATGTATGTATTAGTTTACAGTCTGAATGTATAGAATCTGCTTAAAACTGTATTTGTCCTCCTGTGAATGTCGGCTATTGCTGTTGACCTTCAGTTTTTATTTATTTTTTTTTTTTTTTTTTGCATTTATAGGTAGTTCAAAGTCAGAAATGACGGAAACTCACAAACACTTACATACAAAAGCTGCACTTTCGTGTAACACAACACGACTCTTTGTAGATTGCATTGATTAAGAAAGTCAGCAGGTTTTTTTAACACACACGGGTCTATTAACAAGATCAACTAAAATAACAATCGATCCAGGTATAAATACATCAGCTTTTTAAAGTGTTTGTCCCGCGCCAAACTTTTAAATAACTTATACTTCTAAGCCGAAAAGTTAATGTTCTATGTTATAATAACCTAACTTAACACTCTCTCTCTTACCCGATCTACTGTTGTTCAGTTATCCGATTCCATTTCTGTTAATCATTTTTTCCTTCTAATTCTGTCCTCCTGATTCCCGCTTCTCTTCCTAATTCAGTCTATTTTTTTCTAAGCATTTTCCCTGCGTATTGATACCTTTCTCACGAACTGCATCGCAATAACATGTTTACAAGTATTTTGAAATATTCATATTTCAAAAAACAAGTCAATCAAAACGGTCATTATGTACTCATATAACCGTAAAGTACAGCTGTAGAATCGATCACCATTGGGTATTTTCGTAAATAAATGACTGGTACTGAAACAAACAATAATTAAGTTCAAATCTGTTAAAACATTCGACTGTGATTTACTTTGTTAAAATTGTAAGATAACAACAATATGCTGTGACCAGGTAAACAAATTAATTAAATTTCTGAACAATTAATGAAAATCCATCGAAAACAATAACAAAATAATTAAGGTTAACCTAATCAACATCATATAGAATGTTTAAGAATGACTATTCTGTAGAGCAGTATTGTAAAATGCATTTACCATTCGCTCACAGAGCTGCATTGGCTAAATTTCGAAGTGGCGTTGCACCCAGACTAGAGACTGGCCGCTATGAAGGGTTGCCTGAGAACCAACGTATATGTCCCTTTGGATGTAATGTTGTAGAGTCAGAAATGCATGTCATTCTGGACTGTCCACTATATACAGTTGAGAGAAATTTGTTGTTACAAAAAGCCACTTTTGTTTTTGAAAGTTTTGCGAGCCTAAGTAAAGAAGAAAAACTTACACTGTTATTTACTCACTCAGATTTGACAAGAATGCTTCAACATACTTAAGCAAAGAAATAATACTTTGTATAGTAAAACACAGTTAAATAGATAATAGGATATTTTGTACTCACTTACTCAACACCCATACATTCATGTACTCACTGGGTCAATTACTCAACATCTACACATATATTCATGTGCTCACTCGGTCACTTACTCAACTTCCGTACATTCATGTACTCACTCGGTCGCTTACTCAACTTTCGTACATTCATGTGCTCACTCGGTCGCTTACTCAGCTTTCGTACATTCATGTGCTCACTCGGCCGCTTACTCAACTTTCGTACATTCATGTGCTCACTCGGTCGCTTACTCAACTTTCGTACATTCATGTGCTCACTCGGTCGCTTACTCAACATTGGTACATTCATGCACCCAAGCGTTCTCTTACTCGACATCCATACATGTATTCATGTACAAAAAATGTACTCACTCAGTCACTTACTCAACATCCGTACATTCATGTACTCACCCGGTCATTAACTCATCATCCGTACATGTATTCATGTACTCACTACGTCAATTACTCAGCATACATACATGTATTTATGTACTTACTCGGTCACTTATTCAATATACTTACATTAATGTACTCACACGGTCTCTTATTCAACATCTGTACATGTATTGTGTACTCACTCGGTCACTTACTCAGCATCCATACACTTATGTACTCACTTGGTCACTTACTCGGCATGCGTACATGTATTCATGTACTCTCTCGATCACTTTCTCAACATTCGTACATTCATGTTTTCACATGGTCACTTACTCAAATTTCTTACATTCATGTACTCACGTGGTCAGTTACTCTTGTATTCTTGCATTCATTTACTCACTCAACATCCGTACAGGTAGTCATGTACTCACTTGATCAGTTACTCAACATTCATACATTCATGTACCCGCTCAACTCGCTCATTTTATTTGCAACTCTCAACTTTTAGCTAGTTTCGTTTTGAACAGAGATTTCATTCATGTACGTTGTATATAAAACACATTTGATTCTTAACTGCTTAAAATGAGTTTTGTTGTGTATAAAACACATTTGATTCTACTGCGTTTCTTAGTAGATTTTAGTTTATGTAAGCATATACATGAATAGCGGGCATGATTAACCCAAATATTGGAACTTTATGTAATAAAATGTATTTTACCTGCAACTGTCAACTTTTATGTAGTTTCATATCAGAGATGTTTTTATTCATAAATGATACTGAATATATTACACATGATTTTTTATTCTACTTGTTAAAAAATGTTTTAGAAGATTTTAGGTTTATATGTACAAAGATATAGAATTCAGTTGTATAGGATTAGCTAGCCTAGTTACTGTAAAGGTGGTCAAATAATAGCTGATCTACTTATTGTGGGTATTTGGATTATGGGCATGGGGGTTGTTTGGACTGTGTTGGTAAATTAGCAGTGTATAGGAAGTGGTGATTTCTTGACTTGTTAAGGTTAAAAGTGAGAAGTGCAAAAGTTAGAAGTCAACATTGGGAAGTACGGAAGTCAACTATCCCTCCAGGGCTTCCATAGTTTAGCGACCTACTTATTGACTGACCATGGGCCCCCATATGCGAAATTGACCTCTAAGTTTCGGTATATTGAATGAAATGTACTGTATTGTATCTATAATGTTGTTCTTTAAAGCTCTGCTCCGCGGCTATTCAAATTCTATTGTGTGTATGCAACCCATGATTACAATAGGTAACAGTTAAAGGCCACGCGCTACACTAGCACGCAAAACCACAGGTATTTTATACAGAATTTTATGACAGGCCTCACTGTTCATAGTCAGGATGTTCATGCTTTTTCAGTGAAAATTTAAGGTTAAAAGGTAGGACTGGAGCAGGTCTTTAATTAAGACTTAAGTAGATTTTTATCCGAAAATGACTGAGTTTCAAGCTTAGGTCAGATGTTATCAAGACCATTATTCCGGTAAATGTCTAATCAGGAATGTGGGCCCTATATCATATGATGCTTTCAAGTTAAATGATGAGGAAGGACTAAGATGTACATTGAATGAAGCACGACAGATATCATTTTATCCCGCCTAGGGGCCTAAAACTCACAGCTAATGTGGCTATTTAGAACTAATTGGCAGAATTAGACATTGAACTATAATGTCTTACAAAAGCAAACACAATGACGTAAATAACGTCCTTGGAAAAAAAAGATTTCATGAGAAATACTTAGTCAAGAATTTCTATTTTATCCTTGTGTTTGTGAAATTACCATTTTAGTTTTTAAAGCTTTAACTATAAATTTAAAGCATTAAAGAATTGATAATAATAATTAGTGTTTATTAAATACACCTGGGATGTCGAAACGACTCTTAGAAATAGCATGTAAATTATTATAAGGACGAAAATATCTTCTTCAAATAACTGAATGAATATGTGGATCACCTTTTTGTATTATAATTTAATGTAATGTACACGTAAACAGGACGGCTTGAACAGTTCTCACCTTCAATGGTTTTGCCATTTTTATCATTAAACAATTTTATTTAAAGGGCTCTCTTATAAAATTGTGTCAGAAGATGAAATCGGTATGTCTTCAGCGCAGACTGATTTACCAAACGCGCAAGCAACTTAAGTTGCCCGATTTTCCAATCGTTGCGCTTATTTGCGAGCGATGTACAAAACGCACTGAACACGGTGAGGATGCGTACGGTGTCACCCCGGTATAGAAGTACTTCCGGGTCGTTGTATCCTAGAAAGTAGTTCTTTGAAATTGAAGTTCCCAATTTAACGCTATCCCTACTTTGACATGTTATATTCCAAATGTATTTATTGATACTGTGTACGTTTTTTGTCATTTCTGATGTCTTTAACAGTTGTTTTATGTGTGTTTTTCAGGATTACATTTCTGTGCGGAAGGATTAAAAAACTACACCAGACTGGTGGCCATGACAGATGTCAGTGGGAAATTTAAACATGGACTAGATACTTTGATGTGTAGCAAAAAAGTTCATCGTTGATGGTGGTGTTTTTCTGTGATATATTGACTGGGATAGTATAACTCTTCAGAAATACAGAGCTGTCAATGCTGCAATTTTGTTGTGAAATTCACAATCCATGTCCAAAAGTGCTTGTTTTACTATACAGCAAAGAAGGAGAAATTGTACCGGGCCGACACCGTACACCTGATATTGCCATTAAGTGATAAGGTATTTTCCGAAAACGTGATTATTTTTCGTCAACAAGGTAAGTAAAACCCCGATTTACTATTGTATTTTACTACTACAGAAGAAAAGAGCATTACTTTTCATAACTAGATACTGTGTATATGCTCTTGCAAGCGTAAAATGAGTCAATCTTAAGTAGAAATGCTAAAATATGTGATAAAATGACAAGTTTATCATTTGATAAATGCATGCCGTAAACACATTTGTCCCGATACCATAACCTATTTGCATTTTGGGGACAATCTGAATCGTACGATTTATTTAGTTACATACAAAGAAAAAATGTGCAAAATTTCAGCTTTGTACATGTTCAAATCACGGAGAAATCGGTGATAAATGAGCGTCGATGGTGAACTGTGTATTGAGTTTTCAAAGTAATATTTGTACTGTGTATTGCAGTTTGGTGTTCTGAGTATTGATATTGGAAACGTGCATATTTTCAGCATTTATGGTCGTTAGATAGACAAAGCATGTAATTCCATTGGCCCAAATGATGGAATTTCTTTTTCTGTTTGCAGATGACATTAGACTTCACAGCGAAAATAACAAGCACCAGTTTAAACACTGATATTACAACTTACAATTACAGCGGCATGCCAATAGTCACTCCGAGAAACTGTCTAAAGACTAGCCATTGCCGATAAAAGGCCCAGCCACAAGTTCAGCCGTGAAGTTTTATAATAATGTAACACAGGATATGATGACGATAAGAGTAGAAAAGGCCTCTCCTTATAAGAAGAGCAAACATGAAAATATGTTATCCTTTTGCCTTCATACTACAAAGAGACATAAACCTTGGTCAATAGATGACCTTTATCGATTATGGTGTCAATAGTTCGAAGGTCAAGGTCGTAGGGGCTTTGAACTTTTAAAGTGGTTTCTCTTCAATAACCTTAGACTCATTTGACGTAGAACCCTCGAACTAATTTCACTTGAAAATTTCTTACGATAATATAGTCAAAGCTATTTTTATTGCTTTAAATGCATTGTTCTGAAAGGTAATTAGCTCACCACTTGCTTCATACGAAACAAAATGGGTGTCATATGCACTGAGCAATTTGTTTTAGAAGTAGGAGGAAACAGTACCATGTGTTATTCTTGCACACTTCATTTGCAAGATATATGTCATTTCTATGCAAACAGTTCGTTATCATTGTTATGTGATCAACTTCCCTGTTAACCAAAATAGTATATTTGTTGTCAAGATCAACTTCGAACTATAACAAACGATCGGGAACTGACTTGAAGATCATTCCGATTTTTTTCATGTATTCAAACTGTTGAATGTAAAATGTATATGATCTTTGGTTTAAACATATTTATTCTCAACAATATACATAATTATATTTATATACTAACATTACAAGAACAGTTGATAGAAAGGATTAGAACAAAGGACAAATCTTATAGAGTTCTTCTACTACCTTAGTATGATCTTTGCTCTTATGAATTTGTGTTTAGGTTTCAAGTTTGTTTAATAAATATTTCAGTGTACATGACTATTTGTTCTTTATCAAAGTAAAACATGGCTTTTACAATATTGCTTGTCAAATAATGTTTGGTAAAATAAATATGTCACAACAGAACCTATTTCAGTATCAGTGCCCAGTCTTATGTGGAAGTAATGTACACTCATCACATTTATGCAGTAACTGGCTACTTCTTTGAATGTCAATAAGTATTTGTCTGTTTGTTTTTCTCTCTTTCCTCTTAATTTAGCGTCAGAAATGCGGTCTCTGTTATGCAAGCAGTTGTACAATTGTAAAATCATTGGAAGAGTTATAAGCCTCCTCTTCAAAACAACTTGCAGTCTTCACTATACTCATATTAACCAAGTTGTCGATGAAAACATTTTGCGACGTCAAAAAATATAGGAAACTATAAAATCAGTTAAAGAAAACGTTTCTTGGCAAACAAACTGATTAAAGGCTATTTATTCATTCATCTATTTTGTCACATTCTTTCTTAGACTGTGTAACCTACTCTCCGAAAACCTTGTCTGTCCATGGAATTGCACTCAGTGTAACATTGAAAGTTCCGTGTACACCGCCGTGTGTAGATTATATTTTTGTACTGGTAGCACTGTGTAAATTTTGAGCTAGATGGCGTGGTAGATAGCATAGGCCTACATTTCCACTACCGTCAGTGAACAGGCTCCTCACCATTTGCCCAAATCAAAGGTTTCTTCTGTTGCAAATTGGTCCCTTTTGTAATCGGGTTCCTTTTTAAAACATGTATGTTAATATTTTCTGAATCAACAGTATTTTTCTGCTTTTTTCTCTCTGCATATGTCTCGTGCTATCTTGTTATTTACTTTTTTGCGGTTTTGGTCGTTGGCATACGAAAATATTCTCGTCATTTTGGTGGTGTTCAACAAAATGACATACAATGGCCTTAAATTCTTTCCTCGAGCCAGTCATAAACAACATACACAAGTTGAATCTGCAACGAAAACAAATCACAATATAGTATTTATTAGTAGGACCGGGCTTTCTGCAAGATATTGAGAGTAAGTCTAAGTGGCATCCCAATGCAAAATTTTAAAAGATACCTTTAACTGTTTTTGAGATAATTCATTTAATATCAGCTTAAACAATGCTCAATGGAATAATAGAATATATCTACATTTACAACTGGAAAACATAACAAAAAATACTGCCCCTTGTTGCACTATGGTGTAGACTGTGAGTTAAATTTAGAGCTAATTACATGAATTACAACAGAGTAAACGCTATAAATATCAATGTAAAACATCACGTATCTTCAGGGCTAAAGAAATTACTGTTTATACTTTGAAAAGGAAATGATAACGTACATTTTGTAAGATTCATTCTATAAAACTCAGCGATAATGTAAACAATACACAGTACAGTAAAATGCGATACAGGTCAATACACAGTACATATATTTGCAATACACAGTACACCGCCGACGCTCATTTATCATCGATTTCTCTGTCATTTGAACATTTACAAAGCTTAAATTTTGCACATGTTTTCTTTGTATATAACTAAATTAATCATACGATTCAGAATTTTTATCACAAGACAATAAGTGACGATATCGGGAGAAATGTGTCCCCGACCTGCATTTATCAGATGATAAAGTTGCCATTTTATCACAAATTTCAGCGTTCCTTCATAAGATTGACTCATTTTACGCTTGTGAGAGCATATACACAGAATCTAGTTATTAAAAGTAATGCTCTTTTCTTCCATAGTAGTATAATACAATAGTAAATAGGTGTTTTACTTACCTTGTTGACGAAAAATAAACACGTTTTCGGAAAATACCTTATCACTAAATGACAATATCCGGTGTACGCATCCTCACCGTGCTGATTGGTTATTAAATTTGCGCGTAACATTTGCGCAGCTACTGCCAATATTATTGCGCAAACGCTTATTATTGCAACACATTGAACAAAATATTTGTCTATGGTCACATTTAAAATATTGGTAAGCAATCAATGTGTTTGAGAAATGCATGTTTTAGAGTTTATGGTAAACGCTCATCGAAACTTTCTTTCTGGCAAGGAAAGGAATTTTCCATGTGATGTCCGGCAAAAATTGCTTTCTTTTCTGCTCTTTGATTTCTTTCCTGCTTCTTTTCTTCTAGTGAAACTTATTTTTCTCGTTTACGTTTTTAATTCTGATGCTGGTTATTAAACACAAAAGCACTGTGTGTGGTATAATATTTCTTAATTAACATACGTGAGATATGAAATCGACACGAGCAGATTTTACCAGTATTTCAACAACAAAAAAGGCATGGGGTTAGCAACTTGCCTACGTATTAGGCATGCAGACAATAGGAAAATGTTAATCACACAATGGTGGATTCAAATAGTCCTCATTTTGTTTGCTATGTAGAGCTATTTTCTTTATTTTCTTTGCAATTATTTTGCTGAAATCACATGACAGATCTTTACTCGACGTGTAGGTAGCATTTTCGTAATGAAATAATTACACTACAGAATTTGTCATGGAAACTTAGATAATACACCACCACTAAAATCTGGGGTCTCATTTTTAGCTGATTTTGCAGCTTGTGTGCTTGACTGAAAATAGTTTTCGGTCCTGATGTGTGCTGCGACCACTGGAAATATGTCAATTTTATGTCTCTACGGTTGTAATGTCGACATGACAGTTCGGATGCTCCGATTTTTCGGATGTAAAATGTATCGGGCAATGATTGATTTTAACTTTAAATAGACCAATCAATTCATCCCCAATTATCGATTATTTTACAAAGAAAGTATGTTTTGGCATTCTGCTGCAGTATACCATGTCCAAAAATATATGGCATAGGCTGTAACTGCAAATCTACAGTAAGACTGCATTGGACTTTCTTTTAAGGTTTTGGGAAATAATATATCTCAGACAGTGATTTGTCGTTGAATAACGAGTTCATATGCGAGTAATTATATCACGAAGGTGCAGCACTAGTGACGTAATGATATGCATCTGAACGACAACTAAACAGTGATTTTATTAAAAAAGCAAATCACTGTTCGAGATGTATTATTTCAGCTCGTCACGTCATCAAGGATTATTATCTATAGTGTTAGAATATCTTTGACCATTGATCTATATTCATCCTTTGCATGGACAGGTTTTAACAGTATCCCGCCAAGTAGTAGATAGTAATAACAGATTTGGCTTTAACAGAATTGCCTGCTTTAACTTTTCAAATGAAATAGTATTCATGCCCTGCCGTCAAATGTTCGGGTCGTATGCTAAGGGCAGAGTAAGGTTCCACATGAGGAAAGCCTGTATTAACCAACATTTTCAACTTAAATAGACCTGGTCTTGTGAGCGGATCTTACATTGAACATTCTGACGGTGGAACTGATTTCATTTTTTGTCTATTCCAAAGCCTCCTTAAGCTTATGTATGTAGCAAATATTCAATTCGGACATATAACTTTTCATTAACAGTTTTGCTTTAAATGACCTCATTGTTACCATATTTTAGACATTCTATACGGAAAATAGAAGGGGAAAAGAGAGAATTATGGCTTTTTAAATCGTGGCCTGTGTCATTCAAAATAAAAAGATATTTAGGCGTAAAAAAATTGCTTGTTTCCGGTACCCCAACCTACCCTAAATTTTTGGCCCGATCCTAAATGTTTGTTATGGCCTTGGGGAATAACTTTTTCAATTTTTTGACAAAACTGTGCAAAACTGCACTTTTTATGCTTTATGGTCAGTGATGTTAGAAATCAACTTACTGATGCTCTAAAGGCATGACCCCCTTATTTGTATTCATTTTTGACACAAAAATAATTTCCGAAAAGTCTCCCTTAATTTTTTTTTTTTCAAAAATTCGCCCGGTTATCAAAGCCTCTTACCTATACATATTTTTCGTATTTCTATTCAACGCAGAATGTGTTTTATGTACAAACTCTGACGGCTGTTGATTTTCGGCTTGAGGAAAATTTTACGAAAAGTTTATCTAATTTATAGTTGATTTTAGTCGTTACAAAATTCCTACAGATTATGATTGCAAATCATGTTTCAAGAAGTAATTGTTTCATTTTCGGCCTTGTGAGCAATAACGTTAACAAGAGGTGAACTCTTCGGGGAAATAGAAAAATATATGTTTAGACACTGATTACATAAATGAACAAAATGTGTATTATTCTACACATGTCATGATCATGATAATATTTTGAATCAAAATACATAAATCATAACTTGTGAAAAAGCATATAAAATAGATGATGACAAATTACATAATACATCAAGCTGAGGTGAAATAGAACACGCCCCTTCTACACAAATACGACAATGCATAAAAAATTGTTTGTTTCCGGTATCCCGACCGACCCTAAATTTTTGGCCCGACCCCAAATGTTTTTTTTTTATGGCCTTAAAGATTTTTTTTTTTCAACTTTTTAACGAAAAGTTGCGAAACTACACTTTTTATGCTTTAAACATTGTAAGTGAGGTTAGAAATCAACTTACTGAACCCCCTTATTTGTATTCATTTTTCTTAAACAAAAATAATTTTCGAAGAGTCTCATTTCATAATAAAAAATCCGACCTACCTACCCTATTTTTTTAGCATGTTACCGTAAACGAAGATTTTTTTAGTCCCAATCAGCCTATTAAAAAATATTTATCCAAAAGAAAAGTTTATTCAAATTCAGCACGGTGTATACGTGTTCCGAGTTCAAACAACTTATACATAGTCGTTCTGAGCATATTTTTTCAGAGATCTGTTAAATATGTCCTTAGTTCCATTCTATTGCGTCCCGCGCACACTTTTTCTCATTAAAGGGAGATAATTTTTAAGCGAGACTACGGTATTATTTGTTGGTGTTATTGGGCTTTAAGGAGGTGATAATAATAACGTTGAAAATGTCCCTGCGATTTTGATCTGCGGTGCGTGACGTCCTTAATAATTTACATAGTACTGTAGATAACACCCCTAGGCCCTGTTACTGACAGTACATACTTACGTAGAAATGATACAGTGTTATTTACATGTCTGACAGCTGATTGCATGATATATTTTGTCTATATTTACCATATTTGGTTAAATATATTGGATTTATAATTTTCGAGACTTTTTACAGTGTAAATAATGTAACTGTGGTAAAGTTTTCGTTGATATTCGTAGCTATAGTGGAAATTTTCCTCGCTTTTGAAACATTTGTGGATTTACTTAACCCAGAATTGGATATTTAAACAAAATACTGTATAAATAATATACGGGTGTTCTGTAACACCGCTCGTCAAGGTAAGTACTTACGAGCGGTTACTTTTTTTTATATAATAGACATGTACGTATTTTGGCCATATATTTTCTTAAGTGTGATTTAAGCCTGTCAGCTGTAAAAAATATGAGGAAATATAAATCGTCATTTAGGTTTGTTGTATGTATTGTTAGTATTTAATGATGTGTCGTATAACAAAATTAACTTCGTGTATGATTCTGTAATTATACCTAGATGCGACTTAAGTGCGATAAAGCAACACATTGCATCTGCCGATTTACGTCACCGTATTACAGATAATATTTAATTATCTAATTTTTATGATAACTATATGATTTCGCTTTCATCGAAATTATTTTTCTTATATGACAACTATAGTAATGTCCGTGTAATGCTGCATGTGTCATCAAAAAGGTATAGGCTATGATATAGAATGTATTTAATTTATTACTTTTGTGGTGGCATGTATATGATTGCAAAATGTAATATTATGACGGTAGTTCATTCATTATTAGTCGGACAAATGAAAAATATTTTTGTTAACCTACAATATACTTCTAACATCTGACCTTTTCTTTAACCACGCAAGCGCTTTAATGATTTTAAAAACTTCACCGAGTACAGAGGTGTGGTCTTTTTTGCGAGATTTATATATTAATCTAGCATTTAATCCTTAATTATGACGCCTGTTTAGACCGAAATCTCCCAACTTAACATCAATTAGCAGTAAGTTAGCAGTAAGAACTAACAATGCACCACAAGGAGACGTACACAGTAAGAATGGGTCATTAAGTAATTTAAATGTAGTCGTCATTTAACAAAGGGGTACATTTGGACATTTTGCGGCCCAAGGGGTCTTATACACCATTCCGGCGAACGACAAGAAGAAGAAGATGCACCATTCTGTCCACAATGTCTCTCAGTTTATTTTTCAGGATGAGAAATTAGTACAAAATTAATACTCTTGCAAAGTACATGACTGATATCTTTAAACATTTATTGAGGGTGATCCCACATAAGTGAAGAGTTTAGCCTCGTTTGACCATCGTTATAACCTCTAATTTACATTACACGGCTATTTTATTCAAATATTTGCCCGGGTACAAATGTAATTGACATTTATACCGCAGTATTTACTCTGGGTAGAGTTTCTTCGCAAATATTTAACACTGAAGGACGTCCATGGCACTGGTCCATAGTCTATGAAAATTATACTGTTAAATGAATTGGCAGGGGTACAAGTATTTGACACGTAACAAGTGGCTTCTTTTTCTTAAGAGCGCAATTTATGCAATTTACTTTAAGTATTTTGGCCATGTTTTTTTGCATTAAAGGAATTTATTTAATACAAATTGTACGTGATATTTACAAAAAAAAAAATAGAATAATTATTCTTGTGAAGGTTTATCATGGGAAAAGACATCCCGACAAATACTAGTAATATCAAAAGAGAGTTTAATGTTCGAACTGTATTTAATAAGTGGGAGGTTACCGGAAACTAACAATGTGAGCTATATATATTGATGAAGAATTCAACTTATAACCAAGCCCATTGAATTGAAAAACGGCATTAAACACGACATAGTATAGAATAAATCGGGAGCTAAAGTGATAAAGACACATACTGTGTGGCTGTAAGAATATGTAATAAATCTCAGTTTGAAAGAGACTGCATGGTTACCTAGCTGTCAATAAAAAAAATGACAATAAATAATTACTTACCAAAAACGGGGTAGCATACATAATTTACTGACATCATACTAGAGATCAAAGGGAAGCAACATTCTTGTGTACCTTTATTGGATACATAGATATGTATTAACCCGAAGCAAGAGTATACGCGAGATTGTCGTGTACAAGGTATATGCAGAATGAAGCAAAGTTGTAAGCATTAATTTATACTAATTCATTTTTGCTCGATTTTGACAAAAACTTTAGGCTTATTTGAATCACTCTCAGGTGCGTTTCCTGGAAAGTTCAGTACAGGTGTCATATGAGGTGTTGCCATGACCCCAGTAAGACTCGAACCAACGACCTGTGGAGTGAGCGCCCAACACCCAACACCATTAGTCCCCTTACAGAAAGATATACCGTGTCAGTAAAGTTTGGGTATGCGAGCTTTTGCGTGAGTCTTTTTTCAAGTTCTATTTACAAAATAAGCCATTCAAACTGCAGCGGAATCGTGCATCGGACAGTCATCCGCGACTACACCTCTTCTTCTGCTGGCATATAACCGCTTAAAAATTCACTTTACCCGAGTTCAGCTTAACTTGTAATCCGTCTAAAATGAATTACTATAAAGTAGAATAATGGTGGGTCCCCAGAGTATTGCAAGCGGTATAAAGACAGGATTTTTATTGAGTTGAGCTGAGGTTTTGCACTTAAAACAAGACTGTAAATTCTGCTAGATTCAGGCGAATATAGATGATGAATAGTCTGCTCCCTGATAGAATCGATTTCATGCATCAATTATTCAGAAACAATAGTGCTTAATTAATTACATCAAAGTCATACATGTTTATTTTTTGATGGCATTCTATATTTGTGCTAATTTTCATGCACGTGTTAATTACAATTAGAGTACAAAGCATTTACTTTATATTACTCACTATGTATGTACTAACGTAGGTAATGGGCTGTTCGCATATACTTGGCAAAGAAATATTTTAGCGTGTTATTTAAATTATAAATCTACAGATTCCCCACGATCCCCACAAAGGTTGTTTTGGGGACATGTTGCAAAGGCTTCCTTTGCATACTGGTGCAAAATACAACGATGTGAAAACGAGGATGCCGGGGGTATAGGGTTGTCTCTGGTGTCCTATTCAGGGGGTGGTGGGGGATGGGTTGTCCATATTGACCTACGGGGTTGTTCGTGTTGTCCTATAGGGATATCCATATTGTCCTATGGGCTGTCCGTATTGTCCTATATGGGATTGTTTGCGTTGTCCTATAAGATATAAGAATATCCATATTGTTCTATGGACTGTCCGTATTGTCCTGTTGTGTTGTTCATGTTCTCCTACAAAATTAACCATATTGTCTAATAAATGGGTTGTCCGGATTGTCCTATGGTGGTGTTCATGTTGTCCTATAAGACTAACAATATTGTCTTATAAATGGGTTGTCCGTATTGTCCTATGGAGTTGTTCGTGTTGTCCTGTAAGAATATCCGTATTGTCCTATGGGCTGTCCGTATTGTCCTATTGTCCTATGGGGGTGTTAATGTTGTTCTATGGGGGTGTTCGTATTATCCTATGGGGATGTTCGTATTGGCCTATGCAGTGTGTTAAGATCTGCTGTATATCTTCCTGATCACAAAAGGCTTTACTTTATATTTAATTTATGTAAATATACAAGTAATTAATTCATTACTTTCGTTATTTATTGTCAATGTCATGTTCATCGGACGCTTTTTTAAATTTACGAGGGATCATCTCACTCTGTGAAAATATTGTTAGATTTATGAAATATTTATGCACAGGAAAATGTCTGTCATATACACAGACTTGAAAGGTCGTACTTTTTTTTTTGACTTCCTCGCAAAACCGTGTGCGTTTTAGCCTACTTTGCCATGTACTCAAAAACCTCTGACCATTGACCGTAATGTTTGAGTCTTTTGTGGGTGTGGTGCCGCGTTATGTTGGTCAAGTGATTAATGTTTTATCTGCCCATATGTTACGTTTTGCTTTTCGGTTTCTGACTTTTTGTCATTAAAGTATATTGTAGCTATTATTCATGTCAGCGCATCTTTTAAATAATGTCATGAAGCCGTTTTTCGAATGCATTTGTATGAAGTAGTTTTTTATACCATTTATATTTTATTTGTCCGTCTGTACGACAGTTGCTCCTCAACACGCAGCTTGGTCCCTAGTTCTATTCTTCGTCCATTGTGCATTATGCTTTTTTCTTACATTTCTATTCATTTTTTTTTCGAAAAGTGAGGCTGTTTTCGTGTCCCTTTTTTGCGTTTGTAGATAATGTAGGGCACCATCTATTAAATATTTTCATATGTTTAGACATATTTTGATAAATGCTTATTCAAATGTATATCAGTGGTAATCAGATAAATCTTTATGTGAAACAAATCATGTGTTCCCAATCTTAAGTTTGAAAAACTGCCATTGAACTTAAATCCGATTAGACAGTTTTAATCCTCTGGGCTTCATTGCTAACCATTCCGTGACGAATGTTTTCTTTTCGCGATTTATATCATTTTCATGAAATATTTGATATGGCTTTCAACATTTGTTAAAAAGAAATTATCTCATTTATCAAAATAAATATTTGGATTTCTTTTCCTGTGCTAAATAAGAAGTTATTTGACGTTCAGAGTCCATACACCGCTTACATGTGCCTATTTAGAAAACTTTAATGGGTCGAGAAACGAATTCTGTAAAATCTGTAACATAAAGACGCGTACTTTCGGACTTATTTTATCGACTACAGTCACAATTCATTGCAACATATCTGCGATCTCTATTAACTAGATCAGTTATTTATATGGGAGTATTATATATATTTAAGAAGAAAGAATTCTATAAGACTTTACTTCCATTCTTATCCTTTCCTAAGTTATATTGTTCACTGTATGACTATGTATCAATGTATATGTTTACTATTTGGGAATAAATATGTTTAAACTAAGAAAGCCGCAAAAATAACGTTTACCTATATGTCATCAATTATTATAGTAAATCCAGCATAGGAGTGTGTGTGTGTCGGGGCACAAATGAGTATATTAATGGTCACATTGATTGTTCGGGTGGGTTACGCATGTATGGTAACATTTATACGGGTTTACTGAGGAGGTAGGGAGTTTTGGGTGATAGGTCTCGAGTTTAAAGTAGACTTGATCGAATACCATTGGGCCTGTTTTAGTCGTTCTCTTTCAATTTTTATGTGACTCAGCATTATGCATATTTGAGGTTTTGCAGCTGGCAGAAGGACAGACATCCGAATGTCTATATGTACAATTTCCTCTGTACATATGGAAATGCTAGAGGATAAAATACATATTACATTTCAAAGTTGCATCTCAAGTTCATAGTCTCTTTCATCAGTTTACTGATTTACATGATAAACGTCCCCCAAAATAAGATGTAACTGACAATAGGCAGACAATACTTTGTGTAATTATCGTCTACCATGATTGCATAAAACATGTATTTGACATCAAAGATACAAAGGAAGACACCACAGGTATCAAGTATGCAGTATTTCAAATTACATATTTCCAGACTTGAGTAGAATGCCACATGTTTAACCCTTACCCTGCTATATTTCTATAATGGACTGGTCCATCTTTCAATTTGGACAGTACCACTTATTATTCAGAGGGTTTTTCACTGAAAATTTACTGACTGAATAGCGAACAGTGCAGACCAAGATCAGCCTGCACATCCGTGCAGTCTGATCATGGTCTGCACTGTTCGCTATTCAGTCGCAAAGGCAGAATCATCTGCCGCCAGCGGGCTAAGGGTTAAGTATTATTTAGCCGGTTAAATATTTGTATTTTTATAGTAATTATATGAACATTATCCCCTTCAAAGTTTTTCATGGCTTAGGCTTAAATTGTTATACTGGATAAATGTTATTACTTCATTTCAAATGGCAGTAGCGGCCATATACAGAGACCTTAAAGAAGTCGATTTTTCGATTTGACCATTCAGATCGGCCTATGTCAAATTTACTGCTTTATTTAACTTAGGAGCCATTGCGATCCAATATTTTAACGTCTTACACACGTCCGCAAACAAATGCAAGAGTATAGGGCCATGAAATATATGCTACATAGCTTTTGGAACTTAACTAAATAAATACGTTTGAAGTTTAACTAGAGTCTGTCCGACCACGAGGGCCTCATTACTGGCCCGAACCAACAGTGGGGATGGGCAAGGGATTCTACCTTTAGCCGCTTAAACCATTTTGAGGCCCAATTATACGTACATGCTCAACGATTTCTATAGTAATATTGATTTATGTCACGTATCTTGACATGTTTGACAGAAAATTGTTCTCAAGTATTTAAAGATCAGTGCCCTTAACTTCATCTTTGATCTGTATTATATATACTGAGCACTCAAAATATGTAGGGACTCTTTTTCATCTATTATATTTTCTCACCAATCATCTTAAGGATTTTATAAAAAGAGGATAAGAGAGGTTAAATTAGGCAAACCGCTGGACATTTGTGTGTCTAATTTATAGGTAGGTAATTTGTACAAAAAAACCTGAGATAAATCATAAAATATGTCATCATTTTGGTGCTACTCCATTAAACAAGTATTCAGATTTTTGAGAAACGTGGACGTTCAACCCGTAATTTATACACTAAAACAGTTTATTCTTTTCCATAAATAGTAAAAAAAATATGCTGAATATGTTTCTTCCAAAGTTCTTCGCGTGTTAGTTTATTCGGAGACACTGGATAGTGCCGAAAATGCTTTCATGTCCTTGCTGTGTAGTTGTCAGAGTAGTTCGGAATCTTTACAATATGTGCAATTTTAACTGAAGTAGACCCTAATAAGGGAAACAATCAAATCATATGCTAGATTCGCTTTAGTCCCGACTCTATATGACATTTTCATTGGGTTGTCTTTTCGTTACTGATATCTTTGTGAATGTACTGCCAGCGTCAGGTCGTGTCCATCCTTAGAGCCCACCGACCACTCCCTATACTGTCCCGTGGTGAATACTACTACGTCCCCTACTGCACCGAAGTGAACATTTTGACGTCCCCTGTTGCTCCACAGTGGATATTGCTACTTCCCCCTACTGCTCCAAGAGGATATCGTTAGATCCTTTGTCCCACTGTGGATATTATTACATCCCATGTCCCGTTTCCATACTAGAACAACTAAACATGCGGGCCCATCGGGGGTATTTAAAGTTTTAAATTAATGGTTTAACGGATGTTATCATTTTACATAGAGATGTCCGAAAGACAAGATAGGTTACATACTTCAGTTACCCAGGTGTTACCAACCTTAATGATGCGAGCAAATATTTCAGGCTTAAAGGTATTATAAATACCACACAGGGAAATCTAAACATTGAAAGTGACTAATTTATTTCGAGTACGTCGGCGGTTTTAATTAAAAAGCCTCCCGCCCACTGAAATGAATTTAGTAGAAAAAATCAGGCCTTTAAATGGATGGTCAAGCACGTATGCATGCAGTTAATGTTTGTTGTTTATTACACAGTCTATAATGTAAGGGTAAATGTTTAACATCTATTTTTTTTTCATTTTTGAATCTCTCAACAGTTCATTGGTATACTGTTCGATATCATTTTCTCTTTGAATTTCAAAGCTGAAGACGCATTAAATTGCACGATGTATGCATGCTTGTTGAAAATTGTAACTTTGGGCATTTGCTTTTCGTTTAGAAAATATAATCATTAGTAACTCCTCCCATCAGTCTAGAATGTCGAATGGACAAACATTTGTTTCACTTGATGTAGATTTAGGACCCCACATGTTTTGTCGCTGTAAAAAGATAAGTTCCACACAGTTGTTTTGTAAACTGATACCCTTGTAATTTTATTAAATGGACCATATATTTTATTTTGAAAGTAGACACTGTTCAATATACATGTTTATTCTTCCGCAAACAAGCCGCGAGTAGACAATAAATCAGACCAAATAAACCGAAGACCCTCTGGATTTCAATGCAAATTGTAAAAAGTGGGTCAAAAATAAGACCACGAACTGTGCAGAAAGCCTATTTTCTCAATATACTGTGACACTTAACAATTTCACATGATTATAAATTCATTGTTTTCTTAATCTGATACTGATCGGTATTTTACAAATGACTAGTTCTCAAAGAGTTTAAAGTCCAATTAATTTTCAAATGAGTGGGTCGTGGAGTTAATTGTAAAAATCAAAAGATTTAAATGGTCTCGGCTAGACTTGAGTGATCATGCACACGTTCGGAATAGTCAGGTGTTTTCTTGACGTAACAAAACGAAACAATTAGAATCTGTATGGAAATTGGAATAATGTGTCCGAATTCAGAGAATGTGGTGATTTCAAAACTCCCCGCGCTTTTGTTTTGATGCGGAAACAGAATTTCTATGCACATGCGCAATAGATGCAAAATCGTGACAATTGGTCAGGATGTTCACTTTCGTTTTTCATTGATTTCAGGTAAACAATGGGTTCCAAAAAGGATCCGATGTCTTTAGATCAATGTTTGGGAGCCATAAAGCAAAAGCAGGTAAGACATTTTGCTTATTTGACTGGAATATATCGTTTTCTAAAATAAGGCGGTGTGTTTGTACACCTGTCAAAATCAAAGTACTTGAAGTATTATTTACAATATGTATAATATGATACATGAGGAAGTAATATGTAAATTCAGATAATTTTCTAGCTATGTGAAGGATGAAGAATGCATACAAGTAAAAATATATTTCTTCATATATATGTTGGCATGGCTGCGAATGGGAAAAAAATGAAGCAATTTTGGTTCTGAAATTAGCAAAGATGTCATTCTTTTTAATAAAACTAGAACCCATGCACACAACGGCGACAAGACTTTAAAAGAGCATATCACTGTCACTTTTTACTGAATTATTTATGACGGAGTTATATATAGGAGTAATCAGATATAACTACTTGCATGTTTTCCTGTCCATTTAAATTATTCCTGAAGGTTATCTTTTAAAGGATGACTCACCTGCTATCTGCCACTTACATTTCTCTATTTAGATAATTATATAAATATAATACATTTGATATATTATAGAAACCATATGTGTATTACTCTTGTTAAAGATATTGTAGACACTTCAGTTTGAAAATTTTATGGAAAGACAGTATTACAACATTGCATGGTATCATTAATTTGTTAAGGGAGCGGTAGTCTAGAAGTTTGGGTGTTGACCGCTCAACCTTGACGTTGTCGGTTCTTGCCCCAAATACATCAAGACTACACCTCATATGACATCAGTACTGGCTTTTCCAGGAAGTGTACTGAAGAGTGATTCAAAAAAGCTTCAAGGTTTAACCACAATCAAGCTGAAATAAATTATTACAAAGTAAAGGCCGAAGCATCTGAAAATTCTAACTGTTTACATGTCTGTTACTAGTGTATGTTGAGGTACTATTAACTCGTAACAATAAACATTGCATGACATGAAAGATTGTCTTACGATTGCACAAACCAACATACAAGGAAGAAGGAAATATTTAAAAACCTTTTCCATTTAAAAAAGAGCATGTTAGAGTTTGCAGTTTCTTATAATACTCATAGGAAGGCAAGAAATGAATAAACATTAACATTGTTTACTCGATTCGTAATCCTCCATAAAGCAATATCGGCATTCTTCTGTTGTTATGACTGAAGGATGCAGAAATACCATTATGATGTGGTAATTGCAGACTCACTTCTTTAATCCCTTTTTTAATTCATATCTAGAAGTTGTCAGTTGATTAATGTGTGTAGCATACTGGTTTTAAAGGCCAGATAAAAAATTACTCTGAAATTCCAGCCTCGACCCTAACGTTTTTTTCTCCTTAAGAAAAAAGTTATTTTTTTTCATTCTGAAGTGACTTGGGGATATTTTATATTAAACACTGGTTAGAAATCATCTGTTAGAAGTTTGATTTACAGCAGTATTTACTTTTTATGACACTTTCACAATGAAATGAAAATTAATAGAAAAGAAAAAAAAGCTGTCTACCTTATTAGTTTGGGTCAGGTAACCCTAAACACAGGTATTTTTGTTTGGGCTAAGGAGAACTGGTAGGGTGTACCGAGAGTTACATTTAACTGATATACTTGATAGACAAGTATTTTCAGAATGGCTAAAATTGCAAATGTAAACAGACCAAATGCATTCTTTGCCTTTGTCCTTTCTAGTTGATAAGGTCAAGAGCTAGGTCACAGGTTCCAACACAACTTGAGCACTAGGTTCATGGTTGCTTCACCACATAATGACATCAGTTCTAGTTTTTCCTAGGATATAAACCTGCTACTGAAACTAACTAAGTTTTCTTATCGGAAATCCTTCCTGTGTAGTCTTTGTAAACACCAACTATTTGTACTTTCTTCAGTTTAAGCCCAGTGCTTAACACAAACACTCAGATAACGCAGTGGGTAGCTTAAACCATACCTTGGATAACAAGTGGAAATTAATTCTCTTTACTTCTAAATGGATGGAAAGGGACTCTTCAGTGCGGCCATGTCTGGTCAACACCCACTATATCAATGAAGATCTAGTAACCCCTAATTTATGAGGTCACAGTACAGTGATTATTGAAAGACAGGTTCATCCAGATTCAAATCTAATTTTAAATGGCTGTATGGGGTTTCAGGGTAATGGAGTGCTCACCAGTTTTATTATTCAAAGATGATAAAGGTTGAAGAATGCATTTTTAGCTCGACTATTCGTCGGCGTCGGCGTCACACCTTGGTTAAGTTTTTGCATGCAATTTCATACAGCTATCATTTAAAGGCATATAGCTTTGAAACTTATTTATTCTTTTTCTAGGTCAATTACCAACCTCACTGGGTCAAGTTCCATAACTCTAACATGTATTTTGAAGAAATTATGCCCCCTTTTGGACTTAGAAAATTCTGGTTAAAGTTTTACATGCAAGTTACTATCTCCAAAACTAATGTAGATATTGAATTGAAACTTCACATGTGCCTTCGGGGTTATAAAACTAGTTGATAGCACCAAGTCCCATAACTCTGACCTTCATTTTGGGCAAATTATGCCCCCTTTTGGACTTAGAAAATCCTGGTTAAAGTTTTACATGCAAGTAACTATCTCCAAAACTACTACAGATATTAAATTGAAACTTCACACGTGTCTTCGGGGTTATAAAACTAGTTGATAGCACCAAGTCCCATAACTCTGACATGTATTTTGGGCAAATTATGCCCCCTTTTGGACTTAGAAAATCCTGGTTAAAGTTTTTCGTGCAAGTACATACAGCTATTACCAAAAGGCATATAGCTTTGAAACTTATTTATTCTTTTTCTAGGTCAATTACCAACCTCACTGGGTCAAGTTCCATAACTCTTAACATGTATTTTGAGCAAATTATTCCCCCTTTTGGACTTAGAAAATTCTGGCTAAAGTTTTACATGCAAGTTACTATCCCCAAAACTAATGCAGATATTGAATTGAAACTTAACATGTTTCTTCAGGGTTATAAAACTAGTTGATAACATCAAGTCCCATAACTCTGATATGTATTTTGGTCAAATTATGTCCCCTTTCTAACTTAAAACTCTTTTGATATTTCACATTTTGGGTAATAATTTCCTGTTTCTGTGACAATATTTTGAATAGTCGAGCTTGGCTGTCTTACGGACAGCTCTTGTTATTTTAGTTCCTGTTAAAATGTGTACCTGTCAATCGATCAAATCTTTTTTAGATTTCATGGTTATGTTGATCCAGTATGACCTTGAATTTCATTTAGGGAGCCTCCATGGCCGAGTGATTAAGGACAATCACTTGACTTCAGATCACTTGCCCACACCTATGTGGGTTTGAGTCTCACTCGTGGCGTTGAATTCTTCTTGTAAAAAAGCCATCCAGCTGGCTTAGTCCCGGAAGGTCGGTGGTTCTACGCAGGTGCCCACTCGTAATGAAATAATGCACGGATGGGCTCTTGGGGGCCGTTTTCCTCCACCATCTATTAAAGCTGGAAAGTCACCATATATGACATATGATTCAATGTGTCGCTGTTATATGTTAAACCCATCAAAAACAAAAAGAACTAATGTAAGTGTCTACTTCCAAACATGGATCATACATGGTGGGCATTTAATGACCAGAGATCGATCCATATGAGCATTTGGTACAAAAACCAATATTAAGGCTTTGAGAGATCAGTGCACATCCATACTGCGCCTTCAAGAAAAATGTGCATGAAAATTTTGAATCAGCAAAATTGATTCTTACCGCATATATTATATTTACGATAATTGTTTCCTCATTTCAAATCCATTCATTTCTTACAGTATAATAAATTTGACGAAAATTCTCTCATCTCTTAGAGCTATTAAACAGCAATTTTACTGAATGTCAATGAAGTGTTAATCACACCATTAATAAGAAAATAAACATCTAGGTTTAAATTTCACAAAAATTAAAAAGAAATAAATAGCTAATTATATAGCATTGGGACTCGGGTATGAAACAAGGTAGCAATTGTGGTCCAGTTTGATTTATTATGTACAAATACCAAGCTGCACCCTGGATTTAATGACAAAATTGAAACATTGCTGTAATATATGTGATCAGTTTCTACGGCTTGTTTGTTTTATAGCTGTTGAATATAAATCTAAATTGTATTTAAATGTTAAAATAAATTTTTGAAGAAATTTTACAAGACAAAGTCATTTACAGTTGGGTCTAATCATGATAAAGCCGTCTTATGACTTAAAAACAATATCAAGAAGATATTAAAGTGTCGTAGTGGATTAAGTGTCAGGCACTCAACCCGGAGGTTACTGGGGTCACAATCTTGCCTATCCGTAATATTTATAAAATGTATTGCCTACAGAATATTTCTAGACCACACACTGTATATTTAAGTTAAATAATGTTTTTTGCCTAAATTTTATAGTTATTCCTTTCTCTTTAAAGTTTATTAAGATTTACATCACTATATATATATATATATATATATATATATATATGTCAAGATTAAAATTTATACACACACTGACATTTTATGCATATTTTGCATTGGGAACCTGCCTAACGGTGACATATTAATGATGTTTTAAGACAAACTGTGAAAAGTTACGCATGTGACATGTTTTCGCCTTGAGCAACATAGCCTGTCTTTGTGTAACAATTGTCTACTGTCCCCATAGGGTCATAGGTCAGATGTCCAGGTCACTCGACTGTGCATTTTCCCAGGAGGCAGTGTGGGACTAGACTAGCAATACAATGTAGATCAACTAATAATGAATGAATTTATATAACAGTAGGAGTTTCTTAGAATACAAAAAAAGTTCCATTAACAAATACTTGCAGAATGATAATTTTTACTTAAAGATGGTACTGTACTAAAGTATAGAGTGCCTTTTTCTCAGAAGAGCATCTTAGAGTTTATGAGTTTGGTTCCAGTGTGATCAAGAATTTATGGTCTTTGGTTACCAGACACTGCACTCAAAGTCATGCAATTATTATCCTGAGAGAGAGATACCAACAACAAAAGTGACATTGGTTTACTTGGAAAATGAATATTTACACAAAAATACAAGTTTAAAAACAGTCATTTTATTTACCTGACGTTCTAGTATAATGTTGAAAGCAAAGGGAGGTAATAAAAAATCATTTAGAAACAGAAAAACAAAGCTGTTTATATTTGCACAAATTTTTCTTAAGAATGTTAGATCTGAGGACAATCCCTAAACTTCTTTTTACTTTTTATGGGGTCTGTATTCTACTTCGTAGTTGATATGATCTATAATGTTAGT
This sequence comes from Mercenaria mercenaria, assembly GCF_021730395.1. Taxonomy (NCBI): domain Eukaryota; kingdom Metazoa; phylum Mollusca; class Bivalvia; order Venerida; family Veneridae; genus Mercenaria; species Mercenaria mercenaria. The sequence continues at coordinate 27,425,702 of NC_069378.1, read as the reverse complement.
AACATGACATTTAGGTACAAACTTCCCCATTCTGTTGACATTCTGGAGACATATAATTTTTGTACCATTTTAATGAATTTCTGGGGAATAGTTTGAAAGGAAAATGTTTCCTTCAGGTCATTCGTTCAAAAGTTTAAATTCTTCTGTAATCATGTCTTCATTGTAATATTATACTGGAATATAAATTCCTGCGAGATTATCAACACATAATTATATGTCAATAATCTTAATCTATTACAGTATTTTCTCTTTTCATATGGACAAAAATCATATAATAGATCTCAGTTTTTTTTTTGCCACTGTCAACAAAATAATTGGATTCAGTAAGATTTTATATCTGAGAGTTCCCGGTCCTAAATTAAAGGCAAAAATCAACAACAACAGGCACCCTTTGTGTCTTTGTAATTCGATAATTGAATTTTGACAGATATCAGTAAAATTATGTTTATGATCATTATGTTGCTATGGTTTCATATTCTAGATATTGTACTGACTTTAATGATAAAACTGGAGATAATTTTCCATCGTAAGATTTCAATTTTAGTCAGGCACATAATTTAAAGCTAACGCTTACGAATAGTTTTAGTTGTACTGATTTATTTTAACCTTTAGCCTGCTCGCGGCAAGTGATTCTACCTTTTCGACCAGTGCAGACAATGATCAGCCTGCACATCCATGCAGTCTGATCATGGTCTGCACTGTTCGCTATTCAGTCAGTAAATTTTCAGTACCAAAACACCCCTTCAAATGATAAATGGTACTGTCAAAATTGAATGATGGACCAGTCCATTACAGAAATTTAGCAGGCTAAAGGTTAACATGATTGTGATGAACGTTTCAAGTTTATTGGAACCAGTTGTTAGAGTCCACTTCCTAGAAAAAGCAGTGCTGGAATCAATGGTGCTCGAGAAGTGGTTGTGACCCAGTGGGTTGAGTGATCAACACTATAATAACCACTTAGACTGCCACTCGCCACTCCTCTCGCCACTCCTCTCAGCATCTTTTGTTATCAGTAAATCATGTTGTTAGAGAGATGTTCTAGGAATAGTATGTCCAGACCACTGTCAGAAATTTATTTATATTTTTTTCGTTTTAATTTAATATTTGTAATTACATCTCCTGTTACTGTAAAATACCAACAAAGCTGTCTGTATCAATAGCAGGTTTCGATGCATTTCATATTTTTAGCTCACCTGAGCACGAAGTGCTCAAAGGTGAGCTTTAGTGATCACCCTGTGTCCGGCGTCCGTCGTCGTCCGTCGTCCGTCCGTCCGTCCGTCCGTCCGTCGTCAACAATTTGACTGTTAACACTCTAGAGGTCACATTTTTGACCCAATCTTAATGAAACTTGGTCAGAATGTTACCCTCAATAAAATCTTGGACGAGTTCGATATTGGGTCATCTGGGATCAAAAACTAGGTCATCAGGTCAAATCAAAGGAAAAGCTTGTTAACACTCTAGAGGTCACATTTTTGGCCCAATCTTAATGAAACTTGGTCAGAATGTTACCCTCAATAAAATCTTGGACGAGTTCGATATTGGATCATCTGGGATCAAAAACTAGGTCATCAGGTCAGATCAAAGGAAAAGCTTGTTAACACTCTAGAGGTCACATTTTTGGCCCAATCTTAATGAAACTTGGTCAGAATGTTACCCTCAATAAAATCTTGGACGAGTTCGATATTGGGTCATCTGGGGTCAAAAACTAGGTCATAAGGTCAAATCAACGGAAAAGCTTGTTAACACTCTAGAGGTCACAATTTTGGCCCAATCTTAATGAAACTTGGTCAGGATGTTACCCTCAATAAAATTTTGGACGAGTTGGATATTGGGTCATCTGGGGTCAAAAACTAGGTCACCAGGTCAAATCAAAGGAAAAGCTTGTTAACACTCTAGAGGTCACATTTTTGGCCCAGTCTTAATGAAACTTGGTCAGAATGTTACCCTTAATAAAATCTTGGACGAGTTCGATATTTGGTTATCTGGGTTCATAAACTAGGTCACCAGGTCAAATCAAAGGAAAAGCTTGTTAACACTGTAGAAGCCGCATTTATGACTGTATCTTCATGAAACTTGGTCAGATTGTTAATATTGATGATCTTAAAGTCCAGTTTGAATCTGGGTCATGTAGGATAAAAAACTAGGTCACCAAGCCAAATCAAATGAAAAGCTAGTTTACACTGTAGAGGCCACATTTATGACCATATCATAATGAAACTTGGTCAAAATGTTAATCTTGATGATCTATAGCTAAATTTCAAATCTGGGTTAGGTGGGGTCAAAAACTAGGTCACTAGGTCATATCAAAGGAAAAGCTTGTTAACACTCTAGAGGCCACGTTTATGACTCTATCTTCATGAAACTTAGTCAGAATGTTAAACTTGATGATCTTTAGGACAAATTTGAATCTGGGTCATGTCGGGTCAAAAACTAGGTCACCAGGTCAAATCAAAGGAAAAGCTAATTAACACTGTAGAGGCCACATTTATGACCATATCTTAATGAAACTTGGTCAGAATGTTAATCTTGATGATCTTTAGGTCAAGTTTAAATCTGGGTCAGATGGAGTCAAAAACTAGGTCACTAGGTCATATCAAAGGAAAAGCTTGTTAACACTCTAGAGGCCACATTTATGACTGTATCTTCATGAAACTTAGTCAGAATGTTAAACTTGATGGTCTTTAGGTCAAGTTCGAATCTGGGTCATGTCGGGTCAAAAACTAGGTCACGGGGGTCAAATAAAAGGAATAGCTAGTTAACACTTTAGAGGCCACATTTATGACCATATCTTAATGAAACTTGGTCAGAATGTTAATCTTGATGATCTATAGGTCAAGTTTAAATCTGGGTCAGGTGTGTTAAAAAACTAGGTCACTAGGTCAAATCAAAGGAACAGCTTGTTAACACTCTAGAGGCCACATCTATGACTGTATCTTCTTGAAACTTAATCAGAATGTTAATCTTGGTGATCTTTAGGTCAAGTTTAAATCTGGGTCATGTGGGGGCAAAAACTAGGTCACCTGGTCAAATCAAAGGAAAAGCTAGTTAACACTTTAGAGGCTACATTTATGACCATATCTTAATGAAACTTGGTCAGAATGTTGATCTTGATGATCTTTAGGTTAATAGGTCAGGTGAGCGATACAGGGCCTTCATGGCCCTCTTGTACATAAAATTTCTGTTTGATACTTTTACAATTTATTACAATCTGATACAATATTGAGAAGTTTTAATGCTGCTTACAGTATGCAACAATCTATATAACAAATTAATTTTCAAATCTAACCATAATAAATTAGAAATAGTTGCAGTCAATATCTTAACATGTCTATCAGGTGCTTATATAGCATCGGAAAAGGTTGGCCGCCGTCTTGGTTCCCCTTCTACTCTAAATTAGCCTTATAGCTAAGAATAGATGCAAATAATCTGTTGTTTAACAGTTTCAAATAAATCCATCACATAATCTAAGGCTACTCCTTTAAGAATGTCAAAAACTTTAATCTTAAAAATTAAAGGGGCCTCCATGGCCAAGTGGTTAAGGTGGCTGACTTCAAATCACTTGCCTCTCACCAATGTAGGTTCGAGCCTTACTCAGGACATTGAATTCATCATATGAGGAAGCTATCCAGCTGGCTTACGGAAGGTCGGTGGTTCTACCCAGGTGCCCGCTCGTGATGAAATAATGCATTGAGGGGCTCCTGGGGTCTTCCTCCACCATTAAAGCTGCAAAGTCGCCAATTATGACCTATAATTGTGTCTGTGCGACGTTAAACCCAACAAAACAAATAAACCTGAAAAATTGAACATTTATACTTTACGAACTGTTTTGTCATTTTAAAAAAGAAAAAAAGCTATATAAAATGACAGTTAAAGTGTTAAATGAAGCAAGAGCTGATACAAAAATTGGACCATTTGTAAATTTGGTGATACCGGTGGTAAACTATAAAATGGTTAACAAGTTGTTATGAATCAAAATTGCCTATATTTGACAGTTATTGCAATAATAAAAAATTTTAGCTATGGCACTTTAATTTTGACCTTGTTTGTATTACAGTTTGGATATGATTTGATAACTTTGATTATGGGGGTGGTTGAAAAGCTTGACCTTTAAGGTTATGTGTTTGACCTTTGATGGTGTAGTTAACAGATCTTTGGGGTGTTTTTTATCACAAAGTATATTATGATAGGAAGGCATAAATAATCTTACTGTCAGTTATGTTACTTAAATGTCCCTCTGCCTGCTAGGGATTATGATAAAAGCTTTATACAGAAGTTCAATTCTTACATTCAAAATCGAGTAACAACAGTAACTCCAGGGTCAACCTGACTCTTCCATCTGTCAGGTGTGCCATTTGGAAAGCATGACTGTGTGTTTCACAAACTTAAATTTTCATGTTTTAACATATTTTCTTGTCTATATACTTTAATGAAAACTAACTGTACTACAATTTGTCACTGAAATGACTAAAGGTGAAGTCGTAAAATAAATGTATCTGTCCTTGCATATAAGGAAAGTTTGTCATTCTGTCTATGGTCATCTGTTAGTGAGTCATTTGTGTTCAACTGGCCTTGGTTATTTACCTTAACTGACCATTACAGAAAAAAAACTTTATATATAATCATAATAAAGAGCAACTGAAAAGTATTTTGGCAATTTCTTTGGTTATTGCAAAAAAAACGACAAAGTCTTTTGTTATGACCAGAGGAATGCCGAAATATAGCATACGAGAATATGTAAATTGCATGGAAATTGCCGAGTCATTATGGGTACTCTGCCTTAAAGTCATAATTTCCAGAAGATAAATTGCTTGACAGGCTATGTTTTTCATGTCTTATATTATGATTATGTTGTCATGCTTTCTATTGTAACTGTTAACAGCTGTCTAGATTTCCAATCAAATTCATTACATCTGGTGAATAATTGTCATATTTTGAAATGATAATCTCTTTCAGGTTTTTATAGTCTTTCCCATTTGAAAGCTTTAAGTCATTACATGACTTTATTCTAATGTTATTTTTTTCTCCAAAATATATTGATTTAGATATAAGCCCAGTATTAAACTTAAAAATGAAGAGATCGTATGTAGTTCCCAAGATCTCAAGTAGTTTTTGAGATTGTAAATGGTTCCCTTGGCAGAGGCTGGTCCCTTAGCGCACAGGTGTTGTTCTCTCTGATGGTTGGAAAGCTGAAAAAGTTTCTGAAGCTATTCACGTTTTATCTTGATTTGGTGTGTGGAAGTTGTCACTTGCTTAGGGAGAGCAAGTTTGTAATGGTGAGTGATATCCAGGGGCTTGTCTTACAGTAGTCTGGCAGTTGGTATTTGAAATGCTGTCGGAAAATATAAAAAATGATTTTACACTAAATAAACAAAACCTGTTCCCTGTGTCAGTTACTTGCAGGGAACCATATAAAATTGGGATTAAGAGTAAGACAATAAAAATGGCAGATGGATTGAAGAAAAGAAGCCCAGCATGCGGGTTGAGTAACTAAACGTATGTTGTAAATAGATGGAATGAAAAAAATATTTATAACAAATAATATTTTCTATTTCAGACTGCCATACAAGACATCCCATTTTGTCATAACCAGATAGGAGTACAGCAACAACTTGACACACTGCGAGAAGAGACTGAGGATTTGAGACCCGTAAAAAGAAAAGTTGATGAATTTCGAAAATCTAAGGTATTATGAAATCATATGATTTCCTGGGCACAAAATTTTGTGGATAAGACTAATACGGATATTTTGTGTCCACGAATATTGACCTTTGAACTTAAAACAGATGAGAATATTACTTGTTCATTGGGATTTAGTAATTAATTTTGTGGAATGACTCAGTCATGTAAATCCACGAAAATAAGTCCCTCATGTATATTAATGATATCGTAGTTTAAAATAATTAGTTTTATTGTATTTTTCACAAACACTAGAGGTATGAATGGTTGTAATTACCAATGTATTTTGATGTGTTGGAGTGTAGAAGAAAGAAAGTGTTTTTAACAAAGCATTATAGAGGCTCTTGGATAGCTGTTGATATATACCTTGCCCTCTGTGTCAAGAATGTTGAAAAGTGTTTCAAAATATTTTAATAAGAACTAAATCTCTGTGTATGAAACAGTTCATGGCAGAGAGCATTAGTTGAAACTGTTTTTCATCACTCACCTATATAGTAATTTAAATGTAAAATCTGCATGAAACAGTAAAACAGCTGTGAGGAATTGCTTTAGGCAATATACAGTATTATAATTCTTCTTTCGTAATTTTCAGAAACACACAAAAGAAGTACCTGTCCTAGAGTCGGAATATGCTCTCTTAGAGGTAAGTATTTAAAAAAAAAAAATTATGAGTGGGGTGAGGGGCTGCAGTACAAACAGAATTTGAAGACCAGCATCTGATTGGTTGTTTTTGAGAACATTCTTGAAATTGACCAATGGCAAGTTGCAAAAGTTAAGACTGGTTTCCAGACTTTGTTTTGCATGTTTATTGTTAGAGCCTGATTTCAGAAATAAGCTTTGATTTAGCAATCGTATTCTGTTCAGTCTAACATTGGGACATGCATTTAATATGCAGTGTTTATGCTGATTCATGCATAGCAATTTCATCTCTTTATGTTTTGTTTTTATAGAAAAAGATGATAGCAATTTACAGTCACTGAACTTGATGCCAAAGAACTCCACTACTGTAAGGACAGCACCAGATACATGACTTGTATTATTGTCTCCAGTGTTTATTTTTTCCCCCAAAAAAAAGCTGCGATTCTAGTTTTACAAAGCTTTGGAAAACTAACGTCATAATTTAGCTGAATAAAAGTGAATAGGATTAAACTATTATATGCTTGCTGCAAGTCAAGAATTTTATGCTGAACAAATTTCTGGTACATATTTGCAGCATTTTTAAAACGTAAACAGGCAAAAAATGCAGTTTCAGAATCCACTGAATATCGGTCAGTAGAGAAAAAATAACAACATAAAAGCCGTAAATTAAACGTGTGGGCAACATTCCATTCCTTATACTACAAACACATTTCCTGTCTTCGGTGACCCAAATACTTCGATAGCAAGCTGTACTAAACCTTATTTATTCATTTTGATAGTTTGATAATGACTTTATAGCATTCAATACTTCAATAAAAACTTTATTTATGTGCAAACATTTTGATGAAAGATAGAAGTGTTCGATATCAGTTTAATAAAAGGGCGTTATCAAAATTGATAGAAATAGGTAGCTACAACCTTTGTTTTTATTGATACCGTACTTTAAAATTTCAAGATACTTATGTTCGTCCGATGATAGATATGTAAATAAGAAGTTTGAATGTTCATATTTGTTATATAAAGAGTTTACTTGATACGATAATATGTAAATTTAGACGCCTCCCTTATCGTATTAATAATACTCGATGTTGATATATCTTCTGTCATTTCATTTAAAGCGTAGTTGTAACAAAGTAATCTTGAGAAAGTCCCTAGTTGGTTATGCATTATAAATACCTGTATTTGAAGATACAGATTTATAAGCTATGAAGTGTACGATTACTTGAAAAGAAATGTGATACGAGTTAAGTGTGACTTTGCCAACCCGATTTGTTACAGAAATCCTATTTTATATTGTTTCGTTGTCTAAAATATCAATTTACAAACGTATCTTTTCGGGTACGATTAATCTCTGTCCAATCTGTATACTCCGATTTGAAATAATGAACGGAATGATAAAATTGTAACATATTTCAGTAGCAAGTACATTGTTTATAGATCAATACAGTTGTCGAATGTACATGCCTTTTCTGATGGGAAATGCAGATAGTTACGTTTTCTGCGTGCCTGTAAAGTATATGATTGTATATAACTTAATTATAAATAGCTTCATTTAATTGAAAACTTGTTTATGTTAATTAAAAATATATATGAGTTGTAGAAGAATGTAGGTAAAAGTCCTCGCCTGACACTCTTCACCCCTGTCCCGGCTAAATTAAATTTGACCAAGGCAGACAGATTCCCTTCTTGATTTTGTTGAATGTAAACTTCAAAAGTAAATGGATATGAACAGAAATGAAAAAAAAATACAATTTTCAAAATGACAATTTTCCATTCTATACAAAATGAAATGAAAATTTGGATATATTTGGGGGGAAAAATGAAAGAGAGGATTTTGTTCACATTGGTCAAATTGGGCAGGAGGGATTTTGAGAGATGGAGTGGGATTGGAAGTGGGGTGTGGAGCGGGGTGTGGGGGGGGGAGACTTTGTCGATATCCCACTGAAGAGCTGTCTAGTTTAGGGGTTAAAGCTTCCATCGATTTTCTCCACATATTTTTATGGAAGTAGATATTGAACTGATATTTGTATTACTGATGTGTAAATTTAAAATGAGAATCTACAGATCAAGTTCTACATTGGTTCTGGCGATTGATTTATTGCACAATAATGTGGGATTATTTATGACCACTGGTATAATTTTGAGTACATTTATATAAATGCTGCACTGGCATTGTTCATCTATTTTTTAGGTTCACTTTTATTGGTTGAAATTCTTTTTGTGTAACAAGTCACATGACCCTTTCACATTCTTTGTGACCTCAAAGGTCATAGGCATAAGCTGTAACTTCATCTTTTTCTCATTTTCTCCAACTTCTTTGTCATACAAATTTTGTGTCTTGAGTTCATCTATACATGTTTATTGTAATTTTCTGTTTAAATGGCCGTCTCCATTGAACAATGTCTTTCCCAAACAACTTAAAATGTTTGTCTGGTTTGACGGAAAGTCTTAATAGTTTGACTGTACTTCGACAAAAACATCTCATCCAGATCAGACAGTGGATAATTTGTTTCATGTTTTTCATTGCTTGCTCTCGGCCATCCATTATCGTACTTGTGTCTTTTTTTTTTTTCATGTTTTGTTTTATCCATTAGAAGATACTGGCAAACAGCATTGTGTAACTTGTATCACTTGTTTTGTTAAAAGATACAGAGGGAAAAACACATAATGTTTATCTAAATGTTTTTGTGCCAATCTCCTCCCTCTCCATCAGTATGTTCATGAACTTTTTGTCATTAGTCTCCCATTAAAAACAGTTCATGGCCCAGGCTCTTGGCTAAAACTTTTAAAATGATTCAAGGGAATAATGAAACTTTACACAGAATGTTAAGCATGACAAGTAGATGTGTTGCAAGCAAAAGTCTGGACCTCCAAGGTGAAGGTCACTGGGGTCATAGGTCACCTTGTAGTGAAATCTTTTCTTGAAGATGCAGTATATGCATGTACTGTCTTTATTTATTTCAGGACCAAGCTCTACAGAAGAAGCGATGTTTGGAGTCAGTCCTGTATGTCAGTGAAGTCGAGAATCTCTTTCAGGTTTGTAAATGTGTAAAAAAAACAACTAATTTTGTTTTTTAAGTGCTAAAGTATCTTATCTGCAGCTTTATTTGTACACATTTACAATAATTCTGCACTGAGTAGACAATTCATACAGGAGTTAAACCACTGCAGATGTTTTATACCAGGATATTGGGGGGGAAAATATCTTTGTGGTTGTGCTTGTCAGTCTAGAAAATGAAATCCCAACAAACCAAAAAAAAAAAAAGATTTCCTTATACTTTATCCTAAACCTTCAAAATCCTTGTTACGTGTACACATGAAATTTTACATTAAACTTAATGATGATTTTGCTGTGAATTAAAATCTTACGAAGCTTGCTATCCAGGATCGAGATCAGCACGCATATCTGTGTATTCTGATCTGGTTCCATACTGTTTGCTGATCACTTAACCTTTAGCATGCTAGATAAATTGTCGTCTGCTGGAAATGTCGTCTGCTAAAATTGCAAAGTTCATTCAATTTGCTCCAAAATTGGAAGAAATATTGTCAGAGTAGCAAACAGCTTGGAACCTGATCAGACGCCGATTTAATCGGCGTCTGATCTGGTTCCAAGCTGTTTGCAAAGGCTGTTAAATTCGCCTGCAGCAGGCTAAGGGTTAAAAATGATAAATGAACAGTACGAATGTGCACTGATCTGGACTCTAGCTCGTGGCAAAGCCCTAAACGTTGGTTTTCGCACAACAGCGTTCATATAAATCTTAAGCTTTCATTATAATGTACAGTCAGAATAGGCAGGTCAATGAAAAGGAAAGAATCCAGAATATTGTGTATTCGTGTAAATGGAAAGATTGCGATGAATTATAAGTGAATGCAGCTATAGTCATTATTTTTGAATGCCATAAAACAGTGAATAGGTGGTAAAACCATTCTGATAATATATAATCAATACAAGTATAATGAGAAACTGATCCTAAGTTGTGCTGTGTCTGTTTTTCAAGATCATAATCATTTCATAATGCGACCATTAATATGCAAATATATTTTCTAAACCCTTTTAGCCATGTTTTAGTTAAAAATGTAGATATGAGCCGCACCATGAGAAAACCAACATAGTGCATTTGTGACCAGCATGGATCCAGACCAGCCTGCGCATACAATTTCTCTAATTGCAATAGGGTTTGAAAGGGAACAGTATGGATCCTGACCAGACTGCACGGGTGAGCAGGCTGGTCTGGATCCATGCTGGTTGTAAATGCACTATGTTGGTTTTCTCAAGGTGTGGCTCATAATATTATTATATAATTTGCTCATGTGGTGGGCTTTGAATAAATCATCTTTCTTATTTCATGTACAAAGTCATTAACCTTGACAATATTATCAATGCGTGAACTTGCTACCTATCCAAGTGAGAAGAAAAATTACCGGTATATTGAAATAAACAGAACTGTTTTCTTCACCAAATAAGAAAAAAAAATATGTTACCAATAACCAGTTTTATTCATATGACAAAATCGGTTTGCTCTGTCATAAGACTGTAAGGTGAGAGGAAGAATTAAGTATGTTGGTCTTGAGTGGCAGTTGTTCTCACCAACAATTTGACAGAAGTGGATAATGTCCGTCAAGGTCACTAATCTTGTCCTCCTCCTTTGATTTCTGTGGTGAAGTTGTCAGTTACTTACAGAGAAAAAGTTCATACTGGCATAGAATCAAAAAAAGACTAGTTAGGTCAACTAATGGTTGCATAACTGAAATACTAATATAAAGTATGAAACAATAGAAAAAATGTCACAATTTTGTATGCTGGTACAACTACAGAAGGTCAACATATATCAAATTTTGTATAATAACCATTATTTTTGTTTTGAAACCAGCCTGTGCTCAACTACTGTGTAGTCATATCTTCATGTCATCTTAAAATATGCATAATCATTTATAAAGAAGATTGCTTTTAGATCATATGTGAAAATAAGTTATTTAAATACCACTCATAAAAGTTGTTTAACTTTTTACACTTTGAGTGTTTTCTTCAAAAGGTTTTTTTACGCTACATGTGTCATTTACTTTAAAACTTTCATGAAGTGTTGCAAAGTAAGTATTAACGTAAATATAGAATACATACATTTTGAGGTTTTACGAAGTCGTAAAAGGATTTTATTGCGATGTTTTTATTTGGCCTTTTACAATGAAAAGCTTGTATAAGCAAATCTGTACATTTAGAATTTCATTCATAGCACTCAAGTGCTTAAGGCACTTAGCTAGGGAGGAAGATTTGTTTTGTTTTTTGTTTTGGTTCGGTAAAGTCTCGCTGACACAGTTTGTGCCATTTTGTCACTTCCTAGATGGCCACGCAGCCATTATTACAAGCACAGGAGATTACCTGAGTAATTGTAAGCCAGCTGTACAACTGGAGCTGGGCTTAAACCAAGTGGTGTGAAATCTGCAGTGATAACCAATCGGCTTCAAAGGCCACTTAAGAAATAGTTAAAGTTTGCTTCCATACAATTTAAGTTCAGTGAGGGTCCTTCAGACTAAAGGTCACTGTGATGCATTAGACATATTGTACAGTACATATTTACTCATGTCTCCTGTATATGTTTAGTTGCAAATTTAGTGATCAAGTGGCATCAGTTAAGCCGGTCTTGGCAATTCTGAGACATCACCATTGGCTCTGTTGACTTAAGCTTAGTTGAACCAGTAGTCACCGACCACTGACTCAAAAATGGCCAATTTCTGGTCAGACAAGCAACCTCAGCCAGATACTTGTTTTTTATTCATAAATAGGAGAAAAGAGCTTGCCCTGAGGCACATTTCTGGGTGGTCAAACTCCAGAGGGCACTGAGTCTTAACAATTGACAATCTTTAACATGACATTGTTATATTTACTAAGCATATGGTGATATTGACAAGTATATGAACCTTGTAATTATATTTGACATAAATGGTTAAAATTCTTTAAGATAGAATCAAATTCGGATTTTTTTTTAAGTAGACAAAATATGGAGCAAATGTAATGTTGATTTCAAAAGCCAATTATACTTTTCAAACATATATTTTCAATTGAAATGCAGTGGAACATGTTAAATTAAAGATTACATCATTGAATATTACACCTTTCAATTGATTATTTACGTGTCCTGAGTTTTCGTTTTAATTAATGTAGGTGGTAGGATGGTCTAGTGTTTTGTAACTTTAACTGATAGTAAAATTGATCGAGAGTCAGTCCTAAGTAATTGATTAGACATAAACAAACTGCAGAAATGTAGTGAATGCTACAATAACAGGGAGTGCAATGTAATGACATGTTGCATGAGTTTTGAAAATATGTTATTGATATAATGTACTAGATGTTTGTACAGTCTGGCCAAGAAAGTGATTGTGTAGTTGTTCATACCCCACTTTTCACCTGAATTTTAACTTAAAGAAAATTTTGTGTTAAATGTTTTTAATTGCTGGTAAACATTTCAGCAAATGTTAAATCAGGTAGAATTTTTTTCAAAATTAATTGTGTGAAACATAATTTTGTGAAAAAAATATCACAGAAATATTTTGAGGCTCATGTAGTCTCATCAGCAAAAAATTAAATGAATCAGACTTTTCTCCTTGTTAGACAGCCAGTTCCTTTTTTTTCTCATTATGAAAAATATATTTTTGATTGCTTATTTTGAATTCCATTATGACAAGCAATGTTTATTTTTAATAACACAGGCTAAGACTGTGAAATCAATTTATTATTTAAATATTCATGTATCATTAAATTAGGGAGGGACTACTTTTTGTGGAATTCGTGGTTTAGTCTATCCACAAATTAAAAGTGAATCCCAGAAAATAAGAAAAATTCCCTTTCATTTTATGTCAAGAAACCCCACAAAGTAGCCATATTAGGCCAAAACAGTAAAATTTGATGCGGTATTGATGTCACATCAGTCTAATTGTAGCAACCAAAAAGTAGTGCAACTAGATTTTTCCACGTTTTTACCTACAAGACTTGCAAGAACCAAATTTAATATATTGTTTTCAAAAAATGTATATGACTTCAAATGTGTCGCACAGAATTATGCTACTGGAAATATAATCTCTTTGTTGTGTTAACTAGATTAAATCACATGTGCTTTTATCATTTTGTAAACATGCAAATTTTAATATGTTTTATTCTTACAGAATGTACAAACCGAGTTTGAAGAGAGAGCACTATACCTCACAGAGAGGAGAGGAGTTTTCGACAGTATATATCGGAGAGAACATATGGAAAACTCATCTAGAATGCATAGGGTAAATGTTCTGTCTTAATGTTTAGTTTTTCATACTAATGTCATCTTCAGGTCTAAATTGTAATAAGAGGTTAGGTATGATGATGACTGCATCAAAGACATGATGACTGTGATCTAGACTTTAATGACTGTGTCCTAGACTTGGTGACTACATCCTTGAGTTGCTGATTGCATCCTGGGTTCATGATAGTTTCCTAGACTTGATGACTGCATCCTAGAATTATGGTTGTTTCCTATAATTAATAACTGTATCCTAGACTTACGTACTGTATGTCTGCATAATTAATCAGTTTAAGCAACAATCATGCAGGGATTTGAATGCCTAGGGCAGATGCAGTGGTCCAATGGTAACATTATCTGACTACAGAACCATGGGGGGGCGATTTTAATTCCCCACTCCGCCAATTGAGATTTATGATTACCTAAATTGGGATCAGAGTCCCATATATGGGTGCTTTACACCTAGCAAGCTAAGAAACTAAGGAATTTTCTAGAATTGGAGTGTCTTCTTATCTTTGCACTATCCTTCCTAAAAAAAACTAACAATCTTCTGGAGGAGTCCGGCATGAGAGCTACCGAGTGCAACAGTAAATAAGCTAACATATACACACACATCCCAACTCCAGACCTCCAGTGCAGAAATTTGAGTGTGTTAGTAATATCTTGAGAAGGTCTTTGTTTAAGTAGATGTGTCTGTTTACAGTTAGATTAAATTCTTACTGTGCAGTATGGTGTCCCAATCCAGTAATGATTGATTTCTAATGCAAACTTCAACGATATTTCAGTTAAAGAGAAATATCAGCTGTGTCCCTTTAGTTGTCTTTTGATGTTTTAGCAAATTTCTTTGTTGAGAACCTTCCATAGGGCATTTCTGTTGAAAATTGCTATTTGTGATTTAGTCATTTTATTCTTTTTGCAAATGACTTTCAGGACTGTGTATACACACTTAGGAAGAGTTGGAATTGGCTAGGAACTGTGGCTAGATGCATGGAGATTCACCTAGCAAATGCTTCTGAATATCACCAAGTAAGTTAAATTGTGAACTGTGGCTAAATGCGTGGAGATTCACCGATTATCACTCAGCAAGTTAAGTTGGGAATGTGGCTGGACACCAAGATGTACACCTGGCCAATTTCTCAGTATATCACCAAAATAAATTACTGTGAAATCATTAATATTCGTGGTGGACTAATTTTCGTGGATTTCGTGGTTGAGTCAATCCACGAAATTTAATCCCAATGAACAAGTAAAATCCCCATTTGCTTTCTGTTCAAAAGTTGTAATCCACGAATTCATATCCCCACGAAATTGTCGCTTTGACCAAAACCACGAAATTTCATGCCCACGAAATTAAATGAGTTCACAGTATATTAGAACCTGAAGCTAGATGCATGGAGATACAGTGAGCAAATGCCTCAGAATATTACCAGT
The DNA here is from genome assembly GCF_021730395.1 of Mercenaria mercenaria. NCBI lineage: Eukaryota > Metazoa > Mollusca > Bivalvia > Venerida > Veneridae > Mercenaria > Mercenaria mercenaria. Next base: position 27,410,688 of record NC_069378.1, on the reverse strand, counting down.
TAAGTTTTAATTAACTTAATTGGTGACACTCTGAGGCACATTCTTAACAACTAAACCACTAGTCTCCTGTGTTTGTTTCTGTTAGCTGCTGTTGTCCTGGCAATGATGTTTCAATTTTAGTAATGGCAATGGCCAGGGGTTTCATTAATTATTGAAGTAGAATTTGTATGGTTAAATATTGAAGTTGTAAAGTTGAAGGGGGTCTGGGAGGTCTTCCCATTTAAAACTGCACTTTCTTTGGGAAAAGTAGGTGTGGCTTCAGACTGCAATGTCAGGGGGGAATCTCCATCCTTGCCTCAAAATGAAACCCCCTGTTGGTGGGACCTTGAATTGGAAAATCTCTACATTGTATGTATTAAGCCATGATGCAGAAAATTGAAACAGCATTGACAGGACAAGAGCAACTAGCAGACACAAACACAGGAGACTGGTGGTGTAGTGGTTCTGATTGTGGCCACTGATGCAGGTTTTGGGTTTGAGCCCAGTTGGGGTTGAGACTGTGTACCTTATATATTACCAGTACTGTTTTTCCAATTTTTTTAGGTAAACATGAATCAAGTATGGTTCAGGCTTTATAAGTGTACTAGTATAGATTAAAATGTAATGGAGAGCATTCTGAGAGTTTCATTACCATGGCAACCACAAAAAAACAAACTGGTTGAAATGAGAATGATGGAAAACGTGATATTGTTTGTATCGCATTATTTATAGGCATGTATTGATTAGCTAGAAACACTGTAAACAAACATGCATGTGGACACTTTACAGCTGCTGCACTGTGTAGATAGAAATGTTATAAATAAAAAAATATATTTAAATCAGAGACAGGGGCTTCTGTGACTTAGTGGTTAAGCTCATTGACTTCCAGCCACTTGTCTATAATCTCAGAAGTTCAAGCCCTGGTTTGATCATCATGCCAGGAAGCCTTCCATTTGCCTTACAGAAGGCTGATGGGTCTACCAACATGGGCGTACACTCCTTAACCCTTTCCCTGCTAAATTTCTATAATAAACTTGTCCATCTTCCAATTTGGACAGTACCATTAACTGTTAAAAGTGGTGCCTACCAAAAAGATACTGAATGAATAGCGAACAGTGCAGATCATGATCAGACTGCATGGATGTGCAGGCTGATCATGATCTACAGTGGTCGCAAAGGCAGAATCAGTTGTATTCTGCATGGTAAGGGTTGAAAAGGCTTAAAGGGTCTTACTCCACCAAAAAAGTTGAAATGCCATCCTATGACCTGAACTACTGTTAAATCATTAATTTCGTTGGCATGAAATTTTGTGGTTTTGGTCAAAACGGCAATAACGTGAGGATATGAATTCGTGGATTTCAACTTTTGAACATAAAATGAATGGGAATTTTACTTGTTTGTTGGGATTAAATTTCGTGGATTGACTCAACCACAAAATCCACGAAAATTAGTCCCCCATGAATATTAATGATTTCACAGTATATTTGTGAGCCATAAAACACAAGAACATGATTCAGCACAAAATACATTGATAGTGCCTTGCAGTGAAAGATCTACACCAAATGTTGTATTGCCACTTGAAAACTCATGAAATCTTTAAAATTTATCTCATTTATTATGTAGAGACTACTTTAATTTTTTTTTAATGGTCTCTTAATTTTTTTTTTTTTTGACTGTTTCATGTCCTCATTTTATCAACTAAATAATTTCAAGATGGTGGATTGATTTCTACTTAGCAGTAGATTTCTTGTTTTAGAAAAATAATAATTTCGTGTCATTTATTGTATTTTCTAGTTTTTCCATGACTCGCAGTACCTGTATGAGGATATGCAGATTTACCTGTCGTGGCTGAACTCTGAGAACATGAGAGAAAGAGTAGAAACGCTGGAACCTAGTACCATGATCAAACATATTAGGGTAGGTAACTCTTGATACTTCAAGTGTTTAAGGGAGGTTATTATTACATTAAGACATGCAGATTAACCTTTCCTGGCTGTGTTCTCAAAACTCGAGAGAAAGAGTAGAAACACTAGAACCTATTACAATAATCAAACATATAAGGGTGGGTAACTCTTAAATTTGTAAATCATAAAGGGAGGCAACTTTATTAAGATATGAAGATTAACCAGGCCTGGTTCAGATCTAGGAACATGAAAAAAAAGAGCATAAACACTAGAACCTGGTACTGCAATAAAACTATGAAGATTTACATTTATGAACATGAGAGGAATAGTACAAATAGAGTCAAACATTAAGAGTGATTGACTTGCTCTCATACTCAAGAGTTGTAAGGTATAATGTACATGTAAGCTTCATAAATACCCTTTTTGTTTCTTTGAGATAAGTTTTTATGTTTTGTATAATGGGCATGAATTTTTATGTTTCCATTGTTTACAGGATGTGACAAATAGATTACTGGACTACCAGTCTCGTGTTGAAAAACTCAATGACAGAAGTAAAGAAGTGTACCCCATACATTTAAGAAAAGATATTGAAGAGTATGGCATCAAAGGGAGAGCACTGGTTGATTACCAACATCAAGAGGTAAATTTAGTTGAAATTTTATTTTGAGGTCTTTACTACAATTTTATAATTAGTTAAGAGCTTGATGTCGTAAAGGCCTGCCATTCTATTTATATGAATCATAAAAATAAGATAAAATGGAAGGCATGTTCCTCCAAAAAATCCAGAAATGTAGGAAAAATTGAATTCAGACCCAAGTATGGTTTACACTGGCAATAGCATACACTGTTAATTAATAAAAAATCTGTTCCACTGAGTGTCATTTTGTTGGCAACATTCTACTTTGTAAACTGATACAGGAGCCTCCATGGCTGAATGGTTAAGGTTGCTGACTTCAAATCACTTGCCACTCATTGTTGTGGTTTGAGCCTCACTCTGGGCATTGAATTCCTAATGTGAGCAAGCCATCCAGATGGCTTACGGAAGGTCGTTCTGCCCAGGTGCCCGCTCATGATGAATTATTGCACAGTGGGGCACCTGGGGTCTTCCTCCACCATCAAAGCTGGATAGTCACCATATGACCTATAATTGTGTTGGTGTGACGTTAAGCCCAACAAAATGAATAAATAAATAAATTGTAACTAATACTGTACATCTAAGCAAAATTTGTTGTAAAGGTGTATGAATTTTTAGGGAACTTTTGTAGGGTACTTTTTTCCTGTACAGAAACACATCAGTGATTTAGTATATGAGCCGTGCCATGGGAAAACCAACATAGTGGGTGTGCGACCAGCATGGATCCAGACCAGCCTGCGCATCCGCGCAGTCTGGTCAGGCTCCATGCTGTTCGCTTTTAAAGCCTATTGGAATTGGAGAAACTGTTAGCGAACAGCATGGATCCTGACCAGACTGCGCGGATGCGCAGGCTGGTCTGGATCCATGCTGGTCGCAAAGCCACTATGTTGGTTTTGTCATGGCACGGCTCATATATGGTATTCATATGTTAGTAAACATGATTTGTTCATCTTACTAGTGGTGTCACTGATTTTATTTACTGGTGGCAAAACTGTTGATGTTGCACAGACTGAGGAGAAATATTATTATTATTCTTTTTTGTTCAGGTGACCTTGAAAGATGGGGAAGAATGTATCATCCTGAACAATACAGACTCAGACAACTGGCAGGTAACTTAAAACCTGTTTATTTTATAAAGGTTGTAGAGAGACTTCTCAAAATTTAGATTATCTGTGCATGATAACCGTTTCCTGGAATTTTGACCAGTACGCCCATCTTGGTTAGGGATTGTTGAGATCATGGTCATACTCCATTTTCACCAGTATTTGAACCCGCAATCCCTGGATCAGAAGTCCGATGATCTCTCCTTGCACCACTGTACCTCCATGTGGTGGTAATTATACTCTCGAAGCTGTATTAAGGGACTGCCTTGGTGAGGGAGTAGTGGAGTCTTTTTAAGAAGTTGACTGTATATTCTTCAGATGGATTTTCTTTAGCGTGTATGTTGCTTCCTATGTAACATTGAAAACTGACAAGTTAATATCTGAAATCTAACTCCCAGGGAAAACAACTACAAGTAATTGTGAAAATGAATCTTGCTATATCACACACATAATTAATGATGCGTTATGTGATATTTCTTGCCTTAAACCAAGAAATTGAATGTCATACAACAAATGAATTTCCCATTTATTTTATCTTCAAATTAGCAACCCACAAATTTATATCCCCAAGATAGAGACATTTTGTTCAAAATTACAAAGTTGTATCCCAGTTAAAATGAATAATTTCACAGAATGTAATTGCTTTACTTAATATGTTGAGGAATTTCTCCATCAGAAGGAATTGGTTAACCCTTACCCTGCTAAATTTCCATACTAAACTTATCCATCTTTCAGTTTGGACAGTACCATTACCTGACTGAATGGCGAACAGTGCAGATCATGATCAGACTGCACATGATCATGATCTACACTGCTCGCAATGGCAGAATCAGTCATGTCCAGCATGATAAGGGTTAATAGCTAAACACAGGTCAGAATATTGTTTTCACCTTATCGAACATAGAAATGGTCGCAAAACCTCTTTTGATTATATTGTAGATTCGATGTACAGATGGTACTGAGGCAGAGGTTCCAGGAATTATTCTTGTTATACCACCTCCAGACAAGAAGGCATGCATTGAGGCAGATAGGTAGGTTCCTGAGAGATATCTCTGGTCATTTTTCTTGGTTGTATTTTCCAATCAGAGAAGTGTCTGTGAGACAAGAGTCATCCTTTCAGATAACCTGTTATCATAAAGGGAACAGATTCTTTTTACTGTCTGATCTACCTTTTCCGTATCAAGGCTTTTTGGCCATTTTGGACACCAAAAAATGTCAAATTAAAATGTTTGCTTTATTTGTTCATGGATTGTTATAAAACATTCATGATATCTTACTTAGCATGAAAACAAGATTTCCTTGCATGTTTTTCTTTAAAATTTCTGAAATTTTATTATAAAAACTGATATTTGCATAATTTATACAGTCAGGAAAATACTTTTTTTGGCCATTAATTTGACATTCTTAAAGAGATTTAAAAGATTTGAAAATATACTTTTACCACCCTCAGAGTCCTTTAGTCAGGAATGATGTATAGCTTCTGCCTTACTCTTGCAAAATAAAGACAGTGAGCTAAGGCCTAGGGTGTTTTTAATGGTTAATAGTTCACCAACCTTCAGAGAACTAATTTACTTAGTACTCTAAAAACTTTCGTTTATTTACATTATAGAGCCAAAGATCAGCTTGTTGTCAACTGGGAGACAACTCTAAAAAGATTGAGAACCCAGCTTACACAGTATCTAACATCTTCTGCTGAAGATACTACAGTTAAAGAGGTATGTAGGGTTAAGATAATAATTTTAAGAACCAGACAGGGCTGGCATTGAAATATGGTCAAACCTGTGTCGAAGATCACCTGTGTACAGAGACCACCTTACTTTAAAAGACTAATAGTTTCATACATGGATGAACTTGTCTCAGAAGCTACCTGTGTTAAGCAGCCACTGTCCTTAAGCAGCCAGTCAGTTCACAATTCATATGGACTTTCTGTTCTCATTTTAACTTGTCTTAAGTGGCCAGCTGCCTTAAGCAGTCGGATGGTGTTGCTGCCTTGGCTGACATATTTATGGAACATTCTTACCTGCACACAGAGACCACTAACATATAAAATTTTGGCTTTTCAAAGCATGGCCTATATCTACAGGTCTGTAATACCTAAAAAGATAGATTTTATTGACAGAAAAATTAGCAGTCATTTGTTTATCCATCCTACTTCAGTTTATAAACTTACATCAAAGGTAATGTATCCAGTTTGATGTATTGGTTTTTGGAAATATGAAAATAGTGATAAATATCCATACATCAAGGAGAATTAATTCAATGTCCTTTATGTTGGACATATTTTTGTTTAAAAATATATAAACTATGACAGTTTGAAAGGATATTTGATCTGCAGATCATTTATATTATGTCTGCTTAAATTTAATTATTGTCACCACTGGTTGCCCATATGGGCGAGTCCTCCAGAACTTTTTCAGTTATACTGTATTAGATTTTGGAGTATAGTGCTAGATACAGAAGGTGCTCCAATTCCAGAAGCTTCCCTGGTTCTTGTACATGCTAGGTGTAAAGCACTCTACACTACTTTGATTTAAAGTCTATTCTGAAAGACTTAGTTCTGAAAAACTTAGTTGGAGAAACAGAGGTCAAACTTATGACCCCTGGTTTTGTAGTCCAGCATATAACCACCGCACCACTTCATCCATGTTGGCATGTCCAGATATATCTATAGTATATCAGTCATTCTGAAAAAGAAATAGCATCTTTACTTTTACAGCATTTAAGCCAATCAGAAAACATTTTACATTACAGTTTTACAGTATATCAGCCAATCAGAAAGCAGATCTTATGAGACTTATGAATGAAGCTGTTCAGGTGCTCAGACCAGACCAAACCGAGGATGATGTAGACTACCGCGACCTCGTCTCTCAGGCAACAAGCTTCCGTAAGATCCTGAGTCAAGTAAAACCAAGCTCCAAAGACACCCAGAATGGTACAACGTTAACATGGCAAGCCAATGCAAAGACACTGACCATATATAAGGTAGGATTGTGTCTGCTTTTAAACCACAGGTACAGTAGTGTAAGGGTGAAAGTAAGGCTTTTGAATGATGTTTAGCTCAATGAAGACTAATGGGCTTACTTACTGTTTTTATGCCCCCGAAGGGAGGCATATTAGTTTTCAACTGTCCATCCGTTCGTTCGTTCGTTCGTTTGTTCGTCACAACGTTAACTTTTTGCATGAAGGCACTTTACTCGCGAACCACTGCACCCAGGACCTTCAAACTTCACATGCTGATAGTACTTATTGAGTACACCACCCCTACTGACATTGGGGTCACCAGGTCAAAGGTCGATGTCACAGGGGCTAATTTAACTTTTTGCATGAAGGCACTTTACTCGCGAACCACTGCATCCAGGACCTTCAATCTTCACATGCTGATAGTACTTATTGAGTACACCACCCCTATTGACTTTGGGGTCACCAGGTCAAAGGTCAAGGTCACAGAGGTCAACGTTAACTTTTTGCATGAAGGCACTTTACTCGCGAACCACTGCATCCAGGACCATCAAACTTCACCTGCTGATAGTACTTATTGAGTATACCACCCCTACTGTCTTTGGGGTCACCAGGTCAAAGGTCAAGGTCACAGAAACCAACGTTAACTTTTTGCATGAAGGCACTTTACTCGCGAACCACTGCACCCAGGACCTTCAAACTTCACATGCTGATAGTACTTATTGAGTACACCACCCCTACTGTCTTTGGGGTCACCAGGTCAAAGGTCAGAGTCACAGGGGCCAACGTTAACTTTTTGCATAAAGGCACATTACTTGCAAACCACTGCATCCAGGACCTTCAAACTTCACATGCTGATAGTACTTATTGAGTACACTACCTCTACTGACTTTGGGGTCACCAGGTTAAAGGTCAAGGTCACAGGGGCTAACGTTAACTTTTTGCATGAAGGCACTTTACTCGCGAACCACTGCACCAAGGACCTTCAAACTTCACATGCTGATAGTACTTATTGAGTACACCACCCCTATTGACTTTGGGGTCACCAGGTCAAAGGGCACGGTCAAAAGGGCCAACGTTAACTTTTTGCATGAAGGCACTTTACTCGCGAATCACTTCATCCAGGACCTTCAGACTTCACATTCTGATAGTACTTATTGAGTACACCACCCCTCCTGACTTTGGGGTTACCAGGTCAAAGGTAAAGGTGCTGCGGGGGCATTTGTCACCATTAGTGACAGCTCTTGTTTTTTTTACCAAGTTGCTGAGTGTTTAAGGAAGCTGACATTGATTCACTTCCACCCCTCCAAAGCAATACTATTGGTTCAAAAACGAGCTTTGTTTTTTTTTTAATTCTTTCCTTTGTGGAAGCCATGCAGCTGATATGCAGAAAGTTTATGGGTCTGCCTTGATGCTTGTCCTCATCTGAAGTATATTATATATGGTAAGTGTACCTAGTGTAGTCCTCTTCCAGTGAAGCGGAAAAATTTACATATTAATGAAATTGTTTTGGTATGTCATAAAACCTAATAACATCTAGTGTAATTCTACATTTATTGTTTTTCTGCACACATGCTGTTACAAATAAATATTTGCAAAAATATAGATTTGTACTGGTGCTTAGTGTATTTCATGAAAATACTGCTTTTAATTTTCATGTTTATGGTAAAAAAGCTATATTTATTGTGACTTTAATCAATACTGCTAACAAACACTACAGTTATGATGGCTTCGTGGATGTACAGACCTACAGATAAATTAAAATGAAACCTAGGTAGTATATATATTTTGAAAATAAACAACTGATTTTTTTATTAGGTAAATCAGAAATTATGTCTTCATTTTATATTATAGAAGTCCAAACAAATGGGCAATGAGATAAATCATGTTTTCTATTTTGCAGGAGTTTATAACATATGCCAAGGCCTACAATAAAAATTTACACAACACGAGAGAGAAGACAGGAGTGTTGTTACCAGATCTGACAGGACCGACATACGCCTCGAAGGCTTATTTTGAAATGTATGTAAATACTGTTCAGCAATACATTTGTCATCTCTTGCCCTGTTGTCTATAAACATAATGGTAGTTATTTTAGATACACTTTATGTACAATAAAACCTCTGTTAATGACATCTCTGAAAAGCAAACACCTCTCTTTAACCCTTACCTTGCTAAATTTCTATAAGGAACTTTTCCATCTTTCAATTTGGACAGAACCATTAACTGTTAAAAAGGGTGCATACCAAAAAGGTAAGGATTGAATGGTGAACACAGCAGATCATGATCAGACTGCATGGATGTGCAGGCTGATCATGATTTACACTGGTCGCAAAGGCAGAATCAGTCGTGCCCAGCATGATAAGGGTTAAGGCAGGCATATTCTTCTCCAATAGATGAATTTCTTAGTTTACTCACCTATTCAGAGCAACTTCCTTTGTACAACAAATGAATTTTATTCTTTAAAGCATTGTTTGCTCTAAAGTGGTGGAACCAGTTAACAGTTGAACTTGCCTTACTGGCCACCTGTATTAAACAGCTACCTGTCTAAGGCGGCCAGTGCACTAGCTTCCCAATAAGACTTTGTTCTAATTTTAACTTAACCCTTAGCTTGCTGGCGGCAAGTGATTCTGCCACTGCGACCAGTGCAGACCAAGATCAGCCTGCATCCATGCAGTGTGATCATGGTCTGCACTATTTGCAATTCAGTCAGTATCTTATTAGTAAGCACCCCTTTTAACAGTTAATGGTACAGTCCAAATTGAAAGATGGACACATTCATTATTGAAATTTAGTAGGGTAAGGTTTAAGCTGTCACATGCCTTAAGCAGTCAGATTGTAACTTCTTGGCTGGCTGCTGTAGTCGGTGCTATATTTTTTACAAATTAATTTCAGAACCATGTTTATTCTAAGGTGTGTGTGTTCTCGGCTAAATGAACTTAGATTTTGGTTTTAACTGAGGTTGTTGTTGTCACCTTCTTGAAAATAACAAAAAAATACAACAACAAGATCTTGCACACACATATACCATGCAAAGAAGTTAAACCAGGGATATTTTCATATGGGTCCAATTTCAGATGATTTTACCAAAAAGTATTCAGAATAGCCCAGAGTACGATTACATAATTTTGAAAGCGCAGTGTCACCAGGTAGGTAAAGTTTGAGTGATCAGCACTGCATGTCAGTCGAGTTAAAATCATTGGTAACATGCACTGTGATGGATATTGCAATGATGTCTTACAGATTTCATTCTTTAATCAAAACAGGGCTCTTCCGGTTGTGGACATTGATGTTCAAACAAAGCAGATGTCAATCACCAGGGTGCGGTCGGAGCTGTATATACATGAGAGACGTCATGGTAAACCTCCCGTACCTCCTCCAAGACGTAGACAGAAATTGCGACGTGTAGCATCAGCTATCGGAGGAGATAGTGCTGCTGCAAGTGGAGTACTCCGAGATACAAAATCTTTTGTAATTGCTGGTAAGTCAGAAATGTTATTTCTAGTTTTAACACAAACTCACAGTAAAGATTATCTCCCCTAGTGTTACATTAACCATTGCTTTCACAAATACCATGTGACCATGAAAATCACAGGACAGTTAAAAAAAAAATTTTCTTATTATGCCCCCAGCATCTACTGATGCGGGAGGCATAATAGTGATTGTCCTGTCCGTCCGTCCAAATGGGACCGTTTCGTCTAGCATCAATACCCCTCACTAGAATGACTTGATACTAATGCAGATGTAACCTGTGACCATTCCTCATCTTCAGACATCACCTGACCTCAGTTTGACCTTGACCTTGAGCTCATTTTGGACTTAGGTTGCTTTATATGGGCCATCTCTTGGTTAACCAAACGGGACCGTTTCGTCTAGCATCAATACCCCTTACAAGAATGAATTGATACTAATACAGATGTAAACTGTGACCATTCCTCATCTTCAAACATCACCTGATCTCAGTTTGACCTTGACCTTGACCTCATTTTGGACTTAGGTGCAAAATCTATCGACAAGGATGCCACTGGGGGCGTCAAGCTTTTATTGAACGCAGCTCCTTGTTTTTCTATTTTATTTTTGTGTCACCCACTTTTAGTGGAAGCAAGACTAAGTTATTTGCAAGAACATTAACATACATTTATTTTCAATAATCTAAGTATTGTATGAATTGAAAGTTTACTTCTATGTTTGTAGGTGTGATTGATCCCCGTACAAAGCAACAACTGAGTGTGTTCCAGGCATTGTCAAATGGCATTTTGGATCAGGTCAATGGGACATATAGGAATCCTGATACGGGTGAAGTTATGTCCATACCGGAAGCCATCCAGAGAGGCCTGATTATTGCCGACTTTAAAGAACATCACCAGAATGGACACGCAATTAATGGAGGATTTACTCCAATGAAAAATAAGATGCAGACGGTCATGTATCCGGTTGAAGGCGTCATTGACCCCAAAACTGGAGAATGGATTGGGGTTAAGGAAGCGATTACTTCAGGGATAATTGATCCAAGGACTGGTTCTTACACAAATCCGCTCACAGGAGAGAAAATGAGCATCCTAGAAGCAGTTCAGAATGGATATCTGGTCGCAGACCCCTCGTTACTAGATGAAATAACGGAAGAAAATGGAATGTATACGTGTGTTGATTTTTCAGACGTTTCGTACGATGTGCAGTCAGTTGTAAATCCAAGCACTGGTGAAGAATTAACATTAAAACGTGCAATACAGGATGGGGTTATAGATCCAATGAATTCTTTGTATCGTAATCCACATACGGGTGAAACTATGGCTTTAGCAGACGCAATCAAAAAAGGATTTATTAAGGTGCGACCTGTGGACTCCAGTACTCCGAGTGAGAATATATTGACATTCAAACAGCTTCATATTAAAAAGCAAAAGTTTGTTCCAGGTGCTGGGGATATTCTTGAAGGATTGGACGAGTATGACGGAGAAGAGCGTGATCCAAACAAAAAATTAGCGAACAAACTAAGATCGAAACATGATGTGTCTGTTCCCTTGATGAAAAATTCAGGAAAGCGTGAAATCTCGTTGGAAGAAGCAGTTTCTCAAGGTTTAATTGATTTTGCAAAGAACCAGTTTAAACTGCCTGGACAGGAACCTATGTCTATTGAAGAAGCTGTTCAGAAAAAATTAGTGTCGCCTAAAGCGGCTAAGCAAATTCTGGATGTTTATAAAGATAATTCATTGGGCCATCTGATTGACGAAGGAAAATTCGATCCAGATACTGGTCTTGTAACTGACCCTAATACCGGACATACCATTTCTCTTCAAGCTGCTATTTCGCAGAGAATTATTGACCCAAACTCTGTCTTTCTTTTTGATAATAATTCTGGAAAAGTTATTTCGCTCGCAGCTGCCATTGAAAATGGACTGTTCAATCCAGAAACTGGAAAATTTGTTGATCCGAAAACGGGTGAAGAAATGACACTATCTGATGCTGTTTTGAAGGGGTTAGTGCAAACACACATCAATCCTGACAAAATTGTGGAAAGTAATGAAATGTTATCAAAGTTAAGTCAGTTAACAGATCCAAGTGTAAAATGTGTCGTTTCACCCTTGTCTGGTGAAGAAATTTCTTTGGAGGATGCAATTAAACAAGGCATATTAGATTTGAAAAATGGACAATACGTTAATCCAGTAACAGGGGAGGTAATGCCACTAGCAGACGCAATAAAGGCGGGAAAAATTGATCCACGTTTATGTGTTCCATTATTAGAGGCATTGAATGATATGTCTTTGAAAGATTTAGCCGACAGGGGCATAATTAATTTGAAAAATGGGGTAATTACAGACCCTAAAACGGGTCAGAGGATGACGATGGCGGAAGCAATTGAAAATGGAATTTTCGATCCGAATAGTGTGATGTTAGTTGATAACGAAACTGGAAATATCGTAAGCTTGGGTTCACTCATAGATTCAGGAATATTCGATCCAGAAATTGGCAAATTTCGTAACCCACAAACCGGAGAGGTTATGTCCTTGCAAGAAGCGATCGATCGCGGTTTGATAGATACAGAAATAAATCCTGACGTATTTGCGGATACTTCCTCAACTTTACGCGACTTGATTGACAGTAACCGTGTTAACCCAAGAACAACAAGTTTCATCGCACCAAATGGACAGAAGATGTCTTTAAGGGACGCACTTGCAAATGGTTTCCTCACAATGACCTCCAAGGTCAAGGTTGATCCCGCTAGTGGTGATGTCAGCCTGGCCTCGGAGGAGGAGGAAGTTGTTCAGAGTTTGCTCGATATCAAAGATAAGTCAGAATGGCTGCAGGATATAGAGAGAAGACTAGCCCAGCATAAACCTCCCAGTGAAAGGTTGGAAACACTGGAAAAGCAGCGTGAAGATTGTCATGTAAGTTGATAAACGTTTCACCTGTAAAAGAATATACATGTAATTATACTAAATCCATGCGAACTATCATACTTATAATTAAGATACATAATTATTGAAGATTATTTTTTTACAATCCATATTAGAATGTACCTACACTTAAATTTTAAGTAGTGCTCAGTCCTGAGTCTGAGATTGTAAAGACTGTTTGTGAAAAATGTAAATTATTGAACTTTTAGCCTCTGAATGGAGGCATAGTCTTTTCTGCCTGTATGTTAGTTTGTTTGTCCGTGCATTTGAATGTTGTGTTGCGGCTGAAAATTTTGAACAATTCATGGATTTTCCATTGAAACTAATAGATGTTTAGCATGATAAAAATGGTTTCACATGTAAGACTGCGGTCTGTGCTTTCAGGCCACAGTGCTAAATATTGACAAAACTTTTTAAGACATATTTTTGCCACTATAGGACTTATTTTTGCCACTATAGGACCTAAAACAAGGTGTAGAAGAGAAGGAAGCAGATATTAATCAGTCTATAGAACAAGCTGAGACTCTGGTTGAAAACAACAAAGCTGATAAAAAAGATGAAGGTGCTCAACAATTACAAAAACTGAAGTCTAGCACAACTGATTTGAGAGTTCGACTTGACTCTGTAAGTGTATTTGACTATTTCAGTTTTCAGTAAGATATGACTTTCATTTTTAGCTTATTGTCATCACTTGATTGTCGGCATTGGTTAAAATCTATGTTTAGGTCCACTTTTTCTCAAAACCTATAACAACTATAGCTTTGAAACTTTGCACACTTGTTTTATCATCATTAGGTGACTACATAGGCCAATAACCTTAACTCTGATAAGCATTTTATCAGAATTTTAGCCCTCTTTGTACTTTTTTCTTGGTTAAAATTTTTGTTTTAGGTCCACTTTACTATAATACTATAAGAACTCTAGCTTTGAAACTTTGCAGACTTGTTTACAATCATTAGATGAGTACAAAGGTCAAGAGCTGTAAGTCTGATATGCATTTTGTCTGAATTATGGCCCTTTGAATACTTAAAACATATGGATATCTTTTTATTTAGGTCCACTTTCTTGAATTCTATAAAAACTGTAGCTTTGAAACTGTTTACACTTCTTTGTTATCATTAGATTAGTAAGTAAGTCAAGAACCACAACTCTCTCTTGCATTTTGTCAGAATTATGCGCATTTTAACTTAGAAAATCAGTATTTCTTGGTTGTGTTTTATTTAAGTTCACCTTTCTTGAATACTTACTATAGCTTTGAAACTTCATTCATTTTTTGGTCATCAATTAGGATGAGTAAGAAGACCAAGAACCATAACTCTTTTCTTGCATATTGTCCATCACTTACAGACAAGCAGTAGCACCCTCAGGTTGTGTTCTTGTTGTTGAATGTTTAAGATAGTGACACCTTTCTGACTTTTTGGCTGGTTTTGATTTTTGTTCACATAATTGTATAAGGGAATTGATCTTTAAAAAGAAGTGTTAGCTTGAACATAGCTGCTGTTTTTCTCAAATGATTGACATATTTATATATATAAGTAGCATTTCTACTGAAATTTTTTTTATTAGCTCACCTGTCACATAGTGACAGGGTGAGCTTTTGTGATCACCCTTCGTCAGTCCGTCCGTATCAGTCCGTCCGTCAACAATTTCGTGTCTGCACGATAGTGGTTTCGTTTATGATTTTATTTTAACCAAACTTACACAACTTGTATCACCATAAGATCTCGGTTCCTTTCTTGAACTGGCCAGATCCCATCACAGGTTCCAGAGTTATGGCCCCTGAAAGGGCCAAAATTAGCTAATTAGCTATTTTGACCTTGTCTGCACAATAGCAGCTTTATTTATGATTTGATTTTTACCAAACTGGCACACAACTTGTGTCACCATAAGATCTCGGTTCCTTTCTTGGACCGGTCAGATTCCTTTATGGGTTCCAGAGTTACGGCCCCTGAAAGGGCCAGAATTTGCTATTTTGACCTTGTCTGCACAAGAGCAGCTTCATTTATGACTTTATTTTAACCAAACTTGCACACAACTTGTATCACCATATGATCTTGGTTCCTTTCTTGAACTGGCCAGATTCCTTTATTGGTTCCAGAGTGATAGCCCCTGAAAGGGCCAGAATTAGCTATTTTGACCTTGTCTGCACAATAGCAGCTTCATTTATGATTTGATTTTAACCAAACTTGCACAAAACTTGTATCACCACAAGATCTCAGTTCCTTTCTTGGACCGGCCAGATCCCCTAATGGATTCCAGAGTTATGGCCCCTGAAAGGGCCAAAATTAGCTATTTTGACCTTGTCTGCACAGTAGCAGCTTCATTTATAATTTGATTTTAACCAAACTTGCACAAAACTTGTATCACCACAAGATCTTGGTTCCTTTCTTGAACTGGCCAGATTCCTTCATGGGTTCCAGAGTTATGGCCCCTTAAAGGTCCAAAATTGGCTATTTTGGCTTTTGCAGTCATATAGAGACTTCATTTATGGTTTTATTTGATACAAACTTCCAAAATATCTTCAACAACAATAAATCTTGGATT
This sequence comes from Mercenaria mercenaria, assembly GCF_021730395.1. Classification (NCBI taxonomy): domain Eukaryota; kingdom Metazoa; phylum Mollusca; class Bivalvia; order Venerida; family Veneridae; genus Mercenaria; species Mercenaria mercenaria. The sequence goes on along the minus strand of NC_069378.1, from coordinate 27,395,174 downwards.
CCAATCAGATCCATTCGTAGGTTCCAGAGTTATTTTTTATCTGATTACCTCCCCTGATTGTAATCAAAATGGATTTATATCAGTAAGTCCTTATAGGACTTATTTGAAATTTCATTATTGTCATTAGTTGGACTGAGCCAATGAGGGTAGATAACTATGGACTGATTTTATGTCAAATTACCTATCTTTATTTCAAATTAAAATGGGTATATCTCCGTAACTAATGAAGATACTGATCTGAAATTTCATTTATGTCAACAGATTTATTTGGCAGATCCTTCTTTTGTTAACTTACAATCATTTTTTTTAGCTCACCTGTCACAAAGTGACAAGGTGAGCTTTTGTGATCGCGCGGTGTCCGTCGTCCGTCCGTGCGTCCGTCCGTGCGTCCGTCCGTCCGTCCGTAAACTTTTGCTTGTGACCACTCTAGAGGTCACATTTTTCATGGGATCTTTATGAAAATTGGTCAGAATGTTCATCTTGATGATATCTAGGTCAAGTTCGAAACTGGGTCACGTGCGGTCAAAAACTAGGTCAGTAGGTCTAAAAATAGAAAAACCTTGTGACCACTCTAGAGGTCACATTTTTCATGGGATCTTCATGAAAGTTAATCAGAATGTTCATCTTGATGATATCTAGGTCAAGTTCGAAACTGGGTCACGTGCGGTCAAAAACTAGGTCAGTAGGTCTAAAAATAGAAAAACCTTGTGACCACTCTAGAGGTCACATTTTTCATGGGATCTTCATGAAAGTTAATCAGAATGTTCATCTTAATGATATCTAGGTCAAGTTCGAAACTGGGTCACGTGCGGTCAAAAACTAGGTCAGTAGGTCTAAAAATAGAAAAACTTTGTGACCACTCTAGAGGTCACATTTTTCATTGGATCTTTATGAAAGTTGGTCAGAATGTTCATCTTGATGATATCTAGGTCAAGTTCGAAACTGGGTCACGTGCCTTCAAAAACTAGGTCAATAGGTCTAAAAATAGAAAAACCTTGTGACCTCTCTAGAGGCCATATATTTCACAAGATCTTCATGAAAATTAGTCAGAACGTTCACCTTGATGATATCTAGGTCAAGTTCGAAACTCGGTCACGTGCCTTCAAAAACTAGGTCAGTAGGTCTAAAAATAGAAAAACCTTGTGACCTCTCTAGAGGCCATATATTTCACAAGATCTTCATGAAAATTGGTCAGAACGTTCACCTTGATGATATCTAGGTCAAGTTCGAAACTCGGTCACGTGCCATCAAAAACTAGGTCAGTAGGTCAAATAATAGAAAAACCTTGTGACCTCTCTTAAGGCCATATTTTACATGGGATCTGTATGAAAGTTGGCCTGAATATTCATCTTGATGATATCTAGGTCAAGTTCGAAACTCGGTCACGTGCCATCAAAAACTAGGTCAGTAGGTCAAATAATGGAAAAACCTTGTGACCACTCTAGAGGTCACATTTTTCATGGGATCTTCATGAAAGTTAATCAGAATGTTCATCTTGATGATATCTAGGTCAAGTTCGAAACTGGGTCACGTGCGGTCAAAAACTAGGTCAGTAGGTCTAAAAATAGAAAAACCTTGTGACCACTCTAGAGGTCACATTTTTCATGGGATCTTTATGAAAGTTGGTCTGAATGTTCATCTTGATGATATCTAGGTCAAGTTTGAAACTGGGTCACGTGCCTTCAAAATCTAGGTCAGTAGGTCTAAAAATAGAAAAACCTTGTGACCTCTCTAGAGGCCATATATTTCACAAGATCTTCATGAAAATTGGTCAGAACGTTCACCTTGATGATATCTAGGTCAAGTTCGAAACTCGGTCACGTGCCATCAAAAACTAGGTCAGTAGGTCAAATAATAGAAAAACCTTGTGACCTCTCTAAAGGCCATATTTTTCATGGGATCTGTATGAAAGTTGGTCTGAATGTTCATCTTGATGATATCTAGGTCAAGTTCAAAACTGGGTCGCGTGCTGTCAAAAACTAGGTCAGTAGGTCTAAAAATAGAAAAACCTTGTGACCTCTCTAGAGGCCATATATTTCATGACATCTTCATGAAAATTGGTCAGAACGTTCACCTTCATGATATCTAGGTCAAGTTCGAAAGTTGGTCACGTGCCATCAAAAACTAAGTCAGTAGGTCAAATAATAGAAAAACCTTGTGAGCTCTCTAGAGGCCATATTTTTCATGGGATCTGTATGAAAGTTAATCTGAATGTTCATCTTGATGATATCTAGGTCAAGTTCGAAAGTGGGTCACGTGCCATCAAAAACTAGGTCAGTAGGTCAAATAATAGAAAAACCTTGTGACCTCTCTAAAGGCCATATTTTTCATGGGATCTGTATGAAAATTGGTCTGAATGTTCATCTTGATGATATCTAGGTCAAGTTCGAAACAGGGTCATGTGCGGTCAAAAACTAGGTCAGTAGGTCTAAAAATAGAAAAACCTTGTGACCTCTCTAGAGGCCATACTTGTGAATAGATCTCCATAAAAATTGGTCAGAATGTTCACCTTGATGATATCTAGGTCAAGTTTGAAACTGGGTCACGTGCCATAAAAAACTCGAAACTGGGTCATGTGCGGTCAAAAACTAGGCCAGTAGGTATAAAAATAGATAAACCTTGTGACCTCTCTAGAGGCCATATTTTTCATGAGATCTTCATGATATTGCCATATTTTTCATGGGATCTGTATGAAAGTTGGTCTGAATGTTCATCTTGGTGATATCTAGGTCAAGTTCGAAAGTGGGTCACATGCCATCAAAAACTAGGTCAGTAGGTCAAATAATAGAAAAACCTTGTGACCTCTCTAGAGGCCATATTTTTCATGGGATCTGTATGAAAATTGGTCTGAATGTTCATCTTGATGATATCTAGGTCAAGTTCGAAACAGGGTCATGTGCGGTCAAAAACTAGGTCAGTAGGTCTAAAAATAGAAAAACCTTGTGACCTCTCTAGAGGCCATCCTTGTGAATGGATCTCCATAAAAATTAGTCAGAATGTACACCTTGATGATATCTAGGTCAGGTTTGAAACTGGGTCAAGTGCCATAAAAAACTAGGTCAGTAGGTCAGATAATAAAAAAACCTTGTGACTTCTCTAGAGGCCATACTTTTCATGGGATCTGTATGAAAGTTGGTCTGAATGTTCATCTTGATGATATCTAGGTCAAGTTTGAAACTGGGTCAACTGCAGTCAAAAACTAGGTCAGTAGGTCTAAAATTATTAAAATCTTTTGACCTCTCTAGAGGCCATATTTTTCAATGGATCTTCATGAAAATTGACCTGAATGTTCACCTTGATAATATCTAGGTCAGTTTCAAAACTGGGTCACATGCGGTCAAAAACTAGGCCAGTAGGTATAAAAATAGAAAAACCTTGTGACCTCTCTAGAGGCCATATTTTTCATGAGATCTTCATGAAAATTAGTGAGAATGTTCACCTTGATGATATCTAGGTGAAGTTCAAAACAGGGTCACATACCTTCGTAAAATTGGGCAATAGGTCAAATAATAGAAAAACCTTGTGACCTCTCTAGAGACCATATTTTTCAATGGATCTTCATGAAAATTGGTCAGAATTTTTATCTTGATAATATCTAGGTCAGGTTCAAAACTGGGTCACATGAGCTCAAAAACTAGGTCACTATGTCAAATAATAGAAAAAACGACGTCATACTCAAAACTGGGTCATATGGGAAGAGGTGAGCGATTCAGGACCATCATGGTCCTCTTGTTTTAATTACTTCCCTTTTACGTTACTATAAATAGCTTGTTTTTAGTAACTTTTTTATTATTGGCCATAGGGAAAAACCGAGACCACTTTTCTGTGGTACAACATGGATGGTACCTCCAAGTTTTAGGTGTATTTTGACATATCTGTACCTTGTAAAAAATTTTTTTTTCTTTTTGGTTTAATTTCTTCCCTTTGTTGTTCCTGTCCTTTGGACTTAGATATTTTTTCTGAGGACTGTCTTGTCCTCAAGTGCAATGATAACAGGTGAGCGATATAGGGCCATCATGGCCCTCTTGTTTAAATAGGTAGCTGACAACTGATATCTCTTTTTCTCTTTTTGCATATTTTTCTCTCTACTTTGCCATTATAACACAAATGATCACAGACAAATTGGTACCAAATGACCTGTCACTGTAAAATGTTCCCTAACTAATTGGTACAAATTAACTATTTACAATATAGGTAGTGAAAGTTTATTATCAGTTTGTAAAACATTTTTCGCAGGTATTCTACTAATGGGCTTTGATGGTCACAGATTAATTTTACACATTCTTTCAGCTACACTAGTAACACAAAAATTTCTTTTGGGACAGGCAAAACACTAGGCCAATTTAAAGTACTAACTAATGTCTCTAATTAATGCCTGCTCTATTTCTTAAATGGCACGCCTGTTTATTATTAGTCATTTGTAATTTTTTTCACTATTCCCCCTTCAGACAGCCCACCCTATTAGCTCTATAGGTAGAGCATAAGCCTTTCAAACTGAGGGGCCTCCATGGCCGAGTGGTTTAAGGTTGCTGACTTCAAATCACTAGCCCCTCACTGATGTGGGTTTGAGCCTCACTCGGGACGTTAAATTCTTAATTGAAGGAAGCCTTCCAGCTGGCTTAAGGAAGGTCAGTGGTTCTACCCAGGTGCCCACTCGTGATGAAATAATGCACGGAGGAGCACCTGGGGTCTTCCTCCACCGTCAAAGCTGGAAAGTTGCCATGTGACCTATAACTGTGTCGGTGTGATGTTAAACCCAACATAAACAAATAAACAAACATATAACTTCGGCAATGATTGAAGGAAGACAATACATCTAAATTTGTTTGTCAGGCTCTGATTCATGTGGGTAAGTTGTCAGTTACTTGCAGAGAACTGGTTAATTCTATTAAAGAATCCAGGAACACTGTAAAGGTTAATGACTGGTCATATTGTATATATACTATAACAGAAATAATGGTTAAAAAAAATTGTATTAAACCAAAAGAAAACATGAAAAATTTTTGCATCAAAATAAACTTAATGTCAAAGCAGGGCTCTAAAAATCCTTCTAAAATAGTACGTTTTTCAAATGGTAAGTTAGATATCACCCCCCAACATACACATGCACACACTTTTCCTGTCCTGTGCATCATTCTGCACTTGGTTCCCCGCCTCTCTAAAGCTGATCCAAGAATTCAGACAATTAGCTATAAGCATTGTCTACAGTCAAGTGAAAACCTATTAGTATGAACTAATTTAGAACTGTAATAACTAAAGAAATATGCAAAATATATTACCGACACGAAGTAAAGATATTTACTTAAACTGACAGATGAGGATTAAAGGCTTCTTTCACCGCAGGACTCGAGCGTTTGGTGCTTTTGTTAAGTTTTGCCAGATATTTTTGGTTAAGATGACACAGTATGGTCATATATCACTTGTGACAAGATCAGCCAACATTAATTACATGTTACATTGACAATATATACATTAATCATTGACCTTCTACAACAACAAGCATAAATAATTAATCATATAAAAACGACACCTCCTTGTTGTGAAATATGCAACTTTTTGCAGTTACTGACTGTTAATATGAGCCGTGCCGTGAGAAAACCAACATAGTGGGTTTGCGACCAGCATGGATCCAGACCAGCCTGTGCATCTGCGCAGTCTGGTCAGGATCCATGCCGTTCACTTTCAAAGCCTATTACAATTAAAGAAACTGTTAGCGAACAGCATAGATCCTGAAGCCACTATGTTGGTTTTCCCATGGCACGGCTCATGTATATTTTGTTCAGTGTAAAATTGCAGTGTAAAACATGACTTTTATGCATCTTATATATTACTATGAAGACATGAAAAGGTGCCCCCAATGGCTGAGTGGTTTAGGTTGCTGACTTCCAATCATTTGACGCTCACTTCTGTGGGTTCAAAACCCTACTTGAAATTTAGAGTTCTCTTTTTTGAGGAAGCTGTTCTGCTGGCTTTTCGGAGGGTCAGCAGCTCGACCCATAAGTCGGCCCAAGCCTCAAATAATGCCAAAAATGGCACCCAGGGTCTTCCTCCACAATGAAGTCTGAAAAGTTTCCATGTAATCTGGAATATATTGTGACTCAAAGCCCAACGAACAGTCATAATTCCACTTATATTTGCTGAACTTTTGGTTAAAAAAATAAATTTTGTTTCTCGTAAATTACTATAAATGGTGGCAGTAAAATACTTAATTGGAATAGATGGCCTACAACATGTTACCTACAAAAAAATACCTACCACCTACCATCTGTTCATGGTATCAGAAGTTACAAAGTAACTTAATGATAGATACACATAGTAGGATTGTTCTCCTAAATAGATTACTTTGTTTACTTATGTATCGTGTAGGAAGTCTAGTGAAAAAAATATATAGTTTTTCAATTTTTGTATAAAGGAAGTATGCAAGGAATGATAATTTTTGCTTCTGAACAGTTTTAGTTAGATAAAAAAATAGAGAATTATTGACTTGTGTGGGAGGATAGACACTGGAATAGCTACCAATGGAAGCAGATATTATTGCGCTGTAGAATCAGTTAATTTCTAGCGCATATACTTTTCATGGTTTCAGCCAAAACAGAATGACTGGTTCAAATTTTAAAGATTAAGTAAATGTGAATTAATGTATTTCTTTGAATGGATTTAATTTTGTACCACAAAACCCACAAATAAGTCCGCTATGGGAAATATTAATTTAACAATATTTGAATATAACAGTGTATCAATACTAGATGGGTTAAATTACTAGCCGTTGCAGCAGCTTTGAGGTACACCAACAGCTTGGACATACACCCTGTCTGTGGCTGTGCTGTTATCTAACGGAAAGTCTTTAAGTTTACAAATCTCAGACAAATCTACTTCAAAACTATAAACTGAATCAGAACCATGCTGTTTAATTTGGTCTAAATTGTTGATAATTTCTTTGTATAAAAGATGGATTTAAGATAATAACAGTGCAGTGACTATAAATTATGTGAAAATTGTCGATATAAACAGATGGAAAAAAAAAACCTGTAATCGTAATGGGCAAAAAGGCACAAAGAATGTCCTGAGCCCATTTAATTAGGTACGCATGAATAGTTTGATGAAATCGAAATAATGTTCAAATTAACAAAAAAAAACGTTTTAAGATCATAAATTAAAATATGGTTACTTTATGGCAGTTTATGCGTAAAACTGAAAATGCTAATTGCAAAAAAGCTAATTTTAAATGCCATTTTCCAGTAGACAAGTAAATTTATAATCATGAAGAGAATGCATATAGATATCAGATTGATAGTGTTAAGGAGGTGTTTAGATGTAAGTTAAGTCTTTATTTTTTAGTCCAGGAGATAATCGCGTTCTTTAATGGACTTCTTTTTGACTGTTTGACCCACTGTTCTCATGAAACAAACTGGTGTATTAACTCGCATTGATATATGGGATTATAATCTGAATTGCAAAAAAAGTGGGAAGTAAAACCTAGGTGCTTTAAGTGCAATTAAAGACATGGAAATAAGCGGTTATTGTGCTTAATGGATTTGTTTTTATTGATGAAGGAAAGATAAGAGCTTGCAAAATCTTTTTTTATTACTTATTTTTGTTTTAAGATTAAGTGATTAGAATTTTTAGATTTGAGATTGCATTGATAAAAAAAATTCATGCAACATGATGATTTTTTTTTTTTTTAAAAAACCTGTGATTATTTAATGGTGTTCTGATATTTAATGGGTCATTAAATTGCGCAATATGTGAAAAAAAAAAATTGGAATATATACATTATGATGTTTAAACGATATCATGCATTTATTCGTAAATGGAAATACGGTGGATGCTTTTGGTCAGTGAAAAATGGCAGACACTATGGCATTTGTAAAGTAAGTTTTCAGGAATGTGATTTAGTTAGATATGTATATTTACTAAGTTAGAATTTATTCAATTTTGTCCCAAGACAATTCCATTATTCGGTAAATGACAGCAGTTACATATTAAATGCTGCACTTTTGTGTAATACTTTGAATATTTGTGGGGTATAATTTTTTGGATTTGGTGGCTGAATCAATTCAAGTGAACAAGTAAACAATTTAACATCTAGCCTGCTGGCAGCAAGTGATTCCGCCTTTGCGACCAGTGCAGGCCAAGATCATGCTTTGCACTGTTCACTATATTTGATGGTAAATTTTTAGTGAACACCCCTTCGTTTAATAAATGGTATTGCCCAGATTGAAAGTTTTGAAATTTAGCGGGCTAAAGGTTAATATTCAAAGTTTGAAATCCACAAAATTTAATTCCTATCACCACAAAACAGACATTTATTTCCAAAACCATGAAATTCCATGGGTGAAGATTTAGTTAGGGATGCTGCAAAAAGAATTGGGAATAACTTATTATATCATATCTATTTCTAAAATGAGTGAAAATCTGAATGATTCTATTAAAGGGGAGTGGTGGTCAGTGTAGGCTGCTCAATTCGGAAGTTGTTGGTTCAAGCCCTACTGGGGTCAACACCATGCCTTCTCATATGACACCATTTCTAGTTTTTCCAGAAAAACGGAAAAAAGTGTGTTTCAAATAAGCTTGAAGCTTTAATTACAATTCAGCTAAAATAAATCAGTATAAACTAAATTAAATGGTGTTCATTCCTTACAACATGTAACATGCATTATGTATATAATATTATACAGTTCAATAAAATACTTTTTTTAACCTTTAACCTGCTAAATTTCTAAAATGGACTGGTCCATCTTTCAGTTTGGGCAGTACCATTTATAATTTGAAGGAGTGTTCACTGAAAATTTACTGACTGAATAGCGAACAGTGCTGACCATGATCAGACTGCACGGATGTGCAGGCTGATCTTGGTCTGCACTGGTCGCAAAGGCAGAATCACTTGCCGCCCCCAGGCTAAAGGTTAAAGTCTTTATTAACATACTAAAGTTACTACAATAATATTGATTGATAGTATGAGTATTCTCCCCTGACAGAAGGTGAAAATGCATTCTCCCCAATTTACGATGGAGAATTCCCCTCAGATTAGAACTGCTACTTGATGCATTTGCATACATCTTGGGTAAACAATTTGCAAAGAAATTTCAAAGAACACATTCTTTCCACATGTTTGCCATGAACATTTATTTAAATACCCGTGAACATTTATTTAAATCTACCTGCTTATCAAACAGAGATTAAACTTACAATAGAGCATTAGAAAGTCATATTTAAGACCAAGAGAAGTTAATTTAGCATTAATCATAGACTTAGTTTCCAAAATATTAAGACTTTGTAATCTCCTTTGTCAGGATAATCTGTCAGATTTTCACTTCATTAGTGATCAATACTTGATTTTTTGCACATTTTAAAAATATATTTTAGTATGTGCAAACCTGTCTTAATGAAGCGGAAAACTTTGTTTGGTTTATGTACTAATCTGTCTGATTGTTATACATAACTATATAGTTAGGAAATGAATTTCGGACCAAGTTTATATTTTACAATAAGACAAAGTAATTAAGCTTGTGTAATACAAAAACTGTTGTAAAATTTCTCATATGGTTAATGAGTTATGTCAGCTTCCTGTTTTGACAAAAACAAGATATGGTGACCTTGACCTTAGTAAAGCCAAGGTCTGTTAGACTGGGTTTCTTCGAGTTAGTGTGACATGTGTATAAGCACTTTTACACGCATGATGAAGCAGATTTTCACCACCATATATAGCTACTAACTGCAGTATTGATCAAGCCTTTTATAATTACGGAGCTTTGCCTGATGGCAAAGTAAAAGCTTCCGTTACAAATGTACCGGTAGTAGTTGTAGGTATAACTATAAGGCACTTCCAAAAGTCTTACTGGAACTGTTGATATAGCTCTTCAGCTTATTGTTGAAGTATCTAGAATCATGCAAACATATGAGCCACGCCATGAGAAAACCAACATAGTGCAATTGCAACCAGCATAGATCCAGACCAGCCTGCGCATCTGCGCAGTCTGGTCAGGATCCATGCTGTCTGCTAACGGTTTCTCTAATTGCAATAGGCTTTGAAAGCGAACAGCATGGATCCTGACCAGACAGCACGGATGCACTATAATGTTGGTTTTCTTATGGCACGGCTCATATTTTTGCTCAATACTGGATGGCATTACTCCCTCACAAGTTTCATACATGCTGTAAGCAAATTTTAGTTTTAAATGAATTTGGACCAAAGAAGCATTTTCTTTTTACCGTACATGATTGGGTAGAAGTAAAGTATAAGCCAGTGCTTGTTTTGAACAAAATGAGAGACAATTTACCTCCGACTGTGACAGATGATGAAAAAATACTTAAATATATTATTTCTATTCATAAACTATTACCGCATCATTGAGTTCATGTTGCAATAGGAGACCCTTGTCAATAAATGTAACAGGTGAGACTGACAAAATAGTTACAAAAAAGATATTAAAGTTACAGGTCATTGTACTGTAGTTTCTGTTATGTAGAGATGTAAGTCCTTCATGTTTTCTTGGTGAAAATAATGACTAGCTAAAACTGAATGCGGAAAATACTGATTGGTTGAAACCTGGCCTGGGGAACCTGGGTAGTTATACCAGGCTGGATTATCATAGATTACCATTCCCAGGAATTCTATGACCTAATTCCTGACTGCAGAATTTCAAGGAATTACATCAGTCTATTAAATATGTACCTTAATTATTTTTGAACTGTGGCTGTGATATCTTTTGATTAAATTTCCGCTGGCAAGCTGAAGCTTTTTGCAGTAATCCAAAATACTTTTTAAACAGACATAAATCGTATTTTCAAAATACATTTTGTAGTTTGCAAATTTTCACTTTTTGTTTGTTTTGAAAATGTTTGTTGACAAAGGCTACATTTGATTTCCAGTGCAGGATAATAAAAGCAAATGTTGTTTTCTGTATTTGAATTGTAAATGTGCTCAGAAAGTGCCATAAAACTGTACAATGTCTAAATGATTAGATTGCCTTTTATCATGCAATGGAACATTAATTGTGTACAAGCTACCCATTGTACTTCAGGTATTGCAACACAGTCTCATTTTAAAAAAACGCATCCTCAAATCAAATTTCATTTGAGTGGCACAGGTGTCTCATGTTTTTAAGGTAGTGGACCATACTGTCATGAAAATCAGAAATATTTCTTTTATTATGTTTACTTTTTCATAATGCTCTTGCGACATTCTTCTGCAGGTAATGTAACTCAAATGAGCACGTAGCATTTCCATAGCAGTAATGTTGATGAAATGCAGGTCACGTACGGAGAGTATTGTAATTGAGCGGAATATTTTTTCGATTGTCGTTATGGTCCGATTGTCGTTATGGTCTGATTGTTGTTATGGTCCATTTGCTGCCTTAAGTTAGCAAAATACTGGAATTACATTCTAGAGTATGGTCCTGAAATAAGGGATTTGCCTAGTTGATAAAGGTGAACCACTGAGGGTAGAGGTGTTGTGCTCGAGTTCAAATGCCACCATCACTGTTCATCTTTAACCTTTTAAGCCTGCTGGCGGCAAGTGCCTTTGCGACCAGAGCAGACCAAGTTGGTCTGCACTGTTAGCTATTCATGCAGTTGTGCTCGAGTTCAAATGCCACCATCACTGTTCATCTTTAACCTTTTAAGCCTGCTGGTGGCAAGTACCTTTGCGACCAGAGCAGACCAAGTTGGTCTTGCACTGTTAGCTATTCAGTCAGTAATTTTTCATGTGAACACACCTTCGATTAATAAATGGTATTGCCCAAATTGAATGATGGACCAGTCCATTCTAGAAAACACAAGAGAGATTCAGTAATCATTTAGCTTTTCGGTTCATTAAAGTTATTTTGAGTAGAAATGAACAAAGTTATTATAATGTCAACTCTTGCATAGCATAAAATATATAAAATATACCAGTCAGCTCATTAAATATAACACAGTATCGTTAAAATCTCACCATAACCTCCTTGTCAATGAATACAGATTTTATACATCGTGCATGCATAATATCAAAAGATGAATTAAAAATTTCGATCATAAAATTTAAACAGAAAGTATAAAGAAAGTCAGCCTCCCCTCTGTGGCTACAAATATATTAAACTTTTACCGATGTTTTAAAAGATGTCGATAAAGAGGAGTATAAGTTTGGAGGTAACGTGTGACTAATTGGCTAACTTTCTTTTCGGAAACTGATACTTTATCATTAAATACTTATTCGTCTTTCTCAGATACTGACGGTTTTGTTACTGTAATTCTGTACTATCGAGACAACAGTTGACATTTGTTTTGAAATTTTGTCGAAAAAAGTGTTTGGTTGTATAAAGGTATGCTTCAAAAAAGGTTTGACATGCAATGTATAGCTGTCATTTCAGGATTAGAATTTAACGTGTTCGTTTAAAGAATTTTTCAGAAATCGTAACATTGCTTTATATTTATTAATTTTTTAGGTTACTTTTTATCGCAATTGTATGTTAATACTGTACTAGTCTGATTGATTCATCATCAGATATTGAATATAATGAAATTTCATTATGGACTTTTAATAAAAAATCAAGTAGTAAAATCACGAAAATAAAAATTGGAATTAGTGTAACTTCTAATGAATGAAATTATGGAATCTAAGATGACAGTTAATATATACATGAACAGATTGAACAGGCTTGTGTTGAAAGTCTCTTTCAACGGGGATTGTAAAATTGAGCCAAAGTTTATACGTAGGAAAGATTCTTTCAGACGGAACTTTTCGTGCAAATATAAACACAAAAACTTCTGGAGGAAGGTGTGTGTCGTTTTTCTTATTATGGAACATGAATCGGTCATTTAGGGAATACGCATAGAGTCACCATTGCTTATGGAAACTGACAGAAATAATGTTTAGAAAATATTGGATGGCAAGATTGGTCTTTGGAGTTTTCTGTAGGATGTACTTAGAAAAAATTCCCAACATAGAAATGCATTTTGATAATATTAAGCAGTTGCTTTCGTTGAACAACATTTTTTTCACTTCAGTACATGAGAGACCGCAGAATTGCTTTGACACAACTGAAGTCGCAGTATGTCAGATTCGTAGTAAAAGAGTAAATTATACACATTTTAGGTTGACGGGACTTGAAAATGTATTCAAAGTTACTATAATTTTCTGACAAGCCAGATTTAGGTATGAAGTTTCGACTGCATGTTTTCCACTGCTGTCATCTTCTGCTGACTTCGAATATTGCCAGAAAGTTGGAACAGGAGTTTGGTATAACCATGAAGGTGAAAGGTCTGATAGATTCAGTAAAGAATTTGTCTGAACAAATTTTATATAAATCTTTTGTATACGACTGTTTGTCTGTGATTTTCAGGCTGCCAATGAAGCCAGTAAACGTTGCAAGCGTTTGGATGACATGTGTGATGATCTGGAAGATTTCTACGGCAAGTTACAAGAGTTAGATCAGTGGTTGGATCATGCATTTGAGCGTACAGAAGACCTTCAGTCATCCAAGAATGGAATTGACGTACAGTACAGTAACTTCAAGGTGAGCTGCAGATTTACAGGAGTTTGGGTTATTTTAGCTCACTGGGTTAGCTCAGTAGTTTACTGAGAGTACAAGATTAGGAATCAAAAGGTTGCTAGTTCAGTCTTCTGGGGCAGCAAACATCCTGTGTGACAAGAATAAGTCAGTACTGGTACAGATTAAAGGAACACTGAGCTAACTGACAGCCATTGCCTAACTAGAAATACTTCGAAAAAGGCATTAAAAATGTAAAAAACTGGGATAAATTTGATATGGTAAATGTTTGGCTTTATTTGACTCCCATACCAAATGGCAAATCTTGGAAGCTACCAAAACTATACATGATAATTCACTGTATCATTAAGTTTAATGTTGATGATAAGGTTAGCCAAAATAAAGCAATGCATTATTTTCAGATTGAACATACAGTTTGACCTGTGTTAGTAGTCACTTGTATTTAGCAGCCACTTGCTTTAAGCAGACGGTCAGCTAACTTCTCAAACTGACTTTCTGTTCTGATTTCAACTTGCCTTAAGCAGTCACGTGCCGTAAGCAACCAGACTGTGTCACTGTCTTGGTTGACTGCTCAATACAGGTGTGACTGTAATAGAAAAAACTGAACTGTGCGAAAATATCCCTAAAATATGGTATCCAGTATTGTCTGTAGTTAATTAATACCATGGTCAGTGAGTGTCTTTCCTTTGAGTATTGACAAAATACCACATATACCTTTTAATCTTGTTATGTTTTAAAATGAAAAATAAGCATGCTGTACTATTAAAAATATTAATCTTGCATTGTAGCAAATCTATGTCAAGAGGGGAACATAATTTAACCTGGTAATTTATTGAATGAAGTTTATGAAAGTTAAACTGCATTGTCAGCGATCGTTAAAAATGATTGGAATTTTTAGTTTTAATAAGCAGCGGTTCTAAGACAGGTAGTTACATTTTTCCTTCAAGTTTTCTAGGAATTATTTTATTACCCGAAATTATAACCAGAAGACAAGTAGCATTCACATTTTTACATGTTTATTTGTACATTTCAGATATGAATACAGTCACATATTTCAATTACCGGCACGTAAGATACTGTAAACAGTGCTAATTCAACCTATGAAATATTCCTTTCAATATAAAAGTTATTATCAATATTTTGGCAGAGTATGGCCACTCCAATGAAAGCTATTTGAAAAACCAGTCGACCGGGAGGAAACCAGACGTACTCGTAAAGCACCACGTCATTGCTCCACGTTACCTGTAGAGCAACAAGCAGCACTACACGGACGCAAGGCACACCACAGTACACCACAGCAAACCGAACATCCCCAAAACTCGACGTTACCTGCAAAGCAATGAGGAATATTTAGCGGACCAACGGAGCAAGGCAACGTACTGTGGTTCTAAGCAACGAGCAAGGCTACGGTACACAACAATATTTAGCGGACCAACGGAGCAAGGCAACGTACTGTAATTCTAAGCAACAAGCAAGGCTACAGTACACCACAATATTTAGCGGAGCAAGGCAACGTACTGTACTTCTAAGCAAGGCAAATACTATAATGAGCAAGGCTACAGTACACCACAGTAAATTAAATATTCCCCATAACTCGACGTTACCTGCAAAGTAATGAGGAACATTTAGCGGACCAATGGAGCAAGGCAACGTACTGTAATTCTAAGCGAGGCAAATACTATATGATGAGCAAGGCTATGACATCAGCAAGGCTATGATACATTTAAGCAAGGCTAGTCAGATATTGCCAAGGCACTAGAGCAATACCTTTAATATACACCGTAACATCCGTACCATCAAAACGTCCCAAAGCACGCCCGATCGCCCCACGGTCGACAGAATTTTTCCAGGCCCTTACAATTAGGAGTGACATAAAAATAATTGTATATAAATATGGAAATGATTAACTGGAATTTTAGTAATAAAAATTATACATGTATTAATTCTAAATTGTCCTTTTGATTTCTCATAAAGCAACAGTCCGGAAGAATGATATCCTTTTAGATTTGTCTGTTTCACAAATTGTTTGTAGCCCAGGAATCCGTTCAATTAATGTCTGTGGAAAGTACCTGGAGTCTGATCACTTCCGGAGTTGGCACCCAATGGCAGCATATTATCTGTAACATAAATACTTCACAAAACAGTCAGATTGTCATAACAGAATTAAAGGTACAAAATATAATGAATTGTAGTATACAACAATTTTTATTATTATTATTATTATTACTGGGGTGTGGCGGGTGGGCAATTTAACATCGATCTGAAGCGCTAGCCAATACACCTTTAGTTCAACTGAGAAGATTGCACGTGCTCTCGATTTAATATAACGCTCGAGTGGTTCCCTGACGAATAGGCGTTTATCATTAATCTGTTATGTTTAGACAAGGAACTAGAAAACTGGATTACTTGACAACGACGATAGTTTATAGCTAACACACCTAGCAACGAGATAGCCATAAATTTCGGGAAAAATAAAAGCAATTATTTTTAGGCAAAATAATTTTTATTATTTTATTACCCGAAATTATAACCAGAAGACAAGTAGCATTCACATTTTTACATGTTTATTTGTACATTTCAGATATGAATACAGTCACATATTTCAATTACCGGCACGTAAGATACTGTAAACAGTGCTAATTCAACCTATGAAATATTCCTTTCAATATAAAAGTTATTATCAATATTTTGGCAGAGTATGGCCACTCCAATGAAAGCTATTTGAAAAACCAGTCGACCGGGAGGAAACCAGACGTACTCGTAAAGCACCACGTCATTGCTCCACGTTACCTGTAGAGCAACAAGCAGCGCCACACGGACGCAAGGGATACCACAGTACACACAGTAAATTAAACATCCCCCAAAACTCGACGTTACCTGCAAAGCAATGAGGAATATTTAGCGGACCAACGGAGCAAGGCAACGTACTGTGGTTCTAAGCAACGAGCAAGGCTACAGTACACAACAATATTTAGCGGACCAACGGAGCAAGGCAACGTACTGTAATTCTAAGCAACGAGCAAGGCTACAGTACACCACAATATTTAGCGGAGCAAGGCAACGTACTGTACTTCTAAGCAAGGCAAATACTATAATGAGCAAGGCTACAGTACACCACAGTAAATTAAATATTCCCCATAACTCGACGTTACCTGCAAAGTAATGAGGAACATTTAGCGGACCAATGGAGCAAGGCAACGTACTGTAATTCTAAGCGAGGCAAATACTATATGATGAGCAAGGCTATGACATCAGCAAGGCTATGATACATTTAAGCAAGGCTAGTCAGATATTGCCAAGGCACTAGAGCAATACCTTTAATATACACCGTAACATCCGTACCATCAAAACGTCCCAAAGCACGCCCGATCGCCCCCACGGTCGACAGAATTTTTCCAGGCCACAATAAATTTGCCAAAATTTATCCCCCAAAAATTCTGTGCAACGATTTCTTAAATTCTAAAAAATACTATCTCAACTTTACAACAATTATATTTGTTCTTTAAAACCAAACTGGTTCATCCATATAACTATAACATAATCGGATAGGCTATTTGAAAGACAAGTAGAGCAAATCCCGCCAACATCACGTGATCACGTTTTGCCAATGTGTGAAACAAGGAGCGGAAGGATTATCGTCTTGAGTGATTCGGATCATTTGTTCATCATCATGATGATAATCTATAGTTCTATCTTTGAAAGAAATAACTAACTTAAATGCTTACCTAAAATATATTTGTTTGGATACACGTTTTATCTTAAGATTTATGTCCTAATGTAATTCAATTAAATTCAATTCCAACCATGTTGATATGTGCCCCTTCAAGGCTATACATCAATATCCAGAAAGACCATTATCCCTTTTATCCGCAAGCATTATCCCTTTTATCCACAAGCATTATGTTGTTACTGCATTTTGGTTAGCTTTTCAATGAGTTTACCAGGCCTCAATCGGGTCGGGTATGACAACACAATCCAATACACTACGGTACCAATTTAAACATAGTATAGATCAACTTGATACTAATTAAAACGACTGCATGTTTATACATTGTATTATCGTTTGCTTGTTATGGTTCTCATGCATCGTTGAACTCAAGAAGATTGTCAATGAAAAAAGTTAAGTGCATACTGAAATGTTTTCTGTATTGAAACGTTTTAATGAAGAAAATCATAATATCAAACATTTTATCGTTTAAGTTACCGTGTGGGATTTATACATCAAGGCATGTCTGCCCTATTGATTTATAATAATACTGCGGTAGAATACCGAAGCTAGCGGATGGGTCACACATCCCTAAAAATTGTCGTGCAATTATACATGTATTTATAAATGAATAGATCTACTGCGGAACTAGGTCGATATATTTATCAATAACGTGTTAAAGTAGTTGTACTTCTGTCGAATCGTATATTAAAAGAAAACCATACTTTACTATGAAGACCCTGAATAATCGACTTTTCCAATAATGTTTCGCTATCGCTTTTCTACTTCTAAATACGTAATCGTTCTATAAATAGATTGCGCTATACAGCATGAAATATGTCCAGATATTCAACTTACACGAAAACACAATTTCAACCTTATTTTGTAAATCTAATACATAATGACGTTAACATTATCTGTCTTCAGTAAATAATTTCGGCTTGGTTTGTCAAAGAAATTTTTACTTAAATATTAAAAATCCGACTTTAATAATTTATATAACAAACCAACACTGATTTATGAAATCCCGGTTCCGGGCTAAGGTCAAAAAACTACAGAATTCCGTTAACATGATATAGTGCTACATGGGCTATTCGGAGAGAATTCACTTACTGGAACAGGAGAAAAATTAAGACAACCAAAAAATTTTCATTCATACATAACGTAACAAACGACTGGTAGTTTGTTACAGATTTCAACCAAATCCCATGATAACAAGCTCTGAAGTTTTGCTCACTACACATACATACTCCAGTGATAAAATCATCAGTCAAGAGTGTTGTAATACAGTATGATGACTTCCAAAATTTTAAGAACCATTAATATGATCTGTGATATTGGATTCGGCTAAATATTGGCAGTATATCTTAACGCTACATATTTACAACTATGATGACCTAATCTTACATTAGTTAGCTTCTAACACCAAACAAAAACGTGACACTATATAACGGGAAACCAAGTGCAAAACAGTTCTATCTACTGTTATTTGCAATGTCACACCATTTTAAAATGTCATGTTAACTGACACCAGTGCCCTTAGAAATAAATACGAACAGCTCTAACTAAATACTATTAAGAATTAATGACAACCAATAAAATATCATAGGAAAGCTAGCCACATATACATGTATAAATTCAATCGATTTCTCTTTAGTTTTAAAAGTTTAGAATGGTGTAAGATTTTTTTTTTTTTTTTTTTTTTTTTTTTTTTTTTTTTTGAGGCCGCAACTTGAATTAACAAAGTTTCCGTGATATCTTATTTGACTCTGGTAACAATAGAATCTATAATAATATAATAGAATCCGGTTCTGTATGGAAAATAACAAAATATCTATTGTTTTTCAGCCTCTAAATTGACAGACATCACGATTCTGACCCCGTTTCTTCGAAAAATTCAAGTAACAATGTGTTTCGGGAAACGTAACAATCGTTTCAAATTTAATGTACGGAAAGTTGAGCTTCAACGAAACAGAATTTCCTCACCAAATTAACAAACGTAGTAGTGCAACAATTAACAATCCTGAACACCAACAAAGAACAAACTGCCCAACTAATACTGTTTAAAAACGTTTGAATCTTATTTTCATAATAGACCACGCGATTTTTTTTTGATTTTTTTTTTTTTTGTAAAACGTTTGCGAGCATTTAGCCTAAAATAACAGTGAACGAGTTACATAAAATTTATCAACAACATGCGTCACTCTATTTCAAAGATGCACTACAAAGTAACGGTACTCTTTGTAATCTGTGATGACAACTCTACATGATTTGCATGAAAAATACATGAGGCACACAAGAATTTAGTTCAAAATTGACAGTGACATATTAAGCGAAGACAATGTGCATTGCATGAATTAATGTAGCGATATATATGTACGTTGGTGTGTTTAGTTAAATTTCAATCATATTTTGTTTCCCAGCATAAAAAAATTATTCCTCTATACTTGACAAACTATGCTGAAAAGAGATTTAATAAATAAGTCTTCAGATAATGTTGCGAAACACATTTATCAAAGGAAGGGCCTAAATTACCCACCTGACATGTACATTATACCTGTATTATACAACCTAGCAAGTTCAACATCTTTATTTATTTTGGATTAAGTATTGTGGATCTTAAATTTTCGATTCTATGGATGCACGTGTTCCCGTGCAGTGTATTTGAAGATCATTACCGAAACCAATCGGAAGAAAATGTAAGTACATCTAAGTCTAATATTGAACCAGTGAATTTGTTAGTGATATTTGTTTATGATATCGAAAGAGTTAAATGACCTAACCTGATCCAACGTTAACAGGTGCTGATGCCTGCGTTTGCATGCCGACAGATTCTCCTGGTCATGTAAAACTTATCGCAAAGTGAGGGTCGTAATTAATAGTGTTGAGAAAACCTACTTAAATATCTTACAGTTGCGTCCTTGTATAAATATTTTTCCTTACAATCTTTCTGGTTTCCATAACCCATCCGATCTTAATCCGTATACTATACCCTTGCAATACTAAACTATTCGACGGTCCCATAAAGGGGACATTAACGTAAAACACTCCAAAAAATTTGCTATTTAAATTGCGGGAAGTAAATGAGCACAACAGTGTCACTGTCTTATGAAATGTGACGTCACCGATGTTACTATTTACTTTGCGAGCACCATACGAGTAATAAAACGGAAATGCCCTATGTGAATCACGTGTATTGAAAGTACCACTGCCTGTCGGAATCAAGAAACTATAACGACAGTTGACTGAACTAGCAACATTATTGTTTTGGTTCGAATCTGTAAAATTATGAGAAATAGGGTCGCCACACCCCTTATTAAGTTTACAGTTAATACAATACACAATTCATAATCGGTGCATAGATGTTGACGGGAAGAGATTAACTGTGTATAACTATTTACTGACGTAAGTACTGTCATTACCAAACTGCAGAATTAATTGCGACTCCTTCGAAATTTGTTCGAAATCAATAACAAACCTACCGGCATTTTGTCTGATGCCTGGAATTTCTGGCAAATCCGCCGTCTAGTTCGCCTTTCATTTCCTTCCCTTCATAATCATCTCGACAGGCTGGCTCGCCTCTACCTTTCAGGCGTGTTCTGCATCGACCACGTGGCATGGCTATTCAATTTAACATCGATCTGAAGCGCTAGCCAATACACCTTTAGTTCAACTGAGAAGATTGCACGTGCTCTCGATTTAATATAACGCTCGAGTGGTTCCCTGACGAATAGGCGTTTATCATTAATCTGTTATGTTTAGACAAGGAACTAGAAAACTGGATTACTTGACAACGACGATAGTTTATAGCTAACACACCTAGCAACGAGATAGCCATAAATTTCGGGAAAAATAAAAGCAATTATTTTTAGGCAAAATAATTTTTATTAGTTTTATAACTTTTAAAAGTATAACCTTTAAAAATAAACAAAATGTGTCACATTTGTATTTATTATCAATTTTCATTCACAATTTGGGACAAATCCTTCAGTAACACAGACATATAGATATAAAATGTATCTCGGGACATTAAGGAATATTGAAATATGGTTAAATTTAGATAAAAAAGTTGTGAAAACTTTCGTGTTAGATACATCTAAAATACATGCAGAACAATTAATTAATTTATCGAATTATGCAAAGGATTTGCTCTTTTAGAAAAACTTTTTTAGTGCTCTGCAGGGATACTTATGTTGTGAAGTTAAATTGTACCAAAGACAAACTTTAACAAAATTGAATTTGAACAGATTGTGAGAGGACATGATTTATAGCTTAAAAATGAATGAATTGCTGTTGACAAAATGCAGAAAAATAATGTAATTTCTAACCTTACATAACTCTGTCATTTACTCTCTTCACAGAAAAATAAACTTAGTCAAATAATTGACATTTGCTCATTTTAGGAAAGGTCTTTCTCTATCATAATCAGATATAAACTTTGAAGCATTTTTCATTTGTCAAATTTTAAGATCAATTAATTGATTTTCATGTTTATTTACATAAAATTTATAGGACTGCGGTCCAGTATAATCATTAATATTTGTGGGCAATTAATTTTCGATAATTTTGTGGCTATGCCAATTTATCTACCAAATAAAAACTCAAGGAATAAAATTCCCAATTTTGAAATTACAGTTACTTCCCATTACCTTATTCTGACATATTCCGCCACAGTGAAAAATTATAAAACTTTTCATCATTAAGATATTTGGGTATATCACAGGTTTACAATATCACATTTAAATAATAATAAATAATAATACAGACCCAAATGAATTGTAAAGGAATTAGAAAATATTTATACAGCATTTGGGTCAATAAACTTTGTACACCCAACAATTAAATGAAATTTATATTAATCAATATAACATAGCTGAGGCCATGCAAAGGTTTTTTATTGGGGTTTTGTCTTGCAATATTTTAGATAAGGGAAGTGGGGACATGAAAAAATAGCATTTTAAAAATCTTCTGAAGAAGTTAGACGTCTTTCTGTATGATATGCTGATTTTTTTGTTTGAAATTAACACATTAACACATTTTTGGGCTCAGATGCAGGGAAGAGAGCACGAAGTGGCTATAGACTAAGAAGAAGTTTTGGTTGCCTAAAATTTTAAAGTAAGGGGAAAAAATCTTAAAATGTGAACATACCAGACAGTGTTTATTAGAGCAAATAAATGGGAATAACACTGCTTTTGTTTTAAACTTTGATAAGGAAAAAATCTTAAAAATTATTGATTATAATTTTTCGTTATCAGTAATTATTGATCTAAGAACTTGATAAGAATGTCTATATAAATGTGGGGATAATCTTTACTGTAAAGAAATGAGGAAAAAATTGAATTGAAAACTGGATTTTGACACTTTTTAGCTTTTATGCAACAATATTTACATTCTCTATGGGATGATAAATGCTTTTGTAAGAAATATTGATTGGACTTTAATGCATTCTTTAAGCAGAATTTTAATGAATAATTGAAAAGAACAATTTTCCGAGTGGTTGTACACATGTAAGAATGAAAATGTTTCGAACATGGATAGATAGAAATATTCAATAAAGATTGGATTTTGCACAATAACGCTTGAAAGTTCATGATATTTTGATGTACATTTTTGTACTTATAAGAAAGAGTTTAGTAAAAAAGATCAGTACAAAGGATAAAAAGGACAGAATTTGCACTTTTACATGTCAGATGTATAGGATGTAGAAAACAGTTTTGAATTTTCTACAGGTTAAAAGTGTTGTATAAAGTGAAGTCTGGGTTTTTGTTTTGATTTGCTAAAAGGAGATAATTTGGATGGAAATTGTTCTGTATCTAACTACATTATGAATTAAAAAAAAAAAAGATTGGAAATGGTTAAACAGTTTTCTTTGAAATGTGATGTCCAACGTTTTCCTCTGTGTAACACTTTTACAATGGATCTATAAAAATCATAATAGATATTGTTGTCTAATTGTAATAGTTAATGGATTATTCGATAATAAAAGAATGTAAAATAGGTTTTTCCCAGGAAGTGAAACTCGGCACCGGCTCATTTACCTCCACAGAGCTTGAATAAATAAGTATATACAGAATTGGGAAATTGAAAATCTACGATTGTTATAAAAGCATGTTATCGATATAGTTTATAAATTTATGACGCCCATTGTTGACTTTGTCGTAAATTGACAAAATGTATCAATAAAATCTTATGCCAAGTGTTGAAATGGCCATATAAATCCATATGTGTTTAGATGTGTTAACCTGGAAAAGTTTATCATACTGGAAATGCGGAAAATCACACAATAACAGGCATTAAGTAGAAATGTTGTTATGACAGAAAGATGAGCTTGCATGTATAGCTATATAAGTACAAGATGTACATGTAGAACGTGGAAGTAACAATAGGATTATGGACAGCTTAGGACAACTGTCACACACATTAGAAAGGAATTACAACATATAATGTATACTTCCATAATTATAAAGTATTAAAGATCAAGTTTTGTGTCCCTGCTGTGGAGACAAGACGTTTTGGCTGAAAAATGGAAGTTAAGGTTCTTGTTTATGTTGAGAGGTCTTAATTCTCTAACAATATAGTAAAAAGATCAAAGATAAATGTGTTTTATAAAAGAGGATATAGAATGTACATGTAGTAAATATCTGAAGATCTGTAAGGCTACATGTAAAGTTCATGAACTAACTGTTAAAACAACAGTTTAACAAAAATTGATTAAATTATTTTGCAAAATATGTGTAATACTATCATATATAGGATTAAAATACATTGGAAGTACATGAAAAGTTAAGTGTGGATTGTAGAAAAGGGTGTATGTTGACTTTCTGAGTCACTATACTTGCTTAGACAGTTTAGTAGATAGTTAAGAATGTACCAGAAATGTTAATTGGGCTGTAAGAAATTTTGGGATATAAAAGGAAGTTCCATAGACGAATTCTTGGACATTTCAAGCATTACTTTCGTACTAGTTAAGTATGGGGATACATGTACTTAAATTTAACACAAATGCAACTGCGCTGTCGACTGATCTCAGAAAAACAGTTGAAAACAGTGTTGAATATACAGATGACACTCACTGACCATAGAGAAATGGCTAATGTTTTATTATAACAATCAGATTTGCTGCAGATACTTTTTGCAGCATATTATTTACATCTCTTTGAATTAAACAAATAAAGGGAGATAATAATTGCAATTGAAATGTGTTTTATATTTCACAAAGTTTTCATTGTGCATCACTTATTTACAAGAATTTGACATAAAAACTGATACTGTGAGGTAGGAATTTTAGTGATAATATGTTTTTTGTGCAATATGTTTACACATACTAATAAATACAAGCCGTATAAAAGATCTAGCATATGGAATATTGAAAATCACGTGTGTATGTTTTCCAACCATCAGGACTTTGTTGAAGAGCTTCAAGGGAAGGAAGAAGAAATGTCAAAGGTCATCAAGATGGCTGACAACTTCAAAGAAGAAGCACAGGTACGATATTTCTCATTTAGTTATTAAAAATGTTACAGTGAATAGTGTCAGATAGCGGGTGGCTATGTGCATCAGGCATGGTTCAACAAGGATGATCAGGACTTGTTTTGGATGCAACCATTATACAGCCACCACACTTCAGTCATTGTTGTCCGGCTGTAGCTGGCTTGGCCCTGGTCTGCAGGCATGCAGAATTGCTGGAAGTCTTTAGTGTAATACATACTTGTATCGATGGATTTCATTGGCAGATTGCACAGATCACCGCAACCACAGAATGTTTAAGGTCTGATATTCAAAATTGACCAGTTTAATACACAGACTTTAAAAAAGATTTTAAAAAAATGTTGAATTCCATATTTGTCTATACCAGCTTAATACTTAGGCAGTCTGAATTTTGAAAGAACATTAATGAATATGCTTTCAAATGCAAAAATGATACTTTATTGACCTTATAAGACAAACAGATTTGAAAAGATAGCGAAAAATACTTTTCTCTGATAGATGTTTGTGGGAAGAATGTTAATTTTAGTCAGCAAGTGAATATATTGACTTTTCATACATCAAAAGTATTGGAGGTTGGGCAATTTCCGCATTGGCTTTAATTAGGAATTTCTTGGTTAGCAGCCTTATTTGTGCTGCTAAGAATTTGCTAAAGTGAGTATTTGAGCTGCACCATGAGAAAACCAACATAGTGCATTTGTGACCAGCATAGATCCAGACCAGCCTGGGCATCTGCGCAGTCTGGTCAGGATCCATGCTGTTCGCTTTCAAAGCCTATTGCAATTAGAGCGAACAGCATGGATCCTGAACAGACTGCGCGGATACACAGGCTGGTCTGGATCCATACTGGTCGCAAATGCACTATGTTGCTTTTCACATGGTGTGGCTCATTTGTGTTTTAGGACATGATGCAGATCGATATTCATGAATATTTTGAATGTTTGATTGGCATAATTTGCAAATATCAGCACAAATAAAACCTTCACGAATATTACCCAGTTTACAGTATTTTACGTAACTGTTTTCAAGAAATAATTAGTATAGTTTGCAGTTTTGGTTTGCTCAGTCAAACACTCAAAATAATCATCCTTGTATATTTTTATAGGATTTCGAAAAAGAAGCTGAAAATTTCAAGAAGCGTCTGCAGTTTATGCCGCCGATCCAAGAAGAGGGAGATAACCAGGTCATAGATGATGAACTAGAGGCACTGGAAGCTAAATACAAGGACATTTCCCGCAAGTGTGCTAAACACTTGGAAAAACTCTCCGGTCTTGTAAAATACAAAAAGACATTTGATGACCTGAATGACAAACTTGCAAATGTTTATCCAACAATTGAGCAAGCTCTTACTAACATTGATGAAGAATCATTTGGTAAAAATCCAGATGAGGATAAGAAAAACTACGCACAACTTAAAGATCTGAAAGGTGATTTGATTGGTCAAGAGAGGAAATTGAAAGACTTTACAAATGCAGCAGATAAATTGGTTGCAGGTTTGAATGAAATGGGTATGAGACATAAAGCGGATGATGTAAAAAAGAAGGTAGAAGATACAAGAGAAAAACATGATCTTCTGAGTGAGGAAATTGCTGAAAAAGAACAACAGTTGGATACTGCAGTTTCTCAGCAACAGAGTGTGGTTAATAGATTAGAAGGTTTGAAAAACTGGGCAGCAGAAGCGGAAAATGTTCTAGACGAAAGACCTCTAATAAGTTTGGACAAAGACAAACTAAATCAACAGATACAGGATCAAAGAGTTCTGGCTGCAGAAATTGAAACAAATAAAGGATTGATTGAAAGATTGTCGCATGAAGCTGCAGGTACATCATCTGCTCAAGATGCTGAAGAAGCTTTAGCAGACTTAAGTGAGCTTCTAACTGAACTGGAACACAAGGCTGAAATACGAATGTATGAATTAGAAGAGGTTCTCTCAAGTATGAATGAGATTGAAGGAAATATGGTCAGTGTTGATGGATGGGTCACTGAAGCTATCAAATCTCTAAAAACTAAACCAAAAGGTATGTATGCCATAATGCCGTACAAAATGTCTATCACAGGTGCATAATTACAGTAATAGACCAATCATTCAAAGTGAGTGTGTGAGCAAACAGCTTGAAGTTCTGTGTTTGGAGCAAACATGGAAAATATAAGAAATATGGTAATTGTAATTTGTTTCTGCCAGCCCTGGTGCTGGTGCAATCAGTGCTTGAGTGAGTGATTCTTCACCATACATAGTCACTGCACACTATATGTAGACAAATATATCTTCTAAATATGCATCAGTGAAAGTTTTAAAAAAAAACCGAATAATATAATGGTATTTCCAGAGCTTTAACTTTTGCATAGAAATGTCCAAAACATTTGATAATGTTGTGTTTTGTATTTTGATTTTGATAGTGAAAATGGACAGGGATTGGAAAATACATTATTCATAATGCAGTTTACTTGTAGACAAATGGGACTAAAGATGCATTAATTGTGGAAATTATTCCATGTATCAAAGATCAGATTGAAATTATAGATCAAAGCTGTTACATGATCAAGACTTCTCCTCTTTAACCCTCCTGTAATTTGGGATTTCAGGTACTACACAGAAAGCTATGAAAGCCAAGGTGGACATGTTGTATGGAGAAAAGCGTGAAAAAGAGTTTGATATGGAGAATTTACGGAACACTTCTCGACGTTTGATGGATGATGACAGGGTCTGTGATCAGTTTGTGATGAAAGAAGGTCTTACAGAGGTTGAGGCTAAGTGGCATGAGTTGACAGAGTTGCTTGTTCAACAAGTGTCATTAGAGGTATGTTTACGGAAATTTTGAATATTTTATGTGGTGCTGGTAGTTTTTCAAGTGGTTTTAGATAAAAAGATTCAATTTGGTTTAGACAACAGATTCTATCATCTCTTAAACCTTAAATTGTGGTACTGGAAACAAAAAACAGTAGTACATATATGCACATTGGCACGTAGTCTCAAGCCCCACCAGGGTTTGAACCTGTAACAGTCAGGATGAGTAGTTTGCCCTGTTCAGTCAGTAGATAAAATGCAATACTATGAAGCAGGAGGTCTTGAGTTGGTATGTGGATCCCTGAATACAGTGTAGGTGGATCCCTGGGAACGTTACATGTGCTCAGTGACAGTCTGTTTGATTATGTTTGATGTCAGTCATTCTCAGTACGTGGGTCATGTGTTTGCAGTTGCTTTCAGAGAACAATGCAGTACTGGTGCAAATTCCAGGAATATTTTGGGTTCATTGACTGCGGTTTCATGATTGAAATAGTGAGACATGGCTTTTAACCAGTTTAGCAAACAGTGTGTACTATAAGTATGTGATTATCAATTAAAAGCTTTTTTTTGATTTCATTTTTGGCACATAGCCTTGTGATGGCACATTATTTCACATGTATAATAGCCTGTGCATACATTACTTAATGTTGCAAGTAAATACGAAGTTCATCAGATATCTTCATTGTGAAACTACAGATGCCTCAAAATACCCAATTTAATTTCAGGCCCTGACAGAGGTAGATGGTATGTTGAAATATCTAGACAAGGCAGAGAATGAAATCAATACTGCAGAACCTATCAGCATTGAGCCAGAAACACTTGGAGTACAGCTTAAAGAAAATGTGGTATGCTACTTTTAAAATTATATTTTTCATAATTCATGTGGGGCCTCCACAACAGAGTAGTTAAGGTTGCTGAGTTTTAATCACTTGCCCGGTTCAAACCTTACTAGGGGCATAGAAATCTTCATGTAAGAAAGCCAGCTGGCTTATGGAAGGTCAGTGGTTCTATCCATATGCCCGCCCAAACCTGAAACAAAGCCAAATGGGGCACCTAAGGTCTTCCTCTACCATGAAAAGCTGTGGGGTGACTTAAAACCCAACATGAATAAAAAAGGTAGAAAAAAATAATTCATATTTTCTGGTCTTCAGTGTTTCTGTATAGAGCATGGGCACTGCTAAGGAACTACCATTAGTGGAATCTTTTTGATGAATTTTGCAGTTTTTCTACTGTGAAAGTAATGTTTGGATTAAATTTCCTTAATTCTTGTCTGTCAGGTTCAAGCTCACTCACCAAATGGGGAGAGAAGCATACCCAACATAGCACTTACTCCCGCTGACCATTTCGGACCTTGGTTTCACTCTGCACTGCACATAATTCTGGCTGTTCTGATGTAATTATGGGCATTTTCTATGGTCTTGCCCTTTCAGCACTTGATTATACCTTGGTCAGCAGGTTAATATTTGTGGGAATTATTTATGAGGCTGTCTAATTCTGTTTGAGATTTTCCTTGGCATAACACTACATTCTTAATACTGTGTGAAAAATGTAAATCTAATAAGCCACATAACCAGTCATTTGGGACCTAACCCTTACCATGCTGGACACGATTTGTTTTGCCTTTGTGACCATTGTAGATAATGATCTGCACTGTCTGCTATTCAGCCAGTATCTTTTTGGTAAACATCCCTTTTAACATTTAATGGTACTGTCCAAATTGGAAGATGGACAAGTTCATTATAGATATTTAGCAGGGTAAGGGTTAACCAGTCATTTTGGACTTAAATATTGCAGCTACAGGGAAATGATCGCCAGATGTAGGGGAATCATTTTGTGAATTTCTTGGTTTACCATGTGTCAGTCCACAAAGTTATACCCCAGTTAACTGATTAATTTTCCAGCTTGCTAGACATTTTGAAATTGGTAATCTGTATGAATTCCTGCCCCATGTAATTGTCATTTTGGTCAGTACTACAAAAAATTATACCAACTACATTAAATGATTATAAATTATCAAAATTATCTAGTAGCTTTAATGTGGACAAAATTTTGGAGGTATTTGACATACTTCCATGTAGTCAGTACTTAGTCAAGATAATTATGAGCGCTACTGTACAAAAACCAAAGTTAGGGCTTTCCGACTGGTATGGATACGTGCAGTCAAATCTAGATCTATACTGCTCGCCTATCACTTGCATACAAGTGTTTAAATTGATAAATGAACCACATGGATGTGTGGACAAAAGAAGCGCATGGATGTGTGGACAAAGGAACAGTATAGATGTGCACTGATATGGATCCTTGCTTGTCGCAAAATCCTAACTTGGTTTTTACACAGCGGCACTCAGTTATGCTCTTATGCTAAATCATTAAATATTCATGTAATAGTAGCTCCCAGGAAATGATTTTACATCTTTCTGCTGAGTTATCATTGAGTTCTTGACCTCATTTTGTAGGCTACCTTGTATCAATTATTCAAGTTTTAGTGAACAGTATTGACTCTTTCCTTCATATTCTCCCTCAGAACATTTCGCAGCAATGGCTTTATATTTAAAATTACAGGTGATTATGTTCAGGAATATGCTTTCCTATTTCTTTGCCATGCACCTTTGCAAAGCAGGATTTTAGTTAAATAAAAAATTGTGTGAATATTGGTGCTTGAGTGGAAAATGGTGGGAACTTTGTATGGAATATTGTTGCTGGAATGGGCAGTTTATCTTGGAATATATTCTTGATTTATTACTTTAAAATATGTTGAATTTGGAAAACATCCATGCAAGCAATCTGTGTAACAAGTGAAATTTTGTATGTATGCTTTTGTTAGATCTTGTTTTAATTTAATGGTATAAAAGTTCTTTTTTTTATTTTGGTGAAAAGAAAACTCAGCTCAGTTTCATTCAGCCTTTTAATCTGTGGGAAGTGTTTAAAGCTTTTTTTGAGCTCCCTTTAATCAGTTTTAAGCTTAATTTATGTTTAAGGTCAGTTTTTGCCTGAATACAAAATGTATGATTAAGCACAGTTTTAATGAAAAACTTTTAAGCTCAGTTTTATTGGAATGTGTTTAAGCTCAGTTCCCTTGAATTAAATGTAAGCTCAGTTATGTTGTCACATGGGTAACCACAGTTCTGCTGCATTATAGTTATACTCAGCTCTGTTGTACATATGCAAGCCCAGTTCTGTTGAATTATTTTAAAAGCTCAGCTTCTAAAATATATTTAAGCTCAGTTCCATTGAATTATGTTTAAGCACAATTTTGTTGAAACATGTTATTCTTAGTTTTACTGGAATATGTTTCTTCCGCAAGAAGGGAGTAATGTTCAGTTTTGCTGGAAGAAATGAGTTCAGTGCTCCCAGACTTAATTCAAAATATGACATGAATTTCTTTAAAAAATTTAATTTAATTATATTTCAGTCATTCAATGCGGACCTGAATGAAAAGCGAAATGCAGTCAAAGATATCATTAACAAATGCAACAAAATGTTAAGAGAAACAACAAACGCACAGACAGATGAAATTAAAAGCCGACTGGAAAGCATCAAAGCTCAGGTTTGATATTTTCAATACTGTCATGGTACAGTTACTTTAAATATTTTATCACATGTTTGACATTCTTGGAGTGAAATAACACCACGTCATATATTTGTTATAACACAAGTCCAATAGCATTTTCATGTTGATGCCATATCAAGTATAGAAGTTCTTGGTTGAATTAATTTTGTCTATAATAGGTAAAGAAAGGAGAATTTTGATGTTTTAGCAAAAAAAAAATCAAAAAAAAAAATCTAGATTATGATAAAAGAACTGGTACATTTCTGTCTTTTCACATTGAATTTATAAAACTTTAGTAGGTTATAAGGTTTAAAATTTTACCTATCATTACCTTTCAGTACCAGTGTACCATGTTTTTAAGTGGGAAATGATCAACTGTCTGTATTATAGTGAAAAGACATACTTTTTAAACTGTAAAACACAATTTTATCCATCTGTCTATTCTTTTCTCTAGGCTGACATAGTATGCCACCTGAGTGCAGACAGATTGCAGCAGTTGGAGGCAGCGTTACCTCTGGCGACATCTTTCAGTGAGAGTCATGCTGAGGTTGCTGGCTGGCTGGATGAGATGGAAGCAGAGTTGAAGGCTCAAGGATCACCTGGTGATACATTGGAACAAGTCAAGAAACAGTATGAAAATCTTAAGGTAAGATACACTGGAACAAGTCAATCCGTATGATAATCTCAAGGTAACATTTTAAGTTCTAGAACAGTAACTAGGAACAGTGATCAAGCTAACTGGCCGCCTTTAAATAACTGAAATACTTCTACAAATGGTGTTAAACTCTCTCTCAGCAAATAGAAATTGAATCCAGGCCCTCTCAAAATAGTGGATGAGGTGGATGGGGATGGCAGTTAGGGAAAGGTAAAGGTAATGATTTTCTGGAGCAGAATAAACGGAAAAACCTTGTAATCTAAAAGGAAGTATTAGAAAAAGATTGGAAATCAAAGAAATTGTAAATGTTCATGATTAACGTAAAGATTTTTTTTGAAACGCCAAAAAAAAACAGGTATGAAAATCAGATCAGTACTAATACAGTTTCATTTCTTTCTACAGACTACCCAGCAGATAATTGAAGACAGAAAACCATTTATTGATGATTTGAATGCCACTGGTTTAGAGCTGATGGAGCTATGCGGAGACAGTGATGCTGGAGATATACAGACCAAACTTGTCAACGTGAATGAAAGGTTTGAGAAATTGAAACATGAGGCGAGGGGAAAACTCAGAGAAATGGCCGACACTAGACAGAATATGACCCAGGAGGTAAGAGGAGATTGAAGATTGGGTATTTTCACATTATTTGTTTTCATGGTTTGATCATCAACGGTCATATTTCATGTTTAAAATGTTATAAGATTTCTCTATTTGGGATTTAAGGATCTCACTGGCTGATGGATTAATGTCCCTGTCTTTGACACACAATGCTACTCATTTTTACCAGTTAATCCCTGACTGAGTCATGAGAAGGTCATCTAGATGGCTTATGGGAAGTCAATGGATCTACCCAGATGTCCATCTGCATTTGAAATAAAAAATAAAAGTGTACATAAGGCCTGATTTCACCATTCAAAGTATCAAACATGCCATATGATTTGAATTGTGATGGTTTAACTTGAATCCAAACCAGAAAAAGAAACAAGGGTACTAAAATATACTAAAACATGGCTAGCAAGAACTCAGATGCCATCTGTTACTTAACCTTTAACTTGTTGGCGGCAAGTGGTTATGCGTTTGTGACCATTGCAGACCAAGGTCAGCCTGCATGTCCATGCTGTTCAGTCAGTAAATATTCAGTGAACACTGCTTTGAATTCAAATTGAATGATGGACCAGAACATTTTAGAAATTTAGCGGGGTGAAGGTTAAATTGTTTCCTTATGTATTCCTATTGAGTACTGTCAAACCATTAATTTTCCATACTGATTTAAGTTGTAGATGGCAAGTTTTATTAGCTCGACTATTCATAGAATAGTGAGCTATTGCACTCGCCCATGCGTCGGCGTCGGCGTCGGCGTCTGCGTCCGCGTCCCGATTTTGGTTAAGGTTTTGTATGTAAGCTGGTATCTCAGTAACCACTTGTGGGAATGGATTGAAACTTCACACACTTATTGACTGTGACAAACTGACTTACATTGCACAGGTTCCATAACTCTATTTTGCTTTTTTACAAAATTATGCCCCTTTTTCGACTTAGAAATTTTTGGTTAAGGTTTTGTATGTAAGCTGGTAACTCAGTAACCAGTTGTGGGAATGGATTGAAACTTCACACACTTATTCACTGTGATGAACTGATCTACATTGCACAGGTTCCATAACTCTATTTTGCTTTTTTACAAAATTATGCCCCTTTTTCGACTTAGAAATTTTTGGTTAAAGTTTTGTATGTAAGCTGGTATCTCAGTAGTTACTAATGGGAATGGATTGAAACTTCACATACTTGTTCACTATCATGATTTGACATGCACTAAGCAAGTCCCATAACTCTACTCTCTTTTTTTTCAAAATTATGCCCCTTTTTCGACTTAGCAGTTTTTGGTTAAATTTTTGTATGTAATCTGATATCTCAGTATCCACTAATTGGAATGGATTGAAACTTCACACACTTGTTCACTGTCATGATCTAACATGCACTGTGAAGGTCCCATAACTCTACTTGGCATTTTTACAAAATTATGCCCCTTTGACTTAGCACTTTTTTGTTAAGTTTTTGTATGTAAGCTGGTATCTCAGTATCCACAAATTGGAAAGGATTGAAACTTCACACACTTGTTCACTGTCATGATATGACATGCAGTACAGAGGTTCAATACCTCTACTTTGCATTTTACAAAATTATACCCCTTTTTCAACTTGTATTCATTCAATTGACAAGGCTGTTGAATAGTCGAGCGTTGCTGTCCTCCGACAGCTCTTGTTTTTTTTTTGCAGTAAAATATAATTGAGCAATGATTTCTTATTTTTATAGGTATCTGATGGATTGGATAACTTGTTGGAGGATCTTTCAAGTTTGAACAGAATCATTGTAAATGCTGACCCAATACCAGCCAGTCCTGACAAACTGAAGGATGACATTGAAGAAAATAAGGTATACAATCAGGTTTTTAAGTAAGTTTAGATAAAAACAATGGAATGCTGAGGTAAATTTGTTGATTGAACATGGAAAAGTATTAAATAAAAGTTATATACGATAGACACATTCATATTTGTCTGTTTTGTTGGGATTACTAGCATTGATACACTTATCTCTTCTAGATTTTGGTTTGACAGGGTTGCCTTGGTCTTATAAAAAATCGAGGAAATTTGATTTTTTTTTTCAGGTCAGTAAATTGTGAGGGAATTTTGAAAATTGGTCAGTGAAAAATGAAATTTCAGGACCATCGGGGAAAAGTAATTGAGAGCTAGTTTCCCTCAGCCAGATACAGATGTTTAAGTTCTGTTTGAAATGATAATTGAAACATTGATGTTTGTAATTAAAAAAAAAAATGAGGAGACTGGCAGAATAGGGTGGTATTGGTCAGTGGAAATCATGATTTAGTCAGGGAAAAGTCAGGAAATTTTATATGTCCTTTCAGGCGGCAACACTGTTTGACCTGTTAATTTGATTAAAATAAACTTACTGTCTTAGGGTAAATGAAACAATGCTAAAAATGTTAAACCAAACCAGTCTCAATCATAAGCAACTGTTTTGAATGGCGTAGAGAAAATGTATATGGTTCTACTATACAAACTTATGCTATATTTCACCTATTAGGTAATAATGGAAGAGCTAGAGAGAAGTAGACCACATATACAGAAAGCAATAGAAATGGCCAAGAAAGTTGTAGCTCAAGGCAATGAAGATGAAATTGAAGGTAAAGTTTCTAGCTAGTGGCTAGCTTTTACTTTTAAATCAGAAATTTTCATGAGGAATTTATTATACCTCCAGATACTAGGGGCTATACTGGATTCTGGTCCATACATTGGACCATCTGTATGTTGGTCTGTTTGTCTGTAGACAGAATTTGTGTGGGATATTTCTCGGCAATTATTTGCAGATTTTCATCAAACCTGGTAATTATTATCAGTTCCAAGCCTAGTTGTGCATGTGCGAAGCGGGCTCCATTCGGATGACTTTTCATGAAGTTATGGCTCTTTATTAATCACAACAATGAGTTCTTCTGAACACTTGTGACATTATGAAGTGATCAAATTTTAGAATAATTTGAAAGTGCACAAACTGACAAATTGTAGAATTTTCAAATTATTTACATCTTTCAGCTGCAGATATCAAACAGAAAATCTCCGAATTGAATGGATTGGCCAATCAGATCAAAGAAGGTGCTCAGAGTCGTGAAGGAGCTTTACAAGATGCTCTTGAAGTTGCTGAGAAGTTCCATGACCTCTGTGGGGATACCATGGGAAACTTGCGGGATCTTAAGGACAACATGATCTCCCAGGAGCCACCTGGTGTAGATCCACAGACAGTCAAAGAACAACAGAAGGAGTTAAAGGTAAACTTTAAAGAATGTATAAAAATGAAGAGCTTAAATTTCTGAATTTTGTTGTTTCCATAACTTAAAAAATAAAGTCATAGTCAAAACTGTATTTAGCAGCCAGCCACGGGTACAATACATTGTGGCTGCTAAAGACAAGTGGCTGGTTAAGTCAGGTTGAAAGTAGAACAGAAATTCAATATTTGAAATTAGCTGATTGGCTGCTGAAGACAAGTGGCTGGTTAAGTCAGGTTGAAAGTAGAACAGAAATTCAATATTTGAAATTAGTTGATTGGCTGCTGAAGACAAGTGGCTGGTTAAGTCAGGTTGAAAGTAGAACAGAAATTCAATATTTGAAATTAGCTGATTGGCTGCTGAAGACAAGTGGCTGGTTAAGTCAGGTTGAAAGTAGAACAGAAATTCAATATTTGAAATTAGCTGATTGGCTGCTGAAGACAAGTGGCTGGTAAAGTCAGGTTGAAAGTAGAACAGAAATTCAATATTTTGAAATTAGCTGATTGGCTGCTGAAGACAAGTGGCTGGTTAAGTCAGGTTGAAAGTAGAACAAAGTTCAATATTTGAAATTAGCTGATTGGCTGCTTAAGGCAAGTGGCTGGTTAAGTCAGGTTGAAAGTAGAACAGAAATTCAATATTTGAAATTAGCTGATTGGCTGCTTAAGGCAAGTGTCTGGTTAAGTCAGGTTGAAAGTAGAACAGAAATTCAATATTTGAAATTAGCTGATTGGCTGCTGAAGGCAAGTGGCTGGTTAAGTCAGGTTGAAAGTAGAACAGAAATTCAG
Organism: Mercenaria mercenaria; assembly: GCF_021730395.1. Taxonomy (NCBI): domain Eukaryota; kingdom Metazoa; phylum Mollusca; class Bivalvia; order Venerida; family Veneridae; genus Mercenaria; species Mercenaria mercenaria. The sequence goes on along the minus strand of NC_069378.1, from coordinate 27,358,883 downwards.
TATTTGAAATTAGCTGATTGGCTGCTAAAGACAAGTGGCTGGTTAAGTCAGGTTGAAAGTAGAACAGAAATTCAATATTTGAAATTAGCTGATTGGCTGCTTAAGGCAAGTGGCTGCTTGATACAGGTGACCACTCAAGGCAGGTTCAACTGTATATCAAAACAAAAACTGATATACCATATTGTCATTGATTACTCATTTAGTGATGCAGTTATTAAAAGATTTCAGAATTTAAAAAATGTTTATACTTCCTCTATAGGAACTTAGAAAGGAACTTGGTAAAGCAAGACTCTCACTGGATGAATGCAGACAAAAGGGAGAACAGTTAGGTACCCTTGTCGGCGATCCTGGACTCATTGAGATACGTAAAACTCTGGAAGATATCCATCATCTTGCTGATGATGTCCATGATATTGCTAAAGAAAGAGATGATGATCTTAGAGCGGCTCTAAATCATGCTGATAAATTTCAGCAGTTACAAGAGGTACGGAGACTTATATTGCATTTCGAGGGTTTAATGCAATAAGGGCGTATCTACATATAATTATTATATGTAGATACGCCCTTATTGCATTGAACGCTCTATTTGCTTTCTTTTAGATGATTTTATAGTAGGATGTTGGTCAGTATAAAATTTTAATACTTTTGGTCTGAACTGTTACATCTTTGGGATATGAATTTATGAATTTGAAAATCTTTAAAGTAATTAATATGTATATATTCATGGAATTTACTTTCATACATACAAAGTTTTGTAGTTTTGGCTGAAACATGTATTTTGTAAGGATGTTTAGTCTTAGATTTCAGATTTTAATATGGGACTGAAGCCTTCTTGTATTTCAAAAAAAAAAGTACAAAATTTTGTGGTTTTTGCTAAAACGGCTTTCGTGGGAATATGAATTTGTGGATTTAAGCTTTTGAACATGAAATGAACAAAATGTGTACTTGTTCATTGTGTTTTAATAACATCATTGGTGGATTAACCACAAAATCAACAAAATATAGTTCCATATAAATATTTATGATGTCACAATATGACAATTTGTAGATTTATTTCACTACCCTAATTTCAGTCACTGGAGGAATGGCTGCCAGTTGAAGAGCATAAGTTGGCAAATATGAAACCCATCTCCAATGACCTAGATACTCTGCAGAAACAAGTTGATGAACTAAAGGTAAACATTTTGTGACCACTTCCCATCCCTGGTTATACAATGCTACCTTCATATTTCATGCCACAGACTTGGGCAAGATTTTTAGGAAGAGATTTTTATTTTTTGCTTGCGATATAATATCAAGCAGTTTTGAGTCTTAGATCTCAATGGAGATGCAGTTTTATACCTGCTTGACCATACTTTATTGTTTTTTGCTTATGATATTTGAATTTTATTTGGTGTTAGGTAGAAAAAAGGAGCAGTTTGTTATGCTTAATGTTCTAGTTCATGTATGGTTTATGGTGAGGGTGGGAAAATTATTTAATTTAAAGAGAAATGCACATTTTTATTTCCCATTTTTTGTCTGACATAATGTGATTTCCGATTAAAAGTCACATGACAGGCTATAAATTATCATCATATTAAAGAATAAGAACTAAATGTCCATGGATTGAGGCTAAAAAAAATCCACAAATCTTGACACTGCTGTTTCACATAATTATCACCAGATTTTCCCATTTTTCACATTTTTGCTAATTGGTTTTATGTTCTGCTTATTGTTTTAGTTTTTCAAGTCCAATGTTCACCCGCATGTTACTGAAGTTCAGCAGTTGAATCAAGAGTTAGCTGCCCTTAAAGATATGTCACCTGTTGCCGCGGAAACCCTACAACGTCCAGTAGAATCTATCAATGCAAAATGGGCAGATATGGTACAAGCCATATCTGAAAGAGAGGTAGAGTTTTATTACAAAAATCGATGATTTCTCTTCAGATTTATGAAAGTTATATAAATGCAAAGTACCCCTTTTTTAATGCTTCAGTAATACAAATCGCGAAGTATTTTCCCATGTAAAACCATCCATTCTTCAAGCTGATATATTGGCAATTTAAACATGATATATATTTGCAATTTAAACATGATAATATTTGCAATATAAGCATAATGCTTCATTTTCAGTATATTTTTTCTGATGATTTATATATATAATATATTTATACAGTGTATCACGAATCCATGAATTGAACATTTTGATTTTCGAATATTTCCTGTCACAGATGTACATTGATCACTGGCTTTCATGTTCATTTTCTATAGTGTGTACTGTGCCATTAGAAATTAACCATAGAAATTCATATTAATTGGTTTTGGTATTTAGATTTCTTGTGACTGGTCATTTTGTCTTTTTTTGATGTGTTTTATAGTAGTAAAAAAATGATACATTAAAATGTGTTCATTTGGAAATGAATCATTCTTTCATTCTGTTGTGATCTTAATAACTATGATAAAACTGAGTCCCTCCGTATCATTATTATATACTCGAGGATAACTAGATTGCAATATTCTTATTCTTTCTCTAATTTAAAAAAAGACATTTAATGTTTTCTCTATTAATTGTTTATAGAAACAATTAGTAAGTATGGAACTAATTTCGAGAGGGTAGTACTTACTTCGGAGCCTATATTAATAATCACTTAATACAGTACTGACTTAAATTAGACTTAATAAAGCATTATGCAATACCCCTCTAGAAGAAAATCGACTTTTAAAATTTCTAACAAATTAGTTGTCTTAAATGAAAAATAGATGTTGTTTTCTTAGTTCCAATTAGTTTGAAATTAGATTGAAAATCTTTAGTTTCATTTGCTAACAAAATTAATGAATTCCTAGGTTTTAGATGACTATGTAGAATTACTTTGACAATCTTGTCTTTGTAACATTTAATATGTAGAAATAGAACATCAGATTTTGTAGCAAAAGTATTTCTAAAGAATTTCTGGTTTAAAGCCTTTGATATAATAACTGGAAATTAGGTTTTGGCCTAGAGCAAAGTTACTACTGTGTTAGAAGTTCCCAACGCAGTTCCTTTTGAGTTTCTGCATTGTCTGTCTTACTTGTTCGGACAAACGTTCACAGTTTATTTAACCAAAAATTGTAGCAAAATTATAGTAATTAAATTTTCTAATGGAAAAAAAACAACGTCACTATAATTTCTTTTTTACATGCCCACTGCTTATTGCTTTATTGACCTGTTTAGGAATGAATAATGAGCACTGTTGTTAAAATATGTAGCTGGTAAATTTAATTTTCTAAAGAATTTCCTCAAGTGAAAAGATTTTATTTGCATGTTGCATGCTCATTCAACTCATATTCATCACATTTAAGACAAAACCTTGTAATATGTCCCTTTTAAAGCATTTTTTTTTCACTTTGATTTACATTAGCAGTTACTATGGCAACAAAATACATCTGTGTCCTTGAAGAATATCAAAATCCTTAGTCATTAAACTAATCAACCTATCAGCAGTTTCAGACTTTATAAAAACTTTAAAGGTTGCAGACCAGTCTCAAAGGCAACATTTTCATTGGTCAGTTTTAAGACTGAACTCATAAATAACCAATCAGATGCTGCAGTTTTGAGACTGGTCTCCTAACTCGGTTTATAATCTTGGAGCCTGCTGATTGGTTGATACTGACCTCAATTTTGGAATTGACCAATGGCAAGGTTGTATTCTTAGACCGGTATCCAGACTCTTTGAAATCTTGGAGTATGTTTCCTTTTCCTGTAATTTACACTATCTGTTTCCATGGTAACTGTACACACAGAAAGTTCACAGATTAACCTCTTGTTTCTAAGGAACACTAACATCTTTTTTGAGGACTATGGTTGCTATGGTGATGTTTTTGCACTATTTAGGTTAAAGGTCACATTTCTTTGGTGAGTACAGATATTTCATGTGTCAATGCTTGTGTTTTGGAAGAAGATGTTAGATAGAAGTTTCTTTCTGTTTGCGCTATGATTTTTAGAGCTAAAAGCACTTAATGCCATGGAAAAGAGAGGGATCAGTGAAATATTATGAAGTGGATTTTTTTTGTAAATTACCTCCAACATGTAGGCAGACCCAAGTAACGTTATGATGTATTTTCTAAAAGGACCAGGTTTTTTTTGTTTTTTTTTGTTTTGTTTTTTATCTCTGGAATGAGTACAAAAAACATCTTTTTTTTTGGCACTAGCATAATTTTAGATTATAAAAAGTATCATCCATTTGGTTGTCCCAATTGCTGTTTCTTTCAAAACTGGCAACTGTTTTCAGTAAGTTAATTCAATAATGATTTTTTCAGTAAGTAGGTGGGGGTGGGGAATGGTACTCTTTATGATGGAGATGAAATCAGCCGCGCCATGAGAAAACCAACATAGTGGGTTTGCGACCAGCACGGATCCAGACCAGCCTGCGCATCCGCGCAGACTGGTCAGGATCCATGCTGTTTGCTTTCAAAGCCTATAGCAATTAGAGAAACCGTTAGCGAACAGCATGGATCCTGACCAGACTGCGCGGATGCGCAGGCTGGTCTAGATCCATGCTGGTCGCAAACCCACTATGTTGGTTTTCCCATGGCACGGCTCAAATCAGTAAAACATGAACATTGGCATAGTGGAGGTGTACCTTTTTTTAGTTTGATTTTTGTTTTGTATAATTGAGCCGCGCCATGAGAAAACCAACATAGTGGGTTTGCGACCAGCATGGATCCTGACCAGCCTGCGCATTTGCGCAGTCTGGTCAGGATCCATGCTGTTCGCTAATGGTTTCTCTAATTGCAATAGTCTTTGAAAGCAAACAGCATGGATCCTGACCAGACTGCGCGGATGCGCAGGCTGGTCTGGATCCATGCTGGTCGCAAACCCACTATGTTGGTTTTCCCATGACACGGCTTATATATTATCCCATTATTTATGAAGTACTAAATTTTTGTAGTGTGTGTCTGTGTGATTTATTTACTTGTATATATTATATTATTTGAGTTTACGTTATACCAGTACTAATTTCACATCACTTGTGTTCAACGAATGGTAACCTCATTTTCTTCACTTTTTACTGATTGCTGATCATTGTTTTAATAACAGAACAGTTGATTTTAGATGCATTGGGGTAATGCATGTTATCTTAAGAAAAATAGATCTCTTTCGGTCATTTCACTTTTTGCAAAAGTAACACTTGCCATAATAGTGATAAGAACTGAAATATGACTTGATTGGGATTCATCTCAAACTAATGCCTTCGGAAGTTTTAATGAGATAATTATACAGAAGAGGATCTGATTTCATTTACAAACTGCTGCGTCACGACACAAAACTTAAAAATCCAGATGTTGTGTGTTAAGATCTAAGGCGGAGTGTATGTTCTGTGTTGACTGACGACTGTGTGTGAAAGCATTCAGATTCTTCCTCCACCTCTGACTTATGTAGGGCAGTTTTCAGTTACTTTTGGAGAACAAACCACTGCTCGTACAGAATCCAGGAAGTCATTCTCCCTCCACATCTGATTAATGTAGGGAAGTTATCAGTTACTTGTGGAGAACACAGATCACTACTGGTAGAGGAACCAGGTACACATGTGAGGTTAACTGCCCATTGTTACATACCTGAAGAAAAAATGGCTTCAGACGAAAATCAGACAAAATAAGTAAACTGAACTTTCAAATATGTTATAAAATTGATAGACTAGGCCCTAAATATTAGGGCTGTTGTTTTTTTTAAAAAACTTTTAGAACAAAGGTTATACCATCTAACAAAACATTTTGTGGTATTCGTCATATGTTAATAAAAAGGGTGCGGGTATTTTACAGGAAAATACAGTGTGGCTAGGTTGAAGGTGTTGTAGTTTTTCGAATGACATTGCTTTTTTTCTACAAGAAAAAGCTAGGTTTTGCTTATGAAAACTGCAGAGAATAGACAAATTAGATAGTAATTCTTGCCTCTTAAAGCTGGTTTAAGAAGTCAACACGTTCTTTTTTGTTTTACGCTGTGTTATTTCAGTTTGTGCATGTAGTTTTTTTTTGTGTGATGAGGAAAATTTTTGTTGTCCTTTTCACTTGGACTGAGTATATATGATAGAAGAACTTACTTTTGATAAGTAGAAAATTACTACAAAATTAATATAGTAGGTTAAGAAATATGATAAATAGTGCATGTGCAGATTTACTTTTTTTGTATTTATCACCAATATTTAATAGAAATTATGTGCATGAAGTATTAAGATCAAACGGGGCATTTTCCCATTTTGATATTACAGTTAGAATGTTTTTTTTTATATATAATAACAAATGCAAATGTTTTTTATCTGATTTTTTGTCACAGTTATTGTTTCCAATTGTGCGTAATTCACAAAGACACATATCTATTATTGAACACGTATACTTGATCACAGTGACATAATGGTTATGAAATGATAAGGGACGTGTAACATCTTTCAGGACATCTGTATTTGACACCTATCCTAAGTACAACAACTTCATTCACCTACTTAAGTAGGCTTTGACTTTCGTTCAGTGATTTTTTATGTGCTTAGAGGATATATACACAAGTGCAACAGTTAAACTATGGTAGTGAGCTCATACTGATATTGCCCAATTTCAGAGCAAGTGCGTATTCTTGTTTGCTGGTTTGGTATTTTTTGCTGTTATCTTTAAGTCCAATTTTGGCTTTTCGTAGCAGCCAGGAAATACTGAAATCTTACAAATGGAAAACGTAATTGACCTAAAATTAGGAATTGTTGTTATGGGCTCATTACCTTTTTAATATCCCAAAATCTATTTTTTCCTTCATCTTAAACATACAGTCTCAGTGCAGTGTTTATGCTTACAGGCAAACCTTCAGGAAATGCAGTGTAAGGCTGGGGATATAGAACGAGGTATGCTTGATGTAACAAACTCACTGGAGAAAGCAATGACTGAACTGAACCTTATGGATATTGCCACCGGTGACCCCAAATGTCTGGAGAAGCATCTGAAAAAATTGAATGTAAGTACTGTAAGAATGTGGAATTTTTAGGAAAGATTTATTTTTTGCTATCAGCAACTGTCTTTGCTAAACTTGATACTCTTGAATGTGTTCTTATTGCTATAAATTACCAATAATGTTTCGTAACCAGACTTCATATCACATTGTTCCACCTGCACAAATTCCTGTTTTAGAAGTAGCAAATTACAGGCCTCGTGAAATGATCTGATTTCATGTTATAAGCCTGTTGTTTAATGTTAATATTTTAAGACAGGTTGACAACTGTTTTGTTTATAATCAATTATTCAATATCAACCCTTGATTTGTCATCACATTTACCATAGCTTTTAAGCTTTCCTAAACTGTAGACATTACTAGCGTTTAAAATTCAGTTTGGCAAGGGAAATATTTTAAAATTGCCGCTCCACATCCTGTGGTTCCAGTTTGATTATCTAGCTCAGAGGCCAATACACATTTCAGCTTGATTCTATAACAGTTTAAAGATGAGCTATGCAACATTGTTCATAATTTCTCTTTCAGCTCCTTCAGTCGGATGTGAAAGGTCAAGAGCGAGCCTCAAGAAAGCTTAATAAAGCTTTGGATGATACTCTCTCCAGGGGAGGTCAGGAAAGTCCACAGTTGAGAGGTGTTCAGGAAGAGATGAACGAAATGTTAAGAAGAGTTCAGGCTGATTCTAAAGACAAAGAGGCTAAAATGCAGGAAAAATTGAGACAGGTAATTAATATTTGGTCATAAAATGTATAACATGTACTTATAGCTGTGCCTGAAACTACATTACATTTATAGTTTTATAAGAAAGGTGAATAAAGTTTGAGTATGCAACTTATAGAAAATTCTGAGTAGTGTTCAACATACTGTGATAGATTATATGAAAAGCTTTACCAGTTATTTATGACAAAAATGTAGTCCTCTATAAGTCAGTGGTTAGTACAAGCAGCTGCTTTTCCCTATCAATACAGTCTTCCTGACTTAAACTCCATGCCATTTTTAGGTATTTATACCTTGCATTTTATACTTAACCTTAGGTTGTACTTTCCCTACAGAAAGAGTCTTTCTAACTTTAAATCCATGTCCTTTATAGTTGCTGCACATCTTGTATGTTAATTCAAACCCAACCTAAAGCCAGGATCTCACTATTTATGGAAATAGACTTTGTGACTTTAAAGCCATGTCCTTTATAAGTTGCTTCACACTTTGCATATTAAACAAACCATACCTGAGACTGGACTCTCCCTATTAAAATAGTCTTTCTGATTTTAAATCCATGTCCTTTATATGTTCTTCACACCATGCTTGTTAACTCAAATCATACCTAAGGCTGGACTCTCCCTGTTGATTAAAATAGTCTATCTGAATTTAAATCCATATCCTTCATACGTGTTTCACAACTTGTTTCACAACTTGCGTGTTAAAGAAGCAGAGGAACCTTATTGCATTGGAGTGTCTTCTCTATCTTGCACTATCCTCCAAATCCTAAAATGACTAGAATTCTTGCGGCTAAGTTGCATGTATGGGCTACCAGTCATGACTACAAATAAACTTAGATACAGTATGACATTAATCTGTCAGGAATTGTACAGTTCACTTGTCGGAAACAAATATAGATATAAAATGTAAATGAGGTTGTGGCAAGGACTTTAATTTACATTTAATTCAATTTACATTTCAATATAATGTAACTCTTGCTTTACGATAATTCCCAGGTGAAGAAATATGTCGGAGATGTGGATGACATGATACAGTGGATCAGTGATCTGAGAACCGAGCTCAAATCAAACACTCCTTTTGGTGCTTTACCCGACACTGCCAAAGAACAATTTGAAAAGTTCCAGGTATGTTAATCGGCTTTGTGTGAAATAAGAGTGCAATATTATACGACTACTAATTTCTTGTGTTGTATACTTGTTAACAAGGGCCTAAGGCCCAGAATATATTGGAGGACTAAAATGTTTAGAAGATTTTTTGTGCTAAATAGAGATTGGTTGACAACAGCTCTGTGCCTGAAACATTTAGTTGACAGTGGAATTTAAGAGAAGTATTAAATACTGTGAAAATCATTTAAATTAGCTGGCATGAAATTTCGCGCAAACATGAAAAAGGACTGTTTTGCGCGGGCTTTAATTCGCGAATTTTCAAATTAAAAAAAAAGATTAAAAATTAATAATAGCACGGTCTTAAATTCGCACATCGGTTCTAGCGCGAAATACGCGAAAATTCGTCCTACGCGAATAAAAATAATTTCACAGTATTGCATGTGTAAGAGTATTGATTGGTACTGAAGAAGATATGGCATGAATTATTTTTCTGTTTTATGTAGGAAAGACATCAAGAATTACAGAAGAGGGAAGAGCCAACTAAAGCGTTGCTTGAGAAAGGCCAAGAGTTTGTAGAGGCTTGTCCGCCAGAAGATGTTGTACAGATCTCTGACAGGTTGAAGAAACTCAAGGATCTGTGGAATGATACAAAAGATAGAGCTCAGAAAAGAAAGGTTTTTATCACTTTTATTCCTGAGGATTTCTCTCTGTATTCTGTGTGCTTTGTCTTGCTCTGTCCCTCTGGTCAGATCCCTCTGTGTCTGTACTAGTAGAGGATGAATTTGGCACCTGAGCGGCTGCCTTTGTGCTATGTAAAGTGCCTTTGAATGTGTTTTGTTTTTAAAAAGGGCGCTACCCAGTATATAAATTTGGTATAATAATAATAATAATACATGTATAAACTTCGGTTTTAACTTATTGTTATTTTTTTTTTTTTGTCATTGCTGTTGTTTCTACATTTTCCATTTTCTCTCACAATTGACCTTGACCTCCATTTCTAGGACAAGATGGATGAGCATTTACACAACATTGATGAGTTTCATGGAACACTGAAGAACTTCACTGATTGGCTGAATAATGCTGAAGTTGCCATACGTGCATTTAAATACCCTAGCAAGATTGTACATAGAGTGGTCAAACAGATGGAAGAACATAATGTAAGTACACAGGAAATGAACATCCTGGATAGAATAGTGTTTTTACAAGTGTTGTTGTTGTACCTGTCCAGAAGCAATTAAATGTATTTTAATGTGACTGTCAAATTATTTAGCTTCACAGAAGTTGAAAAAGTTTAGTAAAAACAAGAAGTTTTATTTAGTGGTTATTTATAAGAATGTATTTTGTCTTCCAGAAATTGAAAATGGAACTAGATGCCCAGATTGAAAGAATGCACACACTTGATAGGACTGGTACCTTCCTCAAATATTTCGGTCGTAAGCAGGATACCATTTATATAAAAAATCTATTGGTTGGTATCCGGCTTCGATGGAAGAAATTGTTGAGAAGAACTGATGAAAGGGGAAGGCTTTTCAAACAGGCTTACAAGGAGGATAAAAGGGTAAGTACTGTAAAATAAAATGAGCCGCACCATGAGAAAACCAACATAGTGCATTTGCGACCAGTGGGATCCAGACCAGCCTGCACATCTGCGCAGTCTGGTCAGGATCCATACTGTTAGCTTTCAAACCCTATTGCAATTAGAGAAACCGTTAGCAAATAGAATGGATCCTGACCAGACTGCGCGGATGTGCAGGCTGGTCTGGATCCATGCTGGTCGCAAATGCACTATGTTGGTTTTCTCATGGTGCGGCTCAAATATATTTTCAATGTGCCATAATTTTGCCAAATCTTAGTATTGAATACATTTGCCTTACTAATATTCTCGCAGTCTTGAAAACATTAAAAGAACTGAATTCCTTGTCATTGGTTTTCTTATTGTTTCTTACTAAAATCTGATACCTCAGGTAATTCATCATTCATCTGTAGCTATACACTATAATGATTGTAGGCCTAGAAAAAGCAAACTTTACTGGGCTGTTATACATGTACCCCGCCTACACATCTGGTTTGTTATCAGTTCTCAATTCTGTAAAATTTTAGGATGGATTAATATTTACAAGACAGTGGAAGAATCAAAATGACATGTCTGATCAGCATTTAGTAAAGGAAGTTGTATGTCCTCACCAGATTTACTTAAAGGACCACATAAAATACTTCTTATATCTTTTTGTTAAGAATTGACCTTTTACACATATTATAACTATAATATGATTTTTATTCCATACCCTTATTGGTAAAAAGTGCTTATTTTTACAACACTTGAGTTTCTTTTAGTTTACATTTGTTTTCGTTACTAATGTTACATTTATCTGCAGTTCCATGATGCTTGGAAGTCACTTTGTGATTGGCTCGATGAAAGTTCACCAAAACTTGCCAGATTTATGTCCCCTGGATATGCATCCAAACAGGATGTAGAGGAACTGAAGGTGGGTGGAGTCAAAAACAGCATGAATATTTATGAGGTTGCAGGGTATTCAATTTATATACAATGTTTATTTTGTAATTTAGACAAGTAAGCAGGTTTATATAAATTAGAAACCTTTTTTTGTGAAGCATTACTTTGGATATTAGATACTTTATGTGTGTAATTAAAGAATTCAAGTGGCATTATTGTCCTTTTCAATCATCATTGTTACTTAATTTTGTAAGATGCAATTCATTCTGCATTTAGATGTTCTAGTTAGTTTTCTGTCTAGTTAATACATTATAGTGCATATATTGTTAGGGCAAAAAGTTGTTAACTGTTTCTGAATGTCAATTCAGATAACCATGTTTTGCACTGACATGAGGTTATGTTTATGTTTACATTTGGAACACCTAAAAATGTGGAATGTTGAAAATTCTTATAGAAAATTGTTTAACTAATTGCATGACTAAAATTGACATGAAATGCTTAATTGTTATAAATGAGAAGTGTTAAGTCTTACATGTAAACATTAATGAAAATTGAATGTTTCCAAAGCGGTGCTTCACACAGCTTAAAGTACACAAAATATTGTTTAGCATGACACCCGTTTTCAGTGTATTTTTATATAAGTAACTGGCTGTGGTTATTTGACTAATTCATTTATTCTTAAATGTCATTATAACTGATTCTAATACATGCACATGTATAAACTATTCATTTTTAAGGTGCAGCTGTAGAAAAAACCTAAAAATTATTTAATCCACCAGTGCCTGTTTTGCTTTAGCTAGTTACATAAAGTGATGACATTAAGAGGGTTCAACAGAAATTTATTGTTACTCTTTCTTTATTTGATATGAGTTACGACATTTTTATGCCCCCGAAGGGAGGCATATATTTTTTGAACCGTCTGTCAGTCTGTCGGTCTGTGGGTCTGTCAGTCTGTCCGCAATTTTCGTGTCCGGTCCATATCTTTGTCATCGGTAGATGGATTTTCAAATAACTTGGCATGAATGTGTACCACAGTAAGACGACGTGTCGCGCGAAAGACCCAGGTCTGTAGCTCAAAGGTCAAGGTCACACTTAGACGTTAAAGGTCATTTTTCATGATAGTTGGGCGTGTCCGGTCCATATCTTTGTCATCCATGGATGGATTTTCAAATAACTTGGCATGAATGTGTACCACAGTAAGACGACGTGTCACGTGCAAGACCCAGGTCCGTAGCTCAAAGGTCAAGGTCACACTTAGACGTTAAAGGTCATTTTTCATGATAGTGCATTCGTGTCCGTTCCATATCTTTGTCATCCATGGATGGATTTTCAAATAACTTGGCATAAATGTGTACCACAGTAAGACGATGTGTCGTGCGCAAGACCCAGGTCCGTAGCTCAAAGGTCAAGGTCACAGACGTTAAAGGTCATATTTCAACATAGTGCATTGATGGGCGTGTCCGGTCCATATCTTTGTCATTCATGCTTGAATTTTAAAAATATTGGGCATGGATGTGTACCACAGTAAGACGACGTGTCGCGCGCAAGACCCAGGTCCGTAGGTCAAAGGTCCTAAACTCTAACATTGGCCATAACTATTCATTCAAAGTGCCATCGGGGGCATGTGTCATCCTATGGAGACAGCTCTTGTTCCATTTAGCCCTTGTTAAATTTTATGTCTAATTTTATTTTCATTTTATATTATTGACATGATCTTCCTAGTTAAGTAATAATTGAAAAGCTGAGTTTCTAGAAGCTTCCATCTTACAATTCTGAGAGCTTAAATGAAAAGCAAAAGTTAATGTTTCATATGATAATTCCAAATTTGTTCACACATCAGGTTAGTTTAGAAAAATGCCATTGACTCTTTATCATCTATTTGATAAAATCTGTAAGAACCTTTGGAGGCATAGAATGCAACCAAACAAATTATTAGTAGACACTGTTAATTTCCCCGTTCACGAGAGGTAAAGAAATGTGACATGCCCCTCATACCCTTTAGGGCTGGTTTATGTGGAACTCAGTTATATTAACAATAAAATTAGATAGATTCCTTGATTCCAAAGAACTGGAAAATGTAACAACATTGTATCCAAGTATTGGGAAATTTTACAGCCAGCACACAGCACTTGAAGACTTGAATAAGTTCAGAGTTTAGTTAACATCTATTTCTTATTCGAATTATGTCTCCCCCAGGAGACATATTGTTTTTGCCCTGTCCGTCCGTCCTTCCGTCCGTCCGTCCGTACGTCACACTTCATTTCCGAGCAATAACTGGAGAACCATTTGACCTAGAACCTTCAAACTTTATAGGGTTGTAGGGCTGCTGGAGTAGACGACCCCTATTGATTTTGGGGTCTCTCCGTCAAAGGTCAAGGTCACAGGGGCCTGAACATTGAAAACCATTTCCGATCAATAACTAGAGAACCACTTGGCCCAGAATGTTGAAACTTCATACGATGATTGGTCATGAAGAGTAGATGACCCCTATTGATTTTGGGTTCACTTCGTCAAAGGTCAAGGTCACAGGGGCCTGAACATGAAAAACCATTTCCGATCAATAACTAAAGAACCACTTGACCCAGAATGTTGAAACTTCATAGGATGATTGTACATGCAAAGTAGATGACCCCTATCGATTTTGGGGTCACTCCATCAAAGGTCAAGGTCACAGGGGCCTGAACATTGAAAACCATTTCCGGTCAGTAACTTGAAAACCACTTGACCCAGAATGATGAAACTTCATAGGATGATTGGTCATGCAGAGTAGATGACCCCTAAGGATTTTGAGGTCACTCTGTTAAAGGTCAAGGCCACAGGGGCCTGAACATGGAAAACCATTTCCAATCAATAATTTGAGAACCTCTCGACCCAGAATGTTGAAACTTCATAGGATGATTGTTCATGCAGAGTAAATGACCCCTATTGTTTTTGGGGTCACTCCGTTAAAGGTCAAGGTCACAGGGGCCTGAACATTGATAACCAGTTCCGATCAATAACTTGAGAACCACTTGACCCAGAATGTTGAAACTTCATAGGATGATTGAACATGCAGAGTAGATGACCCCTATTGATTTTGGGGTCAGTCAATTAAAGGTCAAGGTCACAGTGGCCTGTTCATGTAAAATCATTTTTTGGAAATAACTTGAGAACCACTTGACCTACAATGTTGAAACTTCATAGGATGATTGGACATGCAGAGTAGATGACCCCTATTTATTTTGAGGTCACTTGATCAAAGGTCAAGGTCACAGGAGCCTGAACAGTGACTTGAGAACCACTAGGCCAAGAGTGTTGAAATTTAGCGGGATGACTGGACATGCCAAGTAGACGATCCCTATTGCAGCCAACCATCAGTGTCTCTTTGACTTTCGCTCCTGACCCCTATTGACTTCTTGCCTATAGGACTTTGCATTGGGGGAGACATGCGCTTTTTTACAAAAGCATTTTCTAGTTTTTAATTTAAGTTAACTTGTTGAATTCATTTATTTGAGGAAGCCGTCCAGATGACCCGGGAAAGGTCGGTGTTTCTACCTAGGAGCCCGTCTATGCAAGAAATTAGAGTCTTCGTCCACCATCAAAAGGTGGTAACTCGCCATTTAAAAGAAAGTAGATCTTCCAGTTTGCATGTTTTATTAGGCATGAACCTTTCACATTTGTGTCAACAGTATCTTCTGACTGTAGTTTGCTTTATGTATACAATTCTTTGACAGGATTCCGCTACACAAGAGCTTGAGGTATTATACATTGCAATGTTTTGAACCCCTTTGTTGTTTCCTGCTAGTCTAGAATGTTGTGCTGAATGTTAACACGTGACCAAAACCAAGCTTGATTCTTTGTTCAGTCTACTGTGTTTGAGCCTTTATTCACATCCTACATTTCTCTATAGACACAAACCGAAACGTTGTTTAAATGTAACCTTCAGTTCTAATGGCATTATTCTTAAATTGATTGATATGGTGTTCCTTTATTGATTAGACTTTTCATTATCAGTAAAAAGCGTCTTTAATCAGAACTAATTACTTGCTATTTCAAGTAAAGTACATATCCGGCCTGTTCCTTCCCTCCTGCTACTTATCTTACCCCCGACTAATCTCTTTCATGTTTTAAATACCCAGGGAATCCAGCACTTCTCAACCAAAATATTGCTTATGTTTCTAAATTATGCATGTTATCATGTCCTGTTCTTCCGTCTTAGTATGATAAAGGCGTCGTTTATTTTCCCAACACGTGCAAATATCGTCTCCGTAAGCCCAAAATGCAGTAACCAACTCGCTAAGTGACAAACGTGTGTTCACAAGACCTGCTGGTGTGACCTAGCCATATGATATATCATTTTCAAAAGATACCCAAAATGAATTCATGCTTTAGCCCCTAATCACCTGATATTCCATGTGTTTGCAAATC
Organism: Mercenaria mercenaria; assembly: GCF_021730395.1. Taxonomy (NCBI): domain Eukaryota; kingdom Metazoa; phylum Mollusca; class Bivalvia; order Venerida; family Veneridae; genus Mercenaria; species Mercenaria mercenaria. Next base: position 27,343,255 of record NC_069378.1, on the reverse strand, counting down.
CTGCTTCTGTGACCTAACCTTTCAAATCATACCCAAAACGAATTCATGCTTTAGGTCTCTCATCATCTGATTTTCCATGTGTTTGCAATTCCTGCCTTTGTGACCTAACCATACTATATATTATTTTCAAAGCCTGCGTGAAACTAACTAATGCTTTAGTCCCTATATCCATTTGATATTCCAGTTATAAATTCCTTAGGAAAATTATGTGGGCGAAACTGCTACACGTTTAAACCATAAGATACTTTATTTTCAATACCTATGCAAAACTAATGTATGTTTATTTCGTTTGCCACATGATATTACAGTTTTCAAATTCTGCACGAAACTGTTATATGTAAAGTGACATAGTCTCATGACATTGCCTTTTTTTCAAGATACTACATCAATCGATCATGTAAATCAACATAACCACATTTAACTTTAGTTGATAACTTCATAACAAGACAACTTTACAACATGTACTTTCTGTCTTCAACCTCTAGAGTCTCACTGAAAATGGCTTATTATCATTTATTATTATTTACCATACTTTTACATGTATATAACCATATAACTTTCCATAAAGAAAAGATTTTATGGATAGCAAGACAATAATATTTATAAGTTTCTAATTAGGTATCTTTAGATTTCTAACAACCTATAATTTTGTATTATAAAACTCTACCAGAATGGCTACTTGGGTTTACAGAACATTTCAGAAACATTTTTCTTGATTATTTGTTATTTTATGCAATAGTGCTTTCTATTAACTTGTTGTTGGCGACGGTGTACTTTACGTTGCGTCTTTCCCATGCAAACGGACTCATCCCCTATTGCAACAAAACTGTAAAAAGGTCACTAGAGTAATGCTTGTACACCATACTTAAAAGACTCAACAAATGCTATAAACATGTTGTCATGTTCGTAAGACATGTGAAAATATTAGACAGAAAGTCAATTTATTATACCTCCATTAAGTGTGCAGATGTTCCACTTAACAACTGTAACGATGACAATGCTACATGAATAAATTATAACGACAAAAAATGCCAAATATATCTAACGGCTTTTTCCTTACCATGTCGCAGCTTTATCCCAAGGGATGTCGAATGTTCCAAGACTCTTTCACTCTATTTTAGTTTATTAACGTCTCATGTCCTTTATCAAAATAATAACCATTTTAAGTAATATTCTACATGTTCTCTTTATAATATTTGTTATTTCTATGCTAGAGTTTGCAGCATTCCAAAAGTAATATATAGACCACGGCTTATCACGTTCTGGGTTGACATTGACAAAATTTATCACATGTGTACTAATTTTGGCGTTATGATATAGCGGCACACAAGAGCAAACGATGCCAACTCGTGTCCGTTTACGCGAAATACAGTCTAACCTGTACTAACGGTCACCTCCGATCAGCGGTCACCTCCGTTCAGCGGCCATTTTATGACGCCCCCGACGGATTTTCCTCTATTTTGTCACTTTATTCAGCGGCCACCTGCCGTCCGCGGCCAGCGGCCACCGAAATTGCCTCCCGACCGCCGTATTTGACTCCTTTCAGTGGCCATTTTTCTTCCAAAACCAATTATTTTTAGGCAATAATCACAGAAGATACCCGATTTTGAGAAGCACGTGGTTGGTAAGTTTCGCCTGACTTCACCACAAGAACGACAAAATGACATGAGCTTCTCAATTAAAACTGATAACCAAAGGTGTAATCCCCTTTTGTTATGATCAAATGGCCAGTAATTATCGGTAATTAGCGTGTCACCTCGTGTCAATTTTGTTGTTCACAGTTTGACCTCGGTTAAAGATAATACTCGATAACTATTTTGTAGCATAATATTTGTGATTTTTTTTTTATACTTTTTTATACTTCTGTCATCAAAATACTAATAAATTTATACGAAATTAATTGTGTTTGAAAAAAGTATAAACCACTCTATCTTTTACGGAACGTAACGGCAATCTTAGAATTAGCGTAGATAATAAGCGCCGAGAGTAGCTTCCCTTACCAAAATGGCGAAAATGGTAAACAAACTGTTTTGAAGTTGGAAAATTGTCTGTAAAAATTTTTGTAGTAAAAAAAAACCATGCCGGAGTGTCAGATTGCTAAGAAGACCATTCGTATTGCGAAGGCAAATGCACGTCATTGTATCCTGGTAAAATAATAATGGAAAACCCAAAAAGAAATGGGCCTAAAGGCTATAGACTGGTCAGAAGTCTGAAAAATACATAATACTGGCTGCACCTCCGATCAGCGGTCACCTGGCTTAAGCGGTCAAATTGTCTGCTTCCCCTGGCTGGCTGCTTAAGACAGGTTAGACTGTATACTAGTATATTTAACTAAGTAAGATCTCGCAAAGTAAGGATTTTAAAGGAGAGCAGTCGCTACTACGTAAAAATATACTAATAACTGGTTTGTTCAAGCCCTAGATTCATACTTGTTGGTGATATTGACTGTGTTACGTTGATTTGCTGTGCATTATACTATTTTCGCTCACCCACTTACAAGTAGGCCAACAAATCACAAAAATAATTACAGCCATCATTAAATTATTCCGAAATTTATGCAGAGCTATTTTAGTCAAAAGACCATGCATGAAGTTATTTAACGGAATGATGTATTGCACAGTCTTCGTTTAACGAAGAATTGGGGCATATGGAATGGGATAATTTATTTTACAGAAACTTGCTGTAATTTTGTACAGATATTCAGGTTTCATAAGATATGGCCATATACCATAGTCAGACCTGACAACTGATAGGTCATTGCTTCGTCATTTAACTAGACTAATATAAGACAGCAACAGGTACAAGATGATCGATTAAGACCACGCTAGAGGACAATGTCTTAGTCTTGACACTAGGACGTCATCATTATCATCATAACCATCATTTTCAGTGATCGCCTGAACTCTCGAAGAGTGATCTCGTAATTTAAGTTTGACTTACCGCTAAAAGTGACTATTGAGGTTAGGTTTTGGTCGATTCTACCTAGAATCCCCTATGCCACGTAATATGTTTACCGCACGCAAGGTGCGGCAGCATTTTAGTCAACGATGTCGCCTACCCGATTATTTGTTTCTAAATTTTTCTTCGTCAGGGCTTATTCTATAACAGCGTTATTTATTTCCCACATCTTGTTATTACACGGATTTAAATGTCTTATAATTGAAGTAACCCTTAGTAATACTATTTGCTTTTCATTAAGATATTTTAATCAGGCACTGAAGAGCCTGCAGCGTTGTAAAACAGAACACACACTTACGACTATCATATAAACAGAACTTTTACGTCTCTAATCAGATGTGTACCTGATGGCACGTCTTCAACTTTATTTTTCGGCGATATATGACCATTTTGTGTCGATTCGCCGTAAAACCCAACTCACTCACTTTATTTCAAGTGACCATACTTTTCCTTCGTCCATCATACTTTTCTGTTTCAACAGTTCCTTTCACGTAAATTTCAATTTTCGGTTTACGTTTGATCTTTATCTGATCTCTGTACTTGATGTGTAATTCAAGGAGAAAAAATAATTTCAAAGAGATGATTTATATAAATCCACAGGTCATAATCCCTTGTTAAGTGACAGGCTATCAGTTGTGAAAAAAATCATAGATGGCAGGTTATTCATCCGTGAAATATGATTTTTCCCGCGTTAACTGTATGTATTTTGCTCGTTTATTCAGGCAAACAGTTTGTTTTGTTCACCCCTCCAACACTCCCACCCAGCCCGCATAGCTTAACTTACTGAAAAGTTACGGTTTTGAAAAAAAAAAGAGTTGTGAAATGAACAAAAAAAATTAGTGTGTGCTTATCGAGCTTTTGTCCTACAGTACCTAAATAATAGGACTGCAAGGGTACTGGCCGAATAACAAGTCTTGCCATTTTTCCTATACCCTTTAATACACTGTACCTGCCTATGTACCCTTTCGTACACTGTACCTGCCTGTCCCTTTTTAGCTCGACTATTCGAAGAATAGGGGAGCTATCCTACTCGCCCCGGCGTCGGCGTGAGCGTTAGCGTGAGCGTCACACAAATGTTAAAGTTTGCGTACCACCCAAAATATTTTCAAAGTCCATTGAGATATTGCTTTCATATTTTGCATACTTGTTTACCATCATAACCCCAGTCTCTAAAAAGGAGGAGGCAACTCTATCAAGCATTTTGACTGAATTATGGCCCCCTTTCGACTTAGAATAAATGTTAAAATTTGCGTACCACCCCAAATATTTTCAAAGTCCATTGAGATATTGCTTTCATATTTTGCATACTTGTTTACCATCATGACCTTAGCCTGTAAAAAGGGGGAGGCAACTCTGTCAAGCATTTTGGCTGAATTATGGCCCCTTTTCGACTTAGAATAAATGTTAAAGTTTGCGTACCACACCAAATATTTTCAAAGTTCATATGAGATATTGCTTTCATATTTTGCATACTTGTTTACCATCATGACCCAATCTGTAAAAAGGAGGAGGCAACTCTATCCAGCATTTTGACTGAATTATGGCCCCTTTTCGACTTAGAATATGCTTATTGTAATGTTAAAGTTTTACTCATAGGTTATACTATCAAGCACTGAGAATAGTCGAGCGCGCTATCCACTGACAGCTCTTGTTTCATTATTTGTTATGTCATATTGAAAGATATGTTTGCCTTCTCTGCGAAACAGCAGAGATAAAATTCAAGACATTCTTGTATATTGATCTTGTGTGCAGTGTCTGCATTTCACCAATCCATCAGTTGTATATTGCACTAAATTTGTAAGACACCATCTCTTCAGGGTTTTGTGTATTATTTTTAGCTCATCTGATTTTTTGAAAAAAAATGATGAGTTATTGTCATCACTTGAGCGGTTGTCGGCGTCGGCGTCGGCGTCGGCGTCGGCGTTGCCTGGTTAAGTTTTATGTTTAGGTCAGCTTTTCTCCTAAACTATCAAAGCTATTGCTTTGAAACTTGGAATACTTGTTCACCATCATAAGCTGACCCTGTATAGCAAGAAACATAACTCCATCTTGCTTTTTGCAAGATTAATGGCCCCTTTTGTACTTAGGAAATATCAGATTTCTTGGTTAAGTTTTATGTTTAGGTCAACTTTTCTCCTAAACTATCAAAGCTTTTGCTTTGAAACTTGGAATACTTGTTCACCATCATAAGCAGACCCTGTACATCAAGAAACATAACTCCATCTTGCTTTTTGCAAGATTTATTGCCCCTTTTGGACTTAGAAAATCAGTTTTCTTGGTTAAGTTTTATGTTTAGGTCAGCTTTTATCCTAAACTATCAAAGCTATTGCTTTAAAACTTGCAACACTTGTTCACAATCATAAGTTGACCCTGTATAGCAAGAAACATAACTCCGTCCTGCTTTTTGCAAGATTTATGGCCCCTTTTGGACTTAGAAAATATCAGATTTCTTGGTTAAGTTTTATGTTTAGGTCAACTTTTTCTCATAAACTATCAAAGCTATTGCTTTGAAACTTGCAACTCTTGTTCACCATCATAAGCTGACCCTGTACAGCAAGCAACATAACTCCATCCTGCTTTTTGCAATAATTATTGCCCCTTTTGGACTTAGAAAATCATTTTCTTGGTTGAGTATTATGTTTAAGTCAACTTTTCTCATAAACTATCAAAGCTATTGCTTTAAAACTTGCAACAGTTTTTCACCATCATAAGTGGACACTGTACATCAAGAAACATAACTCTATCCTGCTTTTTGCAAGAATGATGGCCTTTTTTAGACTTAGAAAATCATGGGTAGGACAATATTTCTATTACACAAAAAAATCAGATGAGCGTCAGCACCCGCAAGGCGGTGCTCTTGTTCGCCTCAGGAATTATATACAAACCACTTTGCCTATGCATCAACGTTACTGTGTGATACAATGAAGTAATCTTAACGCTTTGTGAACTTACGCCGTATTGGTTTATGTATACATGGTTGAATTTACATACACTGTTCATTGAAAATACACAGTTATTTTATAAACCTTGTAACACTTTTTGCGTTTTTTATGTGTGATTATTTGTAATTTTTTTCTACATCATTGGAATGATTCACGGATAAAGTATCATCAAGACCGAATTCTGTAAGTGAATCTTTTGTATTACCATTGGGAACTTCAGAATCCTGACCAGGTGGTTGAGGAGTTTCAATGGTTTTGCACTTTTTAACACTGTCGGTATGTGTATCCACATAATAGCTACGTTTGAATTTCAGCTGAATACATGTTTGACTTGTACGTTTTGATCTATGCATTTTTTGTTATTTGATAGCGTATCAGAAAAGAAGACAGCGTTTTAATTGATAATCTCAGCCATGAAGATTAGTCACTCTCTATGGAGAAAACAATGATTGATCTATCAAGGTTGAACTTGAACATGTAAAAAACTTCGGTCGACCTTTTATTGTTATAAATGAAGGTCTTCATTTCTTCCTTAAAAGTAAATTATGTGACATTTAAAGATTCATTTTGTTTGTCGTGATATTACACGTTTCCGTTGCAAACTAAGTTGTAAAGTAAACGTTTCCTTTTTATATATCTGTTGCGGCCGTTTAATACCAAATATTTAAAATTGTTTTATTCATTTTTTTCCATTTTCTGAGTTATATATGTATGTTATTACGACTGATCAATGTTTTATTTGATGATCTTTATTTCCAATTTCTTTTGTTGTTACAGATGTTTTGTTAACATTAATTTCAGGTACAGATAATGCTGTGCTTTACAAAATATCGGTACATTTATCACAAAATGTAAGCAAATTGTAGGAATTTGATACAATCTATGTTATCTTTAGGGTGATCTTTGGAGTTCAATTGATCGTAAAGCCCGATAATAAAATGTACATAATACTTCACTCATACCTTTGTCATCGAAAACTGAACCCAAACAATATGGACATCTTTATTTTGTGTTTGAATTGAATCTCTTTGAACCGGAACAAGTAATTGTCCTTCTTTAACAAGCTTTAGTCATTCCATCGATGTATGAGTACTTCATACAGCCTAACATTTATATCTTTGGAGACCGTTACATGATCTATGTCAGTTAGTATTTCATCATCCTAATATTGACAAGAGCTGGAAGATGAATTTGCCCAGAAATATACTAAACTGTTCAACAGAAGCTGACGGAATTGAAAGAAAAAACAAGGATAATATCAAATAAGAAAAGCCAAGTCCCAAGAACGCATCATTCCTCTCAGAGTGTACGGATGTGTACAACATTGACTCGGTCACAAATATATGAAGGCAAAGTATTTAACATTTAGACAACGAGGCGAATTAGCAAGTTCCATATTGTTCTAGGACAACTTTCATTTGAAAAAAGAAAATGGAAAGACCGCCTTACCCATGCATTATCCTGAGGAGCGACTCGCAGAATCTGAATACTTGGTTTCGCTGTATTTCTGTGATTCCAGCAGGTAACAAAAGTTTTGATTCGGTGTAAATGAGATGTGAAATCAGTTTTCAGTCCTGTTTGGTGCCGTTTAATCTGTACTGTGTTTGTGCAAATGGAAGATACGTAAGCGCACGAAAATTGCCAATTGTCATTATGGGTCCATTACTTTAAACCGGCTGATTGTGTACAAACCTCCCTCTCTTCATCGCATCAACCCCTTGTTGCGTTGTATATCGGGAACACGTCTTGCATCTTCCTGCAACGTTATTCGTCACAAAATGTTATTTGCTCCATAAATGACTAGGTAAATATGCATTCTCAAATTTATTTGCAATTCTGCAACATTGTTAAGAGCATAATGGTCAATAAAAAGTAGCTTATATGTTCAATTAATAATTAATTGTGACCATTAAAAATATTTTATGTCCTTATTGGAGTTCTTGCTGCTTGAGCGTCATTGTCAGAGGCGATATAAATGTTGTTCTACCGTAAGCTTGGTTTATGTGACTTTAATGGTTTATCTACGTACAAACTTTATTATTTGACAGTTTGATAAATTCTTTCGTAAAATTTACAAAATATGAATATAAAAAAGAGGTCAATGAAATTCAAAACCAACAAAGCGTAGCATTGTATCGTATAAATTTTGTGAAAGTTGATATCACTTATCAGGTTGTATTACCTTATACATTTCCTTTTCGACTTAGATATTTTTATTCAGCATGTTGATTTTTATTGAATTGAGAACAAGTTGAAATACATTCTGAAAACATCCACATTATAATATGTTAACGACAAAAGCGTAAGATAAGATTCTATTAATGGAACTGCAACCTTATTGTGTAACACTTGTGTGTTAACGTTGGGATTCGATGCAGTGCTGATAAAATAGGTAATTTTATATACTTTTCATAAACAATGCTTGCTGGAGAGTTTTCTGATTTGATTTATTATTTCCGTATCACAGATTTTCAAACTTTCAATGCATATGGCCAAATTTAGGCACCACTTTTAGTTCATTACGATATAGTATTTTACAATTATCTGTAAGAAAACAGATCAGGTGACTTTTAAATTGAAGATTTATGTCGCCCAATAAATCAATTTCTCTGTTCGTAATTATGTAATTATGTCATTTTTGGCATAAGTGTCCGCGTGGATTGCAAATTATCAATTTAGATAAAACTTCCCATTCATATTGAACTATCGGCTCGACATTTCATTCAGGAGAAATAATGAATGCCAGTATAATGTCAAAATTTGTCCTCCATCCGCATATATTACATTGCAACGTATACTTCATTTGATATTAAGTGGACATTTATGTTTTAGTTCATTTTGAGTCATATTTCAAACTTGTCACCATATACGCTCATTATTTGCAGTAATTGAAGATAATAATCACATATCGCCATAAGCATCTGTTTATCTACTGTCACGGGTATGGAACAGGGTGTAGCTTTACGCCCGATTGTATTTCTTTCTTTTGTCATCAGACACCAGATACTAATGGTGTTTGTTTTGGAAGACAAAAAAACTTACCTGTCCGAACATAGACCACCAACTGAAAATAAGCGCGTACATAGGCTGCAAATGATATTCTCTCGTTTCAACATCGTCTATATCATTTTGGTCGTTGGAACGGTCTTTAGAATATGTACTTTCTTCTGTATGTTCTAATTCGTTCAATATTGCAATGTAGAAAAGATCAGCAGAGCACTGTAATGAAAATACGTACGTGTTTTCAAGTTTTTTAAGAGTGAACATTTTTTCAGACATTTCTGACGTGATGTATCCAAACTTAGTACATTTATAATTCACATCTTTCCAAATGATTATGCATTTTTTGAACCGAGTTTATTTGCTAGTCTTTAGTTTAACTAGGTATAATTTATTTAGATTAATACACATTAGAAAGATGTGGCTCTCACAAAGTATTTATTAAGGCAGAGATATTGGTATCAAATTTCAAAGTAACTTGGTATCGGATGCATGGGAAAATTGTCTGTGTTTACCAAAAGGTCACAACTTGTGATTATTTGACGGGCATGTTTTATTTAATTTCTGCGGGAGATTAGTTAAATTACAGGTAGATTTGTAAAACATGTTGCATTTTTCACCCATAACATGTTATAATGATCTTAAATGAAAGCAATAATTTGTAAAATTCTTTATGTTGAAAATTCATACATTTTTAGAAACTGCTGTACATCAGAAATAATGCGTGTACTTTTGAGATAAGCAGTACATCTTTATTCTATGTTCTATCGCATTATTCAGTTTAGAAACATTTATTTAATTATCAAGTATGTATGAATATGGAAGCCAACAAAATTCTTGCAACCAGTGGGCAAAAAAAAAAATGTTACCCAATCAAAACCCGTCATTCCTACTTGTATGCATTGCCTGTTAAATGGCAAAAGAAAGTTTTTTGTACCTGTCGAAAACTCAGATCTGCCAGACTTTGCAACTTCTCCATTAACGTTAAAACAAGATGCACGTGTGGTAATGTTGTCAACATCGCAGCTAAAAAGCTGTTACTTTCAGTTTTTTTAGGACGTTTAGTTTCAGTCTTTTTGGACGTTTTTGAGTTTGAATATTACTAGGTTGTCTGCACAGATCTTGTCTATTACACCTAATTTCAGTTTAATCGGTATCCTGGCTTCATGAAAAACTTACCACGTTAATTTTTTGCTGACCCACTTTTATTCCTGTTTCCAGAGGTTCCAGCATCAGCTTGCCTCCAAACACCCTGCATTTTATTCGGCTTCCCGTCTTGGTCGTAATCTGAAGGACAGATGCACCAAAACCGATCCTGAGCGCGAGGAACTGCAGCAGATGCTAGATGATCTAAAAAATAAATGGAATTCTGTTCGTTCTGTGGTATCAAAGAGGTAAGATATGCCATTAGTCATATTCCATCATTGGCCTTAAGTTTATTTGCTCATCCCGAACGCGTTTATACACCAAAGTCGTGAAAATTAATACAGTAGCTGTTTATTTGCATTTAGAGGGAAACGGCATCTCTTATTTTCTCCTACTAGGTGTCTAGGTAGACCTACCTTCTGTAAATAAGTGCATTTGTATAACATGATCAAGTCCAAAACAGGGAAAAAACAGATTAGAATCGTCTCGCTTTAATGAAAATGCAGACGGCAAACACTCCCTCTTAAGTGGATACATGCGCCGGCTGGTCTACCGTCTGTTTTCGTTGCTGTATTGTTATTTCGGGAATTCTTGTGCAATAACACATTTTGAATACAAAAATATAGCAGCAGAAGCCCGGCAATTAGTTGTAAAATTGATACTTTTGAGCTGCCCCCCATACCTGTGTAAATTAATGAAGTGTGACTCATTCATCATTCGGTTTACTTCTAAAGTTACCGCCCACCGAGGATATTGGGATGAGGACAAAAGGGTTCCGTATATTAAATGTCAATCAAGAGTGACTGGTGTGTAATTGAAATTTTGTGACAAAGATTTTAAATACGGAAAACACAAGAAGTAATCTGTTTTATTTGGATTAACTGAATACAAATTCAAACTGGCGTCAGATTCAGGGACGGATATGGGCTCCGAAGAGGAGAAATGGGGCCAGTTAGCGATACCGCGTTTAATGATGATTTCACCCAGGTAAATGTGAAAGTCAGGTGGAATTTAAATGTAAACACGAGAATTTTGAAATGTGTAATTCAGTTACATTATGATGAATAATGTGTTTCTTGTGTACGGATATGTTAAAGACAACAAAAAATCCAGTTATGTCGTTGTTTCGTTAATTATTTATAGCGATCGCGGAAACACTATCCAGTGTGTATTGATCAATGGGCATCTGGCATTGTTTTTGTTTTGGTGTTTATTTACATTTTGTCTTTTCATACACCAGTTAGGACAGCATTAATGTAGATTAAAGTAGAGAATGATATTATTCTTGGTTACATATAGTTTATTTTAGCCATAACTAAATCGAGGTTTTCTCCTGAATTGGTAAGTGCTGGTAAAACTTCCAAATAGGGTGTCAGTAATGGCATCAATATAGCATTTGTTGGTGTTCTGCAAGTGAGGTTTTTTTCATAGAGCAGGCTCTAAAGCCGTCACCATAAATTCATGTAAGTTTATTGTCAGACCTGTGAACCAACTTGCATTATTAATGAATGTTGTAATGAAAGTGGTCCTGTTAAAGGGCAAACTGCATATATTATAAGAAAATAAAGAATTTTTAAGAAACTGAAATAGCAAAAAAACTGTGCCACAGCTCCAGTCTTAAAGTTATGTTAACAGGACTGAAGGGGTTTCATGATTGATTAATGAAGTAGACGAAGCTCGGGTCCTCCCAATTTGGAACTTTGTTTGCATCAAGAGAAGTAGCTGGGAATTCAAACCACTACAGCAAAGGGAAATCTTTAATTAAACCCCTGGGACTGTCAGTACTGACATGCCTTATAAGGTTTAAGCTGTCCCATGTCTAAAGCTGTTATATTTAAGAAGTGTACTGCTTTGGAATAATTTTAGTTTCTCTCCAAAATAAGACATGTATACATTTATTTTGAGGATTATAATTTTCATTTTATCAGGATTTTATCAACATTGCTTTAATCCAACAAAATATTTCCTTCTCCAGGCCTGGTAGCAAATTCAATACTCTTATCACACCTCATAATGACTTTATCACCTACTTTAACATGCTGTTTTAATCACTTATTCAGGTGTAATCTTATGTCAATAACAAATACCAGTAGGCAATTGACTTTTTGTCATTCTGTAATCAAATTGTTGATGATTCATTTCAGGTAATTTTTTTCTGTTCGTTATAATTATAGGCAACAAAGTGGGTAAAAAACATAAATTTTACCAACCTTTGAGCATTGGATTTAATTCTGTATTGTGCTGTATGGAAGATCAGTAAATATAAAAACAGATTTGTAACTGGTTGTATTTTTATATCATTTTAATCAGTGTATCTTTAAGAAGGTGATATTATTATTAAAGGGTCTCGATCCTGCCTCTTCATCATTCAGACCACATGAGATTTAGAGAGATTTCTCTCCATGATCTTATGACTGTAAGAGTTGGAGATATGTTTTATTCATAAATCGTTAATATTATATCCATGAGCAAACAAAGCATTTTAAGCCAGGCAGCTGCTATGGAAGATAGGCCTTCAAAAAAACAACATTCTAACAAAACTGCAAAATATAATGATAATTCAAATTTTAAAGAGATCCCTGTTGCAAATGTATACATTTTCATTCAGAATTTAAAACCACACATTTGAGCCGCGCCATGAGAAAACCAACATAGTGCATTTGCGACCAGCATGGATCCAGACCAGCCTGTGCATCCACGCAGTCTGGTCAGGATCCATGCGGTTCACTTTCAAAGTTTATTGCAATTAGAGAAACTGTTAGCAAACAGCATGGATCCTGGCCAGACTGAGTGGATGCGCAGGCTGGTCTGGATCCATGCTGGTCACAAATGCACAATGTTAGTTTTCTCATGGCACGGCTCATTTCATAGAGCATTTTGCATGCTTCATTTGCACAACTGCTCGAGTTGATAATCATAAGGTATTTATCTTGCCTAACAAAGATTTATGATTTGAAAGATGATTAAAAATTGTTCATTCAGAAACTTATGATTTATAGGTGCAAACATAGCCATTTGTATTCAAAATATTGTCAGATGTGTCACATAATGTTATTGCACGCAAGATTTGCATATCCTAAAATGGTATGGTTGACTATTTCAAGGGCATTGAAAATTCAACGCCGTCTGTATTACACATTCTTGTAAGAGCAGGATATGAGGGATTTAGGAAATGGTTTCTTCCTGATTCTGGTCTTTTAACCCTTACCTTGCTAAATATTTATAATGAATTTGTCCATCTTTCAATTTGGACAGTACTGTTAACTGTGAAAGGGGATGCTTTCTAAAAAAAATACTGACTGAATGGTGAACAGTGCAGATGATGAAAGCAGCAATCAATTGTGTCCAGCATGATAGGGGTTGATTTACAGATTTTATGTCTGGCCAACTGGATGCATCAACAATTTGTAGAGATTTTCTGTTGAATTTCAAGTCTTAGTCTGATTTATTACCTGCTTGTACAAATGTTACAGATAGTCCATCATAAAACTTGAATGACTTTATTGTTACAAGAATTGTTAGTAAATATTCTAAATAAAGCCACAGAATTAGAGTAAACATTGGTAAACAAAGAGAACAAACAGTGGTTATATAAAACCAGCACTGTACTGCTTGTACATATCATAAAGGGAGGTAATTCCTTTCTAAGCAAATATTGCACACATGTCAGTCTCCAGTTTTGTTATGAAGTTGGGTTTATATAGATTTTTACAGTTAGTTGTTTCCTGTAACCATAACAGCAAGTATAACTTATATAAAATTTCTTCCAAGAAATTTAGGTGTGTGTTTGGATTGTTCATGTTCATATGTTTTTCATTTTGATAAAAAATACATGTATTATAGTGTGATAGAGTTGTGTATACCTGACATAAAACCTGTGACACTACAAACAAGTGGGCTTTTTAATAAATCTGTCACATTTCTATCCAAGCAGTTGGTTGCTGTTGTAAATCTTTGGCCATTTGCTTATATAAATCATGTTGTTTTGCAATATTTAATCTGTCAAATACCAACCAGTATCATTGCTAGTGTAAATCAAGACTGGTCCCCCACATGTTTTGCTAGACAGGGGTTATGTCAGTCGAGATTTGAGATATATTGACAGGCAGTCATGTGTATTACGTCTATGTATAATATGACAACTTTCTGTCTAACGGACATTGTACCACTGACAGCTTTGATTACGCTTCATGTGATAAGGGTTAATTGGCCTTCGATCAACCTTGCTTAATTAAAGCCGAAAGAAATGGCGGAAAAAAAGACATTTTGAAGCATTCAATTAAAAAATCTGGCAAGAAAATTGGAAATCTATGTATGTTGATGATGAACTGATGTTCTGTTTATGAAAGTTTGCAAAATTTTCACCATAAAACTTGTAGTAAAAAGGTAGAAAAAAGCGAAACAAGTGCAACACATTATGGTCTTAAGAAGTGAAATTTCACAATTTTTATTGCTGTTAAATGGGGTGGAAAGCTTAAGCTTCACCAAGTTAATTGGATATGTAAGTGGTAGGGCATTAATTTAAGTCTTTAACTTAGATTATAAACCACTAAGACTAGGATTAAAATCGTTTAAGAGGTAGTTAACCTACAACTTAACAAGGTTCCTTTAGCCTGCTAAATTTCTAAAATAGACTGGTCCATCATTCAATTTGGGCAATACCATTTATTATTCGAAGGACTCTTCACTGAAAATTTACTGTCTAAATAGCGAACAATGCTGACCATGATCAGCCTGCACGGACGTGCAGGTTGATTTTGGTCTGCACTGGTCGCAAAGGCAGAACTACTTGACGCCAGCAGGTTAAAGGTTAATTTATATTTGTCAAAATTGTATTTCAGTAACAATTTGATAACAGCCGCAAATAAAAGTCTTGTTTTTAACCCCCTTACATTTAGTCATAGTAAGGTTATCTCCCTTTTTCATAAGTTGGACATTTGCATTTTTGAAGGTTTTACACGAAAAATAGGGGTTACCATACCTGAAAAGCATATTTTTTATCAAATTATCCAAATATCCTTGAGAATAATGTAAAATCATAGGTCTCGCTTTGATGTAAGATACAAATGAAATAAAAAATGCCAACATTTTAACTCTTCAGTTTTGCAGCAGAAGCTGGGTTCCAGTATATTTGGTTTGTTAGTGAACAGTAAGTTTTTGTATTTTAAATTTCCCTTTTTGCAAAGCAGTTCATCCACATGCATATGTTGGACACAATCCTCTTGTGAAGGAAGGGTTTAGTCTGGTTCTGCACTACCCCATTTACCCTTGTGCTACCTATTAAGTTTTAAGTAGTTGAGTTAAGATCAATGTTCAGTTTGTCACAGGTAGACTGAGGTAGTTTATAATGAAACTAAACTGCAAGAGGGTCCAGTCTGTGGCTACAGATAGCTTAGCAAAGTTTCAGAAGAATAAATTTGCTGCAAATATATTGCATGTATAAATAGCAGTGAATATTTGACACTCTTTTAAACATGGATGATTATGGAACTTCCTAATCGTGGGCAAATTGTAGAAAATTAAATGTCTATTTGCGAAAATGTTATTGAGATTGCGATTTCCCCATAGACCCTTTATGAAAACTTGTGCAATGTCCCAATTTTTCAAAAATCAGTCACACAACCATATATCTTTTTTATTTGCCAAATTCTCTTAGCTTGCTCTGAAGTTTAAAAAAATCAGGGTCTAAGAATTTAAAATTCTACATTGTAGACAAAAGTTTGATCTGAATGTGAAGAACCCGAACTGCCTTAAGGTAACTTCTTCCAATAAAGCAGCATTATTCGATTTTTAGCTCACCTGAGCACGAAGTGCTCAAAGGTGAGCTTTAGTGATCACCCGGCGTCCGTCGCCGTCCGTCCGTCATCAACAATTTGACTGTTAACACTCTAGAGGTCACATTTTTGGCCCAATCTTAATGAAACTTGGTCAGAATGTTACCCTCCATAAAGTCTTGGACGATTTCGATATTGGGTCATCTGGGGTCAAAAACTAGGTCACCAGGTCAAATCAAAGGAAAAGTTTGTTAACACTCTAGAGGTCACATTTTTGGCCCAATCTTAATGAAACTTAGTCAGAATGTTACCCTTAATAAAATCTTGGATGAGTTCGATATTGGGTCACCTGGGGTCAAAAACTAGGTCAACAAGTCAAATCAAAGAAAAAGCTTGTTAACACTCTAGAGGTCACAATTTTGGCCCAATCTTAACGAAACTTAGTCAGAATGTTATCCTTAAAAAAGTCTTGGACGAGTTTGATATTGGGTCATCTCGGGTCAAAAACTAGGTCACCAGGTCAAATCAAAGGAAAAGCTTGTTAACACTGTAGAGGCCGCATTTATGACTATATCTTCATGAAACTTGGTCATAATGTTAATATTGATAATCTTAAGGTCCAGTTTGAATCTGGGTCATGTAGGATTAAAAACTAGGTCACCTGGTCAAATCAAAGGAAAAGCTAGTTAACACTGTAGAGGCCACATTTATGACCTTATCTTAATGAAACTTGGTCAGAATGTTTATCTTGATGCTCTTTAGGTCAAGTTTAAATCTGGGTCAGCTGGGGTCAAAAGCTAGGTCACTAGGTTAAATCAAAGGAAAAGCTTGTTAACACTCTAGAGGCCACATTTATGACTATATCTTCATGAAACTTAGTCAGAATATTAAACTTGATGATCTTTAGGTCAAGTTCGAATCTGGGTCATGTTGGGTCAAGAATTAGGTCATGGCGGCAAATCAAAGGAAAAGCTTGTTAACACTCTAGAGGCCACATTTATGACTGTATCTTCATGGAACTTAGTCAGAATGTTAAACTTGATGATCTTTAGGTCAAGTTCAATCTGGGTCATGTTGGGTCAAAGACTAGGTCATGGGGTCAAATCAAAAGAAAAGCTAGTTAACACTGTAGAGGCCACATTTATGAACATATCTTGATGAAACTTGGTCAGAATGTTAACCTTGATGATCTTTAGGTCATTAGGTCAGGTGAGCGATACAGGGCCTTCATGGCCCTCTTGTTTACTTCAACCATGTGAATTACAGTCTTGATATTGACGACTGGAATAATATAACTTCTGCCTTATTGGGATATATAACAATGATTTATGATAGACATTTTCTTAATTAGAGATCAAAGTCAGATAAGATTTTATCAATAAAACTAGAAAACTAGGGGCTATTTCAAACTGTTTGTATCTTTATTTTACTTATTCAGTCATGATGAATGTAGTTAGCTTTGATCAAAGGTTAATTGTAGAAAAATGCATTAATTTAGGATTATTATTATTATAGTCCAGTAAGCAAAACACCTGAAGAAAAACTTCATAGATTTGCACAAAGGCAATCATTTACCATACATATGAAAATACATAGATATGTAATCTTCAAGTAAATGAAATAATTATATCAGTAAAAATGATTTATGTGTTCTTGCAAATTACTAATTTTATGTGGGAACATAATATTTGCTTACATTCTGCTTGAGTTCCCACCTGCAATTCCCATAAATTTGCTTTTTTGTGAAAAATACAGTGCATAAAATGAAAATGTATCATGTTCATGATGTACCATGCTTAATGCTACAAGACTTATCAGTTTTATCTATATTAAATTCACTGCATATTTCCTTTTTAATTTAATGCATTCTTGCATACTCTGATTGTTATACATTTTGTAGATGTAGTTTATGTCATAAAGTTTACTGAGAATACCTTTAAAATTATAAAATTTATTGCATATTCAAAAATAGTTTTGAAACAGCTTCACATAAAAAGGGGAAAAAGGTATAATTATGCAGCTTGACTCCTAGAATGGAAACATGGCCTTGAAAATGTGCAAAATGTAAACAAATGCTTTAAGATATGACTTAATCCAGACATTGAATAAAAGAATCTCTTGTTTCTTGGGCATGCTTTTACTTCAGGTTGTTGTGACATGAAGGGTTTTAAGAAATACACTGCTTGAATATTATGAAAAAAGCCTTTGAAATTCACTCTTGAAACATTTCAATAAGAGTGTTAAGACATAAATTTTATCAAAATACTTAAGGTGGAAGTTATTTACTTTAAAATGGATTTAAACTTTATGATATCAATATTGCTTAGGTTGTCCTTTCTAGACACCAGTTATATGGACTGGAGGCGGGAATATGTTTGTTCTTATGTATAAGGTACAGTCGAACTTCGATGGCTCGAACTCGAGGGTCCCGAGAAAATTAGTTCGAGTTTTCCGTTGTTCGAGCCATCCAATTGGAGGCCATTTTGAATTTGGGAATTCGAGGGCATGATGTGTTACAAACCTTACATCGTAATATATTGTCATATTGTAGCTAAATGTGAGTATGATACGATGATAAATAAAAAACGAACGCTGAAATACGCTTTATTATTTATTTTCAAACATGACATGATAAGGAAAAAAACACAAATAAAACACTAATATAATTATAAGAATTTGGTGAAGACAGCATCAAATAGAAATACATGAATAACAAACCTTTTTGAATCATAGTCCAGTACAAATATTATCAAATTTATTGCTTTCCAGTAGCCGACTTAGCTATCCCCCCGTATCCGGGTCCTTTACTAAGTTGTTCAGCCATGCTAAAGCAGTATGAAAGTTGACGTCGGATCTCCCGTTTTTATGCAGAAAAAATTAAGACAGACGTAGTATGTACATTGCTCAATCATTTTAAATAATTTTATTCGTATAAATCAAAGCCCATTAAAGCATTGCAGTGAACGAAAGTCACATTTTATAATTTGTTTGTCGTATACCGACGCTAATTACGTAAGCGTGTGAAAATTACGCACACGCCGGTTAAAGACGAATGTCAGGCAGAAGTGTGAAAAACTTTGTAAACACAAGCCATCCCGGCAAAAATTGTCTGTTCGACTGAATAGGTGTAATTATCACTGTAATTAAGCCGAGGGGACCACCAAATGAGTTCGAGAGTTCGAATTATCGAAGTTCGAGCGATCCGGGGTAGAACTATAAAGAATAAAGAAGGAATAAATTCGGGACCGGACGAAGAGTTCGAGCGATCCCGGGTGTTCGAAAGATCCGAGTTCGAGCCATTGAAGTTCAACTGTACTTGTAAAAATATTGACTTTACTGCTGTAGGCACACCTGTCTTAGGTAAATATCAAATAAAACATGCATATTTATAAGTATCGATTTGTAAGTACAGAATTAGAGAGTGGATGTGTAAATACAGAATTAGAGAGTTCCGTCCATTAAATTTTAGGATCCGGACTGCCAGTCTTTTGTCTTTTTACTAGGCAACCGGCTATACCTTTAAGTTCTAAATGAGGATAAATGTTAAAAAAAGTTGTTTGGGAAGACATTTATATTTCACCTCACCTCATTAAATTGTCCAGAGCTCACTTGTCCCTCATTGGTGTGGGTTTGAATCCTCACTTCATTAGGATTTAGAATTCTTTCATGTTTGAAAGCTGTCGAAAATTGGTATATCTGTTCAGGTGCCCATCTGTGCCCGAAATAATCTGGAAGGTTGTTGGTTATAAATGTCGTCACCTCAACGCAAGAAGTGGATAACTGCATTGACCTAAAGAAGGACTTATTCACTTTTTGCCCTAAGGTGACGATGTGCTTAGAAGGTTGTTGATTCTAACAAGCTGCCTGTCCGTGTCTGAAACTATGCTTGGAGGGGCACCTGCAGACTTCCCTGGACTTCCCCCACCATCAAGAACTAGAAATGCTGCCAATTAAAATTTATTTATTTATTTGGGTTTTTTGGCCCACCAACACAGTATAGATTATATGGCGCCAAACAGGACTACAAATTTTGGTTTCACATCTCATTTACAAGATTCTGACTATTATAGTGTCAGTGTGACTATAAGCGCCAACATGGGGATCTTTGCTTGTCAGACTGAATTGGAATTGTATATATAAAAAACAACAAAGTAAATTATATCAGTAAGTACATACATGTATAATGCTGCTTTAGCAGTCTGATCTGTTTCTGTATAAATTTATTTGAAAGATGAATTTAATTTAGCAAAATACAGCCATAGTATCAGATGTTTTGAATTGATTTAGTGGCAAGTTTCATACAAAGCATAATTAATACAAGAATGAAAAAATCATTGTCATACTTGTCAGCATTGTTAATGAGATTTGTAACAGCACACAATTAACCCTGTTTATATCCCCTTTTGCAAATTGAAAATAATTATACCTGTAGCCATATCTCCATATTATATTATAGTTTATCTCCATTGTGGAAATGATCTGAAGTTCATTCAGTTAGAATTCAGATAAAGCATTGCATATTTACGATTTTCTTGTCAGAAGTACATGTACCATATTACATAACACCGAGTTGCAAAAAAAGATTATGGGTATAAAGTCATGGGAAGTGCTTGAATATATCATGAAAAACTAAAAAAAAATTGTATTTCTGGGTCTCTAAGTGCTTCATTTTTTTCCAAATACAGCGAGATCAAATCATGAAATTTTGCCATATCTGAACCGGGTCACATTCAATCTGAAAGTGTTGCAGTTTTGTTTTTAATCTTCTGTACGAAGCTTATATGTAAACATATCACAGAAGATACGCTCTTTCATTTAAAGCCATATAAAGTTATAAAGATTGTATTAAAATGTTATTTTCGTCATACATAGTTTATTTAACGAGATTTAAATATTCTATGCAAATATGTGATTTCAGAATGAAGTGGGAATTAATGTCCCACTGGTAGAGATATTTAAATTTTGATTGATCTATTTTAACGATTTTGAAAATCCCATTTCGTAGAAAAATTAGGCCATCAGGCATTGTGCCAGGTTGAGCAAATATCGGTAAATGATGGGTTAAAATCTCTGCAAAGGAAAGTCAGCCATTGGGGTATTATATGAATATTGATGAAGACGTGGGTTTTAAACGTAATCCATGATTTGAACATGGTTGTGTAATTGGAGAGAAGAACATGTACCTGATATTGATAAACTGTTTTAACCTGAACTTAATATTATCTTGTAATATGATGTTATGGGAATTGTTTTGGAAATTAGAGATTTCATGCTTGGAAACAGCCAGTCAGATGATTGAGTTTTTAGAGCAGCCTCCAAACAGTTATATAACCTATAATACGTGGTTTAAACGCCCTACCTCACTATAGTCTCTTCCAAACTTTAAATTCTGTATTCTCGTAACAGGGTCTCAATTTGCATTACATCTTTATAGGCTGTTAGATTTGTATGAGTTCTGCAGTGGAAATATTGCACATCTGTAGGAGCGCAATATTATTCTGCAGAAAGAAAGAGTGCATTGTAGTTCTTGATGCAAATCTAATAACATTTTTATTACATACACATACTACACATTTAGTTATTATATAAATGATATAAATTTTTCTTTAGTTAAATTGAAAACACCATCTATAAAGAACTTTGACAGCATGCCTGAGACTGACACCAGAAATGGCGTCAAGCACCCGATATGAAGTTTGAACGTCAAAATGGAAAAATAATGACATTTCATTAAATGGAGTTATTATTGAGTTTGTAATAATCTCCTATATTCCAGTAATTATGTAGTACCAAGAGGCCTCCGTGGCCGAGTGATTATGGTTGCTGACTTCAAATCACTTACCTCTCATCGCTGTGGGTTCGAGCCTCACTCGGGGCATTGAATTCTACATGTGACGAAGCCATCCAGCTGGCTTACGGAAGGGGGGTGGTTCTACCCAGGTGCCCGTTCGTAATGAAATAATGCAGGGAGGGGCACCTTGGGTCTTCCTCCACCATCAAAGCTGGAAAGTCGCCATGTGACCTATGATTGTGTCAGTGCGACGTTAAAACCAACAAAATAAATAAATAAAATAGGTAGTTACAGGAATATTTAAAGTTTTTCTGTTGTGACTGTTTTTGACTGCTCAGTCTGTCTCAGCAATGACCTGGCCTATTTTAGCCACTTGTTTGAACAGAAGGCAATTTAACTATTTACTTATTTATTCGTACTATGGTGCGACATTAGGGTTCATTTTCTGACCAAACAAAATTCTGATAATATGGTGGACAGTCGGCTTTATCGAAATATGAATGGGAAAAGTGACTTTCGTTATCTGCCAATTTAGTTCAGCAATTTGCATTATATATTTGCTTTTCAAGTGATAAAGTTGTTAAACAGAACTCTAAACTTGGCAGTGTGTCATAAAATATATTTAACCTCAGTATTACAGGCAGTTCTATTTCATACTGTACTGATTTTCCTGATTAAAATTATAACTTGCATAAGTGTTCTTCGGTTTGTCCCCGACCCCCTCCCTTTAAGAACATGATTTAGGCTGTTGCCCAGCTAGGGGACCGAGCCTTTTGCAAAATGATGTTCAGATTAATATCTGTTCCTTCTTTGTATGTACCCTTACCCCGCTCTTTTCCCCACTCTTTGTTAGCTCAGGGATTGAAAAACAGATTACAGATGTAATTGAAGTTATATTCTATATTCACAAAACTTTGGCTATATAGAGACCTTAAAAATAATTTAATTTTGTAATACAAATTCAAGTCAGGCAGGCATGCATACATAAATGATGTGTACATAACAGGTGATCAGTTAGTCGAAAAAGGATATGGTGCGTGCAAGACATTAAGTATGTGTTACAAATTTTTTTTTTTAGGGAAACCAGACCTAGATACCAGTCTCCAATCCCATCCGAATTGCACTGCAGACACATGTACAATATACATGCAATTCAAGAAGCATCTGTGCAGAAGTTTTGCTACTTTTAAAAATGAAAACTTCACTGATATAATGAATCATGATGTTAGGTGACAAACTAAAATTATTTTTCTTTTTTTGTATTTCAGTCAAAACAAACTGGACGAGGCCTTGTTGACATCGGGGCGTGTTGCAGACGCCCTCAGTTCTATGCTGGAATGGCTAAGCAAGGTACAATCCAGTCTCGGAGAGGATCAGCCAATCCTCGGCGACCTTGACACAGTCAGCATGCTGATTGAACAGCATAAGGTACGTTTATTTCAGTACGATACATGGACCAAAAGATAAAGGCAGGCAGTAAACAGAGTAATAGTGGGTCTCTGGGGATATTGAAAACTGTAGCATGTTAAATTGTTATTTCATTATCTAAAGTCAGCTTACATTGAATGCTTTTTTGGGTCGTAATATAACATTCTTGGCTGTACCATTTCAAACAAACATCAATTTGCACAATTCATTAATATTCTGAATCATGTGATCTAGTCAAGTTTTCATTATAGTAAATGTATGTTATAATTGTATTGTTGCGGAATATTGCAAGGTACAAAAGAATCGTGTTATATGCGTTCATTAGATTGCATACTAAAGCAATGATATCTCTTCTGCATATAAATATACAAATCATACATGTGTATTTCAAAACATATATTTCAAAACTAAGGAAATAAAGACTAGAATATTGGAAAGCAGACGGAACGTTGAGGTACGGTATAATAAGAATAGTTTGTTAGTGACGTCTGGTTTATACAACCATGCCTGTGTTAAGCAGCCCAGCATTATTTTCCTCTTTGGATAGGACCAGTAAAAGCTCTCAATTGCCCAAAACTGTTAAAATTCCCAATTTATATGTTTTTGTGACGTTCTCCCTCAAAACTGCATATTTTTCATTACTGCCTTTTATCCACTTTTTTGTAACCTGTGTACAGTGACTCGAAAAATCTCCTATGTGACTGGTGCTGGGCCTGTTCTTGAAAAAGTTGAAAATCACTGCTCCTGAGGAGTGATAATTTATGGCTGCTTAAGTCAGGTGGAAATAATTTGGGAAGTTAACTAAACTGGTTGCTTAACACAAGTGCCTGCTTACTACAGGTGACTGTCTGCAAAGGCAGGCTCAAGCCTGTATGTCGGTAGATAATTGTGTTGCTGTAGGTACATATACTGCTTTTATAGTGCCCGCCCGTTTAGCTCAATAGGGAGAGCGTTGGTCTACGGATCGCGGGGTCGCGAGTTCCATCCTCAGGTGGGGCGTATGTTCTCCGTGACGATTTGATAAAAGACATTATGTCTGAAATCATTCATCCTCCACCTCTGATAATTCATGTGGGGAAGTTGGCAGTTACTTGCAGAGAACAGGTTTGTACTGGTACAGCTGAATCCAGGAACACTGGTTAGGTTAACTGCCTGCCGTTACATGACTGAAATACTGTTGAAAAATGGCGTTAAACCCAAAACAAACAAAACTGTTTTTGTGAAACCTAAACTGATAAAAAATTTCGTAGAGCATTTTTACAATAGTTTTATGTGGTTACAAAAAGAGCAACTTTGGTTAATATTATGCTTGCGCCTAACTGGTTGACTGGCTGAAAAAAATGGGAATCCACTTTTTCACAATGGGACTTTTACCAGTGGGAGTCAAGAACTCCAGCTCTGAAAATCTTAGTGAAACTTTATGTATTAGATAGACAGCCAATATGAAGTCCAGGCATAGGAGAACAGTAACTGCTTTTGCACTGTGATTGTCTTGGTTAGTTTGGATGCAGAGTAGATACAGAGATGGCACATTTTGTACATATCAGTTCCTAAAGACATGATGTGCTTAATTAAGCTTCAGATGATAAAAGCATATTAAAAAAAAAAGATTTTTTTTGTGAAACATACTAATTTTGCAGTGAAAGTTAAAATTTAGATGTTGTGTAATACTGTTAATGTTCACCAAATCTAGATATCATATTAGGTTGATCTGGTTTTTTTTTATCAGATTGAGGCTAGACAGTTAAAGTTTTGTATCAAACTGAAGTTATATCCAATTCAGGTTAACAATTATCCTTTTTGCCATTGAAAGCATTTTCATAGATGTTTTGATAAAGTGAAGCTGTCACACAAAAAAAGATAATTAATTCATAAAAACTTAATGTATCATTACTGCATTGTCAGCTGTTTATAGAAATACCTACAGGCTTGCTATAGATTCTGTGAAAACAGATAAATATTTCATGGTTTAGAAAAATTGTTGTTGTTTTTTTCCGCAAAGACACAAATTTGATGATTTTATATTTAAAGGAAAAGTAAATGTGGATTTTGTTTTTGTATTATTTAATAATTTCATTTATTAACCACCATGGACCTCCCCTTCCAGACCCTTGAAGAAGAGTGGCTATAATATAATTTTGCTCATTGTCAGTTGATAGACCATTTGGTTTCCAATCAATAACAAGAGAATAACGGTGGTCAAACTGGATAGAATGATTGATTGCCTTTGGACAGTAGATGATACCTGTTATTTTGAGGTTTAGTTGGTGAACAGTCAAGGTCACTGCATTTAAAATTGTATACCCACTAGCGGCTGAAAATAGGCCATCATGAGGGAGTGGGGTGTGCATGTGGCCAAGTGCATTTTACAAAGGGCTCTAGATAGCTTAAATGATTTTACAAAAACAAAAACGAAAACAAAAAACTTCATAATCGGCAGGCTTGCTTTGGATGGCAATTAAATCTAGTCTAAGGAATCATTTTTTTGAACAGGGAACAGTTTTGATTACTTTTATTGCCTAAATCTCCATAATCTATGAAGAAACAATTCAGTTTGTTGTTAACTTAGAGTCAGCAATGTACATTTGTTTATGAAATTTCTCCGTGTCGAATTAAAATTCTGTATTTTACATGGATCACACTCCAGGTCCTTTCAACTGGTAACTGTGTAAAGAGCTGTACGTCATAGTTTCTTCCATTTTGTTTTCTTTGGTATCTTTCATCATCTCTGTATTATGATTTAATGTGTAAAGCTTGCACATTTACTTGTTTCCCAAACAAAATAATATCTGACTATTTTGTAATGTTACAGGCACTGCAGCAGGAGCTGGCAGCCAGGGAGCAGACGGTCGCTGCAATGAAAGCCTCGGGTAACTTGCCGCCCATACAGATGGAGGAATTGAACAGTCTGTGGGAGGCAGTGAACATGCTGAGTGAAGTGAGGGAAGCTAAACTCAAAGAATCATTACAGCTGGTACAATTGTTTATTTTCTTTTCTACCACATCAAGAATATGTAATACCCTTATAAATGACACTCCTCCACCACCACCTCTCAGCCCCACACTTCACCATTTTAGAATATGATTACAAACCAAAATAATACCCTGCCCATAAGGGTGTGTTAAACTTCATAGTTCCCAAAAATTATTTAAATTTAAAAATATTTTGGCTTTACAAAATTTCTGATCTGCTTGAAAAATGAATATGCAGTGCACTGTTTGGGAATTGCACTCATTTGGTGGAATGTATAGCAAATGTTTAACAAAAACAAGAGATAAAAATGAAATTTAGTTTTACATTTATAAGGTATTTTAACTTCCACTTAAGGCTTTGCTACGTTTGAAAGTTGTAAATAGGAATAACGCCTTTCAAAGTTTTTTTTTGTGAAAGAGGATTGTAAGGTCTTATGCAAATTAGTATCCTTTGTGGTAAATTGTGGTAAACACTCCAGAGTTTGAATATTCTCTTGGTGTCTCTTTAAAGTCTAAACTTAATTCCATTCAGCAATTTTGCCCCCTGTCATGAGATTTAAATAGCTGTTTGTTAGTCAAGGTCAGGGAAGATCTCAAACTAGTTGTATTTTTGTTACTTTCACAGGCTGAAGAGTTCCAGGGAGTTGTCCAGGTGATGAGAGAGTTTTTACCACAAGCTGAGGCTGAACTCAAGTTCAAGTCTTTACCAGAAGATGAAGTTGCAATCATTCAGCTGATAGAAAAACATGAGGTAAATGTGGTACTATATTTATGCTGGCAAGTAATAGTAATACATTTAGTACTTGCATATACACTTTCCAACATGAGGTAGTTAGTACTTTCATAAATATAGGCCAGTATGAGGATTGAACTTGCATAAATGCAGGACCATATGGTGTTAGTACTGGTATTTGCATAAATACATTCCAACGTAAATGTTACTGCTTGCAAAATGCAGCCTAGCATGAGGTGAATACTTGCATAAATACATGCTGACTTGAGGTTAGTACTTGCATAAATACATGCCAACATAATGTTATTGCTTACAAAATGCAGGCTAGTATGAGGTTAGTACTTGCATAAGTACATGCTAGCTTGAGGTTAGTATTTGTATAAATATATGTTAGCACAAGGATCATACTTACATAAACATGCTAGTATGGGTTAGTACATTACTAAAACTGTACTGTCATGAGAAAGGTACTTGCATAATGTATGCCAACTCAATGTTCTCCTTGATTGTTACCTGAAGACAGTATGGCTTAATGTCATTCCTCCTTGACCTCTGATTCTTTTGAGGAAGTTGTTGGTTATTTACAGTTAATACTGCTAAGGGATTTTCGCCATAAATAACTGAAATGTTGACATACTTTATTCAACAAGCAAACTTGATACAGAAACACAAGATTGATGCATATACGTAGATATTGCACTGTGTAGTAAATTCTTAAAAGAACAGTATGCAAGCATAAGGTAAATATTTGCACAAGTGGTAACATATGGTAGAAACTGATGACATTCAAAATTGAGATATAAATACTTGCAAAGAGATGTCCCAAGCAATTACATGCTAGAGGTGACTTTGGGACAAAAGTCAGTTGTATTATTAATTGAAATGTCTTAAATGCATCGCTTGTTTGGTTGTGTTTTTGCTGAAAATTTATAGTTCATCAGTTGAAGATACTAAACTGCTTGTAGTGTAATATTTACCTGTTTATTAAGATGTTGTTTTTTTTTTTGTGAGCAGTGTTTTCCTTTTTTGTATACAACAGAAATTTGTTATTTCCTGATGAAAGGTTGTCTTTGTTTATTGAAGAAAAAAGTAATTCAGAATGATTCATACAGTGTTGATCTTAAGTCATGTGCAGAATTGACATACTGTTGAATAACTTTTTTCTCGCACAAAAGTTGTAGGTAGCAGTAAAAGGAACTTGTAGAGGTTTCCTTTAAACTTTAGCCTGCTGGCGGCAAGTGATCCTGCCTTCGCGACCAGTGCAGACCAAGATCAGTCTGCACGTCCGTGTAGGCTGAACATGATCGTCCGTGCAGGCTGAACATGATCTGCACTGGTCGCTATTCAATCAGTAAATTTTCAGTGAACACTCTTCAGATAACAAAATGGTTTTGCCCAAATTGAATGATGGACCAGTTGATTTTAGAAAAACTAGTATACAAAGTATCCTCTATAGAGCAGGCTGTGCTGGGAAAAAATCAGATGTACATATTGAACAGCCATTGTTTCAATGGAGATGTTAAAGATATCCAATATGCATTGTTCACAAAATTAATATTATCTTTTGATATTTACTTCAAATGTAGAAAATATTAAGCGTGTACTGTTTCAAAACACATGATACGCATAAGCATGTTTATTTCTTATTAATATAAACTATACATAGCAAGTTTTCGTTTTGCTCTTTTTTGGGGGGGTGGGGGGTATAAAATTTGTGTCTTGTATACAGTTGATTTACTAAGCATTGAATTTAAAGGGGGTAAAAATGTCATTCTGCCTTTGTAGATAGCTGCATATTTTATTTTGTAAAGCTCTTGTATTTTTGTTGTAGAAATTCCAAGCAGAGTTAAGAGATCACCAGGAAGGAGTGGATAAAATCAAATTACTAGCCGAAGAAATCTTGCTCAACTGCCATCCAAATGCCATCCGATTTGTCAAATATTATCTTACCATTACACAAACAAGATGGGATCAGGTAATTTGTCTACTTGTCATAGTGTGGGGTAATTTAAAACAAACATTTATTGATTGTTTGTACCTGTGTTTTACAGCAGTGTAAATTGAGTATCTTGTAATCAAAACTTTGAAATCATTCAGATTCGTGGGGGACTATTTTTCGTGGATTTCATGGTGGCCTCAATTCACGGAATTTAGTTCCAGTGAACAAAGAAAATGTTCCAATTATGGTATCTTTAAAATTTTAAATCCACAAAGACATGTAACCAGGAAATACCAATTTTTGCTTAAACCACGAAAATTTATGCCCACAAATTTAAATTGGTTTCACAGAATTGGATCTTGATCTTGTACAAAATTAATCAAATTGATTTAATCAGTATCTGTAAATCTAGGCTCAGCTTTTATCGTTAGGAGAAAAGATGCATGAAAAACATGTTAATCTCCTTAATTTAGATGCAATTCTGCTAAATACAATAGTCCTTGTTTGAACTTTGTTCTGGAAATATTAGAAAAACTGGTTTAAGCAGCACTAACGTTAGCTCAGTCCATGTTAATTGCACATTTCTCTTGGCCTGGATTATATGAGTTTAACACCAAAAACTAAATTTTCATACTTGGTTTTACATCATTACATATTTTATACTTTTATGTCTGAAATGTCCCTTGAATACTGTATTAGAAAAATGTTTGGACACCACTTGAACTGCTTTGTATTTTATATTGACAGTTACTACAGCGTGCAAAATCAAGGGAACACAGATTACAGGATGCATTACGGGCGATACAAGGCAACGCAGCTTTGGTGGAGGAGCTTCTGTCATGGTTGACAGATGCTCAGGTGATTCTTCTTGTTTATTTAATTGATTACTCACTGTGGGGAATCCCATGATCAAAATAATCTCTAAACCAAAGTTATATTTTGAAGAGCATGAGTAAATGTCCTGTCATGATAAGATATGAAATTTAAACATAGCCTGTCATGTGACTAATGAAAATTGTTAAATTATCATATAGTTGACAATAATGATAGATATCCTGTAATTACAAACACTAAGGAAAATAATAAGTCTCAGTTTCTTGAAATGTTCCAGATAATCAAACGGTGATTGTGATTGAAATCTGTGTAGTTTTAGGATACAGTCATGTATGTTGGCATATGATAGGCTATATTTTAAATTTACAGCAAATTTTTTTAAAGATTCTTCAATATTATCCCATATTATTCATATTTTTATTTTGGTTTAGAGATAATTTTGATCATGTGATTCCCCGCAGTGTTACTGATAAATAAAAAAATTGTTCAGTGTAATTCCATGGAAGTGCTTAACCTTTAGCCTGCTGCAGGCGAATTTAACAGCCTTTGCAAACAGCTTGGAACCAGATCAGACGCCGATTAAATCGGCGTCTGATCAGGTTCCAAGCTGTTTGCTACTCTGACAATACTTCTTCCAATTTTGGAGCAAATTGGATGAATTTTACAATTTTAGCAGACGACATTTCCAGCAGACGACAATTTATCTAGCATGCTAAAGGTTAAAGAATAGTTGACAAGCTTTTTACCACTACCAAGAGGGCGTTACTTAGTCTAGTTCTTTGCCAGAAAGAGGGCTTCCTGTGTATCAGTGCTATACAAAGGGCAAATTAAGAGATCAGGCTATCTATTCAGAAAGAGCTAGGCTAAGTAAAACAGACTTGCCTGAATCTAAAAGATTTCTGTCTGTGTCTCTGTCCCTGTCTCTCAGGTCAAATTGCTCTGTGTTTGAACTGATAAAGGACAAATTTGGTGCCCTGTGTTGCTGCCTTTGTAAAGCACCTTTGAATATGTTTATCATGAAAAGGGTGGTATATTAGTTCTGTCAAAATCTCAGCAGCTGAGCAGTTTGTTTTACATACAAAAGTCCCTGCTTCTCATTGCTTGTTAATGTAGTTTTAGGTGACCGTAATGTTTTGAGGGATCTATATGTTCGTCGAGGAAGCACTCAAGCCAAAAATCAATTTCAGGTCAATTAAATTGAAAGAGGAAAAACATATGTTTTGATCAGATTATAGGTACATAAATTTAGTATGCATTCAGTACCCTGTCCATTTTCTGTATAATAAATTTTATGAGCTCTGAATCTTCATTTTCTCATTACATGGATCAGTGATCACAAAAATTAATATGCACTTGAGATAATAGCAAGATTGAAGAATCTACATGTATGGCAAATATTGTAAAAAGAAATGCAGCCAAACTATAGAAACATGCTTGCAAAAGTCCAAAATGTGGTCTTTTACTGGCCAGATTTTTTGTTCAGGGATTGAACTACAATGCAATTCTTTAATTTAAACATTTAATTGAAAGAAGCTAATAGTGTTTATAGCCAAGTGGTAAAATGGAAATAAGTTTATCTACTTCTTATTTAGTTGCACTTAGACCTATTTTGCTCTCATCCATTGTTAGTGAGTATTAACATGTGACCTTCAGCACAGGGTTGATTGTAAGCAAGAATTGAACTTTTTCAGGACACCATAGAAGACACCTTATTGTTTTTTTGTTAATCTAAACTTTTCTTTAAATCATGTTTAATCCTGTCACTATCAGGTCTGCCTTTTTCCATGTAAACTAGACATTATGTTGTGTCTATTACAGGTGCTATTATCTACCAAAGAAAAAGATCCTATACCAGATGATGTAGGTGTTGTAGACACATTGTGTAAAGAGCATGCTGTGAGTATCTGAACATGATAAATATTTCATTCCTTTTCTACATCGAGAATTTCAAAGAGAGACACATTTAGTACTAATTTTTACCTTAAGTGTATCATAAGGCGATTGTGTCTGGAAAATCCCAATTTTTTGTCTTTCTTGCATATTTCATGAAGTGAAAATTTTCAGAAATTTTAGTAGAAGATAAATTTTTCATTCCTTTGAATACCTGTGCAAAATAGTTCATGAGATGCATAAGTTTTGCATCTTTTCTTCTTCGAGATATTTTATATTTTTTACTGCATTGTTTATTTCATGAAATCATTTTGCAACCTTTGTTCATTAGGAATTTCATGAGGAGATAAATTAATAAGCTTTGTTTTTTTTCATGAGATAATAATGTTTAATTCAGGAATTTCATGAGGATATAAACAGTAAGAATGCTGATGTTGAACGCCTTACAAAGATTTTACAACATGAACCAAAATCACCTGGTGGACCAAGAAATTTTGGAAGGTTAGTGTATAGCGTTGTATGTTGCCTGGTTTACTTTAACAAAATGCTAACTAAAATTTACCAAGTGACTGCATATTTGATAACCTCTGGAAAAAAGTAGGTCTGGTATTGTTTGTGGAGGCAGGACTGTATCTCGGCACTTGGTGTTTCAACCATTGGTTGAGTCCACAACATCACTTTTACTCTGAAAAGAAAGTTTGTGATCATTATATTGATGAATTTGTATGTATCATCATTTTCCCCCTTTTAGCTAATAAATGGTTTGTGTGATTCTAATGAAATATTAAACAAATATTTAACATGATCAGATCTGTACCATTAAGCCCAAACCCATAGGAACGGACTATTTTAGGTGCAGTGGTCACTTTTTAGTGACAACTTCTGTTAAATACTAAAATGCATTTTGATGATATCAAGGAAGTTGGTAGCTAAATTGCATAGAAGTCAATAGAATTGTGACACAAAAGAGGTATTTTAATATAATTTTTTTTTCCATTCTTCTTTTCAGCCATTCAAGATTAAATGAAATAGATGGACATAATCCTCGAGTGATAGCATTACAAAATAGGTGGAGAACTGTTTGGAGAATAAGTGTTGATAGAAAGAAAAAATTAGAAGACGCTTTAGATACATTGTTAGAAATGGAGAGTATTAAAAACTTTGACTTTGAATTGTGGAAAGCACGATATTTAAAATGGTTACAAACAAAGAAAATGAGAATAACAGATTTCTTCAGAAGGCAAGACAAAGACGGTGATGGATTTTTATCGAGGGATGAATTTGTTAATGGAATGTTACATTCAGGTAATATACTCAATGGAATTTTGGGCTTGTGTACAGGAGTTGATAAGTTTTGTATCAGAGTGGAGTAATTTTCTTAAGTCAAAGCCATTTAAGGATTGTGACACATGCGTTACTGTATTAATGGTAAAAATTGAAAATGCAATTCCCAAGAAAATGATAACAGCCTGGTATTAATGGTAAAAATTGAAAATGAAATTCCCAAGAAAATGATAACAGCCTGGTATTAATGGTAAAAATTGAAAATGAAATTCCCAAGAAAATGATAACAGCCTGGTGATAACAGCCTGGTATTAATGGTAAAAATTGAGAATGAAATTCCCAAGAAAATGATAACAGCCTGGACCGCCTCGATAGCCTAGTGGTAGAGTGTCCTCTTCAAGTGAGGGAAGTCATGGCTTCAATCCTCAGCTGCATCATTCCAAAGACATGAAAAATGGTACCAGTAGCTCACTTGCTTTGCAATCAGAATTAAAAGGGAAACTTGGCTTCTCTTATACCGTCGTGTCGATGGATTCCATTTGGAATGTGGTGTCTAGAGTGATTAATATATTAGTTGTTGAACTGGCTTCACAGTTGACCCTAAATAAATTAGCATAAACCAAAACAAATGAATACCAATTAAAATGGTTGGTTAATTTAATGAGACTATTTGTTAGACTATTTGTTATTTTGTTTCAGGTTTTAAAACAAACAAGACAGAAATGAACGCTGTCTTTGATTTGTTTGATAGAGAAAATAGAGACTTTATAGAATACCAGGAATTTATAGAGGCCATGAAGCCAAAAAGACATGTAGTTATACTGTTAACCTTACTGCTCTGATTTGCCTTTGCGACATGCAGACCAAATCAGCGCACTTTGTCAGCTGATCATGCTGCATGTCGTATTCTATAATTTTCGTGCCCATTGAATAATAAAGTTTGCCAATGAATACGGACAGTCATTTAGAATTTAGCAGGGTAAAGGTTAATACCCTACTGTAATAGTGTATTAGAAAAATAGGCATTTCAGATACACCTGCATTCTAGTCTTACATTTTTGCTCACAAAATTAAATTTGTAATGAATATTTCTTGATTGAAATCTTAAAGTTTACTTAGGAAGTAAACCATTCCATTAAAGCGACATTAAACATTTAATATATGAGCCGTGCCATGGGAAAACCAACATAGTGGGTATGCGACCAGCATGGATCCAGACCAGCCTGCGCATCCGTGCAGTCTGGTCAGGCTCCATGCTGTTCGCTAACAGTTTCTCCAATTCCAATAGGCTTTATAAGCGAACAGCATGGAGCCTGACCAGACTGCGCGGATGCGCAGGCTGGTCTGGATCCATGCTGGTCGCATACCCACTATGTTGGTTTTCTCATGGCACGGCTCATATGTTATTAAAATATACCAGTACATATGTAACTATAATTAATAAATATAAATAAAATTACATGAAAATGTTTTATGGCCAATTTTCATTCCTAAAAATGAATGAATACCCTACCTGTCATTTCCTTTATAGGACAAACTCAGCAAGTTCTGGACTGGTCAGCAGCAGTTACAACAAGTGATTGAGAAATGTTAGCCGATATTTAGGACTAAACATTTGCGACCATAAATGCAAATTTGGTATCACATCTGCATGTAGTAAATGTTGTTTGTGAGATTTAACTTTGTTAACGCTACATTTATTTTACAGCAAAAGGAAAGATTAAAAGGTGGGAACAAGATGATGTCAGATACTGAACTTATTCACGATGAAATTGACCGAGA
The DNA here is from genome assembly GCF_021730395.1 of Mercenaria mercenaria. Taxonomy (NCBI): domain Eukaryota; kingdom Metazoa; phylum Mollusca; class Bivalvia; order Venerida; family Veneridae; genus Mercenaria; species Mercenaria mercenaria. Next base: position 27,308,781 of record NC_069378.1, on the reverse strand, counting down.
GGTGGCACTTTGTACATGTAGAAGCCCTCTGCGTGTGGAAATGGTGGACGAGTGTAAATATAGGGTAAATCTTAAAACAAAACAGATATGTTCTTATCTAAATGAAAGGTGCCAAAGTTACGATAACACCACTTTCCGATAATGTGCTGCTGTTTTGAAGATAAACATTTAGTCAACAGAAACGTTCTTAGATGAGGTTGCAGTTGTTTTGTGGTAAACAAAATGACTTGGAAACAGATTCTTATGTGAGATGCCACAAAATACGTGCAGTTTACATAAAAAAGACTTGTCAATGAATGGACAGGAAATGATATTTAATATAATACATTTCATGGATTTGTCATATTCTGTCAATCATTTTGCATGTACTTCGAAGAAGAAAATTCTTTAATACTATTCTTTACCAATATTCACATTTTACAGTGTTTTAATTTTTTCTTTCATATAATGTTATTGAGGAAATTAATCTGAAATGAGCAACAAATTGCTCGAAAGTAGCTGTAAAATAAGTAAGTTTAAACTAAAACTTTAAAGAAATTTAGTACATAAACATTGACAACGCTGGTGTTTCAATTTTTAGTTTGGAGAAAAAAGTACGATTAGATTAGTGCGATTTTTGAACAGTTGTGTTATGGTACGAGTTGGAGGAGGATGGATAACTCTAGATGAATTTTTAGAAACTAATGACCCTTGTAGAGGTAAGTTATCTCCCTTGGCATTAGATTTTGTTTAATTTGTGTATATTTGTATAAAGTACTGTAAACAAGAAGAAAAATGTTTTTGCTGTGGAAACGTAAGGTGAAAGCAAATAACCAAAATAATAGGGTTGGAGTTATGATGTTATATTGTATTTAGTAAAGTAGAGGTTAACAATGACACTATGTCAAGAAATTATTAATTTACTTTAGTCATCCAGTAAGTTTAAGGTAGAGCACAAGGCTAAAACTTCAGTACAAGCGTACCTTGGTTCTAGTTGCTGTCGAGGTATATGTTCTACATTACAACTGACATGACATTATGGTGAATAGTAATTTATTGTTCTCTTCTGATTAATCAGAGGATGCAGTCTGCACAGTTAGCAGGGAGAGAGCAGTTCTACATATAGTAGGATCATGATATCGATCCCTGGGTAAAAGTTAAAAGACATTGTGTCTAATATCATTTGGCCTCCATCTCTGGTTTTTGTTGACTGGATGTCAGTTACTTGCAGAGAAGTGGTTAGTACTGATACAGAATCCAGGAACACCAGCTAGGTTAACAGCCTGTCATCACATAACAGAAATCATGTTGAAAAAGTGTGGTGTAAACCCAAAACAGTTTATCAATGAATGTGTAAATTCATAAGTTACTATAATATAATAATACTTGAAATAACAGCTTGAATTTTATTTTTTATATCATTTCTTTTAATATTTGAAGAATATGGAATGCAAGAAAAAGAATCTATTACTGGTTGTAGGTGTGGATGGAAATATCTGACTTTCAGGCAGCTGTTTTGCTGTAACTCTGCAGAGCCTCGTTACCATTTAAACAGTTGCCATCAGTCAGCACACCTTCGACAAGTGAAAGATTCTTGTAATCTGCATATGCATGAAATACTGTTGAAAAAAGTGCATTAAACTCAGTTATGCACTTAATAATGACTTAGCACAGTTTAGTCTTGTGAATGAGTAGACATTCATTCAGGTGTAAATTACGGTACATCAAACAAAATTAGACAATAAATTAATTGTTACAAACAGCTATTTACAAGAACTTAGGTTTGAATAATACTTAGTAATTTGATCAAGAAAAAAATAAATGAAATTTATTGTTTTGTAGCTATAGAAAAAAGGGTTAGCAATATAAGGGCATTAAATAATGTTCTGGAAAACCATTTCTATGGAAGTAAGTACAGAAAGTTTTTCGAAAGAATGAGGTTTTTAGCTTTCTTGGGTCTGACAGAGTATAGGACTGTGGTGTCCTTTTGCATGCTATTTTTTCCTTTCCTCTGAAAAGAGGGTAGATTACGTTGCTTCATTTGTTCTTCTGTCAATCCATTTTGGTGAACAGTTTGTAGTTTGGCATTATTACAGGTCAGTCGTTCTCACATGATTTTTTTTAGCTTTTTGAAAAAATATTTTGTTTGTTTAAATGTAGGTGTAATTCTTACAACCTATTCTTAAATTTCTGTTCTGGTGCAAGAACTCCCTTCTCTCTCATTTTTTTTTTTTGCATTTTTTTCCCCAGATAAATTGTAAGCTCAATTGTCTTTTGATCTTTATCTTAGATATTGATAGGAATGCAAGACAGTGGTTAGATTATTTTTATATTGTCAAAATGATGACATTTCTGTTCAAGGACTTTTACCGACTAAAATTCAAAGATTAATACTTACATTGTTTTTCAAAATTGTCATGTGGTAATGAAGAGGATCATACAGGATGCTTGCTGCAGTACGCATTGCTGGCAAAGACTGGTGAAAGTTTCAGCCACAGTTGTTTTGCCTGATAAAGGGGCATCCCTGCCTATGAGGCACTCAAAAGTCACATGACCTGATGTGAAAAATGTCAGAAAAGTAAAAATTGATTTTAGCCAATCAGAGCGATTGTTACATTGAGGGAAAATGTTACTTAGACTGGTGCTACTTGAAAGCTGTTATGACTGGTTATCATTATGTCTCCCCAGGAGACATATTGTTTTTGCCCTGTCCGTCCGTCCGTACGTCACACTTCATTTCCGAGCAATAACTGGAGAACTATTTGACCTAGAACCTTGAAACTTCATAGGGTTGTAGGGCTGCTGGAGTAGACGACCCCTATTGTTTTTGGGGTCACTCCGTCAAAGGTCAAGGTCACAGGGGCCTGAACATTGAAAACCATTTCCGATCAATAACTAGAGAACCACTTGACCCAGAATGTTGAAACTTCATAGGATGATTGGTCATGAAGAGTAGATGACCCCTATTGATTTTGGGGTCACTCCTTCAAAGGTCAAGGTCACAGGGGCCTGAACATTGAAAACCATTTCTGATCAATAACTAGAGAACCACTTGACCCAGAATGTTGAAACTTCATAGGATGATTGATCATGAAGAGTAGATGACCCCTATTGATTTTGGGGTCACTCATTCAAAGGTCAAGGTCACAGGGGCCTGAACATTGAAAACCATTTCCGATCAATAACTAGAGAACCACTTGACCCAGAATGTTGAAACTTCATAGGATGATTGGTCATGCAAAGTAGATGACCCCTATCAATTTTGGGGTCACTCCATTAAAGGTCAAGGTCACAGGCGCCTGAACATTGAAAACCATTTCCGGTCAGTAACTCGAGAACCACTTGACCCAGAATGTTGAAACTTAATAGGATGATTGGTCATGCAGAGTAGATGACCCCTAACGATTTTGGTGTCACTCTGTGAAAGGTCAAGGTCACAGGGGCCTAAACATTGAAAACCATTTCTGGTCAGTAACTTGAGAACCACTTGACCCAGAATGATGAAACTTCATAGGATGATTGGTCATGCAGAGTAGATGACCCCTAACGATTTTAGGGTCACTCTGTTAAAGGTCAAGGCCACAGGGGCCTGAACATTGAAAACCATTTCCAATCAATAACTTGAGAACCTCTCGACCTAGAATGTTGAAACTTCATAGGATGATTGTTCATGCAGAGTAAATGAACCCAATTGTTTTTGGGGTCACTCTGTTAAAGGTCAAGGTCACAGGGGCCTGAACATTGATAACCAGTTCCGATCAATAACTTGAGAACCACTTGACCCAGAATGTTGAAACTTCATAGGATGATTGAACATGCTGAGTAGATGACCCCTATTGATTTTGGGGTCAGTCTATTAAAGGTCAGGGTCACAGTGGCCTGTGCATGTAAAATCATTTTTTGGTCACAGGAGCCTGAACAGTGACTTGAGAACCACTAGGCCAAGAGTGTTGAAATTTAGCTGGATGACTGGACATGCCAAGTAGATGATCCCTATTGCAGCTAACCATCAGTGTCTCTTTGACTTTCGCTCCTGACCCCTATTGACTTCTTGCCTATAGGACTTTGCACTGGGGGAGACATGCGCTTTTTTACAAAAGCATTTTCTAGTTCTTTTAGATTTTAAATAGTTCCATATTTGTGAGCAGGAAATTATGAGAAATTTGTGTTAAAAGAGCATTGTAGAAACTTTTAGACATGGTAAATAAACTGTGATTGAAAACTGAAAGCCAGACAATAGAGTGGAGCCTAAAATGTTATTTTTTTACTACAAGGTGGGCTTACTAAACGGTTGCTGGACAATTCATTACAAGATAAGGAAAATGTGTTCAAAGATTCAACATTTATACTTAATGGTAACATAATGCAAAATTTCAGTTCTTTGTTTTAGAGGCATAATACAGAACGGGACCTTTTTGTATACTGTTAAAAGTTTGTAATCTGCAAGTTCTGTAAAACACAAATGAAAGTTGAAAAGCTGAGCTTTTAGCAAACATTGTGTTTTGCTATATAATTAATTTTATGCGTGAAAGTAATCAGATTTTATGCAGAAAGGCTTTAAAGATTTACTTTCTGTCTAGAAATTTAAAAACAAAAACCAGCAAAATAATTGTTTTTTTTTTTTTATTTTTTTTTGCTGTTCCCTTAAAGGTCCCTGCTGTATGTACAATTGTTCCTTCGTCTGTTTTTGGTGGCTGGTCGACACTAACGTCACACATTTTTTGTCTCTAACTTTTTTAAACAGCACGAGGGAGAACAAATTTTGATCTCAGGAAGACACTAGGTGGCGCTGAAACACCGACATCACCGAACGGAAATTCCACATTCCGTTCGCGTAGCGGGAGCGGGACTTATGGGTATAAATCACGACAAAATGACACGGGTTATGCGTCATCGATATCATCAGGTTTGTTTGTTTACCATAACAACCTCGTAATCGTATCCAGGCAACCATGGTAACCAGTTGTAATAGCGACAAGAAATATTTTTGTTATAAACAGATTTTAAATTTATCCCTAATTAACTTTAAAGAAAAGTAAACTTTTGAAAGAGCTTAAAGTGTAGGTGCTTTAGCATCAGCCTTAGATTTAGCGATCTTGCTAGATAGAGATTTTTGAAATTTGCGTTTTGATTTTTACAGAGTTATATTAAATTTGTTGTATGCTAGTGGCAGGCATATGCTCTTCAAGTAGTTTTTGTTTGATCTCGATTTGGGAAGGAAAAGGCTCAGTTTAAAAGAGCAGAAACACTACTATATGAAAATAAAATCAGGGTTGAGAGACAAATTTGTGCGCATTACGTATGCATGAATACGGTAGTTCGATATCTGATTGCTAGCATGCAATACTTTTTTTATATCACTCTGAGTTGTATACTAACATTTTTGCTGAATTTTGTTACTTTTGAACTAAATGCATACTGGTGCAGGTGTTTGTTGGCATTTAAACATTTTGGTTGTGGGTAGAACATTTTCAAAGTATGTATTGTATATTTTGTAACTTATTCATTTTAAGCCATAATATTAACTCAACTGTTTCAATAAATTTTTGAAATAGTTTGCTTTTGTATCAGAAGTAAGAGTAACAAAAAAATGATAAATTTAGATGGATTATTGAGCCTGGTTTAAATGAAGGTTTTAAGAATTTTAGATTAGATGCATTAAAACTAACTACTATCTTTTATTAACTTAATAGTATGATCAGTGTTTTATCTGAACATTTTTTTATTTATAGTAGGGGTCTTTGTGACCAAAATGGTTGCTGACTTCAAATCACTTGCCCCTCACAGCTGTAGGCTCAAAACTTAGCTTTGCATGGTGAATTCTTTCATGTGAGGAAACCATCCAGCTGGCTTACAGAAGCTCAGTGGTTCTACCAAGGTGCCTGCTCGTGTCTGAAATAATTCACGGAGGGGCAAAAAAGCCGGAAAGTGGCCATGTGGCCTCTAATTGTGTTTATGTGATGTTAAACTCCTCGAAAACAAAATATATTTTACTTACTGTGACTTTTAATAATCTAATCATTGAACAATTAAAGTATTTTATAATCCATACGCCTAAAGTAAGACAACACATACAATGCAGCCTAGAAATAATTACAAAAAAACAACAACATTATAAAATGTAAAAGAACATTCAATATTTTACAATTTTTAAAGAATGCTTCCTTAGCTGCCACTATGCTTAAGCAGTCAAAGTTTTAAGTTGCAATTTTTCATATCCTCTATTGGTTAACCTCTGCTAAGAAGCCACATGTAATAATAGGGCAGTTTTAATTGTTCCCTTAAATGGATGTTTATGACTGGTTTAAAAGACTTAAAATAAGGTCTACTTGATGTGAAATGCAGAAGTAAAGACACTTTTGTAAATTTTAATATATTTTCAACCTTTCCACACAGTAAGAAAAGACGAAAACTATGTATTTTATGTATATTTTAAAGTTTATTCCAAATTATTTCCTTTGTTAGTAAGATACCTCCTTCAGTCATGGATAAATAACAACTATGCTAATGTTGACTACTGGACCTGCGGTATTTTGATATTGTAAAAAAGATATATTGCTGCTTTTAACCCTTAACATGCTGGTCACGATTGATTCGGCCTTTGCAACCAGTGCAGATCATGATCAGCCTGCACATCCATGCAGTCTGATCATAACCTTCACTGTTTATCATTCAATCAGTATCTTTTTGGTATGCATCCCTTTTAACAGTTAATGGTTCTGTCCAAATTGAAAGACGGACAAGTTCATTATAGAAATTTAGCAGGATAAGGGTTAAACACCTTATAATTTTTCTTTTGGAATATCCAAAGCATGAAATGATTTTCATTTTTTGTTACAGTTGGTAGTAAGACCATTATATGAGCCATGCCATGAGAAAACCAACATAGTGGGTTTGCGACCAGCATGGATCCAGACCAGCCTGCGCATCCACGCAGTCTGGTCAGGATCCATGCTGTTTGATAACAGTTTCTCTAATGCCAATAGGCTTTGAAAGCAAACAGCATGGATCCTGACCAGACTGCGCGGATGCGCAGGCTGATCTGGATCCATGCTGGTCGCAAACCCACTATGTTGGTTTTCTCATGGCGCGGCTCAATTATATGTTATTTAGTCACAGTGCATGAAATATCACGTCAGAAAAAAAATAATAAAAATTTAAAAATTCATTCAGCTGGCAAAGAAAAAATATCAAAACTGTTTGCTTTTCCTGTTAGGCTAAGTGATGAATTTATTCCAACTGTTCCACGTTTGGTTAGTGATGACTTTATTTCAACAGTTTCAGTTTTACAATGTTTTCTGTTCAAGTATTATATAGAAAATGGTATCTGTTAGGGTTTTATTTCATTTCTTTTTCAAAAATGTCAAAACTGTTGTATTTACTAAGGTCATTCATTTTGCTTTTTCACAAAAGACATAGAATTGATGCATGATTAAGTTATCGTACCCTGATCACTGGTAATAATGGCAATGTTATAACAGGATAGATGAATAAGTTTATCTTTATTTTGCTTAGTATTTTTCGGTTCTGTTGCTGTTTAGCATAGAAAAAACACATTATAAAACTAATAATAAAATTTGTAACAGTACTGTCCAAGCTTTTCACAAATTCAGTACATGTTAAACTAAAGTTAATTACTTATAATTTCATTCAGTGGGCCTCCCATGGCCAAGTGGTTTAGGTCGTGACTTCAAATCACTTGCCCTCATTGATTGTGGTTCAAGCTTCACTTAGGTGTAGAATTCTTCATGTGAGGAAGCCATCCAGCTGGCTTACGGAAGTGTCGTGTGGTTCTACCCAGGTGCCCGCTTGTGATGAAATAATGCATGAAGAGGCACCTGGGGGTCTTCCTTCACAATCAAAGCTGGAAAGTCGCCATATGACCTGTAATTGTGTTGGTGTGACGTTAAACCCAACACAATAAAATAAATAAATATAATTTCATCTATATACCATAAAAAAGTAAAATCTTCATAAAGCAAATATAAGGCCTCAGTGGCAGAGTGGCTAAGGTCGCTGACTCTGAAAATACTTACCCGGCACCGCTATTGGTTTGAAACCCTGCTTTAGGTGTAGGATTCTTTCATGTGGCTTATAGAAGGTTGGCGGTCCTACCAAGGAGCCCACCATTTCCTAAAATAATGCCCGGAGGATTACGTGGGATCTTCTTCCACATTCAAAAGCTTGAAAGTCACCTATAATTGTGTCAGTGTTTTGTTAAAACCAACAAAAATCCTCTTTAAGCATACGTTTTTTTAAAGAAGACTGAGATGACAAAGTAGATTTTTTTTTGTAAAAAAGTACATAATATAAAATGCACTAAAATAAAAAATTATTGCTTTTACATTAATGAAAATATATGTAGGCAGTAATAATTATCTCTTGCAAGTTGCAAAAAATTTATAAATTAGCTAGTTGCTTTTTTATTCGTATAATTATTTTAGTACTCGGTTAGGGCATGGTGTAAAAAAAGGCTCACTTGCAAAAATTCATCCAAATATAAAAAAAAAAAAGACAAAATGCTTCACTTAACCTTAACTGTATATATGAGCCGCGCCATGAGAAAACCAACATAGTGGGTTTGCGACCAGCATGGATCCAGACCAGCCTGCGCATCCGCGCAGTCTGGTCAGGCTCCATGCTGTTCGCTAACAGTTTCTCCAATTCCAGTAGGCTTTAAAAGCGAACAGCATGGAGCCTGACCAAGCTGCGGGGATGCGCAGGCTGGTCTGGATCCATGCTGGTCGCAAACCCACTATGTTGGTTTTCTCATGGCATGGCTCATATGTGTATATATATATATATCATAATTATAAACCTTATTCATTCAGATCACGTGTTTGGTTCTCACTATATCTAGAAATATGATCATAGCACAAAGTCACGATATTTATTTTAGCGGGAAGTTCCGGCGACAGTTCATTACGACGTAGTAAACAGATGACGACATCAATGGTAAACCTGTCCGGCAATTCAAACAGTAAATTTGTGAACTCGTTACGAAAACATCCCGATTTTGGTACGTTGTTCATAAAGTGGACCTCAGTTTTCTAACATATTTTTCCAACTCTGTTTAGGAAATGGCTCTTGATTTAATAAGAGTTTATTCTGAAGGATTTATTTACAGTCAGCAGGAGCTCAGTAGATAGGTAGTGTTAAAGGTAAGTTTTTTCATGGTCCTTAATCGTAATTTCTACTCTACCCGCTCTGTCCAGCCTGGTTAGTTCAGTAGGTAGAATAATAGAATACGGATTAAAGGTTGTGAGGTTTGATCCCAGGCCAAGGTGTTTGTTCTATGTGACTGTTTGACAGAAGACAGTGCTTGATATGATATATCCACCTTCAAACTCAGGTGGGGAAGTTGTCTGTTACTTGCTGTGAAGTTCGTGCTGGTACAGAATCCAGAAACACTGGAGAGGTTAGCTAATTGCTGTTATGTATCTGAAATACAGTTGAAGCACTACACCAAATAAGACGGGCATCCTACTCGGTGTTGAGAATCTCCGACAACAAAATGGGGTTATATTTAAGTTCTCTCCCTTTGCATTGCATTCATATATTTTCTCACTTGGGATTTGAGCAATGACATAATATCTAAAGGTATTTGAGCTCTGCTTTAGTTATATATGAAGATGTTGTCAAAAATAGTGGGGAAAGATATCACGATGGATTTCTGAGTAAGAAATCACATGGATTGTGATTGCTTGGTAAGAATTCACATGAAGATGGTGTTAAACAGCTCAGTACAGACAGGTAAATATATCACACGATCCAGACATTAATCAGAGATGCGTTTGGAAGTAGGTAAGTATTTTGGTTTAGAGGGAGGCTCACCTTAGTCACTGATATAAAACTTTGGAATACAGATAAAGGTGACCGCTAAGGTTCAACTGTATAAAACCTTCACGCTCCATCAGGTTAGTATTGTATCCAATGCTAATATATAAAAGGAAGAAAAAAGTTCCATCACGTTCCATTCTGTACAGAAGAGAACTCATTTTATGTAGAATGAAGTTATAGTTCGGTCTTTCATTGCACATGCTTATAGTTTAGAAAAATATCCTCATGTATTCAGTGGTTTGAGGTTGTACCGTAAGAGAAGTATATCCAGATTGCAAATTCAAGAATTCCCGAATTTTTACAGTATTTTCATGTTTGTGAAGTTGTAGACAAAATTGTACTATACAACAGTTGTAGATTTTCCTATCTGCTATTTCAAAATCAGTGATATACAGTTATTCTGTTATATTTATTTTGTTGTATTAACTTCATTTTGTTGTGCTATTTATCACCAGTTTGCTAACAGAATTTTCTTTTTTCTGCAATGGTACTTTTTATATGCATATATGGGCGTGGAAAAATAGTAATCATCTAGTTTTTTTTTTTTACTATAGATATAGTTGATTTTATAAAAGACATTTAGACAAAAAAAAATAAGTCTTGTAAAATAATTTTTGGTAAAAGCTTATATTTGATTAATTGTAATTGTTGTGTGCAGGTTTTAACTCAATAATTTGTGGTTTCTTTCAAGACTTATTTTATAAAATTATGTAATTGGTCAAGAAATTGTTTTTTCCTTAATTCAGTGTTAGAAAAATAAAAATTCTTGTTCGAAAATTATTGCACTAAAAGTACCAATGCAGAGAATATGTTTGAAGTGACTAGTAAGCACAGAGCAGTTTGACACATCTTGTCTTCTTTTCTGACACTTTTAGCATTGTTTATGGAAAATTGTGTTGTATTTCATAGATATATTTTTTTAAGATACTGGCTCTAAGGTTATGAAATGTTTGGGATACCACTCTGAGAAAGCAGTCTGATTGCTTTTGTCCTGAAAACATTTTAAATATCTTCAGATTTGTAAATTGCAGTGAAAATTTAACAACATGCTTTTTAGACTAGACCATGTTTTGAACTGGCTCGCCAGTTTTCTTTTGGAATTTGAAAATTACAATGTAGTTAGAAAAACAGTGTTAACTCCTACTTACAGAAAATTAGTAGTCGGCATTTTCAGATTCCAAAGATGTGTATTGTAGCTAGTGTGAAATCAGTTAGCTGCATGGTTTGATATATGATTTATATTTATGTAATATGTAGAATGTACTCTTTCATTTTCCTTCATATCTTTGCATTTTATGCTTGTTTTCTCTTATTCTCCTCTTATATTTAATAATCATATATATTAATTTTGTATATTAGTATGATTTTATTTTTGGATTTATGAAGTCTGTATTGTTAACAAGCTTGTTTTTTGTCCCTACTTTCATCAGGTTCATCCGGAAGCTTGTCCCGTTCAAAGCGTCTGAGCAGTTCATCATCAAATATCACCACTCCAACAAAACCACGCACGCCTTCAACCAGTACGGGTACACCACGTTACATGAGCCCGCGACAACCATTCGGGCGCTCCACAACACCAACGCCATCAACAGCATTTGGGCGATCAACTACCCCGACACCTCCAAGGTCATCTTTATCAACTCCACGTTTATCTTCGACGCCAAAAGCAGCACCAACAAGATCTGGTCGACAAACACCAACAGGTAGAACTACACCAACACCAAGCGGTCGAACAACACCGACCATGGCAAATGGACCTAGACGTCTCCCAACTACGCCAAAAACACCAAAAGTGTAGCGTCAGATATGTAACTGATATTATTCTAGAATGTTCATGTTCCAATAGTGCCAGTATAAACCCTTGTTACTGAAATACATGTGGTTAACATACATTTTTAAAAGTCATTCAAGTGAGCTTGGTGCGCCAGTGAAGTTCCTGGTATGTACATATGAATTCCAAATGGATTTTTAAGCTTTTTACGGAGCTGCGAATAATGATACAGACGATAATGTTTTTAAAATGGGTATTTTATTTCTGATTGGGCATTCCATTGTTAAAATGCCAGTTGAAGCTAGCAAAGGTTTAGGTTATAGTTGATAAATAGAGAAAATGGAGTTACACATTTCAGAATGTTAAAGATATACAGTATCATGGTTAATCTCTCGTAGGTTATACAACTACAACCTGTACCTGTGCTGTTGGTAACAAATGATAGACGTTTGGATTGAGAAAATAATGTGTTTATTTAAAGATATCAACATTTTTACCAGCTGGACTGACAGTGGCACATAGTAGGAAAAACATACACAAATACTTAACTATGGTCCCTGGAAATATATTATAATGTTTTGAAATAGGCAGTTACCTTTTGATGCAGAAAATGCTAGTTAAGTGTGATTTACATCTTTATATACAGACTGCTGGTCGTCTGAAAAGAATGACTTGGTTATGTCCTCATTTTATACATTCCAAAAAATTGTATACCATTCCAGAGCTTTGTATATTGTGATAACCAGTCAATTTTATTTGTAATTATTTATTTTTTGGCATATGAGCCGTGCCATGAGAAAACCAACATAGTGGGTGTGCGACCAGCATGGATCCAGACCAGCCTGCACATCCGCGCAGTCTGGTCAGGCTCCATGCTGTTCGCTTTTAAAGCCTATTGGAATTGGAGAAACTGTTAGCGAACAGCATGGATCCTGACCAGACTGCGCGGATGCGCAGGCTGGTCTGGATCCATGTTGGTCGCAAAGCCACTATGTTGATTTTCTCATGGCACGGCTCATATATCTAATATATATATGTATACATGTGGAAGGTTGTTCAAGAAAAATTGTCTCAGATGTTTGTAGGTTTGGTAATAATCCTGTGAATTTATTTATTGAAACATATCAGAAATTTTATATATCAAAATATATAGGAATGTTTTAAGTTATTTTTTCCACAAATTTGTGACTGCCATTTAGCAATTATCTGTTGTTATTTTTAGAAGGTAGGAACAGCAGTTGTACATGTTTGGGAAATATAAGGTACATGTACAAGATTTGTAACATACATTTCTTACACGACTATTAAAGTTAGGTTTTCTAACAAGTTTGCGTATGCATTTTTATTTTTGCACGGTAACTAATTTTAGAATTCCTTAATCAAGGTTTCAATTGTTAATTGAGATAGCTATTCTAAAAATGTCTGATTTGTCTTACCAGCCCTTTTGATTACAGTGGAGGCTTCCTTTTCACAAGAAGGAAGAGTTCATTTCAGAAATAAAGGGTTGACAGGATCAGAGTGTGTCATTTTAAAGTTCTTGTAAATATGTAAATTATATAATTAGGAGTAGGTTCAAGAAGAAGCTGTATATAGCTTAGGAGTGTAGCTTCCAAGGTGATTTTAAACAGCAAAACAGAGTCTTTTTTGCCTTAGTATGCAAACTTTGTACATATTTTACACAATATTGTCAATTGATATTATACATTTTTGTCATTTCACTGTTAAGTCATCCGTCATTTTCATATGCACGTTATTTTTAAAACATATCAAAACTTTTATATTCTTTGCCATATTCCACTCCAGTTATTTCAGTATACACTGAAGTTCACCATTTTAAGGCTGTAAGACTTAAAACATTTACTTGCCTCCAGTAAGGAAAATTTTGAAGACTGGGTTTTGAATCTGTTGTTTCCTGTAGTATACAGTTGAAGATTAAACAGTATTTTTGTTGTTCAATGACTTGAGTAACAATCAAAGGAAAACACAAGCCAGTTCTAACTGGTTTATTTTCGTATTGATAGAAGTAACAAGTACTAGTATATGTACTGATTTTCTGTTGTTTACCTTAGCAATTACATTGATATGGAAATTGAAACTTTTACCTATTAAAAAAAACAGTAAAACTTCAATGGCTCCAAGTTTCAAGGGGATGAATTGTGCAAAATGTTCAAACTGTCTTAAATTTTGAGTATATTTAAACTACAAGGAAAATGGTTAGTGTTCCCATGAATTATTCATTCATATGATTTTTTTATGTAAGCCCATTTGCCCAAACTGGAGCCATTGAGGCTTGAGCGAGCTGGGTTTCACTGTATATGTATCAAATGTTTTTAACAAGTTCTTAATTTACATAAAATAAGTGGTCCATATTTCATTATCTATATTTTCAAGAAAATGATATTGAGGTTTATATTCTTGGATCAGGACATTAGAATTTATCATGGTTTAAAGAAAAAATAGCTCATATGGAGGAAAGTTGCCTTAAAATCTGTTGCTCACCTTACAATTTCCATACTGTTTCATTTAGAAATACTTTACACATGCTTTTTACTATGTATACTGTTAAATATTGTTACACATACACTAAATCTCTTCAGAGCAGAGACGAAAATACAATTTCACTGTGATACTTTAATAGGTTGTTCATTTTATAAGATTGAGTTTTATTCAGACCTGGTTGTAGACAATTGGTTTATGTAATTCTTTGTAGAAATTGTGGAAAAAAAAATTGTGATCTCTGCGCTTGACTATGCATACAGTTGGATTTGTACATGCCATACAAGAAATACACTATATAATGTTCTGTTTGATAAATTGACACAAATTGAAAAATTAGGCACTGGTTTTTACTGTAGATGTTTAATGCGTTAAAATGTAAATGACCTGATAATTTTGAGACATGCATAAATATATAATTTATTAATAAGGTTTGATTGTTTCAGGCAATAGTATGTTTTAATGTAACAGAATGCGATAAAACTGTGACAAAACTGCATGCAAGTCTGATTTGCACATGTGCTAGTCTTGACTAATCAGATTAGGCATGTGCTAGTCTTGACCAATCAGACTACACATGTGCTAGTCTTGACCAATCAGATTACGCATGTGCTAGTCTTGACCAATCAGATTAGGCATGTGCTTGTCTTGACCAATCAGATTACACGTCTGCTAGTCTCGACCAATCAGATTACACTTGTACTTTGATCTTTCTATTGCTTTTATCGTTCATTTTTTGACCACTGTTGATTGTAAGGTCTCTCTGTGAGCATATATATGCCTTGTTGTTACACAATATGCTGGTATCTTTTAAATCACAACATAATCTCACATATATATGTCAGAACTATATTTATTTGGTTCCATGTTGAACCAAACTTAACATATCGTATTTTAGGAATAGGGAAACAGCATAAATTATTGGCTGTTTTTGTATACAAAATGTTAATAAAATGTATACAAATTTATACCTTTGTTTCTTGTCTGTTTAAGATTTGTTGGGTTCTGTTAGGCGGAAGGGGCGGGGCAGCAGTGCTTGTAGAACTTTTTATATGTATACACATAACTTGAATAAAATAACTTGAATATAAATCCAATGACACCGAACAAAGTATATGTATGAACACCCTTTCCTGTATAACATTAATTGAAAGAAACTATCGTCCTTATTAACTGCACTATATAAAGTATTTGGAAAGCTATCCTACTCTAGGTGGCGTCCGCGTCGGCAACAATCCTGCGCCCCACCTTGGTTATTTTTATGCCCCCGAAGGTGTGCATATTAAAATCGCACTGTCCGTCCGTGCGTCCGGTAAATTCTTGTCCGGGCTGTAACTCTTCCATCCATTAAGGGATTTTGAAATAACTTGGCATAAATGTTCACCATAATGAGACGACGTGTCATGCGCAAGAACCAGACCCCTAGCTCCAAGGTCAGGGTCACACTTAGAGGTAAAATGTTAACGTGGTCTGTTCTGTGTCCGGTCCATAACTCTGCCATCTATGAAGGGATTTTGAAACAACTTGGCAGAAATGTTTACCATAATGAGACGACCTGTCGTGCGCAAGACCCAGACCCTAGCTCCAAGGTCAAGGTCACACGTACAAGTCAAAGGTTCGTGTCCGGTCCATAACTCTGCCATTCATTAAGGGATTTTGAAATGACTTTGCATAAATGTTCCTCATAATGAGATGACATGTCATGAGCAAGACCCCGACCCCTAGCTCCAAGGTCAAGGTCACACTTAGAGGTCAAAGGTTTACATGGTCTGTTTCTTGTCCGGTCCATAACTCTGCCATTGATGAAGGGATGTTGAAATTACTTGGCATAAATGTTCCCTATAATGAGATGAGGTGTCATGTGCAAAACCCAGACCTCTAGCTTCAAGGTCAAGGTCACACTTAGAAGTCAAAGGTGTTTCTTGTCTGGTCCATAACTCTGCCATTTATCAAGGGCTTTGAAAATAATTTGACACAAATGTTAACCATATTGAGAAGATGTGTCACACTTATGACCGAGGCCTCTTGGGTCAAGGTCACAAAATGATACGTGTTTTTTTGCGCATACAACTGTGGCATTCTTGGGCCTACTTCGGGGGCATTTGTCACCAATAGTGACAGCTCTTGTTTATGCACATTTTCTATTTCTCTATAATTAAAAGATCGATTTGTTTCAAACATAACATAGTTATTCCTCATCATCACCCAAATTGTATGGAATAAGGGCCATGACTCTGGCACCAATATTACATTAAATTTCCGCCCCCCCGTTTTATCTTAGAATTTCAGGTTTAAAATTTTAGTGTAACTACTAAATGACTTTGAAATAGCTTTCCATAACTAACATAATATGACCCAAGGTCCATTACTCTTGCACCAATTTTTCAAGAATTATACCCTTTTTTACTTGTTTAAATGTTGAGGTTTTCACTAAATTTCTGTTGTTACCAAAGAAATTTAATTCACACTTAAAATAGTTATTCCACATCATCATCCACATCACATGACAAAAGTCATAAGTTTTGAACCAACTTTTCTTGAATTTTCCCCGTTTTTACTTAGAATTTCAGGCTAAAGTTTTGGTGCTTTCACTCTGTAATTACTTGATGGATTTGCTTGAAACTTGTAATATTTATTATACATCGTCATCACCAACATCATATGTCACTATTTCTTCCGCTACTTAAATCCAAGAAAAACCTGCAGAATGGGTGTAATGTCACTATTTATTCGGCTACTTTAATCCAAGAAAAACATGCAGAATGGGTGTAATGTCACTATTTCTTCCGCTACTTTAATCCGAGAGCAACCCAATATAGGGTGTGTAATGTCACTACTTAATGCGCTACTTTATTACAAGAACAGCCAGCAGAGGTTGTGTAATGTCACTATTTCTCCGCTGATAACCTGCAGAGTGGGTGTAATGTCATTATTTCCTCCGCTTCTTTAATCTAAAAACAACCTAAAGAAAGTGTGTAATGTCACGATTTGTCCTGCAATGCACGCAATAAGACGGTTTTCTGTTTATACCGCAATGATGGCATGTTTTGCAGATCGTGTGTATTTGTTAGGAGATTGCTACGACGCAAATGAAAGTCGCAGAATTACAGAGAATTCGTTCGGAATTTAATATTCGGACTAAGATTCCTTCTAATTGTTAAGACCTTAAGACAGATTTTAGGCCTATGCAAGCTATATTCATGCATATTCACTTTGATATCTAGGTATTTAATCAAAAAGCTCTTCATGAAACGGTTTTGTTACTCGTGTAGAGTATGTTGCTATAATTACAGGAGTTTTGAAATATTTTACAAGAACACATATTGTATCTAACAGTATACGAAATCAAGTACTTCCAAATTTCTAGTTGTGAAGTTACATCACCCAGCGTGTGCCTTGATTTTAAAAACTGTTGCCATCTAAAACATCTGTATTTGTTAAAAGTGTTTTCCTATTCCGCTAGTTGTTAGAGAAGAGTATCCCATATATCGTGTAGAGATAGTCGTAGATCAAAAACCATTGTTTTAAGCTAATCCGTCCCATGAAAACGTTGAAAGCTGTATGTAATAGGTTTATTATTATTTGAGCCGCGTCATGAGAAAACAAACATAGTGCGTTTGCGACCAGCATGGATCCAGACCAGCCTGCGCATCCGCGCAGTCTGGTCAGGATCCATGCTGTTCGCTTTCAAAGCCTGTTGTAATTAGAGAAACCATTAGGGGACAGCATGGATCCTGACCAGACTGCGCGGATGCTGGTCGCAAACGCACTATGTTGGTTTTCTAATGACGCGGCTCATTTATCTGTGACATCTACCGGACAGCGTTAACGGACATCCGACTGAGAACATTTCTTTCAATCCGTTCGTTTTCATTCGGCGAATGCGCTTCTTCTCGGGCAATGACCGTTAAATCCGGGAGAACGTTTAGAGCATGTACAAAACTTTGGAACAGACTCAACCGGACAAAGGCGCCAGCTGAATGTACGGTAGCTTTACGCCCAGGTGGAAGTCACGTACCTGGGAGATAGTATGGGTCCACGAGACATATATACAATAGTAATAAATTGCAATGATAATGTTTTCTGAGAGAAAACAAAATGCCAAAAAGTCATTTTGAAAATATTTGCCCCTGTGATAATCAGCCATTAGCAAGGTGAAAATCAGCATTTTGACATGTACATTGCTTACAGGTCTACATCAATGATCAATTTATTATTTTAAACCTTCAATCCCTACCTCCCCTCCCCCCCCCCCCCCCCCCCCCCCCCCACCCCCACAAAAAAAAAAATAAAAGATTCTATTGCTAGTCATAAATGACTGATTACTATTAATAATTGGTTACATTCGCTCGGGATTTAGGGATTATAAAATACTTCTGTTACTGTCACTTGTTTTAAACAACGAAAAGAACGAGAGCAAATGTTTGAAACCATCACCGTTGTTTTTGTAAATAAACATTTTCAGTGTGTCTATTGATTACTGGACCTCTGGGCAGCCATACACGGGTTACCGGACACCTAGCAATTGCCTATTAAATTAAACAAGATATCAAGATATGATAAATCATATAAATTTATTACACTATTCATCAATCATTTGCATGATTACCAGGCGAGCTTAGAGAATAGGCTAGGAGTCCGTTCACCGGATAGCTAGAACACAGACAATGCGTCCGGTTACCGGGCGGCTAGTCATTTCTCTTATAAACAAAACGAGGCTATCTCTCATTCTTGCATGCCACGGCTGAGGACATTCTGGAATTTGTGGACCTTCATTAACACATCATGGAGTGTCATGTTAGAGTCCTCGTGCGTATCAATCGGCCTTGATCCAGACTGATCAGCTAAATGTCAATCTGAACATCTATGCATGTGTACACAACAGAAGAAGGATAAGGGGATAGCAGAGATAGTGTTAGCTTGGCTGAGCCAGGAAAGGCGGCCGCAGGACCCGTTTTGTCAGTCGGGTGACCAGTACAAACACCTACAGAACGATTCTTCAGTTTTTCATGCGTTCCACTTTCGTTCTGTTACTCGAGATGTCTGTTTCAGGTAGCGGTTCCGTAAAATGACAATCGGCATTTTCCGTTTATTTTCGTATTTCTCCGTATGCGATTTCGGCATTCTCCGGTTATCATGAAAAGCAATATCTATCATGGCCGAAGAATTCCGAAGTCGCATACCGGCGGAGGATACGTAACTACACGGAAATAGTCGATTGTCATTACGGGTCCATCATACCTTAATAATCGTTTATCTTCTTGTACATTTCCAGTAGTCGCGCGCTCATCGGCGATCGCAAGAGCATCGAGCCGCAGCGAGGACGACAAGCGTCTTTCCACGATTTTTCTATCGGTGTGACGTTCGTTTTGCCTTATATTAAGATATGACAGCTCAGAAATAAATGCTATTTTTGTGCGTATGTTACGGGTATAAACCGCATTGGGACTTCTTGAAAATCCATGAATCGCGCTCAATGATTTGCAAGAAGTGCCATTGTGGTCTATACCTGTATAAACGCACAAAATAGCATTAACCCTTATTATGCTGGACACGATTGATTCTGCCTTTGCGACCAGTGTAGATCATTATCAGCCTGCACATCCGTGCAGTTTGATCATGATCTGCACTGTTCGCCGTTCAGTCAGTAACTTTTTTTTTTGTAAGCACCCCTTTTAGTAGTTAATGGTACTGTCCAATTTGAATGACGGACAAGTTCATTAAAGAAATTTAGCAGGGTAAGGGATAAATACTTACATTGGCATTTTTACAGTAGTCTGCTACAAAAATAAGTAGTTTCGTTTACAGGAGTATCAGAAAATCAAAAGGAATGTGAAGATATCGATCTTTTAAACATCCAAATAAAACAGTCAAAAGACCCGCCGACGTTCAACTGATAAAAATACAACTCCTGGTTTTTGTTTAAATTCTTTAAAATATAGTCGTGCCGATTCAGTTGTGATCTCTACCGTCAGAAATAGTTGTATTTGCTATAATCTTATGGTTGTTGTTGCTCTTATCGCAATTCTGGTATCCCTATTTTGAAAGAAATTTTCAAACTTAATTTCTCTAATAACAAAAAAATAAAATAATAGACAACTATACTCTATACAACGTTTCGGCTTTATTCGCCTTTATCAAGTATAAATGTTCTGATATGTGTCGTGCCGATTCAGAAACATAAAATGCTTCTCAGTTTCCGGTCACTTGCAATGTAATTTAAACAACGAAAAGAACGAGAGCAAATGTTTGTAATCATCACATGACATGTTCTAAAACATCGTGTCATTCTTGCCATAATAGAAATCCCAATAAGGTTTATACCCGTATTTTCGCACAAAAAAATCGGATAAATGAACATGGTCGAAATGTGATAGTTACGCCACATCTAAGAAAATTTGACCCGCACCATGAGAAAACCAACATAGTGCGTTTGTGGCCAGCATGGATCCAGACAAGCCTGCGCATCCGCGCAGTCTGGTCAGGATCCATGCTGTTCGCCTTCAAAGCCTACTGTAATTAGAGGAACCGTTAGCGAACAGCATGGATCCTGACCAGACTGCACGGATGCGCAGGCTGGTCTGGATCCATGCTGGTCGCAAGCCCACTATGTTGGTTTTCTCATGACGAGGTTCATTTATACTTGATAAAGGCGAATAAAGCCGAAACGTTGTATAGAATAGAGTTGTTTATTACCAGTATTTATTTATATCACCAATCCCTTTAGATTTTATACTTACTTATGTTCTAATAACGTCAGATTGCGCATGCAGTCTCGCTGAAAGGGCCATTTTTGATATCAATACACCAATGTTATTTATAATGAATGTATTTTCAATATTCCCAATAAGCTGTAACAGAAGTGCTGATCGCTTATCTGGAGTCACATTAATATTAAATACGTTTTTGCATAACAACATCGCATGTCCATAATGACCTTAGTAATTATATTAATAAATCTATATTAGCGATATTATATTAACGGATATATGGACGCTGTATTAGTTGCTATGGTGAGGCAATGTACACATGGCGATTAATTAACAGTTTTTTGTTTGTGTGTGTGTGCGTGCGTGCGTGCGTGCGTGTGATTGTGTTTCTCAATTCATGTCATGTCGTTGAAATAATTTTTTTAGAATACTTTGTTTGTACAAATATTTTGCAACTGTGTTACATATAAGAATATAGAAGTTCGTGGAATTTTGTTATAAAATGAACATTAAACGTAAAATTTGAAATTGACCAATTTTGTTTCCTGCGCACAGCGGTAATTTGTTGATGTCTGAAATCCTTGAATTTTAAATATTATTCAAAGTATGAAATCCTTGAATTTACAAATATCATTTGACATCTGAAATCCTTGAATTTTGTACAAAATATCATTTGACATCTGAAATCCTTGAATTTTGTACAAAATATCATTTGACGTCTGAAATCCTTAAATTTTGTACAAAATGTAGGGATAACGCATGTTTTTTCTTGTTATAACATCTGCAGATTCCCGAGGGATTGGTTGGTACCCGAGCCCATTAGGGCGAGGGTACCAACGTATCCCGAGGGATTCTGCAAATGTTATAACACGAAATGAACATGCGCTAACGCTATTCTAGCATAAAACGCGTGAAAACTGATAAATGGATACAACGTCATTAATTTTCCACGAAATGCGCGGGAATGTCTGAGTTGTTTTTTTACGTTGACGTCATTTCGTTTTGAATTATCCGTTTTGGGGCCGAATGACGTTTACGCTTTGCCACGGAACGCGCATATATAAAAAGGTGTTATAACAGCACGCGTGCGCGAGAATCTCTCTGTTTACACACGTTTTCTGTCCTGTTAAAACACCCCCGAAAAGTGACAAGAACAGCAGTTTTATGCTAGAATATAATTTGACGTCTGAAATCCTTCCATTTTGAACAAATATCATTTGACGCCTGAAATCCTTGAATTGCGAAAAAAAAATCATTTGACGTCTGAAATCCTTGAATTTTGAACAAATATCAGTTGATGTCTGAAATCCTTGAATTGCGAAAAAAAAATCATTTAACGTCTGAAATCCTAGAATTGCGTACGTCTGAGATCCTTGAATTTTGAACAGGTGTCAATTGATGTGTGAAATCCTTGAATTGCGAAAAGAAAATCATTTAAGGTATTAGGCCCCTAATAGTAATGTTTAAAAAAAGGCATTTGCTTGGTATATTCTTACAGTTGACCGTGGTTCGCACTTTGTTGCAAATTTTTAAAAACTTTTACCGTGCCGTTTTTTATAAATTTTGTGTAATTAATGGTATTTCCTCAAGCTCAAGTAGAGACACATTTCAAAGAGTCGGCCTTTATCCAAAACGTTTGCAGAGAACTCATAATACCATTATTATTTATGAAATAATCATCAAACTATAGGAAAACAATTATAAAGCTAAAAAATAAAAATGTTAGTATCATTTTTTCTATGGTGCCTCAAGTAAACGGATTTAATGAGACAGAATTCTATCTCCAACATTGAAAAATTAAGGTCAAATCCTGCGGGTCTGTTTTGAATTTTGCTTACTTCATTCAAAAATAACTGTGGGGCAGAAGTAAAACCTACCTATATTTCTTCCACAATATGTAATCTAAAGAATGAAGGCAAAATAGAGAACTTTTACCGCACGTAACTCAGTATTTTTAAAGATGTCTAACTCTACCCCTTCTGTTTCAGAGGTAAATTTACTTTGAACAACAAGAAATCACTTATCAAATGATTATTGTCCTATTTTGTACAATAAATCAATAACAAGTCTTAAAAGAAGTAAAAACTTACAAGAAAAAAAGAAAAATAAGGAAAAAAAATTTTTGTCCCAGTGGGGCTTGAACCTACGCCCCCCTGAAAATTGCAGTCAAAGTAGGCTTATGGTAGGAATTGAATACTCTTCAAAAAGGAGATACTCTATTATGGGCCTAATACCTTAACGTCTAAAATCATTGAATTGCGTACGTCTGAAATCCTTGAATTTTGAAAAATATCTTTTCTTACGTCTGAAACACTTAAATTTTGAACAAATATCATTTGACATATGAAATCCTTGATTTTTTAAAAATCTTTTTACGTCTAAAATCCTTGAATTTTGAACAAAAATCAGTTGACGCTTGAAATCCTTGAAGTTTGAACAAATATCATAAACAGACATCTTTTTCCGCACAGTTGTCAATGTTTCCCGTTACCAAAGAATATTATTTCTTATGTATTGAGTGACTACATGCACTTGGAAATTAGCTCTTTAAATGACAAAAAATGCACAGGAAGATATTGAATATATACTAGTAGTTTCAGATGACACTTTAAAAATAAATATGTATTAAAATATGCATTTAAAATGAAATTATAATGGTTGTTTATCAAAGAGTATATATTGTATATTTCACGGTATGGTTCCTGAAATAAAAGGTCATAAATTAATTAGGAAGGCAATCAGCCATGAACGGAATTAGCACTTTCTAAGTATATATTATTCTTTCTTACAACCTACAAGACAATTTTAGAACGATAGTTCAAAGGACATAGTTCACTTAGTTCACATTCTATGGCCTACATTAATTAGAACATTTTTTAATTTGTTATAATAAATATACATTGTTTGCTACCAGAATGTTTATCCTGTTTAGTGAATTTTATTTTATAGAAACAAATTTATTTTTTTATCAAAATATGTCACTGAATATTTCTGGAATCACTCATTTTTTGAGAAAAATGGGCGTACTTTGGTCAAATATGTCACATATGAATGTTTTAGTGTGCGTTTTAGTAGTGAGCACACTTAAGGACCACAAAAATATTTTGACCATTGGTCCAGCTTCCTTCACAGAATGTATGGTCAGTTTTTAATATGGTTGACAGCTGTGATCATATTGAAAATTTCAGATTTCTTTAAAAAAAATCGAGTTAAAAGCTGAAGGTTTCGCCTACCCTTAAATTTAAAAATATTTTCAATTACGTCGGATATTTTCTGTGATAATGAATAAATTGTAAAATTGTAAAATATCCCATGCACTTTGATAAAACAATACTTCTTGATAAAAGAAAACTTAGGCAAAAGTGAACCTTCTCCAAAGTTTAACGATAATTTTCCGATAGGAAATGTTGTAATTTATTTTGCTAAAATACTGTTCATTTATCCATAGTTAGCGATAAATATATATAAAGATAATACGTTTGAATAACAACATGTCCGAAACATTGCGGAATGATACTTATGTCACTTGGGTAATGATTACATTTTACTCGGAGTTTATCATAGACTCCTTGTGTAAAATCTCAAACTTTAAATTAAAATCAAACCATTAAATCCATATAATATTTCAATGAAACTTCGAAGTTTTGTAGTTTGTAGCATCACCTGGGGCATGTGAAGTCAAAACTCTTATTTGACTTCTGAAATAGTGCGCTATTTGCTTCTAAAATCACTATATGTTCATTGTAAAAATACTTCGTTTTATCCAAGTGGAAACTGGCAGGTACTTATAAATGCAGCGCTCTGATTGGTCAGTTAGAACTCCTGATGTCATGATAAAGTTATGAATGCCAATACAAAAATATTCTATTACATAAAACATCATTACAATGTTTATAGTAACATATTATTGCACTATTTATTTGAACTGTCAAAACGTGTATCTGGCTTTCCTGTTTGTCTTATATACGTAGGTGGGCCGGTGGTCTAGTGGCAACACATTTGACTGCCAATCCAGAGGTCCGGGGTTCGAATCCCGGTCTAGTAACTGGACATTTCTGAGATGCTCTTGAGTGTCTCCCACCTGACTAAGAGGCCTGTACTGGTTCTTCCCAGGAAAGACGGCTTCGCGTGTATCGGTGCTATACACCGGACACGTTAAAAGAACCAGACTGCATTGTCTATTCGCAAAGAACTAGGCTAAGTTAGCCGGACAGGACTGTATCTCTCTCTGTTCTCTCTGTCTGTTCTGGGGGCTTTATCTCACTCTGTCCCTCTTGTCATATCGCTCAGAATCTGTACTAGTAGAGGATGAATTTCGCGCCCTGTGTGGCTGCGTTTGCTATATGTAAAGCGCCTTTGAACGTGTTTATCATGAAAAGGGCGCTATATAAATCTGGTATAATAATATATAATAATATAGGTGTGAACAGAATATAATGAAAGCCGGGAACATGTTTTGACAGTTGAAATAGTACAATACTTATTATGACCAGAGAGAAAACAGGGAACTCGTATTTCAATATTGTAAGATTATGCTATATTATGACATATGACATATCGAAGTCGCAAGTGTTACATGTAGGAGTGGTTTTATTTATGCAATAATATCCGTATTTAATTTACAGAGATATTTATATACCGTCATAGCCAGGTAAACATTTTGTTTATGACATTATGCTTAACCCGTGCATATTAAATGGATTTATACATGGTTCGGGTTTGAAAATATGCACAGTTTTATTACTCTATTAAGTTACTATAAATCAACCAATTATTCGACTGTGTAAACAAACATGGAACTTCTCGCCGATTGAAAAGTACCACAAAATAGTGACATTACGGAGAAATATTTGACATATGGAAAATAACGCCACATACGGATTTTACACAGACTTCGATAAATTTTCACTTGGAGCTAAACTTGGATGGTTATTTGCTGTTACCTTTGTGTTAACATTAAACATCATAGCAATGATTGCAATGCGAAGAACAAAGAAAGTTCCATATGCACCGAAGCTTCTTTGTACTGGGATTTTGTCTTTCGGCATGAATTTCCTCATTTTTGCATCAGTTCGCAAATTCATCTGGGATCCGACAACGAACTTAAAATTCCAAGTAGTCGGCAGCGTATCTCTCCAACTCACTCTGCTCTGTGTTTTGCTGATGTCAGTAGAGCGATTCCTGCTATTTTATTATCCAATGCGCTATCTTAACACAGCTACCAAGAAACGGACTCAAGTGTTGATATTTTCATTCTGGTCTTTCTACACCTGTTTTTTTTGCGTATGTTCGCTTTGGCATTTGCTACATAAAGCTGAGGTCGGCGAGCGTTTTTAAACAAGCAGGCTATTGCAATAATATTCTGTCTATATATTTCGCAGTTGCATTAGTGATTTTACTATTAACATCATCTGTTTGTAACTGGAAGGTTTTGAGACTGGTACAGTCTAAAAAGTATCATAACAGTCGCATATCGTTGTCGTCAAAAGATGCTCTACGGAGATACTACAAATCTACTGGACTTGTGCTAACAAACTTGATTTTGATGCTTTTAACAGCCGCTGCCTACGGTGCAATCGCTATTGCCGTTCGATTCTTTGGTCTATCCATTCTAAAATTCAGGATTTTTTTTGAAAGTGTTTCAATATTAAACTGTTTGATATATCCAATGTTATACATTATGTGGTTTAAAGAGTGTCAGATGGAGGTTTTAAAAATGCTAGCAGTTTGTAACAAGAAGTTACATTTAAAGGCTGAAGAAATGAGAATAGAAATATTTGACATCGTTCTTTCTGAAAGATTTGTTAGAAGGAAACATGACAATACGTTAATTTAATTATTTCCGTGACACATTTGACCTTACCCTACTAAATTTGTACAATTGACTGGTCTATCGTTCAATTTGGGCAGTACCATTTGTTTTATTTGAAGGGGTGTTCACTGTAAATTTACTGATTTAATAGCGAACAGTGCAGACCATGATAATCCTGCACGGATGTGCCAGCTGATCTTGGTCTGCACTGGTCGCAAAGGCAGAATCACTTGCCGGCAGCAGGCTAAAGGTTACATTTGTAAAACATTACTGACGTAAAATATTGTAAGGATATAAATACATTTAATTTCAAGTAACATGAATAAACTGAAAACGGCCACATCGGCAATGATAAAGAATAAATTGATGATAAGATTGACCAAGTCGGAGAGCCGGGCACTTCATCGCCTCGCTTTGCGTAGCAACAAAAGTGAAAGCAGTTTTTATTCTTCTATGCATATTTCACCAGTGTTTGTCATTTGTTTCCGGCCAGAGGCCGGTATTGAATTCAACCTTACTTCCTGTAAATATCTGGGGTGAACTTTCAATTAACAACTGATTAAAAGTGTAAATTCTGATTGCAGTGCATGGTTTCGAATGGAATGGATAATATTTTCTTAAAGGGTGTGCAGGCGCTCTGAGCTGTGTTGTTAGACTGAATAATCCGCTGCAAGACTCTTGTGGAAATAGCTTAACTTCTCATACGGAGTGATCTCCGGTAAACGATTTACAGTCAATTCGTCCCCTAGTCAACTCGTCCACCAGCCAACTCGTCCCCATTTGGTCATAACATAATTTTGATGTAAAATGTTTTACATAAAAACCATGAAATCTTTACTTTAAAACTACATTTTGTTTCGCTTTATAAATACCCGATCGCAGAGTGAATGCACGTTTCGTAGCTTAAAGTGTGCATTGGCTAATGCGACATTGTATCTTTTCTAAAATACTTCTAAGATTTTTTTTCGGCTTAAAGTTACTTTTGGGGCAATATAAAGCTGCTACTGATTTGTAATGATATAGGATGTTCCAAATAATTACTTCGGAGAGAGTAACATTTCGTTCTTTAAGTTCGAGACAATATTCTCAATAAAGATCGTCGGATTATTTTCAACAAAGATCGTCGGTACAATTGATCCGTGTATACGACACGTTGACTGCAAAGTGTGCTACTATTTGTGACGTGCTCGTATTATTCAGTATCATTTTTTAGATGAAAAGGAAGAACAATTTCATTCGATAAATCGGAGCTCCTTTAAGGTTGATGTAAAAATTGAGTCCAAATACGTGTTTGAGTCTACAGGGCCGATCTTTAGGCCATTCCAAAAGGAAACGGCGTCATAATGTTTAGGTGTCTCCGCTTACACGTATGTTCACTGTCCCCGTTCGATTCTGTAGGCTGACTTTATAAAAAAATATTTCTACACCAGTTAGTTATGTTGTCATGTCGAAGTTAATTGAATCAACACCAACTTTGATTGAATCAATACTTTTATCTATATTTAGTTGTGTAATATATAGTAACAGGTGCCGTAAACCTTACTAGTCAGTACAAATATAATGTGTGAAGATTGGAGAAGGGATTTTTTTTCTTCTCATGACTATTGAAAATTGTTATAATAATAATTTGTCAGATCAAAACAGATTAACGTTTTATCTGTCCAATTGAGAAATGATATCACCGTCAAAACTTGTTATTTGATTCTTACAACTAGACCAAATCTGTTACATAAGTAAGTGCCATTTTTTAATATCAAATCTTAAAATAGCAATTTAATGCGATATGCAAAGCTTAGTTTGTTAAAGAAAATAATTCTTATCAATTTATCAACTTCCTTTAAATGTAATTCAATATTTTAATAGTACTGTCGTGTTTTAAATCATTTAAAAGTGCTATATTTGTGTATTATTTCTCTTCTCTTTGGACCAATCTTATCTATTTCTTCATTTAAAGTATGAAAAAGTATACTCCTGGGGTCGTATTCATAAAGCATCTTAAGTATAAGTTTTGACTTAAGTTGAAGATTTTACTTAAGTTTGTGGTGATTTCAGCTTAAGTCTAATAAAAAACTTAAGTCTTATTCATAAAACAGCTTAAACTTAAGATACGTAAGAAATGACTTAAGTCAGAAAACAAAATGGCGTCGTGAGTACGATTAAAGTGTTGTTTTTCAGATAAAAGCACTTTAAACATAATTGTGCATGTTGTATCTGTCAGAAATTAATGTTGTTTTTTAATGTTTTCGTCCACAATAAAAGCCAAGAATTACTTATTAAGTTGTTTTATGAATAACAAATATACTTAAGTAAAATAATCAATTTCTTATACTTAAGATGCTTTATGAATACGGCCCCATGAAGTATAAGATTTAGGGTAAAAATTATATCTCGTCTCTTTGATTTTAAAATGCATATCAGATGTCAAGAGTGCATTTACTTTTATCTTTTTTACTATTGTCTCTTATAGCTCAGATGTAAGTGGCAATGTACTTTTATATTATGTAGCTGTTTGTATAGGTGTTATGATTGTACATTGATGAGACGAAAATAAACTAAACAAATATTTCAGAGAATTTGTTACATCAGAACTAAAGAACACAATAGTATGACAACTGCAGTACTTTTTCTATGTTACAATGTTTTAAGATATATAGTGCTGTTAAATATGCTGCTAGATTGAACGATGAAATGATAGACTGGTTTAATGTTAATATTGGAGTTAAGCAGGGGTATGACCTATCTCCTACTGGTTCAGTGCCTAAATCCGGACACTTTTGGTGGTTTTATGACCATAACTTTGCATTCCGAAACCGCACGTGCATCACATTTCAAATGTTTAATTTTATGTTCTTTATAAATCTCTATGCAAAACAACAAAATCGTATATTGCTGATTTCATCATAAAAAAGTCTTCCGAAGTGGGCCAGTAAAAGCTGCCAAAATCGACCTTCAGAGTGCTTAAATATTCGGACAGTATTCCGGTATGAAATGCAACGAATCAGTGGTCCAAAAAATAAAAATGAACACGACTTTGTTTGAAACAAAGCAGTCAGATTCAGTCCTGTAAATTTTGTATACAGGCATCTCCGTTCGATTGAAGTTTTATTATCTGTTAATCACGTGATCATGTGGACTAGTTTCTAATTTAATGTATAACTGCCAAATATAACAATAATATAATACGCAGTAAAATCTATCTTACCGGAAATAAATGTTTACACACATGCAGATTCTGTTGATGTCGTTATACTCTTTGACGCAACTATGCACTGTAATGACGCCGCGCAGATTTTATCTTATGAATTGCTTCCCTTGTCTGCTTCTCTATTGAATTAATTATTTATATAACAGAAAACCGTTATATTTCTTATATAAATACTGAGGGTAGTACAGAAATGTAAAACATGTTTTACATCAGTTTTGATCAACTAAGAAAAAAAGTCGTCTGCAACAGGAATAATTGTTTTCTCATTAAATTAATACCTTGTCGCACCTTAAATAACTGGCGTGCGCTATATGACGTCATCCCCCGCAACACACAATGTTTACTTTTAGCGGTGCGGATATTTGAAGGTAATTTTCTCGGGAAATAATTACATTCCCACACTCTTGTTGACAACTGGTCATCAAAGCGTTCTTCTTCGTCGATCATGTTCATTCCAGTAAAAAATCACGACCGTAAAGCGGTTTTTAATGGTGTCCGAATTATTAAGTACTGTCCGGATTTAGGCACTGGACCAGTATAGTATTTGCATTTAATGATTTAGCTGAGGAAATAAAGCGGCTGAATTGTTGTATTCTTGTGGAAGACCTCATTGTGTCACCTCTGCTTTACACTGATCATATTGTCTTGAGAGCAGAACATAAATCCGATATGCAACGTATGCCTGACACTATAATACCTGTCTGGTGTCAGAAATGACGTATGCCTGACACTATAATAGCTGTCTGGTGTCAGAAATGACGTATGCCTGACACTATAATAGCTCTCTGGTGTCAGAAATGACGTATGCTTGACACTATAATAGCTATCTGGTGTCAGAAATGACGTATGCCTGACACTTTAATAGCTATCTGGTGTCAGAAATGGAGGCTCAGTCTAAATGAAAATGAAACTAAAATTATTCATTTTCGCTGCAACTCGAAGCCAATATCTAGCCACCTACTTCTCTCAATTACAGATTAGTCTGCAAGAAGGGCTCTTGGAGCAGCGTATATGAAATAATATATAAATGTTGGTGCTTTGTCATTTCATGTGTACAAAAAAATGGTGGAATCTCTTGTAGAGCCCATACTCTTCTACTGTGCTGGTAAATAGGGTTACAGAAAAACTTCCATAATAAATCAAATAAAGCAAAAAGTTTATTTTTGGATGTAGGTAAAATGCCTCCAACCTGACATTTAGCGGAGATTTGGGCTTGGCAACAGCTGAATCCAAACAGCATGTCGAGTAACCATATTGTGGTGCAGATTTAGAAACATAAAAAATGATAGATTTGTAAAATGTAAACACATAGTAGATCTATCTGTAAATGTAGGCACATCTTGGGAAAACATGCCATGAGGTTGTTTGAAAAGATTGGTATAAGTAAATACATACTGTTAAACAAGCCGTGCAAGGCAACATTTATTAGAATGGCGAAACAGAAGTTACTAGATACT
This sequence comes from Mercenaria mercenaria, assembly GCF_021730395.1. Lineage (NCBI taxonomy): Eukaryota > Metazoa > Mollusca > Bivalvia > Venerida > Veneridae > Mercenaria > Mercenaria mercenaria. Next base: position 27,277,511 of record NC_069378.1, on the reverse strand, counting down.
GACATTTTTAACTGGAACAATAGTTTACATAGTGTTGGCAGGAGTACAAGTAATGGCAACAAATTAAGAACATATAGAACCTATATAAGTGTATTTAAAAGTAAGCCATATATTTAAGAAATAATAAGTTCCCAAACGTGGTTTATCGTAGAATAACCCGTGTTTTGAGTTCTTATGCGTAAGAATATATCACGAAGGCCGTAGGCCTGAGTGATATATTGTTTCGCATAAGAACGAAAAACACGGGTTATTCTACGACAAATCACACTTGGGGACTTGTTATTTCGATTCTAACACGACATACTAGTATCAACAGTATTAGAAAAAACGGTAACTACTTTTTACGACCGTGCGACGCACCTGTACCGGATGACGTCATTATACGCGAGTGGTTTATTGCAGAATAACCGGAGATAGATTTTGCTCTACACGTATGTAGGTTATTTGCTGGTCGTGTTAGAATGTTAAACATGCCAAGGAAACAACGCCGTATTCTTGCCAAATTCAGGGCCTGTAACTTCCGTCTTGCAATAGAAACTTGACGATATGCCAAACCAAAACTCCCTGTTAATGAATGCCCCTGTATGTACTGTGACTCTAGTGTCGTTTGGGATGAGACCCATTTTCTTATAGACTGTAATTTTTATAGTGGTCTTAAATATGAATTGTTTGAAAAAGCATATAGGATAGACTTTAACCCTTACCTTGCTAAATTTTTATAGGTAATGACTTTGTCCATCTTCCAATTTGGACAGTACCATTAACTGTGCAGGATGATCATGATTACACTGGTCGCAAGGCAGAATTAATCGTGTCCAGCATGGTGAGGGTACGATTGTTTACAATATTCGATTGAAAACTGTCTTAACTTGATTATGAAAAGAACAAAACATACAACATACTTAAATACATAAATATGTTTAATTTAACTTAACATCTTGTGCGACATTACTTTAGTCCCTACAATTTTAAGGTGATAGGATCTTTTAGTCAAGACTTTTCTTTTATCAATTATAAAATGTACATACGCTGTGTTGTAACAAAATTTTAAATTTTTAGCAATTAGAAAACATAATAAAAGTTTTCAGTTAGATGTTAGTGCATCATATTGTACAACAAACACCTTCAATCAGTATCATTAGTATGAATGTGACGGGGTAAAGCCCTGATTGTACACTTTAACCGACAAGAAGCATTATATGTCGAAGTCCGATAAAGAAATATAAAAGAATAGAATAATTCATGAGCAAATATAATTTGCTACACGTTTGATGTTTGGGAAATAGCTTTTAGTTTTGCGTGCTTTGTTGCCAAGTAAAACACGGTTTTGAGTTTAGATGCGTAGTAATCATATCATGAAGGCCAAAGGCCTAAGTGATTAATACGACGCATTTGAACAAAAAAAAAAAGACGATAATTATTCCAGGAGTATCAGAAAACCAAAAGGAATGTCAGGATATCAATCTTTTCAACATCCAAATAAAACAGTCATAAGACCCGCCAACGTTGAAATTATAATTCGCCTTCTAATAAAAATAGAATCCCTGGTTTTTCGTTTAAAATATCTTTAAAATATATAGTCGCGTCGATTCAGTTTTGATCTTTACCGTCAGAAATATTTGTATTTGCTTTAATCTAATGGTTGTTGTTGTTGCCTTTTGCAATTCTGGTGTCCTATTTTGAAAGAATTTTTCGATATTGCATTTTTATTTTTTTTTAATAACGTCAGATTGCGCGTGCAATCTCGCGGAAAGGGCCATTCTTGATATAAATACACCTATGTTGTTCATATAATGAATGTAAATATGTCTGTTTTCAATGTTCCCAATAAGCTGTGACAGAATCTCCTTTTTTGCGTTTTCAACGCGCTTATCTGGAGTAACATTAATATTTTACGTTTTTTGCATAACAACAGAACAGAATAGAACAGAACAGAACATAGGTTTATTTTGAATTAAGCATGTACAGCTTATCATCAATAATACATACATATTACAATATTACACATCATGCAAACGGCAGGAATTGCATATTAAAAAGGTGATATCTGAGAGGGTAGTCTTAATACCCTAATATATATACAAGGAAACGTCAATAAGCTCACGTCAATACCAAGAAGACGCGAATTAACTCACGCCATCACAATAAGTCTATCATGATATAATATTGATCATACTGTTCCGAAGTTGTAATGCCTTGATGGTGTAATTTGCTAAACGGTACATTAACTTTTCATTTTTGCTGCTTAGTAGTTCTATAAATTTAATCATACTAGGTCTTCGTGTATAATATGTAGGTATGTATTGTTTTCTCACGTCTTTATAAGATTCACTTATAAGATCAAAGTGCAATTCGTCTTCTAGGTAGTTCTTTTGACAAAGTTCACATTTCCGTTGTTCAGGTGGTATATTTCGGTGCCTTCCTAGTTCAATATTAAGTCTATGCGACGACAAAGTTTAACGTGGTTTTGATAAGGCGTGTCTATGTTTACTAATGTCTAAACACTTCAGAAGTCCGATAGTTCAATGTTTGGTTGGATCTCACGAAGCAGCGATAGCGAGCCAGAAGCTCGAACACTTTCTCTCCATTGTGAAATATAAATGTCTTTTAGACGTACTTTAAATACTGATAAAAACATTTTAACATTTATGACAGAATCATGATATATCCGGCCAAATGTCATTAAAACCAGTCTCTTGTAGTAACAATTTAACGTTTGTTAACCTTTTCACACCTATAAAGCATATTATTATATACAGCATATAAAACACAATTGGTGTTAAGCTATTCATAAGTTTAAGCCAATATTTCACAATATGGACTTTCCTATTAATAATGAGTGGATACCTTCCAGTCTCTCCGTACAATGCAAGGTAGTTCGTAGACATTTTAATATTAAGAGTTCGTTTTAAGAATTTTCTGTGGACCCTTTCAATATTTTCTGCTTGTTAAAATCCCCATAGCTCCGAGCAGTAACTGAGTATGGATGCGACATATGTGTCAAATAAATCAAATGTAATTTTCAGTGTCAAAGCCATATCTTTAGTCAGATATCTTAGAGAAAACATTGCTTTAAGTGATTTAGCAGGTTAAGGTCTCTAGTCCCGTGCGAAAAGAACCACCTGTGCTGAGTACAAAACCTAGGTAATTAAAACTATCTACTATATCTATTTTCTGACCGTTATATGTCCATTCCTCATTTCTGGCTAAACGACCGCCTTTACGGAACACCATTATTTTCGTTTTATCTATATTGACACCTAAACTCCACCGTTTTTGCAATACGTTTCAAACTGATGTAAGTGCATTTGTAACCCCTCAGCTGTTTCGCTTAGCAATACACAGTCATCGGCAAACATAATAAGGTATATTGACAACTGGCCTAAAGTTAATCCCGAGAATATATTTTGCTGTAAGCCACTTTCTAAGTCATTTATAAAGTGACAACACAAAATCGGTGAGGTTATCTCCCTCTGAAATAATCCGACGTCGCAGTTGAAAAACTCTGATAATGTATTGTGTCTCACGCACGATTTTACCTCGTTATACATGGATTTTATAATAATTTCAACACCTTTCCGTCGATTCCTTCACGTATTAGCTTATACCAGAGGCCATTTCTGTATATCAGGTCAAAACACTTCCGGTAGTCGACAAATGCCGCCTAAACTCTTTTATATGGTGGCTGATTTCTGCCAGTATCGTTATGTCGTTCTGGCGCCCCCGCCATAACGAAAGAACGATGTTTTCCTCTTTTGGCGTTGTTTCGTTCCCTCGTTCTGGCGCCCCCGCCAAAACTATATAACGAAGAATGCAACGCGACAGAACGAAAGAACGACACTTATAAACGGCGCCCTAAAAAACGTCGTCTTGGCGTTCTGTCGTTCTGGCGCCCCGCCACAACGACAGAACGAAACAACGCCAAAAGTGAAAATATCGTTCTGGCGTCATGGCGCGTTCCGGTAGAGCATGCGCAGTGTGGTTATATTTTTCGTATTTTCCTTAAGCCCATTTTTACTGTTTCATAACTAGATAGATACACTTTTTCACGGAATCCATAAAAGTTTGGCAACGGCACCTATCTTTCATATTTCACACTTAATTTCATTCATATCACCCGGTTTTGTTTCAAGCTTAAGTTGGGAAAAAAACAGCGACTTAATAGATGTATCCAGCTATAATACTCACAAATATTCAAATCTGGAAAAAAATAAACATACTGATAAAAACGGTGGAAGTTTTTATCTAGTGTTAAATATGTATACGGTCAAATACTTAAAACATCTTAGCCATATTTTTACTCTAAATATAAGTAAATATTTTTTATTTAATGCATTCATTCTAGCTTTGATGGAAAAGAATAATATCAGAAAACATGTGGTTATATCCACTCCCTTTGTGAACATGTTTAAATTTGACGAAAACCTGGGTCATCACTGAATTAACAGCAAACATAATGAACCTTAAAATACAATTTTCAAAATGACATAAAATTATATACATATCATAAACATGATGAAATCGGCTAAGACCACAACAACAGCCCCTTAAATATGTCTAAAAACAGATTTTTTTCGTCGTGTGTTTCCGCCACATTCCGTGAAAATCGAAAGTTGCCGAATATGAATGTACGGTACGAGTACGATATGGGGATTAGGAACAACCCAAATGGCGGTCTCCACTAAAATGGAGTAACTCCGAGTTACTCTGCCGAAACATGACAATACTGCGCATGCTCTACCGGAACGCGCCAGAACGCCAGAACGATATTTTCACATTTGGCGTTGTTTCGTTCCGTCGTTGTGGCGGTGGTGCCAGAACGACAGAACGCCAAGACGACGTTTTTTAGGGCGCCGTTTATAAGTGTCGTTCTTTCGTTCTGTCGCGTTGCATTCTTCGTTATATCGTTTTGGCGGGGGCGCCAGAACGAGGGAACGCAGGCTCGTGTGCAGGATTCCTTTGCTGGGGGGGGGGGGGGGGGGGGGGGCAGCCTGGGGTGGGTTCGGGGATACCCCTCCCGATGGCGAAAATTTTTTAATATGGCACATGAAAAGATGCATTTTTCTGCTACCTGAAACACCTTTAAGGATGCATGAATGTATTATATATTTAAGGAAAAGTCTATTTTTTAATCATTTCATCAAGCCTTTTCAATGTATGTATGATTGTACAGTCACAGTAATGGACTGATTTTTCCGTATGATACCCAGTTGAAAAAAATGTTGAAGTTTTAAGATGATTATTTAGGGTACCCTATTTGCAAAATGGCCAAATGTTTTTAGATTTTCAACAAAACAAACGAAGTATTATGACAATTACTATTTACATCATAGATTTCAAATGACAATGAACTCTTAACTGTACAAACTATAACATCACAGCACATATTAAATGATATTTTATGTATAAAACCCCTCATAAGTAACGAGTTTTATATGCGTTTTGTAAGATTTACTGAGAAACTAATTTTAAAACTATGAGAGTTTTTAAGTAAGGTTATTGGACCCAAAAGAGTAAAACTGATACAGTAGTTTCAAATTTATAATTGTTGTAAAATAAAAAGATAGGATAAATATCTATCAATTTAATAAATTTGGGGAATGTGCCTTAATGTAAAAACAAAATACAACCATTATAATGTTTCAATTTTCAGATTCATTTTAAGATTTACTTAAGAAAACACTTTCAAAGAGTAAGAAACATAATAGTTTCTCCACTACCCAATCAAGTACCAATCAAGCGATCAATGAAGCATGTACAGATAAACTTTTACCTGTAACATGCCTGGGGCTAATTTCCACTACCGGACACGGTTTTATGGCTCTTTAGTCTGTGTATTACTGTCAAATCGAGCCAGTTGCGCTGGTGTATAAATTTGTTAATTGAGGGGCCCATAGTAATAAAAATCGTAACTAGCCAGCCAGCTGAGTGGGGGGGGGGGGGGGGGGGGGCTTAGCCCCCCACATGGACACATGCCTGGAACGAAACAACGCCAAAAGAGGAAAACGTCGTTCTTTCGTTATGGCGGGGGCGCCAGAACGACAGAACGAAACAACGCCAAAAGAGGAAAACGTCGTTCTTTTGTTATGGCGGGGGCGCCAAAACGACAGAACGACACTGGCAGAAATCAGCCACCATACTTTTACGTTGATCTAGATATGTTTTTATAATATTATGCAATACAAATATAACATCCGTTGTGATGTGACCAGCTTTGAAGCCAAACTGGACATCCGACAATTTTTCGTATTTTCGTGTCCATGACCTTCCATTCAATACATTTGTAAATAATTTCCCTAACAACTAATTAAAGTAATTCCGCGATAATTATTTACGTCACTCAATGGTTGCTTTTTAAGAACTGGAACTATTACTGCCTTCCACCACTGACGTGGAAATTTTCCAGTGTTTAGTATCTTGTTAAAAAGTACGATTAATGGTTTAATGAGCACATCAACACCTTCTATGAAATACTCATTTAATTGGTTACCAAGGCCTGCGGCTTTGTTTTTATTTAAGTTTTTTTTTACAGCCTTTCTAATTTCCGTTTCCGTTTTTGGAACATCTAACTCTTCGTACATGGGCTCTCGATCGGTTTCAGTGTCAGAATTATCTAAAAACATATCAACATCGTCATGAAATTCATTATCCTAGGTCTGAGCAAGCGACTTAAAGTGGGACAAAAAGGCATCTAGAGAAATGCTTTCATCACTTGCTTGTCGGGTTCGTTTTTTTTTCCCCCAGAAATCCCTGGGATTTTTTCGCCTTAGCTCGTGCATTTCTTTTCCTTTATCTATATTAAATTGTTTTCTTGTTTTTCGAACACAGTATTTATAGTCTTTTCTGCATCGTTTAATCAGATCAAATCTCTCAGCACTGCGATCACACGTATTATTGTTCTAGAGCCTGAATGTATGAGAGGCGTTTATTTTCACATTCAAGATTAAACCACTGTTGACGGTCCGAAATTTCATTATCAACAAATGTGGGACGTGCATTTTTAATTGTCTTTTAAAAGTATTTTCCTGCTGTTAAAGCAATATACTCGGAGAAACACGAAACTGCATTCTCAACGTCATAATTATTTTGTAGGCTTTCTGTAATACCGTCTATATTTGACGACAAATCGTTTAAAAACGCCAATTTATCACTTACGTTCCATTTATAAAACTCCCTCTTCTGTGAGTTATTGTTACATTTACACGTGCAGGTAATAATTTCAAATGATATAGGTGAATTATTGGAATATTCTGTATAGTTGTGGACGTTAAAATTACGTATTAGCTTGAAATTGCCGTAGGATGTGAGTACGTAGTCTATAAACACTCTTCATTGTGTGTGAAACAGGTGAAATTACCGTTATCCCCATTACAACCCGAACGACCATTCATAACGATGTAACTCATTGCAGACTTGGAGCGGTCTTCTGCGCATGCCCGAAAGTGATCATGCCATGAATATACTACCACTTTAGATTCCCTACAGTTTGTTAACTCAGCGCCGGGTAATGGTGATGAGTACAACCAGTCTACCTACGCCTCTGACCCGTGACATTCCGTGCAAAGCATAGTTGTAAATACATGTACACTACTGACTAGTGCACGAATTAAACCCACTAGAGCTAATGCGGCTTATGTTATTATTAAGTTATTAAGTATATATCTATTTCGTGAATTTATTCACAAACATTTGATAATTTTGGGTTTTTATTTATTTATTAATAACTCCCTTACACCTTTAAACGATGTTTCAGTAAATAACTTTTTATATTTACGCTACAGTAAGTTTTTGATTTTTATGCTCCCCGAAGGTGGGCATATTAAAATCGCACTGTCCGTCCGTCCGTCCGACCGTAACTTTGTAAATTCTTGTCCGGGCTGTAACTCTGCCATCCATGAAGGGATTTTGAAATAGCTTGGCATAAATATTTACCTTAATTTACCTTAATGAGACGACGTTTCATGCGTAAGACCCAGACCCCTAGCTCCACAGTCAAGTTCACACTTAGAAGTCAAACGTAAATAGGGTATGTTTCGTGTCCGGTTCGTAACTGTTCCATTCATCAAGGAATTTTGAAATTACTTAGCATAAATCTTTATCATAATGAGACGACGTGTCATGCGCAAGACCAGACCCCTAGCTCCAAGGTCAAGGTCACACTTAGAGGTCAAATGTTAACAGGGTCTGTTTTGTGTCCGGTCCAAAACTCTGCCATCCATGAAGGGATTTTGAAACAACTTGGCATAAATGTTAACCATAATCAGACAATGTGTCATGCACAAGACCTAGATCCCTAGCTCCAAGGTCAAGGTCATACATAGAAATTAAAGGTTAATAGGATCTTTTTCGTGTCCGGTATATAACTCTGTCATCCATGAAAGGATTTTAAAACAACTTGGCATAAATGTTTACCATAATGTGACAATGTGTCACGCGCTAGACCAAGACCCCTAACTCCAAGATCAAGGTCACACTTAGAAGTCAAGTCAAAGGTTAATAGGGTCTGTTTCGTATACGGTTCGTAACTCGTCATTCATCAAGGGATTTCGAAATTACTTGGCATAAATATTCCCCACAACGAGAAAACGTGTCTTGCACAAATCCAGACCCTAGCTCTAAGGTCAAGGTCACATTTACAGGTTAAAAGTTAATATGGTCTGTTTCTTGTCCGTTCCATAACTCTTCCATCGATGAAGAGATTTTAAAATTACTTGGCGTGAACGTTCCCTATATTGAGATGACGTGTCAGACGCAAGACCAAGACCCCTAGCTTCAAGGTCAAGGTCACACTTAGAAATCAAAGGTTAACATTGTATGTTTCTTGTCCGGTCAATAACTCTGCTATCATCAAGGTATGTTAAAATTACTTGTCACAATTGTTCCCTATAATGGGTTTGAGTGTCATGCTCAAGACCCAGACCCCAAGCTCCAATGTCAAGGTTACCTTTGGAGAACTTTTTTTTTTATTTGGTCACAAAATGATTCATACCTAAACTATTCTGCCATATTTTGCGCACATTCTTGGGCACACTTCGGGGGCCTTTGTCACTAATAGTAACAACTCTTGTTTGAGGTTTGAGGTTCAATTTTAAATACTAAGTACATTTTGTGAGTTATGTATACTTGTATTCTTTTCCCTATAAAATGTCAAGGTCAGTAGTGGCTGTTTGTCAAGTTACCTTAAAGACGCGCCACAAAATAACTGTATTCTTTTGTATTTCCACGATGGTAATTTTACATTTTTGCATGGAGAAAATGAAAATAAAACAAGTATCTAGTTAGAAATTGACAGTGACATATATAATGCCAAGACAATATTTTTAATGTCTAAATATGTAGTAGTATGCACGGTGCTTCATGTATAAAGGTGAGTTTAGACCACACTTTGTTTCTTCAATGTAAGATAGTTATTATTCTATGTTTATAAAACTATACTGAGAAGAGAATGACTGAATAAGTTTGCAGATGAAGTTGTGAAAACTAATTAATTCAAGGAGGGCCTAATTGGCCACCTGCCATCTTGTAGAATAGCTGTATTATACCAGTATTATCAGAAAGATTTCCACCAAGTTCATGTGGGAGAAAAAAGTAGGTCACTAGGTCTTGGTGGGCCTTTAACACTTCAAGTAATTTCTTGAATACCGATGGTTAAAAATAAATACTATAGCCTATTTATTAACGGTTAATGCGAATGCGATAATGTTACACAATGATAGCCACACGAGAACTACATGCAGATATAGACTTGTTATAGTACGCTACTGTGGGAAATATAAAGTGGTAGTACTGGACTGGGAATTCATGGCATGTATCAGTTGTAGAGCACGGCAAAAATATGCATATTTTTGCATGTCCGCATGCATTTAGTGTACAATATGCATAAAATACTGACTAAAGGTTAGGGTTAGTATCACCATGGTTACAAAATATATACATTTAAGATATTTCCGTTCAAATTCAGTTAATCCGGTATGTACCAGAGCCTGTAATTTATACCGGCGCTCCAAGTCTGCATTGAGTCACAGTCCATTCATAATACAATTATTTGTAGATTTGATTAGTTTAGATCTGAATGATTTTTGTGATATTAATATTTCAATACCTAAACAAACATTTCTAGCAACAGTTAAAGCAAGGTCTATGTGTGTGTATGTCAACGACTGGAAGTCAAAATTGAATCAGGTTAATAGTACCAGAGGTAGAGGTAGAAATAAGTTACGCACTTATTCATTGTTTAAATCTGAATTTGATGTAGAACAGCATTGTAAAATTTTACTTCCAAATAGTCATCGTTCAGCCGTGTGGCACCTTTGAGAATTGAAATGGGACGTTATGAAGGTTTAGATATTGAAAACAGAAAATGTCATTTTTGTGAACGTATAGAAGACGAAACCATGTACTTTTGGATTGTAACATGTACTATGACATTAGAGTTGACTTGTTTAATAAAGCCTGTTTTATAAATCAAAATTTTGGAATTATGTCAAAACAAGAGCAGATAAAAGAAACATTTTCCAACCCATTTTCTTTGTTGATTACAGTGATGTAATGTCAGATTGCGCACATTTTTGCATATTCATTTTACAGTTGTATATTTATATAATTGTTATGGTTACCTTAACTTTGAAGCATAGAGTTTCCCAATTGTGACCACATGTACAACTGGTCAGAATATTTTTTAAATATTTTATTTATTCTAACCTTTGACTTTTTTTATTGCTTATGTGTCATATACTTATTGTTTACAAATATTCACTGTCAACTAACGTGTGCAATAAAGGACCATCATTTGGCTGAATTTGTCAGTGACAAGTTAATACTTCTTTAAAATGTGGTTTGATCGAAATATCAAAAGCCATGGGACAATAACTAATCAAAGCATCAGTGACTTTCAAATAGATTTCCTTGTTGAATTTATATTTTCATTAATTTTATATGACCAGTCAGTTGCTCTGGTTGTATTATATCTTGTTACTTGCTTCTTGTTTCTTTTTCTTTTATAGATAGTTTGTTTTGTATCTGTCCATTCCTGTCTAACTTAAAAAATATATTTTCCTTAAAACATTTTCTACACTTTGGCAGTGGGTTATTATGCTTGCTTAATTTCTTGTAATATTAGATTTGAATCAAGTTTACCGTTGGTCCAAAAAATGAATTCTATGATATTCCAAAAGTATATAAGAAAGATTCATGACATTTGCTCTGTGAATAGGGGCAATACAGAGTTATATCATTCTTTTCTTGGACAAAATGTTCGGTTGTTTTGGCAACGGAAACTGTATAATCTGCATTCTGAAATCTATAATGTAGATGACTAAGGACCATGAAACTTCATCAGTGAATAGAAAACACTCATTACATTATATAATAATAAAAATAATGGTTTCTGTGAACCACAACTTTGAAATAATTATCTGTCAACATTTCCTCATTTCCCAACAAACTGCATTTCTGTGAAATTTCATACACATACGACTGTATATAAGAACTTTTCAGAGGTGCTGACCTTAGTTTGTGAAATAATTACTTTAAATTTGTTTGTAAAGAGACCACCTACTCGCAATGTCAATGTCATTGCAGGTAGAGGATTTGTATTGCATGGTAATACTTTTCTATCATGTTTATTTTTCATGTTTTTAACATATATTGTATTATGTGCTAATGTTGATAATTTGTAACCAGGCCGGCTAACCAAACTAATAATTAGGTGATTTCTCATATTGCAAAAATGTACTTCAGACACAACACTTGGCGGCGTCTTTGATGCTTGCATCAATGAATTTCCTTGTATTAATTCTAGAATGCTACCACTAATCAGTTCCTTTATGATCTGATCATAGAGGATATTTGTTTGTTTACACCAATTTTTTTTTGAAAGAGCGCGTTTGCTTCCGTTTTTTATTCTCAGTGTCTTATTCTAAATATTTTAAGGCAGTATTTAAACCTTGGATTAGCAGTAATAATCTAGTTTTTAGGATATGTATGATAACAATTGTGACTGTTATTTATACAGCAATGTAGATGTCTATAAGTTATGGAAGCCCTGGAGGGACAATTGATTTCCGTACTTCCAGCTTCTGACTTCTAACTTTTGCACTTCTCACTTCCAACTTCTTGACTTCCTACTTCCTACTTCTAACTTCCGCACTTCTGACTTCTAACTTCCACACTTCTGACTTCCAACTTCCTGACTTTCGACTTCTGATTTCCAACTTCAACACTTTGGAAGTCGGAAGTAACAAGTGTGGAAGTTGGAAGTCGAAGTAAGAAGTCAAGAAGTCGGAAATAAGAAGTGTGGAAGTTGGAAATCAGAAGTCGAAAGTCAGGAAGTTTGAAGTCAGAAGTGTGGAAGTTAAAAGTCAGAAGTGCAGAAGTAGGAAGAAGGAAGTCAAGAAGTTGGAAGTGAGAAGTGCAAAAGTTAGAAGTCAGAAGTGGGAAGTACGGAAATCAATTGTCCCTCTAGAGCTTCCATAATAAGTAGTTTCTTAAAGTCTCTTGTAATTCATTTATGAATGGCAATGTACTTTAGTTATATGTATATTTTAAGTAGAACATGTCTTAATGTGATAACTTGTTTTAATTCCATGTATATTGTACATTGATGAGACAATAATAAAATAAATAAATATGTCCAATAAATAATCTCCGAATCTGTTACTCGCGTGATCCATTGACGTACGTCTAGACGGTAAATCGCTTAAGGTAACTTGACATGAACAACCAAGATGGCGTCACGAAATTAGGGGTGGTCACATTATTTACCTCTATAGGCAATATGCTGCTACAGAGGTCTAAAGATGCATTTTAATCATTTAACACACACATAAACAATTGTAAAAATGCATTTAATTTTTAAAATTATAAAATCAAATGTTCTGAAACTCACCATGAAAAGTAGTCAATTTTTGTGCGCATTTTGCGGAAAAGTTATGTATCCAAACTGAAAATAATTTATACCATCATATGTTTGAATATGTCCTTCAGATGCTCCACCTATGAACAAAAGAATTTATCCTCTGAGTTTTATGCTATTTGCTCTGGAATTTCATCAGTAAATTATAATTTCAATATTTTGTTGCAAATAAATTCAGTAACAAGGGGCTATGCAATTTCAAAAATATGTTTATTGTTAAACTCACCCAGTCCTATGAATGGAAAATAAACCAAAACATAGCTGATTTCGGGTATATTACATTATTTTTTATGACTCTTCATGTTCAAATGAAGAAATCCTTATCTAAACTGTCTCTATATTTTTGGGAAGCAACAGAAAATCAAGAATATGTACTTTATCAATTACATTAAACATATATTAATTTAGTATGGCCTAAGATCCATGCTTTCCATGAGATTTCCATGCAAGTCAGTAAAGTTTTGACATTGAGGGTTATTCAAACAGTAGCAAACACATTTGAACTAGGACACAGATTGAAAAGATTGTAAATGTTTTATAAAATTTAAATAGAAACAATGTAGAATTACTAAGAAATGAACACATCACTCAAAACTCTTAATATGTGAGGATGTAAAGTCTCAGAAATAAGGACAAAGTAAACTTACATGTACTTTGAATTTTTTTAACGACCCTCATACTGCCAGCAGGTTTCAACATTTTAGGGTGTAAAATATAGAAATTTATAATTTACTGATGAAATTCCAGAGCAAATAGCATAAAACTCAGTGGATAAGTTATTTTGTTCATAGGTGGAGCACCTGAAGGACACATCCAAACATATGAGGATATAAATTATTTTCAGTTTGGATACATAACTTTTCCGCAAAATACGCACAAAAATTGACTAGATTTCATGGTGAGTTTCAGAACATTTCATTTTATATTTTTATAAATTAAATGCATTTTTACAAGTGTTTATGTGTGTGTTAAATGATTAAAATGCATCTTTAGACCTCTGTAGCAGCATATAGTCTATAAGAGTAAATAATGTGACCAACCCTAATTTCGTGACGCCATCTTGGTTTTCCCTGTCAAGTTACCTTAAGAAGTCATTAAAATCTAATCCCGTTATATGTTCATTCTCAATATAGTCTGACTTTTGACCTACTCTGCTTTTCAGGTCACAAATCCACAATATTCGTCCCTGTTGTGAAAACTGTCCTATTTCGTCTTCTATTTTACTAAAATATCAACGTTATACATATCGTGCACGGGAGAACCTTCTGGCGGGATTTATGTTGCAGCAAAGGCTTGACCGTTAGGCAATTTATTTGAGTGCACTCAATGAGTGGAGTTGGAGAAAGGTCTATTAATATAGCCCGTTGTCAGTTTGAAAAAAAAATCTTTCGATAGCTTTAACCATACAATACAATCGCAATCGTTTTAAACAAGTTTGACGCCTTACCCCACCATTAGAACGTTTCGCACGACGATTTTGGAATTTTCTTAACGAATGTATAGGGTTGCTAAATCCATTTATGCCAATATTTGTATGTTTATTTGTCCAGATTTCGTAGAGACATATTTTTTGGTACTGGGTGAGAAACGATGTAAAATCATTTGAAGACCGTTTCGCGCGTGTGGGCCCTTCAACGTTCCACGAGAGAATATTTACACCACAATCAGGCGGATCCTAGTCCCGGGTCGGAAGAACAAATTCTTCGTCATCAATGTACAGTTTATCATACCGGAAGTATACTTTTTTCTTGTCCCTTTTCGCCAACATCGCATGCACATAATGACCCGTGTGTAATTATATTAATAAATCTATATTAGCAATATTATATTAACGGAAATATGGAGTTGCTATTGTGAGGCAATGTACACATGGCTGATTAATTAACAGGTTTTTTTGTTTGTTTTTTCTTCTCAATTCCTGTCATGTCATTGTAACAATATTTTTATCAAATCGACAAGTATCAAACTAAGCTGGACTTTACTAGAACACATTTTTATTTGACAATACACAATACACATTTATAATAAAACATATTTATAATACTGTAAACATTTAAATAATAATAATAACAATAATGATAAGAACAACAACAACAATAATAAGAGGAAACACATATTATTTTTCATAGAGCAAAGAAGATATTTTACTATAAAGTGTATTATTGTGTTTATATATAAGAAATCAATCATTGTATATAGCCCTATATATGAACAATTTGTAGCCGTTTTCCTTTTTGACATGTGATATATTACTGAATGTATGTATTATAGAAATGTATATGCTGATGCTGCCCACATAAAGTGGGACTCATGCTTATTTGTAAATAAACTTTTAAGAAAAACAACAACAAATAATGAGTAGTGAATATGATACTTTGCTTGTACAAATATTTTACAACTGTGGTTTACATATAAGAATATAAAAATTCGAGGAATTTTGTTATGAAATGAACATTAAACGTTTGAAATTGTCCGATTTTGTTTCCCACGCACATCAGTAATTTGTTGATATTTGAAATCCTTGAATTTTGAAAAAATATCATTTGACGCCTGAAATCCATGAATTTTGAAAAAAATATAATTGATGTCTGAAATCCTTCAAGTTTGAAAAAATATCATTTGACGTTTGAAATCTTTCAATTTTGAAAAAATATCAGTTGACGTCTGAAATTCTTTTTGTGATATTTAAAATATTGCAATGCCGTAATAAAGATTGTTGTAATAGAAACGACATTACTTATGAATTGAAAATGCAAAATGCTAATAAAGTAGTACATTTTTTCTCGAAACATGATCTTGAAAAAGAATTATAGAATTGAAGACTTGTATTTTATATTTTCTTGAAATTGTTATTTAGATGTGAAATAAACTTTAAATCGAACTAGTCTTATAATTTCGCTGTCCAAAAATCCAATAGTGTAGAGCCGAGTTTACTTAGCGTGAAATATACCAGTTAGCAGGTTTATCGATATTTTAGTGTAAAGGGAAACAACTACAACGGCGCATAAGGTAAAAGATCAATACCGACAAGAGTTGCGGTTCTCGTATATTTTACGCTCAAAGTTGGGGATGAATAGCGAAAAAATATCATTTGACGTCTGAAATCCTTGAATTTTGAACAAATATCATTTGACGTCTGAAATACTTGAACTTTGAACAAATATCATTTGACGTCTGAAATCCTTGAATTTTGAACAAATATCATAAACAGACATCTTTTTTCCGCTCAGTTGTTCGATCTAACAATGTTTCCCGGTTCCGAAGAATATTATTTCTTATGTATTGAGTGACTACATGTAGACTTGGAAATTTAAATGACAAAAATGCACAGGTAGATATTGAATGTATATTTTCAGATGAGACTTTAAAAATAAATATGTATTGTAATATGTATTTAAAATAAAATCACAACGATTGTTTATCAAAGAGTATCTCTTTAGTTGTATATTGACATGCTTCAGTGTTTTAATCGCTCATTTTAATATCCTCTTAAAATATGGAATACGTCTACTTCATGTATATAGTATAGTGCCATTATGTAATGTTAAGTGTACCAAAGGTCTCTTATAACTCATTACATGAGTGCCGATGTACTTTCATATTGTTTTTGTTTATAACTTTGTATAATATACTGTAGACTCAAATAAAGATTACTTGGCAGTGGGCCAGAGAAATCCTGACTTCATTGTAGCAAAAGGTGTCAGATATTTTCTCGGTATGGTTCCTGAAATAAAAGGTCATAAATTGATTAGGAAGGCAATCAGCTGTGCATTAGCTCTTGTAAATTTGATAGAAGAAATTTTTTTTCAAACTAGGTGATACATCAACTTAAAAGTATGTATTATTCGTTCTTACTACCTACGAAACAATTCTAGAACGATAGTACAAAGGATATAGTTCATTTAAGCCTTATATGGCCTACACAATATGGATTTTTTAAATTTGTTATAATTAGAAAAAATATACATTGCTTGTTACCAGAATGTTTATCCTGTATAGTGAATTCAATTTTGTAGAAACAAATTTATTATTTTTATCAAAATATGTAACTGAATTTTTCTGAAATCACTCATTTTTGAGAAAATGAGCGTTTTTTTTTGCCAAATTTAGGTCACATAGGAATGTTTTTAGTAGTGAGCACACAAGGACCACAAAAAAAATTTGACCATTGGTCCAGCTTCTTTCACAGAATTTATGATCATTTTTGATGTGGTCGACAGAGCTGTACTCATATTGAAACTTTCAGGTTTCTTAAAAAATTTAGTTAAAAGCTGAAGATTTCGCATACCCGTAATGTTAAAAGTATTTTCAATTACGTCATATATTTTCTGCGATAATGAATAAATTGTAAAATATTCCATGCACTTTGATGAAACAGAAAGAAACCTTGTTCTTCACTTCATTTTGAGACTTTCATTTTTTAGGCAAAAGTGAACCTTCTCCAAAGTTAAACGATACTTTTCCGATAGGTAATGTTGTAATTTATTTTGTTAAAATATTGTTCATTCATCCGTAGTTAGCGATAAAGATAATACGTTTGAAATACCCAATACCAATACCAAAATATTCTATTACATAAAACATCATTACAATGTTTATAGTAACATATTATTGTACTATTTATTTGAACTGCCAAAACGTGCGTCTGGCTTTCCTGTTAATCTTATAAACGTAGGTGTGAACAGATTATAACGAAAACTCTATTTCAGTATTGTAAGATTGTGCTATATTATGACATATGACATAGCGAAGTCGCTAGTGTTACCAGTAGGAGTGCAGTTTTATTTATGCAGTAATACCCCTAGTATTAGAGAAATATTGATAGTGTCGTAGCTGTTAACAAAACGGGATAACTGTGACCTTTATTTACAAATACGGGATTAACCCATGACAACGAAACAGGGAATCAGGTGGACACTATATATGACAAATATCTTATATCGCAAAACCGATGTAAGTAGCGGCGTGGTCTAGTGGTTAACACGTATGATTTGTAGGCTTACGGTGCTGGTTCGAATGCAGGACGGGCTATTTTTTCCCAGCATGTGTTTACCTGGGAAAAGAATACAGGTAAAACTATTTCTATCATGATTTTCTCGTCACTTATACGGAGTACTTATTGACATTTTTCAGAGAATCTCATATTAGAATAGACATTGAATCTATCAACATTGCAAATTGAATAATGAAAACTCTTGCAAGGAAAATAAACCATAGTTGTGATCGTTAAAACATTATGAAGGTTAATAAAATGTTATGTTTAAAACATATTAGTAACATATTTATAAATACTCATACAAATATATTTTCTCTGTTTGCAGGTATGTGAAAGAAAAAAACTGTACAAAAGACGATATAAAAAGACCTGCAAAAATAGAATAAGTAAAAATCATTTAAAAAAAGAAGGGCCCGAACATACACCACACTAACGTTAACAGAATAAACTTTATTATAAAGGTCCGACACACTATCCACTAGACTACAAATCTGTTACGGACTAACGCATCCTTTTAAGAGTTAAGAATACTACAATAGACAAATTAACACCACTTAGGATAATACACCTAAACACCTAAACATTTTGTTTATGACATTATCCTTAATCCGGGCATATAAATGGATTTATACATGGTTCGGGCGTGAAAATATGCACGGTTATATTACTCTTTTAAGTTATTTATAAAGCAACCAATTATTCGACTTTGTAAACAAAACATGGAACTTCTCGCTGATTGGAAAGTACCACACAATAGCGACATTACGAAAAATATTTGACAAATGGAAAATACCACAAGCGGGTTTTACACAGACTTCGATAAATTTTCACTTGAAGCTAAACTTGGATGGTTATTTGCCAGTACATTTGTAATAACAGTAAATATCTTAGCAATGATCGCACTGCGAAGAGCAAAGACAATTCCATATGCACCGAAGGTTCTTTGTACCGGGATTGTGTCGTTCGACATGAATTTCCTCATTTTTGCATCGATTCGCAAATTCATCTGGGATCCGACAACGAACTTAGCATTCCAAGTAGTTGGCAGCGTTTCTCTCCAACTTACTCTGCTGTGTGTTTTGCTGATGTCAGTAGAGTGATTCCTGCTATTTTATTATCCAATGCGCTATCTTACAATAGCTACCGAGAAACAGACTCGAGTGTTGATATTTTCATCCTGGGCTTTCTACATCAGTTTATTTGCGTGTGTTCGCTTTGGCATTTGCTACATGAAGCTGACGTCGGTGAGCGTTTTTAAACAGGCAGGTACCTGCAATAATATTGTGGCGATATATTTCGCAATTTTATTAATAATTTTAGCATTGACTTCATCCGTTTGTAACTGGAAAATTTTGAGACTGATACAGTCTAAAAAGTATCATAACAGTCGCATATCGTTGTCGTCAAAAGATGCTTTACGGAGATACTACAAATCTACTGGACTTGTGCTAACAAACTTGATTTTGATACTTTTAACAGCCGCTGCCTACGGTGCAATCGCTATTGCTGTTCGATTCTATGGTCTATCAATTCTTAAATTGAGGATATTTTTGGAAACAGTTTCAATACTAAACAGTTTGTTATATCCAATGTTATACATTATGTGGTTTAAAGAGTGTCAGATGGAGGTTATAAAGATACTAGCAGTTTTTAACAAGAAGTTACTTTTAAAGGCTGAAGAAATGAGAATAGAAATATTTGACATCGTTCTTTCTGAAAGATTTGTTGGAAGTAAACATGACAATACGTTAATTTAATTATTTCCATGACACATTTGACCTTACCTACAACTGACTGGTCTATCGTTCAATTTTGGCAGTACCATTTGTTTTATTTGAAGGGGTGTTCACTGAAAAATTTCTGATTGAATAGCGAACAGTGCAGACCATGATAATCCTGTTCGGATGTGCCAGCTAATCTTGGTCTGCACTGGTCGCAAAGGCAGAATCACTTGCCGGCTGCAGGCTAAAGGTTATATTTGTAAAACATTACTGACGTAAAATATTGTAAGGATATAAATATATTTAATTTCAAGTAACATGAATAAACTGAAAACGGCCACATCGTCAATGATAAAGAATAAATTGATGATAAGATTGACCAAGTCGGAGAGCCGGGCACTTCATCGCATCGCTTTGCGTAGCAATAAAAGTCAAAGCAATTTCTATTCGTCTATGCGTATTTCACCAGTGTTTGTCATTTGTTTCCGGCCGCAGGCCGGTATTGAATTCAACCTTACTTCCTGTAAATATCTGGGGTGAACTTTCAGTTAACAACTGATGATTAAAACTGTAAATTCTGATTGCAGTGCATGGTTTCGAATGGAATGGATAATATTTTCTTAAAGGGTGTGCAGGCGCTCTGAGCTGTATTGTTAGACTGTATAATCCGTTGCAAGACTCTTGTGGAAATAGCTTAACTTCTCATACGGAGTGATCTCCGGTAAACGATTTACAGTAAATTCGTTCCCTAGTCAACTCGTCCGCCAGCAAACTCGTCCCCATTTGGTCTTAACATAACTTTGATGTAAAATGTTTTACAAAAAACCATGAAATCTTTACTTTAAAACTACATTTTGTTTCGCTTTATAAATACCCGATCGCATGTAAAAGTGCAGAGTGAATGCACGTTTCGTAGCTTAAAGTGTGCATTGGCTAATGCGACATTGTAGGCATTTACCTAGAGCATTTTATTTTCAAGGGAAATAATTGTGGTCTGACTGTATTATTTTGAAAATCACAGTTGAGATTTTATTATGTGTGCACCGGTACAGTTTTGCGGGGAAGCGAAATTTGCTGGAATTTTGTCTTCTTCTAAAAACAAGGTAAGTTGACAGTTTTTGTTGAAATATATATCTGATAGCTGACACACAGGAGAATGTTTTGGTTTATATCCATTTTACAGGTTTTTTTTTTAAATGAAGAGAAACAGGAGGAATTCTGTAAATTTCTTCTTATATGCAAATGAGCTGAAAATGTATTGAAATGACTAGATCAGAAGTTTATGCCTTTCCAGTAAGTTTTTCCCTACCTTTGACGATAGTTATTAAAAAGTATAGATATCAACCTCTTTGCTGATATTAGTACCTAAAATTTTCAGCCTGTGAATAGCTGTGGAAATTTGGGACTTCCTTTTTTTGAAGACATAAATAGATCTAAGCTATATTTAGACTAAAGTTTTTTTCAGTATGTAGAGAACCCTTACATACAGTCAAATTTTCTTGATATTGCAAGGCAATTTAATGCATTTTTCAAGTGCTTGCTGTTTCTTATGTTGTGCATACTTGATGTAGGTGATTGTCAATGTCAACTATCATTATACTGACATTTGAAGTTGTTGTTTTTTTCTAAATTACCTCCCTTATATATGCATTTTTCTTCATTCATTTTATTGATAATTACTTCCCTTTATGTTTAGCAAAAATTCTCAGATTGCATTTAATTAACTCCCTTTATTTAACATGAAAAATTCTCTTGTGTAATGATTATTTGTATATTTTACTTACAGTGTCTGATACATGTAGTTGCAGTCTGTCTTTGGAAGCTGTAGAAATAACAAGAAAGAGGCTGACATAGTGGTATATTTTGTTATATATGAAGTTTATTGATGGCATTCATGTATGATGATATCATTAAAGTACAACATACATTGATTTTCTGACAGTCATGTGTTATTACATTTGAACTAAGACTGTTTTATAATCAGGTTCATGATACTTTTTTTAATATATACATTGTATACAATAGTTGCATTTTTTTTTCAATATTAATTGCTGCTTTATAAATTAGAACACTTCAGGTTCATGTTTGATATAGTTTATTAATGATTATAATTTTAATCATACAATGAGTTATGAGATATTTCATTAATTTTAATATATTTAGATTAATAAATATAAAAAGTCGGTATTAAATGCATAGGTCATCTTTTGTACAAAAATAAAGGAAAAACAAATGTTGTATAATTTTCATTTTCAGTTTTGGTAGGGAAAAGTTTGAGTATGTACATGTACAGTTGTTTGACCTGTCTTACCCTGTGGCAGTCCAAGAAGATGTTACCATTATGAAAAATGTAGGAGGTATTATGCTTTTGTATGTTAAACAAAAGTCTCAAAGCATTTATATGCTGTATGGCTAAATTCTTGCTTCTGAAATAACTGTACAAGACAGCTATAAGACTGACATTCCTGACAAGATGTGAACCTTCTGGACTTTATGTCAGCCTGGCATAAACATTTCTTTCCTGTAGCTATGTGTATCCCTCAATTTACTAAGTACATATCTCCATTCAAAATAATGATAATAGATATGGTTTAGTAATAAATGTGTGATAGCTTTGTAATGTCAACATTTCAAAAATAGAATGAACATGTACTTTGATATTAATATTGAAATACAAATTTCAGTATATTGTAGCAGTCAGCAAAAACATGAAGTACATTTGTATCTTTGTATTAAGATAATTAAAACAATTATATTCAAATGCTTTGACACTGATTTTATGAATGTGTGTGAATTAATGTTTTACAATATTTCAGAACTTGAAGACAATGGTTAGTGCAGAAGGGACATAAAAGTTATGATAAAACTAACAGATATAAATAAGGTAAACTATAGTGATACAAAGACATGACCAGTGCTGCACATCACAAAGGCAACATTTTAATTTAATTTTTTGTCACTTATGAGTTCTGTAAAGCTGATTTTGCAATACAGTCGAATTTCAAGGGACCTTGCTTTTTATTTCGAGATAACCGGAATTCGAGTTATGAGGAGGGATGTATATGGACCAGTGATGAAAAATTTGGTTAAGTTACGAAAAGATTTAATAAAAAATAAAAACTGTTTCCTTGATGCCGTGTATACGCTCTCGGCACTTTACGCGTACACGCTTCTGTACAGTTTGTGTTTATCAAAGTTTTCAGTTTTTCGAAGAATAAAAACGATACTAACCTCAAATGTTTTTTGAGGCATGTTTCATTTTCGTACCACGTTTCTCTCCCTGAGGATTGACAGCATTTTGATCTGACATTTTGAACGAATAATGCTTTCCCTAAAGAAGTTATTGTTTTACAGTCTCATCGCGATTACCTCTCATTAATCCTTATTAAAGATCCCAACTGTTCAAACTTATTATTTCATTTAGTTTAAATTTAAAGCAGTTTTCATAACGTCTCAAAAACAAATGATCGCTGATTAAGAAATCTAATGATTACATGTATATATAAAATGATTAGGATTAAATTTTTTACCGTGATCTTTTTTTCACATGATTTTGTCAAGACTGAAAATTTGTTCATTGGAATAAGATAGTTAAAGGCGGCATTGTGTCACATAAAAATATGTCTTCATAGTTGCCTAACATTAAATGTCAAATTGTAAACAAGGAAATTCTAAATTTGGAAAATCTTTTGTTGTTTTCCTTCATTTAGCTCAGTTGAAGGAGATGAAGTTTGAAGCAATTTTCACAGTACAACCTATCCAAAGTAGCTCACTCTGAAACAAAAACCTTCGCTCTCGTCTGCTATGGATTTCCTCGACAGCGTATATCCCGTATCCTGTCACCAACAAGCAGTGTAACTAATAATACATTTCAAAATATCTCATCATTGCAGATAAGTACACTACATAATCAAGATAAAAGAAATAAGAACAAAATATGTTGGTGGAATTTTATTTTCAAAAATTTGATATACAGTCTTTGTAGTATTTACTTCTTTAGATATGTTGGACTGAAATGGGAATAACAACATACTTTAAATTTTTGTAGTCATAAGTTAATATGGGAATTATTAACTTAACTAAACTTAAAAAGATTTTTTCTCACAGTTATGCCATCTGAGCTTTAATATTTTTCAACATTGTCATTGGCAACAAGACTCAAAATTATTTGTTGTGAATACCTTGCATTCATCATTGTTCATGTGTGATAAATGCTTTTAATGGTATTCTTTAATGTAATTTATGCTTTTCATCTTACCATGGATTAAAAAAATACAAATTTATTTGTCTGAAAATTAAGGTAAAAATACTGACTGATTAAATTGCAATATAAGAAAGCTTATTTGAGATAAAGGGAGGTAATTCCATAAAATGTATGTAGAATGTAGATGATAAATATAATGAAGGGAGGTAATAAAATATTGTGAAGTTATAAGTCTTCATTTCTTTGATGAGCTAATTAATTGTTTTACATTTTGGTTTATTAACTACAAGTATGACCTAACATGTGTACCTGTCCTTAAGGAAAATAAAGAAGGTTGTTTGATGTCCTTGTACTGTTAAGTTGTTCCTGTATTTGTTTACATTCCATGTCTGAATGAAATGAAGAAACAGACATTAATGAGGGTATCCCGGGAAAATACCTAAGTTTATTTTTATATCAGCAAATTTGATGAGATAGTCATTCAGGAGTTGTCTATCCTATTTCCAAAAATGCTATGGGGACTAAATTTTTTGGAGTAAATATCTCTTTTAAAAAATTACACACAGCATTTTAATATTGTATATATATTATCTGATGCACTTAGCAATATATATTTGGAGTCAAAATGTTAAAAATTGCGGTTTTAATTTTTTAGTTACAATGTCTAGACGTTGTATCTTTTCTAAGATACTTCTTGGATTTTTTTTCGGCTTAAAGATACTTTTGGGGCAATATAAAGCTGCCACTGATTGCAATGATATAGGATGTTCCAAATAATTACTTCGGAGAGAGTAACATTTCGTTCTTTAAGTTCGAGACATTATTTTCAATAAAGATCGTCGGATTATTTTCAACAAAGATCGTCGGTACAATTGATCCGTGCAATACGACACGTTGACTGCAAAGTGTGCTACATTTGCAGTCAGCCCATTGTGACGTGCTCGTATTATTCAGTATCATTTTTTAGATGAAAATGAAGAACATTTTCATTCGATAAATCGGAGCTCCTTTAAGGTTGAAGTAAAAACTGAGTCCAAATACGTGTTTGAATCTACAGGGCCAATCTTTAGGCCAATCCAAAAAGAAACGGCGTCAGAATGTTTAGGTGTCTCCACTTACACGTATGTTCATTGTCCACGTTCGATTCTGTAGGCTGAATTTATCAAAATATTTCTACACCAGTTAGTTATGTTGTCATGTCGAAGTTAATTGAATCAAGACCAACTTTGATTGAATCAATACTTTTATCTATATTTAGTTGTGTAATATATAGTAACAGGTGCCGTAAACCTTAATTAGTCAGTACAAATATAATGTGTGAAGATTGGAGAAGGGATTTTTTTTCTGCTCATGACTACTGAAAATTGTTATAATAATAATTTATCAGATCAGAACAGATTAACGTTTTATCTGTCCAATTGAGAAATGATATCACCGTCAAAACTTGTTATTTGATACTTACAACTAGACCAAATCTGTTACATATGTGAGTGCCAATATTTTTAATATCAAATCTTGAAGTAGCAATTTAATGTGATATGCAAAGCTTAGCTTGTTAAAGAAAATATTTCTTATCAATTTCCTTTAAATGTAATTCAATATTTTAATAGTACTGTCGTGTTTTATACCATTTAAAAGTACTATATTTATGTATAATTTTTCTTCTCTTTTGATAAATCTTATCTATTTCTCCATTTAAAGTATGGAAAAGTATACTCCTGAAGTATTAGATTTAGGGTAAAAATTATATCTCGTCTCTTGATTTTAAAATGCATATAAGATGTCAAGAGTGTCTTTACTTTTATCTCTTTTACTATTGTCTCTTATAACTAAAATGTAAGTGGCAATGTACTTTTGTATTATGCAGTTGTTTGTATAGGTGTCATGATTGTACATTGATGAGACGAAAATAAACTAAACAAATATTTCAGAGAAATTGTTACATCAGAACTCAAGAACCCAATAGTATGACAACTGCAGTACTTTTTTCTATGTTAAAATGTTTTAAGATATATAGTGCTGTTAAATATGCTGCTAGATTGAACGATGAAATGATAGACTGGTTAAATGTTAATATTGGAGTTAAGCAGGGGTGTGACCTTTCTCCTATAGTGTTTGCATTTAATGATTTAGCTGAGGAAATAAAGCGGCTGAATTGTTGTATTCTTGTGGAAGACCTCATTGTGTTACTTCTACTTTACACTGATGATATTGTCTTGAGAGCAGAACATAAGTCCGATATGCAACGTATGCCTGACACCATAATAGCTATCTGGTGTCAGAAACGACGTATGCCTGACACTGTAAAAGCTGTCTGGTGTCAGAAATGACGTATGCCTGACACTATAATAGCTGTCTGGTGTCAGAAATGACGTATGCCTGACACTATAATAGCTATCTGGTTGTGTCCGGAAGGACGTATGCCTGACACTATAATAGCTGTCTGGTGTCAGAAATGACGTATGCCTGACACTATAATAGCTGCCTGGTGTCAGAAATTACGTATGCCTGACACTATAATAGCTATCTGGTGTGTGTCAGAAATGGAGGCTCAGTGTAAATGAAAATGAAACTAATATTATTCATTTTCGCTGCAACTCGAAGCCAATATCTAGCCACATACTGAATTTCTCTATTGTGAGTCGATTACAGATTAGTCTGCAAGTAGGGCTCTTGGAGCAGTGTATATGAAATTATATATAAATGTTGGTGGTTTGTCATTTCATGTGTACAAACAATTGGTGGAAACTGTTGTAGAGTCTATACCATTTTACTGTGCTGGTAAATAGGGTTACAGAAAATCTTCCAGAGGTTGAAACTGTTTAGAATAAAGCACAAAATACATTTTTGGATGTAGGTAAAATGCCTCCAACCTAACATTTAGCGGAGATTTGGGCTTGGCAACAGCTGAATCCAAGCAGCATGTCGAGTAAACCAGATTGTGGTGCAGATTTAGAAACATAAAAATGATAGATTTGTAAAATGTAAACACTTAGTATCCGTAAATAAAGGCACATCTTGGGAAAGCATGCCATGAGGTTGTTTGAAAAGATTGGTATAAGTGAATACATACTGTTAAACAAGCTGTGCAGGGCAACATGTATTAGAATGGCGAAACAGAAGTTACTAGATATTGACATTAATTACTAGAACAATAGTTTACATAGTTTTGGCTGGAGTACAAATACTGACAACAAATTAAGAACATATAGAACCTATATCAGTATATTTAAAAGTGAGCCATATATTGTTAAATATGCCAAGGAAACAACGCCGTATTCTTGCCAAATTCAGGGCCTGTAACCTCCGTCTTGCAATAGAGATGATATGCCAAACCAGAACTCCCTGTTAATGAATGCCTCTGTATATACTGTGACTCTGGTGTCGTTGGAAATGAGACATATTTTCTTATAGACTGTTATTTTTATAGTGGTCTTATCTATGAATTGTTTGAAAAAGCATATAGGATAGACTTTAACCCTTACCTTGCTAATTTTTTATAGGTAATGACTTTGTCCATCTTCCAATTTGGACAGTACCATTAACTGTGCAGGCTGATCATGATTACACTGGTTGCAAGGCAGAATATATCGTGTCCAGCATGATAAGGGTACAGATTGTTTACAATTCTCGATTGCAAACTTTTCTTGACTTAATTTTGAACAAAGAACATACAACATACTTAAATACATAAATATGTTTAATTTATTGTTTAACTTCTTGTGCAACATTATTTTAGTCCCTACCATTTTAATGTAATATGATCTTTTAGTCAAGACTTTTCTTTTATCAATTTTAGAACTTATTTTTACAATTATAGAATGTAAATACTCTGTGTTGTAACGTAATTTTAATTTTTTTAGCAATTAGAAAACATAATAAATTTTTTCGGTTAGATGTTAGTGCAACGTAATGAGCAACAAACATCTTCAATCAGTATCAGTAGTATAACTGTGACGGTGTAAAACCCTGGACTGTACACTTTAACCGACAAGAAGCATGCTATATGTCGAAGTCCAATAAAGAAATCTAAAAGAATAGAATAATTCATGAGCAAATATTGGTAAATAATATGCTACACGTTTGATGTTTGGGAAATAGATTTTAGTTTTGCGTGCTTTGTTGCCAAATAAAACACGCTTTTGAGATTAGATGCATAGTAATCAAATCACGAAGGCCAAAGGCCTGAGTGATTAATACGACACATTTGAACGAAAAAAGAACGAGTTTTATTGGCCAGCAAAATACTCAAATCTAAAATCTATTTCCATTCTAACACGTTCGAATTAAACCAGGAAGGAGACACTAATGCGGTTTTAAATAGAGGGAGTAAACCAGAATAGCCAAAAGTAGGTCATTTGGCAAAACATGTTTTAAACCACAAAACAATATACGGTAAAATCCTTCTATGTTTATATAAAAGAAAATCTTAAATGTGTTAGAAT
Source organism: Mercenaria mercenaria (assembly GCF_021730395.1). Lineage (NCBI taxonomy): Eukaryota > Metazoa > Mollusca > Bivalvia > Venerida > Veneridae > Mercenaria > Mercenaria mercenaria. The sequence continues at coordinate 27,249,232 of NC_069378.1, read as the reverse complement.
TTTAGATTATGAAGGTTTTGACAGAGTTTGGGACAGTTTTATTTGAAGTGCTTCGGACTGTGGCAGACCCCATGCGCATTGTAATAATTTTGTACATATCTTTTCAAAATTGATGTCATAATAGTGAGAGGAACAATTATTGTAATATACACAAATACTGTTATATCATAACCTACAAATATAGACTCATGTAAGTTCAAATCTGTACCAGTCTCATAAGCTATATTTGGCTGGGTGTCTAACAAATAATGTTTTTAGCTCACCCATGATCAACAATTAGATTGAGTTCACCGTGTTATCGGTAGAATTATCCCCCTTGACTGGGCGATATCGATTTTTTATCTGGTTGAAAATTTCCAATAGAAACAAAGAAGGAAAAAAAATGAACAAATCGTCACCTCAACGCAATAAAGGTATGAAGGTATTAAATGCCTCCGCTACTATTTTCTGTATAAAATTAACAACTTATAACATATTTTTATCAAGATTTCTAGCCTTTCACTTCCTGCGAGACTACCCTTGTCTTGAAGGTCTGTCTTTAGGCAATCAAAATATACCCAAAAAATATGGGGTTGACCATAATGCAGTGAAACCATGGTCACGTGACTGAGACACATGATGAAAACGCTAATATTGCGTAGGTAGACATCAGGAAATACCTACTTTCACTTTCATTTTACAAGGCAGCTTCAAATCAACTTTTGAAGCATATAACGTGGCTTAAAATCATCTGCGGACATTCCTTTTTACAATCAAGCATCAATAAAGCTTATATCTGGCATGAAAATGGCCTTTACTAGGCGGGAAAATTGCACTATATATTGATATGGACTACATTCGAGTGGACCACGGAGGCATATCCGGCTAATTGCCCCCTTCATGCCTATAAGAAATACCAAAGTTTTCAAAATCGTTCTGTTGCAGTCAATTATTGTACGTAAGTCAATTGTCAACAATTTTGCCAACTTTCAGCTTGAAAGAATGGCTACTGTCGGAATTATGCCCCATTCAGACAGACAGTCCACACCTGCAAAAAACGTGTCAGGGGCACAGATAATGCAAATTTTTCATTAAATATAGTATCATACGGCCTTACTTTTCTTATTTCTATAATTGGTTTGCAAGAAACAGCTAGAAGTACACGAAAAATAATCGATTTCTGTCATTCTTACCTAAAATGGTGTCGCTGATGCAAAACTGAGATGTGGGGAACACCTTAAAAATCAGAATTTTGCCTACTTTCCGAAAAAAATCTCAAATTTGCCCAAAATATGCAAATGATATGCCATGTTTGTCTTAAAATAGTGCTTAATGCTCAATTCTGATCAGAAAGTACCAGTTTTACATCGGTTAAAGAATTTTCACGAAGTGCGAATTTTTCATTTTAGAAATAAAGTTTTAAATCGTTCTGTTGCAGTAATTATTTGTACGGAAAGTCATTGTCAACAATTTGCCAACTTTCAGTTTAAGTAATGTAACTGTGAGTTAAATGACCATTACGAAAAGAAGCAGCTACGACAGCAAAAAAAAGTTAAGGATAAGATAATTGGCAATTTTATAATATATGTACAACGTTATTTTGGGATATTTCTTATTTGGTTTGGCAAATAAACACGCTTGAGTTAGAACATAGTAATCAATTCACGTAAGTTCCAAATGGTGTCGCTGAACGAAAAAGAGAGTTTTGATGGCCAGCTAAAAACTCAAATTTATGCTACTTCTCCGCGAATAAAAGAAGAATCATAATCGTTTTCAAAATAGAGTGGAGTATCCAGTTAGCAAAATGGTCATTTGGCAAACATTTTGCATCAGAAATGATACGAGTAAAATCCTTCATGTTTACTATAACGAAAATGCTAATATTGTTGAATTTTAGGTTATGAAGGTTTTGACATCGTGACAGTTTTATTATGAATTTGAACTCGGACTGTGCAGACCATATTGTAATAATTTTTACTTTCCTTTTCAATGATGTCTTAAAGATCTGTGTAGGCAAAATATGTATCCCACAAAATATGGTTGAACATAACTACAAGTGAAACCATGCGTCATACTGAGACACGTCTATAACGCAATATTTGGCTGGTAGTCTAGAAATAATGTTTCTATCACCATGGATTCAAATCAATTTAGATTGAGTTACGTTTATCTGCGTGACATTCCCCTTTTACGCGAATCGATTTTTATATCTGGTTGAAAATGCCTTATAGGAAAACAAAGAAGGATAACAAATATGACAATCGTCCCTTCAGCAATAAGTGATTAACTGCATTGACTTAAAGAAGGACTTATTCACTTTTTACGCTAAGGTGACACAATAGTGTTTTCATTAGAATGAACGCACAATATTTATTATCCTATTGAAGTGTTTGTCATTCTTTTCTCTTTACAAAGATTAAAAAAATATTTATCTAAAATGAAGAATTAATGCTTCCATTAGCGATTGAAAAACACCACTTTCAGTCTCCTTTTACGGCATACAGTTACTGAATAAAATGAGTAAAAAGACTGTGATACATATCTTATTCTTTCCTGTAGTAATTTTATTCATTTTTTGAGAATATTTATTATCCTATTAAAGTATTATACAGACGATGATTTTTTTTATATATGATTTAGTTTTGAAATTATTTTAATGTCTTCTTGCTTCCGTAGACGTTTAAAAGTTGATGATTTTTGTATCATCGTGTTTTTGTCGGGATTTAAGGAGTATAAAATCCTTCTATTTCCGGTCACTTGCAATGTAATTTAAACAAAAAAAAAAAAAACAGAAAAAAAAAAACAAAAAAAAAAAAACAAAAACAAAAAAAACGAGGGCATATGTTTGAAACCATCATCTATTTTATAGATAAATTAATATTTCTTCAGCAATTAACATTTTTAGTATTCATATTGATTACCGGTCCTCTAGACAGCCCTTTACGGGTTACCGGATCAATAGTCAAAGCCTATTAAATTGGTCACATTTCCGGTTTACTTATTTCTTTACCAGGTCAGCTTATACAGTAGTTGTGTACAGATACATATTGCTATCCAGGCAAAAAATATGATGAATCATATTAATTCATTACACTATTTATCAACGAATCGCATGAATATAAGGCTCCTAAAGAACACTAAGGTTTAGGCTAGTTGTCCGGTCACCGGATGGCTAGAACACAGGCAATGCGTCCGGTTACCGGACGGATAGTCACTTCTCTTATAAACAAAACACATCATTCAGTGTCATCTTAGAGTCCTCGTGCGGTATCAATCGACCCTGATCCAGACTGACCAGCTAACTGCCAATCTGAAGATATATTCATGTACATCGAAACAGAAGAAGGAAAAGGGGGCAGAAATTTCGTTGGCATGGCTGAGCCAGGAAAAGCGGCGGCAGTATACCCGTTTGGCAGTCAGGTGTCCGGTACAATCACCTTCAAAATTTCAAAGAACGTTTCTTCAGTTTCCCATGTGTTACACTTTCGTTCTGTTATTCGTACGGCGATGTCTGCTTAAGGTAGTAGATCCGTAATGACAATTGGCAGTTTCCGTTCATTTTCGTATTCTCCGTATGCGATTTCGGCATTCTCCGGTTATCATGAAAAGTAATTTCTATTCTGGCCGAAGAATTCCGAAGTTGCATACGTAGGTTACATTTCCAGTAGCTGCGCGGTCATTGTGTGATCGCTAGAGCATCGAGCAGCAGCGAGGACGTCTTAAGTGAACGGATAACTTCTTGTAAATAAAACGCTATACTGTAAGATATGACAGCTCTGAAATAAATACTTTTTTGTGCGTATATATGGGTATAAACCACATTTGGACTTCTTGAAAATCCACGAATCGCACTTGTCATTCTTGAATGATTTGCAAGAAATGCCATTGTTGGTTTTACCTGTATAAACGCACGAAATAGCATTAAATACTTTTATTATATATCTACATAAATTCGGTCAAAATTACAGCTTGTATTTCTCATGTAAATATAAACAGGCAGAAAAAAACGTATTGTACCTTTTGTATTGTATTTTGCCGGACTACTTTCATTTAATATGCATGACCTGACACAGTTCTATAGACAGGGCACACAAAAACTTCTTACATCGTCAAACATTAAAGATTTCACTCTATAACAAAACAACAAACAAAAAAGTTGAGGTATATAATAAAAGAGTAATTGTAACAGTAGCTAGATCTTGGATTTTATATTCGACTCTCATGGACTTTGCAAGAACGGATCACACTTGCGCGCCTCGTGAGATCCGATCTGGCAAAATTCACTCGAGCCGAATACTTTTTTTGTTTAATCATATTTTATTGCATATTTTCATCATATACATAATATACACATATCTGATACAAAAGTATGAAAATAGCAAATGGGTTGACTTTAAGTATACCAACATTATAAGCAGCCCTTCCCACTGCGTCAAATAATTGTAGATTAAACTAATGGCGGCTTTTATAATTTAAAGAAATGAGGAAAACACATAGAAAAAATGTTTCAATTACACAAACAAAAAGAAAAGAAAAAGTGGAAACAAAAAGGGAAAAAATGATTATACAAAAACTATGGTTGTACTGCTGCCGAATACAGCAACCAAGATCGAGATACTATTATAATGCCCCTATTACATTGACAATTGTACACTAGACACTAGTCTGCTACAAAAATAAGTAGATTCATTTCCAGGAGTACTAGTATCAGAAAATCGAAAGGAATGTTAGGATATCGATCTTTTCAACATCCAAATAAAACAGTCAATAGGCCCACCAACATTGAATTGTAATTCGCCTTCTGATAAAAGTACAGTTCCTGTTTTTTTGCTTAAAATAGTTTTAATATATAATCGTGTCGGTTCAATTTTGATCTCTACCGTCAGAAATATTTGTATTTGCTATAGATAATCTAATGGTTGTTGTTGCTGCTTCTTGCAATTCTGGTGTCCTATTTTGAAATAATTTTCCGAACTTGTGTTTTTTTTTCTAAATCATGCAATCTCGCGGAAAGGGACAGTTTTGACATAAATACACCTATATTGTTTATACAGTGAATGCATTTTCAATATTCCCAATAAGCTGTGACAGAATCGCTAATAGTTTATCTAAAGTAATATTAATTTAGTACGTTTCTGCATAAACAAATCACATTAACATAATAACGTGTGTAATTATATTATTAATAAAGCTATATTAGCGCTATTATATTAACGCAAACACGGACGTTACATCAGTTGCTATGGTGAGGCAATATACATATGGCTGATTAATTAACAGATTTTATTTGTTTGTTGTTTTTTTTTTCTCAATTCCTGTCATGTCATTGCAACAATATTTTTATCAAATCTGCAAGTATCATTCTAAGCTAGACTTCACTAGAACACACATCTATTTGACAAGAGGGGTGCTTTGGGTCTTCCTCCATCATCAAAGCTGGAAAGTCGCCATATGACCTAAAATTGTGCCGGTGCGACGTTAAACCCAACAAAATAAATAAATATTTGACAAATATTAAGTAGTGAATAGAATAGGCCTGCTTTGTTTGTCAAATGTTTTACAGCTGTGATTTACATATAAGAATATAAAAGTACTTGGAATTTTGTTATAAAATGGACATTAAATGTTTGAAACGATTTTGTTTTCCGCGCACAGCGGTAATTCTCGATCTAGGTTTAAAATGTCTGAAATCCTTTTGTAAAAGAAATGACATTTGAATTCCTTGAATTTTGAACAAATATCGGTTCACGTCTGAAATCCTTGGAGTTGCAAAAATTCTAACATGGCCAGATTTGTTTTCCTGAAAAACAAGGACGGCTGAAAACTGTTTTCTGACGTCACAATTATTACGTCGTAAAGTTAGACGGATAGCGGCGCGTTGGAAAAGAAATCAACAGAAATCATTTCATATTTGATGGATATCGTCAAGGACGTACATGTATAATAATCTACACACTGAAGCTCACTTAAAAACCTTAAAAATATTTTTACAATAGGTCCAGCTTCTTTCACAGAATTTATGGTCAGTTTATAATAGAATCGACAGCTGTGATCATATTGGACATTTCAGATTTCTTTTAAAAATCGAGTTAAAAACTGAAGGTTTCGCATACCCGTAATTTTAAAAATATTTTCAGATGGTTTCTATATTACCTCCACTGGCAAAAGTGAACCTTCTCCAAAGTTTGTACTTTATTTTATTAAAATATTGCTCATTCATCCATAGTTAGCGATAAAGATAATACGTTTGAATAACCAATTCATAATTTTAGCATCTTCGAAACATTGCGGAATGATACTTATTTCACTTAGGTAATGATTACAGTTTACTCGGACTTTATCATAGACTCCTTGTGTACAACCTCAAACTTTAAACTAAACTCAGACCATTAAATCTATATAATATTTCAATGAAACTTCAAAGTTTTGTAGTTTCTAGCATCACCTGGGGCATGTGAAGTCAAAACTCTAATTTGACTTCTGAAATAGTGCGATATTGCTTCTAAAACCACTATATGTTCATTGAAAGAATACTTCGTTTGAACCACGTGGACACTGGCAGGTGCTTGAAAATGCAGCGCTCTAATTGGTCAGTTAGAACTCCTGATGTCATGATAAAGTTATGAATACCAATTCTATTACATAAAACACCATTAGAATGTTTATAGTGACATATTATTGTTATATTTAGTTGCACTGTCAAAACGTGTGTGTCTAGTTTTCCTGTTAATCATATATGTAGGTGTGAACAGAATATAATGAAAGCCGAGAACAAGTTTTGACAGTTCAAAAAAATAGTACAATGTATGGAATTACACAAAACACTATTTCAGTATTTTACGATTATGCTATATTATGACATATGACTCGCAAGTGAAGGAGTGTAGTTTTATTTACGTATGCAGTTATACCCGTATAAGAAAATTTTTGATAGTGTCATTATGCTTATTTATACATGATATACTTATTTATAATGATACTCTTTTAAGTTACCATAAATTAACCAATTATTCGACTGTGTAAACAAACATGGAACTTCTCACAGATTGGAATGTACCACACTGAGTGATATTGCGAGGAATATTTGACAAATGGAAAATAATGCCACACACGGATTTTACACAGACTTCGATAAATTTTCACTTGAAGCTAAACTTGGATGGTTATTTGCAAGTACATTTGTAATAACAGTAAATATCATAGCAATGATCGCACTGCGAAGAACAAAGACAATTCCATATGCACCGAAGCTTCTTTGTACCGGGATTTTGTCTTTCGGCATGAATTTCCTCATTTTTGCATCAGTTCGCAAATTCATCCAGGATCCGACAACGAACTTAGCATTCCAAGTAGTTGGCAGCGTATCTCTCCAACTTACTCTGCTCTGTGTTTTGCTGATGTCAGTAGAGCGATTCGTGCTATTTTATTATCCAATGCACTATCTTAAAATAGCTACCGAGAAACGGACTCGAGTGTTGATATTTTCATCCTGGGCTTTCTACACCTGTTTATTTGCGTGTGTACGCTTTGGCATTTGCTACATGAAGCTGAGGTCGGAGAGCGTTTTTAAACAAGCGGGTTCCTGCAATAATATTGTGTCAGTATATTTCGCAATTTTGTTGATAATTTCAGCACTCGCTTCATCCGTTTGTAACTGGAAGATTTTGAGACTGATACAGTCCAAAAAGTATCATAATAGTCGTATATCGTTGTCGTCAAAAGATGCTTTACGGCGATACTACAAATCTACTGGACTTGTGCTTACAAACTTGATTTTGATGCTTTTGACAGCCGCTGCCTACGGCACAATCACCATTGCCGTTCGATTCTTTGGTCTATCAATTCTTAAACTCAGAATATTCGTTGAAGGTGTTACAATAACAAATTGTTTGATATATCCAATGATATATATTATGTGGTTTAAAGAGTGTCAGATGGAGGTTTTAAAAATGCTAGCAGTTTTGAACAAGAAGTTACATTTAAAGGCCGAAGAAATGAGAATTGAAATATTTCACATCGTTCTTTTCGAAAGATTTGATAGTAGGAAACATGACAGTACGTTAATTTAATTATTGCCATATAAACACATTTAAAAATGTTACATTTGTAAAACATAATTGGTTATGTTATTCAATGTAATTCCAAGTAACAGCGGCACAATCATGTTGATACACCGTCAATGGTTAAGAATAAATTGATGATCCGTCAATGGTTAAGAATAAATTGATGATAAGATTGGCAAAGTCGGAAAGCCACGCACTTCACCTTCGTTTAGCAACAAATGGAGGTTAAAGCAATCGCCGATTTGTATTCTTAAAGTTCTAGTCACTAGCGTTCGTCGTTTATTTATTTATTTTTGTTTTTTGTTTTTGTTTTTGTTGGTTTTGTTTTGTTGTTGTTGCTTTTTCGTTTGTTTAAAGTTACTTTTGGGGCAATATAATGTTGTCACTGATTTGTAATGATGTAGGATGTTCCAATAATTACTTCAGAGAAAGTAACATTTCGTCCTTTAGATTCCAGTTATAATTTTAATCACATTGATCCGTGAATACGGCTCGGTCACTTCAAAGTGTATTTTATTTGTATATTAGTTTATCTATAGTCGCCACCGGTAACGCATATGGGCGACTCCTCAAAAAGACTGTTAGTAATCTTAGTGGGAGGATAGTGCAAGATACAGGAGACGTTCTACTTCCAGAAGCTTTCCTGGTTCTTTAGCGTGCCATGTGTAAAAGACCTATACCCATGACTCTTATCCCAATGCTAGTAAGTTTTAAATGGAGAAGCGTGGGCTCGAACTCACGATCCCTGGTTTCATAGTCAACCACTGCTTCCGCGCTTCTGCCAAGTGTGCGAAGAAAATCACCATTTGATAAATCGGAGCTCCTTTAAGGTTCATGTAAATACAATGTTTAGGTTTCTGCACTCACACGTATGTTCACAGTCCTCGTTCGATTCTGTAGGCAGACTTAATTAAAATATTTCTACACCAAGATAGGTATGTTGTCATTTCAAAGTTAATCGAATCAACACCACTTCGAATAAATCAATACCTTTATCTAAATTCACTTGTGTAAGATATATTAACAGGTGTCATAAACCTTAATTAGTTAGTACAAATATAATGTGTGAAAATTGGAGAAGGGATTTTTTTCTCATGACTACTGAAAATTGTTATGATAATAATTTATCAGATCAGAACAGATTAACGTTTTATCTGTCCAATTGAGAAATGATACATATCACCGTCAAAACCTGTTATTTGATACTTAAAACTACATCAAATCTTAGTAATTCGAAATTTAGAGTAACGTAACTCGAATTTCGACTTAGAAAACTCAAAATTCGAGTTAGTAAGTCGAAATTTCGAGTTACGTATCTCGAAATTACGAGTTACTTACTACAATACTTTATGTTGATGTATAGGTCATGGCCAAGATTATGTGCCTGGTGCATCCATTTCATTATACCATTTAAAAGTGCTATATTTGTGCATTATTTCTCTTCTCTTTGGATTAATCTTATCTACTAGTATCTCTTTATTTAAAGATTGGAAATAAGGAGTATCCGATTTAGGGTAAAGAGATTATATCTCGTCTCTTGATTTTAGAATGCTGTTAAGAATGCATATGAATTAAGGTGTGAAGATTGTGAAAAGAAGAAAACATACAATATAGATAAATACATAAATGAGCCGCGCCATGAGAAAACCAATACAGTGCATTTGCTATCAGCATGGATCCAGACCATGATGTTCGCTTTTAAAGCCTATTGCAATTAGAGAAACTATTAGCGAACAGCATGGATCCTGACCAGACTGCGCGGATGCACAGGCTGGTCTGAATCCATAGTGGTCGCAAATGCACTATGTTGGTTTTCTCATGGTGCGGCTCAAATGAGTTTAACTTATTGTTTAACATCCTGTACAACGATATTTTAGTCCCTACAATCTTAATGTGATAGGATCTTTTGGTCAAGATTTTTTTTTTATCATTTTTAGAACTTATTTTTACAATTACAAAATGTACATACGCTGTGTTGTTACTGTCTTAATTTCATTTTTTTAGCAATTAGAAAGCATAATAAAAGTTTTAGAAAGCATATTAATAGTTTTCGGTTAGTGCAACAAAGTGTGCATCAAATATCTTTAGCCAGCATCATTAGTATGACTATGTGGGGGTAAAACCCTTGATTGTACACTCTAAGTGCCCTTTTTCATCATTCAGTTTTTTTCAAACTTCCAGTTTTAATTAGCTTTTAATTTCGAAATTAGCAACTGTTCCTCGGATTTAGCATGTAAATACTATTATTTGTCTCTGTGACTGTGTTTCTAGATTAAGTATACTGTGATAAGTCTCTTATGGTTCTTTTACAGAATGGCTGTGTACAGTTGTGCATGTCTATTGAAGATGATAATTTTATGTTCTGTAAATAGATGAGACTATAATAAAGATATAAAGACTTTAACGGACATGAAACATCTTATATGGTAACTGATTTCTGCTGGTGTTGGCTGGGCGAAAACACGACAGCATGAAATTACTTTAATCTGTTGCTATAGGTATTCTATTTGATGTTTAACTTGTTGTATTCAGTAAATTTATTTATATTTAGTCAGGCACATTTGATACACTTCAAGATTAGACATCAAACTTGTATTAAAAAAGTATTAAAAAAATAGAATAAAAATAAATCTATAAAAATACCCCTTTCAACAGTCAATTTTTACAAGAGTGTTTATTTTGTAACTTGATAAATCTTATACTATGGAAGTGTTTCCTTGAATGCTATTTTTCAACATTTGTACAAATGCCACTGTATTTTAATATTTGTAAATAAAATTCCCCTTTTAAAAATCAATTTTATACAAGAGTGTGTCTTCTGTAACTTGATATATCTTGTACACTGGAAGTGTTTCCAGGAATGCTATTTTTTTTTAAATTGTACAAATGCTACTGTATTTTAATATTTGTACAAACATAGTATAATGTTGTTTTTTTATGCTGTATAGTCTCAAATAATTCTTATAGAATGGCTGAATACATGTATATTTATTCATAGTGTATATGGATGAGACTGGAATGAATAAATATGTATACGAAAACTCGACAAATATCTACTTTGTCGAATTTTCGTGTTAGCGGGGTGAAAACACGACAACAAGACAAATAAAGGGCGCCAACCCGGCATATTCATACCCATCAACACGAAAACTTGACAAATAAATATGTCCTAACGTCGTATTTTCGTGTAAAATTTGTCGTGTTTTTATGTTGTCGTTGCTTCGCCCCGCCAACATTACAGAGTTATGCCCTTTTTGGTGGCAAAGTTCAGATTCGGAGTAAAGCACTGGGAAGGGTCGAGCATGCTGTCTTATGGAGAACTGTTGTTTGATTACTGGTAAAATGTTACTTGGTGTTACAGTTGAGAAACAATATTCTTTACCCATACGTTTGACAAATGTTTTATAGTCTTACTGTGAATATTGTAAAACGTTGAAGTTTTTATTGTAACAAAAAAGAAAAGAAGAAAAAAAAAAACAACATCGTTAATTATTAAAAGCATATAAATATTTCAGATTAGTTGTAAAATGTAAATGTAAGATAATATGTGTTTAAGACTATCATAAATTGTGTTTTTTTTCTTAACAAATGTATATTATAGTCTCTTGCAAATCTGTATAGATTGGCTTTGTGGTACAGTGTTAATATAAAGCTTATATGTGTGTATTATATAACTGTACACAAAGATGAGACTTAAATATAATGTTGAACTGAACTGAACTGTATGAAAATGATTTTTTTTTAATTGTATACGCTGGATTATATTTATACTGTTTTCATAGTTGTACATTTGGCACTTTAATAAACATTCTAACATAAAATTGCTGTCCTTGTCACTTTTCGGGGGGTGTTTTAACAGGAGAGAAAATAGGTGTTGACAGAGAGAAAACATCTTTTTATATAGCGCATTCCGTGGCAAAGCGTTGATTTATTACGGACCCTAAACGGAAAATTGAAAAGGAAATGACTTCAACGTGAAAAACAAATCGGACATTCCCGCGAATTTCATAGAACTTTATTGACGTTTCGAGAGGGCCAATGTATTCATTAACTAGTTTTTACGTGCTTTATGCAAAAATAGCAATAACCTACCGGGCTTGGGCACCAATTAATATCTAGAGATTCTGCCGATGTTACAACACAAAAAGCATGCGTTATCCCTACAATATAATTGTAAATTGTATTGTATAATATGTCACCTGCCGTGTTACATGTGAAGTAATAACTGAATATATCTTTATAAGCTGATATAAATATCATATATTAGATCAATCCAGTATTGATTTTATAGAAAAAAATAAAATGCATCTTATAACTAATGTGAACTATGTATATCATAAATGACTGGAAAACACTTGGATCCTACCATCACCACCACAGAAAAAAAAAGAAAACCCATTTTGCTGGATGAAGATGCAATCTTTTATTTGTTTTATGTTGACGGTTGAACATAATTAAATTTCAATGATTGTTTTATCATTTTCGTTTAGCCGGAAATACTTACACAGCCGATAAAACACTTTAATCTATCATTATCGTTACTTAAATCTAAATATTTATTAGGTTTTAATGTCCTATTCCTTATTAAAAGTTTTTCTATTTGGCATATATTCGTAAGAAAATAAGACAGTTTTAAATGTTTTACAGATTTTTCCTAACCGTAAACACTAAAGCGCTTTAACCCTTACTCTGCTAAATTTTCTGTAATGAACGTGTCCATCTTTCAGTTTGGACAATATCATTAACTACTTAAAGGGGTACTTACCAAAAAGATAGTGACTGAATGGCGAATAGTGCATGCACTGGTGTGCATGCTGATCAAGATCTACACTGGTAGCAAAGGCAGAATCAATCGTGTCATGATAATGGTTAAAGTCCTACCTACCTTTACTTTTTGTTTTATTCTGAATGTTTATTAGTATTAAATTTTATGAGTTACTCGCTATTTGGAATTAGTTTAAAAGAAAATACGAATACGACAGTTTGTACATTTTTTCTCTGTTTTTTGTTGTTGTTGTTGTTTTCGCATTAGCGGATACCTCTAGCAAACACCGGAAACATGTTTAAATATCTATATTATACACCATTCTAACACGACCAGCGAAAAACCTACATACATGTAGAGCAAAATCTATCTCGGGTTAGTCTGCAATAAACCACTCGCGTGCAATGACGCCATCCGATCCAGGTGCGTAACACGGTCAAAAAATTAGTTACCATTTTTTCTAACACTGTTGATACTAGTATTTATTTTATTTATTTGAGTCTCATCCTTTTACATGGGTCAATTTACATAAACATATAAAATACTGCACATAAAATAAAATGTAAATGGCCACTCTAGTAAGAGTTACAAGAGACTTTATACAAATACTACACCATTTGGTATATCAAACATCACGTTTTTATATTCCACTTGCAATTAAATATATATACATTATAAGAATTAGGAAGTGTTCGCTAATCGTGCACTGAAGTGCATAAAAGAGCCTTAAAAGATGATTAATAAATTTTGACGAAGAGTTGAAAGGTGCACTATATATGCTCCAGTAAAAAGAAATTAAAAACATGTACCACCTCTAATCAGATTAGAGACAGGCAGATTAGCAAACACCTCCTAAAATGATATATAATAAACAGCAATGCTAAAAAGAGTAATTATAACAATATTTAAAAAAACAAACTTTTCAAGCATTGAAATATTGTATGTCAGTGATTCCGAACCTACCAAGCAACATCTTGTGTACACTGTATAATTCTGTTGTTAAGATGTCAAATAACTAGTATCATAAGCAAATTAATATTGTCACTATTTTCGCGTTTAAAAAAGCAAAAAAAAAAAAAAAAAAAAAAAAAGTAAAAGGGAACTATACTATAACAATCTCACAAATCTTAAAAAAGTTAGATGATGCAAATAAGACAAAAAGTGATGACCAGATACACATGTGTACATGTATGTTGCTAAGTGGTTTGGAGTCAAAGATCATATGACTTACATGTTTTTACTGTACAACAGGTTTTTTTCTTATTTTTAAAATATTACAGCAGGTTTCGGCTACAACTCTAACTATATCAGGATGGGTGAACATAAATTTTAATTTATCATCATCAGACGATTCACTAAGTGCAATAAAACAAGACTTTCTGATTCCACCACATCAATACAAAATGGACAGGTTCTATTCATTTCTGGTATGTTTTTATACCGCCCGGTCTCTAGCCGTATTGGTGCAACACCACACCTAAATCTGGCCATAGCAGACCTATGCGGAAATGACATATGCATTTTACAGTAGTTTTCACATTCATATTCGCTTTTAAATAGACTGTATGTTCTCAATTTATTACGACCAGAACCATTTACACTACGTATTCTTTCTAAATCAGACCTCCATTGAGCAATGTGATCATTCATTATAGTTTCAGACATATCAGTCAGTAATTGCCGTCGTGAGAAAGGCAATTGTAAGTAAGAATTTAGCCCAAGTGATTGTAGCTTAATGGTCACAATGTAAACCCAGTTTTTACGTCCTACTATTGCATTTGTGCCATGTCCAGTCAAATATTTTCTTATTTACTCCCGACCTATCATAATTCAGGCAATGGCTCCAATGATTACAGACAGATTTCAATTGTTCAACCATAACTGGCACCTTGTACAGCAGCATTGGGAGTATACTTTCCAGTACCAAGAAAAAACCGCATTGCTCTATGGTGCACTGCGTTAATACAAGAATAAGATCTAAAACCGCAAATTTGAGCTCCGTAACTGATAACTGGAACAATACAGGAATAATACAATTTAGTGTATACATTGTAAGGTAAACCACCACTATTTTTGAATCTTGCAATAAGACGACCAAGAGCACGACCAGAGCTCTGAGCTACATTTTTTTTGCAGTTACGTTAAAGTCAAGGTGTTCAGACAACAAGATACCCAAATACAAGTATTTATCTGTATATTCTATTACTAGCTGACCGCAAGTGAAAATATAATCAGACCTCTGCACACTTACTGGTCTGAACTGGATGATATTACTTTTACTACAATTTACAGACATAAAGATGGAAATACACCAGTCGTTTGAAGACGATAACATGAATTGTAAATCAGTTTCGCTTTCAGCAAGCAGCACAATGTCATCCGCATACATAAGTATACAAATACGTTCATCATTAATGCTAATTCCTTTACATAGACTTTTTAACAATATTGCAAGATCATTAATATAGATGTTGAACAACACAGTTGATAGAGAACAACCTTGACGTAAACCTGTCTTCACATTGAACCAGTCCGTAAAATGATCATTTACACGTACACAACAAGTGATGTCCTGATACACCACAAGAGATGTTCTGATACAAAGACCTTACAGCCGAGAGCATTTTAGGCGAGATACCAATATCGGCTAATGTGCCATAGCAAGTTCCTATTTACAGAATCAAACGCCTTACGGAAGTCAATGAAGGCACAGAATGTTGACTGTTTATTTTTCTTCCGTGTATCAATAATGTTTGTCAGGCTGGAAACATGATCTATGGTACTTCTCTTTTCACGGAACCCATTTTGCTCCTCAGCAATAAGCTCATTGGTATCAGTCCATTTTACAATGCGTTCATTCAAGATACTAGTATACATTTTATACATTGTTGAGGCCAAAGTTATTCCACGGTATGACATGGGGTCCCTTTGGTTTTTGCTGCTTGCTTTAGGTATAGGGTTTATTATACTTTTTGACCACACAGATGGCACAAACCCTGTTTGGAAACAGACGTTAAATAAGCTATGTAGAACTAATAAGGACGAATCATTTTTCAGAACTTCGGACGGTATAAGATCTACACCAGATACTTTACCTGTTTTAGCCCTTTCGACTGTTTTTACAATTTCTAAAATGCTAATATTTTTGTCTAAATCATCATTCACATTGTCCATTGAATGGATAATTCCGGGCC
Source organism: Mercenaria mercenaria (assembly GCF_021730395.1). Classification (NCBI taxonomy): domain Eukaryota; kingdom Metazoa; phylum Mollusca; class Bivalvia; order Venerida; family Veneridae; genus Mercenaria; species Mercenaria mercenaria. Next base: position 27,233,231 of record NC_069378.1, on the reverse strand, counting down.
CATCCATTCCCCGGTCTGAATTAAGTAGATTACAGAAGTCATGTTTCCACCTATCAAGAACAGATTTTAAATCATTAGATATAGTGCCATTCTCAAGCACTATTTGCATAGGTATTGACTTTTTCCGGTCAGAACTTATACCAATTTTACCAATATTTTTCCAAAATACTTCTTCGTTACTTTCTAGATCTGATAGCAATTTAGACTGTATACGTTACCAGTAGAGACGTTTACATCGTTGAACTTCCCGGCCAAAATGTTTTCTAGATAATACATGCTCATGTTTAAGTCTAATCTTTTGCGACCTATTTGTACATTTAAGCCATTTTCTTTCTTCATGCATAGATTTAAACAAATCAGTGAGATTTTGGTTCCACCATGGTTTTGCTTTTCTAAAGACTTTTGAATTAGGTTGGTTGGGGTTTATGGTCTTTGAAGGCAACTTAATCTACATTTCATCTCTAACAAAACCACTGTACACTCTATCAAGGTCATACTGTGTTCTCATACCCTGCTCAATTTCTGAGATCAATGTATTGATTTTTGCTAATGTATTTCACTAAGAAATGTGTTAGGAATACTTCTAAGATCAAATTTATCAAAGCTAGGAGCATTACTATGATGGTTTCCCCTGGAATGCTGGTCACGCCCTGAAAATGAATCATGTCTGTCATATTGTCTGGGAGTTTCATCCCAACTATCACTAGATTTTCTGCCTGAAAAAGAATTTCTATGTCTGTCATTTTTTGCATAATTTGAATTAGAATTACGTGTAGGTGATTTTTTCTACGTAAATCTAGTATGTCGTATTAGAATCGAAATAACAAGTTCCCAAGTGTGATTTATCGTAGAATATCCCTAGTTTTTCGTTCTTATGCGAAATAAAATATCACTACGGCCTTGGTGATATATTCTTACGCATAAGAACTCAAAACACGGTTTATTCTACGATAAACCACACAACTTGGGAACTTATTATTTCTTAATTACATAGAATAAATGATAATGTTGTTGGCGTTTAGTAATACTTTCCTTGTGTGAAATTATTTAATAGAAAATAAATTCTCACAATTTATGAAAATGTCATATATTCTGTGTTAAAATGATAAAAGTATTTAAAGAATCATAAAGACAGAATACATATATGAAGCGCTTTGAGTAGTAGAAATGACAGGTCAAGGTGTGAATAATAAGAAACTTAAACTAAAATTCAAGAGCTAAGGTGAAAACAATTTAACAATTCCTGGTAGAGTTTCTTCTCTGCTTTGCAACTCAATTTATGAGTAAGGAAACTTACCGTTCAAAGTAAATCGAGACCCTAAATTAGTTTGAAAAAAAAAATATCAGTAACCATGAAGGTTATAATTTTCAATACAAACAGTCGATCGAATTCTTAAAATTCGTATCTTTAGCAAAAAAAAAATCTGTATGTATCCTGTAAAAAGGCTTTCAAATTGGAATAATAGTGGAATATATACTACGCTTCGAGTAAGTTTGCAATTTATATTTAAAAATCAACATGGTCGCCAAAATCCAAGATGGCCGTAAAAATCATCCATCTTTTATTTGAAAATGGCGAAATAATTGATCACATCACGTAAAAGGATGTTACTTGGAACAGTCATATATAAAACACATACCTTTATATAACCAAGACAATCATATTGAGACAAAAACCATTTTGGTAATTATATTCTAAGATGGCCATCACTATGAATCTATTTATAGATTCACTATTGACACTTGATTGTCTTTTCTAGAGTATACAAGCCATGTTATATAAATATATTGTCCGGACTGAAAATACACATTATCTTATCCTAAGTTACGTTATTCCTTGATGCTAATCAGTTATGTATAAAATCTGGTTTCTTTTGTTAACATGCAAAAATTATAAATGAAAGTTGCCCCCACCACCTCTTGTTACACTGCAGCCATATATTAAAACAGTACCTAAAATGTCAAAGGGCAAAACTCAGAAATTAATTTCAAAACCATTCAAATTAGTGAAATATTATTTTACCAACCTATTTTACGCGAAATATTTATTAATTTAATCAATGTTTCGTCTATATGTCATTGAGTAATTGTTTGTACATGTAATTACAAAGACATGTGCAAGAATTGGCCCAGAAAGGTATATAGCAGGTACTTGTCAATAATGCTGTGTTAGTGTACAGTGCATAAAGTAAAATGGAAAATTAGTTTTATATTGAAATTCGTTTTTTTTCAAAGCTGAGACGAAAAGTAAAAAAGAACTTTGCAACACAGACACAGATGTATAGTTGAGATAATTTACTAACAATAAAAGTACAAACATACAATTTCCAATCCAAATGTGTATAAAAAGTATATAAAAAGGGTGAACTACAATTTAAATGTCCAAATCAGTTAGTGTGCACAATAAAGTACAGTTTGTCAGTGTATGAATTTAAAAGAACTATCCAGTACTGAATTTTTGCTATTGTCAATTTATTGTTCTGTGTATAAACAATCCTTAATTTGTGCTACTTACATAACTATTAATTTGTAAACAACTTACCCACCTGCTGCTACGTATTGTTATATTATTGAAATTTTTTGGTCGTGGATTCAGGGTTGTTATATTTTATGGTTCTTTAGGATCATGGAATCCATTCAGCATCTAGAATTCCACTAAAGCCAATGCTATGTGGCCTGAGGGGAGTTGCACTATCCATTACCTCTCATGAACAGACTCAGTCAAGCCGTGTCTGCTATTATTTTGCTTGGTTGTATTCTATACGTCCAAAAGGTCTTATAGATGCTATTACTACGGTATATCGTTTTGCAATATGACATTTACAATAGGAAAAACATCTGCTTTATGCTTGGCTTCTACTAATGAATAAGACTCACTAGATAAGTAGGGTATTAAAGTAAGACTTTGTCTTATATGCCCAGATATAAACAACACCAGCGTAAGTCAAAGGATGTCCGTTCCACAAAATTGCACTCACGATCTAACCTTGTTTTGTTTTAGTTGGGTTTAACATTGCACCGCCTCAGTTAGAGGTCATGCTCTGGTGGTGGAGGAAGACCCCATGGGATAATTTGCAAGAAGTACAAATGTGGTTTATACCTATATTAACACATAAAATAGCATTAAATCCTTATATTGGCACTCAAACAGAGTGCTGCAAAATTAAATCATATGCCTTCCATGGGTATCAGAAAATCAAAACTAATGTCAGAATATAAATCTTTTCAACATCCAGAACAGTCAAAAGTCGTTTCTTTCAATTTCTCTTTCCTAGACATTAAATTCTTGCGCCGCCATATTTTTTCCTAGAATGCGATAGGCGAATGCCGATTCGATAGAATGCTACTATACATACTGAAACGCGGTAGAGTAAAATAAAACACGATGCTGTTGAGAAAGGGCACGAGGAAAGGGAGAACGATTAGGACTGTTTATCCGAGTCGCGAAGCGCCGGGGATGAAAATCCCCGAGACGGTAACGTCCGTATATAGTTATTCGTCTTTGTTGTTTGTTTCAAGTTTATTTCTACATCAGGGCATATAATATGCATGTGATGAAAATATTGATATGCGAAAACCCCGAGCGGGGCTCAAGGCCCGCGAGGGCTTGGAGCTCCTTTAGATAACGTGTATGATGTATGTGAAATAAATGAAAAAATACTGAAAACAATATAGAAAATATAGAAAATCTATCTATACCATGCAATTTACATTTCGTCTCCAGCCCTGGACGCCGCCATTTTTAAAAGTTTTAATTATCGTGACGCTTATGGCGTTGAGACTGCGTGAAGCTTTTAATAATACAGGCATACAGACACTTAAAAGAAAAATGGCGCGAAAAAAAATAGTAGTCGCATAATGGCGGATACAAATAGTCCTCAGTTTTTTTTTTTTGCTCTGTAGAGCTATTTTCCTCATTTTCTTTGCATTTTTTTTTGTAGAATCACACGACAGATCTATGCTTGACATATAGGTAGCATTTTCATAATGAAATAACAACATTACAAAAATATTCATGGAAACTTAGATCATACACCACCAGTATAATTTGGGGTCTCATTGTTTAGCTGATTTTGCAGTTTGTGTGTTTGACTGAAATTATTTTTCTTGCATCAAACATGACCCCCACTTTTCTTTTGATTTTTAGTTAGTACTGACAATATTCTTCAAGAAATGTAGGTTACAGACATTTATAATGGGTCCTGATGTGTGCTGCGGTCATTGGAATTAGGTCAGTTTTATAAAGAATAAAGAACAACAACTATTTAGTGTGTTATAACCTATACAGAACGCAGAAAAGTTTGACTGGTTTACTGTATTTTTTCACTCGACGACATACGGCGCTCATTCAATTAATGTACAGAAAGCACCCCAATAACAAAGACGGTAAAAATCCGTTCCAGTCACTATGGACGTCTGCAAAAATCGTTGTCGTCTACTGCATATCGTTGTCAGCAACAGAGAGACCCCTAATTTCAACAGGGTATTCCTTGGCATGGTTATTCAAAATATTTATTTCTAAAACAAAATAGAGTGTCTTTTTTATTGTATCAACTTTTGCAGTGTTTCAACTGGAAACTGACATAATGAAACGATAAATCTAACTCAGAATGTGGAAAAGATTCTAATCATTTCAAAGCAGAAAAAGGATGTTTTCATCCAATGAGCATATTAACTGTAGTCTATATTCGAATTTTTCTGTAGGCAAGTGCCAAGAAAAATGTGAAATAAGATCTTTTACTTCAATGGACCACCCATATTGCAAAAATAAGGGTCCCTCAAAATTAAACAATTTATTATATTCTACAGTTCATCCAGAAGAAAGAAATGAAATTAGCAAATCTACTTCAATAAATGAATATTCTGCTCATATCTGTTTAAAAAATGGTACATATTCTACCAGCTTCTCTTACAAAGTATTCAGACTTTCAAAAGGTAAAATTCGTTATCCCTTTTATACAAAATCTGAGACCAATGAACAACAAATTAAACTTGAAAATGATATTTAAGTAATAAACACACACATATCATTTTAAATAAGACATACAAATGCCATTCTGTTAGATGGGACAGAGATCTTCTATGTTTTAAAAACAAAAAAGAGGCAGAAACGGTAAATTTAAAAAGGAGATAAGAACAGTGTCTTATAAAAACCTATATGATGGTGTACATGCCGATTCCAGCTAAAGACAAAATTGGTTCTAAAGATTTTTCTGTCAGTCTATAGAAAAAGACTAACTTTCTTCTTATGAAAGTGAATCTGACAGTGATAATGATGAAAGGTTATGGCACTTCAAACGTGTAAATAATTACTTATAACTGTTTTGTTCTTCTACAAGAAGATATTAAATATGTAGTTATAGAATTGTTTGTAATGTTACTTGTTCGTACTGTTATCACATTTAATTATGTTCAATGGTGTGTGACATGTTAGTCACTAACTGTAAGGACCATTAATTTGTTTGCTTAATAAATCGTAAATGTTAGAATTATAATATTTGAGGTCTAAAATAGCAAGTATTAGATCCTTATTTCTTTTGTCAAATTAACACTATTCTGCCAAAATATACCTACTGCATAAACCATGCCGTGCCATGCCACAAGGATAAGCCATACAGTTACCTCCATACATAAGGATAAAGGTATATAAATGAAACATTATATATTCCAATAAAGTAGTTTTAAATAATATTTATTAGAATTTCACATCTGTAAAAATGCTTCACAAACTATTCCTTAAGATATCACATTCATATGTTTAGTACAGTTTACATCACTTCAATTAAAATCAAATTTTCATCCACTTTGATAATCTTTATTTTTTTCCTACTATTTAGCAACCTGGCAATTCACTGCCCCACGTACTTGATTGAATACATATAGCTGTTATGAAAATGGCCTATTAAAGTACGATACACCAAGAGTATGACTGCTACAGTACCCAGTACATCTAGAATGGTAAGAATTTATTTTTCATATATGGGAGTAACCCCTAGAAGTAAAAACTCTGGGTTTCCGCATTATAGGTAGCACCAAATTTCATATTACACATATTGAATCAGTAATTTCAAAGACAATGCTAAGTGTACAAAACAACAATTTATTTATTTATTTATTTGGGTTTTACGGCGCACCAAACAAAACAACAAAGCAGCATAGCAGCATATTGTATATCTAAAAAAATAAAGCTATAAAACATTTTACTGTTTCTAAGAGTCTCTAAAAGTTACACATGTGCATCCAACTATGAGATCAGTATATTTTATATGGAGAATGAAATTATTTAAACTTAAGGGAGTGTAAAGGCCGTCAATTTTCTATGTGGAGTGCAAACAAAAAAGAATAAATAAAAAAAATAAAATAAAAAAATACTAAAGGTTAGAGACCACCAATTGTTTTCCCATAGACTTACATTGTAACATTATGGCGTGTACGGCCTTCTAGCATCGAAACATGTATATCTAATTACAAGTTTTTCAAGAACTATCTTAGTTCTACCAAAATATCGGACGACAAACATATGAATTCATAGTGATACTTTATTTAAGTCATTTTCGTGTGAATGAGATGACCCCCTGTTTACATCATTGACATGGCGGGAGAAATTCGTTTGATAAAACTTTTTTTTCAATACACATAAAATGTAGCAAATTTTGTCAAAATGTATAATAAAATACTGTAAATGCAGTGGAAAAATATCAATTTTGAAAAAATATTCACTTCCTGGGTTTGTTTACATGACTGACCAATCAGAACGCACAGACGTTACCTTATTCCCAGATATACATTTACCTCATTCCCAGTAAGTTCCCTGTACTTTTTTGAATTGGTGGTCTCTGACCTCAAGCCAGCGCGAGAACGTGGCGAATGACGTCGTCGTCACGGCTTCCCGTAAATTTGGCAAAGTATGATATTCGCTGTATGAGGTATGATGACACTTAATGTAAACTACACTGTTAGTACGAAGTTTCACTTTCTTTTGAGTGTTGAATATTTCTTTGTAAGTGGATATAGATCTATAAAAGATAAATCCCCATGCTAGGCGGTGCCTTAATTCATATTATTTGGACTACTTATGACCAGACCAGAGGAGGCTTACTTTTGATTTGGTAGTCATCTGCCTTCTTACTGTAAACAAACGACTTTTCAATCATTTGTGTATATAATAAACGGAAAATTCAAGTTTTTATCACGAATAAAGGTTTTATTTTCACCTTGTGGTACAAAAGAAACAACGCCACTCGTAAAATATTTCATGTTCAAATAAAAACCATATTTATGCAAACAACTTGAATATCCTCTGTGTATTAGCTATAATTTAATGGTTGTTGTTGTTGTTGTTTGCAATTTCGATATCTAATGTTGAAAAAGAATTAAAACAATATGTTTGTGGAAAACGTCAGATTGCGCATGCAATCTCACAGAAATGGTCAATCTTGATACAATTACACCAATGTTGTTTATACAAAAATGAACGCCTTTTTCTTCCAATACAAAATATATAACGAAAGTAATATTTTGTAATTTAAAATATTCCAAATATATTTTAGCAGAACCTAAAACATTGTGTGTTTCAAAGCGCTTCTTTGAAAGAACATTAATATTTTACCCTTTTGCATCATACCACACATAATGACCTGCGTAATAATATTAATCTATATAAGCGGAAATATGGACACTGCATCAGTAGCTATGGTGACACAATATTTACATGTCTGATTAATTAACAGTGGTGTTATTAAACTCCTGTCATGTCACTGGAACAACATGTTATGAAATTGCTATTCTAATCCGATTTTTAGCCTAATATTTTCACATGCTGTCATTTTTCATTATTTCATATTCTAACTCGACCCGATTCATTTTCCTATTAAAGAAAGAAGGCTGAAAGCTGTATTACGCTCCGACTTCATCCCAGTGTTGTCATATTTTCTGGTCGTTCGGGATCATTCATTTCAATTCATTTAGATTTGAAGATTGAATACTGCTTAAGCCGGAGCTAGGGGGCGTGAGCAGTGTTGCATTTTCAATTACTGCTCATGAACAGACTCAATCAAACCGAGTCTGCAATTTTCACTGTTTGCCTTGTTCGGATCTACTTCAGATTTTATTACATTTATTACGTCATGATGTCAAACGGCATACCGGCGTGCTGGAAAAGAAACCTTTGGAAAATAGGCAAATATTTAATGAATGTCATCAAGGATGTATTTTAAAATCCGTGGTAACGTGTTCAGTTTTATCGACGAGTACCATTCTTATTTTAACAATTTTAATGAAAAAAAAAAAAAAAAAAAAAAAAAAAAAAAAAAAAAAAAAAAAAAAGAAACAAGAAAAAAAAAAAAACCCACTGTGTTCTATAATTTGTGATTGTTTCAACTGAGAATGTTTGGATAATTTGCCTAAATAAAGTTCCAAGAAAAGATCAGATTTTTTTTCTTAATTCTCTGTCATCGCTTTAAGAAAAAGACAGACATGTAAATAACTATAACAGAGTGATAAATATCAAGAACCATATGATATTAACATAGAAAGTTCAGTAACTTTAAAAACTCTGATTTCGAGCAAGAACTTTATTTCAGTGATTTCGGAAGCGATATTTTCAATATGTTGAAGCAAGAATATTCTATTCAAGCAAACTTATGTCACGATTAAAACATAAATCCTAACCGCCACCCTCCCCGGGAATATCCAATGATCGACCCTTATGGCGCCCTATGAAGGACATATATATGCCATAAATTTGCGTTAAACACGTTATCAAATCTTGTAAAATTGTGCATTTTCCTTGGTTAGGTAAGCCGAAATAAATAAGGTATGCTCTTTGAATATGTTACAATTTGAAATCGTCTTGGAACATCAGTAATAGTGAAATGTTGCTACAATCCCTCGTCAGCATAAATAGTACTGTTTGTCAAGCTTTGCTTCATTATGAAATGTACAATAATAGGAATGGTGGCAGCACAATTTTAATCATGCAGTAATATCCATATTAGAGAAATATTAATCTTGTATTGGTTTCCAAGAGATAACGTCGTAGCTAGGTAACCATTTCAGACGTCTTGCTTAATCCGAGCATAAAGTATATATACATGTGGTTCGGGCGTTAAAATATGCACATTTTTCAGCCTTGCTACTCTGTAAAGTTAAGAAAGTAGCCAGTGTGTCTTTTCAATTATCAGTCTTTGCAAACAAAACACGAAACAAAAGTGGTGAAACTTCTGGCCTCATGGAAAGTACCACACACAACGTAGGATTCTTTGACAACATAGAAAATGCCACGCGAGAATTTTACACAGACTTCGATAAATATTCACTTGAAGCTAAACTTGGATGGCTATTTGTCAGTGCGTTTGTGATAACATTGAATATCATAGCAATGGTTGCATTGCGAAGAGCAAGGAAAATTCCATATGCACCGAAGCTTCTTTGTACAGGGATTTTATCGTTCAATATGGGTTTCGCCATTTTTGCATCGATTCGTAAGTTCATCCAGGATCCGACAACGAACTTAGCATTCCAAGTAGTTGGCAGCGTTTCTTACCATCTCTCTCTGCTTTGTGTATTGCTGATGTCAATAGAGCGATTAATGTTATTTTATTATCCAATGCGCTATCTTAACATAGCTACCAATAAACTGACTCGAGTGTTGATATTTTCATCCTGGGCTTTCTACATCATTTTATTTGCGTGTGTTCGCTATGGCATTTGCTACATGAAGCTGAGGTCGATCAGCGTTTTTAAAGAAGCAGGTTCTTGCAATGATATTATGGCGATACATTTTACAATTTGTTTATTCATTTCAACATCGATTTCATGTGTTTGTAATTGGAAGATTTTGAGACTGGTACAGTCTAAAAGGTATCATAACAGTCGCATATCGTTGTCGTCAAGAGATGCTTTACGGAGATATTACAAATCTACTGGACTTGTGCTTACAAACTTGATTTTGATGCTTTTAACAGCCACTGCCTACGGCGCAATCATTATTGCCTTTCACTTCTATGGTCTCTCAATTCTTAATCTCAGAATATTTTTTGAAATAGTTTCAACAATAAATTGTCTAATATATCCAATGTTATATATTATGTGGTTTAAAGAATGTCAGATGGAGGTTTTAAAAATGCTAGCTGTTTTTAATAAGAAGTTACATTTAAAGGCCGAAGAAATGAGAATCGAAATATTTGACATCGTTGTTTCTGAAAGATATGTTGGCAGGAAACATGACACCGTCAATGAAAATACGTTAGTTTAATTAAATCCATGACACATATCACTATGTTACATTTGTTCAATGTTATTGACGTATGATAAGGGATTCTAAGTAACTTGACTATGCTAAAAGCGGCACAGTAACGAGTGTTACCATCAATGGTAAAGTATAAATTGAGGATTACATTCTTTGGTTGGAATGATACCAATATTCATATTTAGATAATTTTTATGTATGTTGCTGCAAAGAAAACTGTATTCCAAATGGACAGAACAAATTAAGAATATACTGTAAACAAATGAGCCGTGCCATGAGAAAACCAACATAGTGGCTTTGCGACCAGCATGGATCCAGACCAGCCTGCGCATCCGCGCAGTCTGGTCAGGCTCCATGCTGTTCGCTAACAGTTTCTCCAATTCCAATAGGCTTTAAAAGCGAACAGCATGGAGCCTGACCAGACTGCGCGGATGACTATTTGATGCGCGGCTCAAATAGTTCGGAAAATATTTGGGATTAACAACGAATCCTGAATAGGAAGATGTTTTCATTAACTTTTAAGCAAAAAATTAATGACCAGTACCTACAAATTTTGAATAACATAACACCAAAAAAAAAAAAAAAACAGAAAAAAAAATGAACTCATTTTTTCCCAGATCAATTAGATAGAACTCTCAATGCATTTACAACAAGAAATCGCAGATTACAGGTTGAAGCAGGCCGATGGAACTGAAATACTATAGAAACTGAATTGAAGTTGAATACCATTATATATTACAGTTTTAGTTTTTCACATAGAGAGACTGAAAAAAAAAAACAACAGACAAATAAACTATAATTTATGTCATCCGAATGTACTTAAGTTCAAGGCATTATCTAACATATTAAATGGGCCGCACCATGGGAAAACCAACATAGTGGCTTTGCGACCAGCATGGATCCAGACCACCAGCCTGCGCATCCACAGTTTCTCTAACTGCAACAGGCTTTGGAAGAGAACAGCATGGATCATGAACAGAACAGAACAGAACAGAACAGAACAGAACAAAGGTTTATTCAGTAATTTGTACATATAGTACCTCATTACATAATATACATTGACATAATAAGATATGATCATGTGACAAAGTTGTTGAAAATTATAAATTTAAAATGGAGAACGGATCGTAACAAGCCGTAACGGGCTGGTCTTTTTACCCCAAGACATCCCAGAACACCCAAAAACACAGCAACCACCATGACACGCTAGCATCAAAGCATATAACACTTATTTGACTGATGAAGTTTGAAACTATTATCAATAACTCAAGGAGAACAACCAAAAAAACCATAATTGTACGATGTAATAATCAAGAATTTTCTAACAATTAAATAGCCCTTCCAAATATGTGCTTTGGACAGATATCCAAACCTAAAATGTCAATCTGGATAGGTCCTTGAAAGCGAAAAGTCCGGATGTGCAGGCTGGTTCTGGATCCATTGCTGGCCGCAAAGCCACTATGTTGGTTTTCTCATGGCGCGGCTCAAATAGTAATGCACTGTTAAGAATATGTAATTTTGTAGACATTATCATGAAAACTGTCAGGCAAGCTAGCTAAAACTTAATTGTGTTTTTTTCCTGTCCGGAATACTGTTGGAGAAATGAAACTTTCATTTTGGTGTTTAAATGTTCTATTTTTTTTAAATAAGTATTTTTGGTAATCGAGAGTCCAGTCATACATGTACATACTTTCACTGTTCTGACTGAAATTAATGATAGAGAAATTAATAATACTTCGTTTTAAAACTACTTTTAGGTAAGAAAAAGTAATTTTGATGTTTTGAAACTTTCATGTTTGAATGCACAAAGCAAACCTTAAATATCTTTTTTTTTCTAATGTGTATATACATATTGAACTGCATTTGTATATAAGTTTAGATACTTGTCACTTTGCAGTTCTAATTGATATAAATTTTGAATGGAAATAAATATGTATGATTAAGTCTATGATTACAAAATGGGTCTATTCTATTGAAATTTCATGTTATTGAAGTTGATGAATTCATGAAACAGATTAATACAACGTTTGTGCAGTCTTTAAATACAATGCATAATTTCATTAATTAATTAATTTTTAGATGTATTTCTTTTTACATGATTGTACATTCATATGTATTTTTTTTTCAATTTAATATGTGCATGTTTGTAATGATATGAATATGTACAAATTAGTATGTTCAGTTTGGTACAATATAAATGTTTACAATTGAGTATGTTCATTTTAATTAATCACCGCCTAAATGATAGTCATTTAACTTTAATTTCTACAACATTTTGAAGACACAGAACAATATATAAATGGTTTTCAAAGAAAGTTTTTTTATTTTTGTTTATTATGATACTCTAGATTTACATTTGTCTTAACACAGATACTGACACAGAAACGATACATAAAAGACAATGGCTATTTATGTATGTATATTTAAGCTGATGTTCCTTTTAACTTTTCGTTTTGCAAAAGGGGAATATTATACAGTTATTGACTTATGTTGAGGTCATTGTGTGTTTTTACGGACCTGTCCGAGGTCAATATCATTTTACAGGTCCGTAAAACACATATCGACAGAAACATATGCCCTTCTCAAATGCATTCATTTGACTGGCCCATATTTTTGATACATATAAGAAAAAGTGATATCACAAATGTCACATTTGCAGGTCAATATCGCTTTTTGCGGACCCGCGTGTCCACTCATTTCGACCAATCAAATGGACGCATTTGAGAAGGGTATATAATATTACAAGTTACAAAACAATATTCGTTACATTTATATTATATCAGGATGAGGTAGATGAACTTATTATAAACAACCATTCTTAAATAATTTTCTTTCGAAATCTAGAATATTCTTTCTTCAACAATTTTTAACGCAATATGCGTCACGTAATCATATATAATGCACATCTCCAATGTTACAATGTGGTTACTGCAGTCAGACGCTTAAAAAAGTTAATTCAATCTGGCTACATTTTACAGAATTACTCCTTTGTCATTTCTTTACTCTTTATATAAGTTTCTAGAAGTCCATAATCATAATTTTATGAAGATGAAATCCAAAGAAATATTAGGTCGTTTTATCTAAATAATTATTTCGTTTTTTTTTATAAACAAATACACAGAAATATACCAGTAAAAAGTACTATCTCCTAAAGTTATTTGGTTCGAAACGAATCACGAATACAACACGCTCCATTTAAATACAGAATGACAAATCTGGCATCTTGTTAAGTTGTAATTTAGGATGATTAAATTTTCATTTCTTTTTTGAAGTAGTTTAGTACAATTGATATGTTACTGTCCTCTGATAATCGTATGCCACGTATCATCGATGGCTATGCTGGAAAGGATTACTTATATATGTAATATTGCTTTTGTATTTGTATCCATGTACAAACTAAGTGTTATAAATAAAATCTTGAATGGAGTTTCAATGTTTTCATCATGTCCTATAATAACCACATTCAGAAAATGTTGAAGAATATACTAGCAGGGAAAATAGCACGCCCCCATTAACACATATTCACATATTTGTCGCTCCATACAATAATTTTATTTATCCAATCGAACGCATTTAGAAAATTTAGAAATGAACAATAAGATTGCTTAAGATTATTCCCGTCTATGATGCTTGCCAGAGAATGTTCGTGTTTTCTAAAACATGTTTTTCTTTTTCTAAAAATGACTACTCTTTCCACACAGACAACGTGTCATGAGAATTAGAACACTGACATATACAGAACCCAAGACAGAAAAAAATCCTTGATAAGGTAACAAATATACAAAGGATAATATATTTAAAGGCGTGAATTATTACAACTACTGCAGGATACAATAAGCTGAATATTAAAGTTGTGAGTCCATGCCCCACTATAAGGTTTTAGCTGTTAGGCTTACCGTCAAACCGACACAAGTTCACACGGCCACTTTCCAGTTTTTAAAGGCGGAGAAAGACCTAGGTGCCCCTCAGTGTGTTTCATTAATAGCAGTTACCTTGGTAGAAGTACCAACCTTTCGTCAGCAAGCTGCATGGTTTCATTACATGAAGAATTCAACGCCTCGAGCACGGCTCAAATACGCATCGGTGAGCGGCAAGTGGTTCGTAGTCAACAACCTTAACCACTCTGGATTGGAGGTCCAAACCTCATATTAGGGATCACTCGAGCTAAAACTTCAGTGTCATGTATTGTTGCAAATATTGCACTAAAATAAGCCTCGTGCATTAAAGACAAATCTGAAAAGGTCACGAATTAAGTCACAATTTTAATGCGCTACTGACAGATATTGTTTAAGATACGTTTTGCCCAAATCGCGCCTTTTCTATTCTTGTTAAAGTGACATATAACGGTATTTTTACCCTCTATTTTAGATGCATATATTATGTATAAGTTATTTAGATCGAATTTATTGTACCTTTACTAATATTACAATCTTACCTGTCAGGTAGGTATTACTAGTAAAAAGCCTATTCATAATGTAACATTTCGATACAAGCAAAACTGAGGTTTCGTCACTATAAAGTACTGGGTGATATTTCATTACATTTTCGGATTATAAAACGTTCATTCTTATCAGAAATAAGCTGATAAACAAATCTGAAGCAATGGTAAATCAAAAACATTTAAATGTATCTTTATCGTCTTTATTGTTAAAAATGATATTGTGTCAAAACCCTTTTTGTTTTTTGTATTAACGTCTGCGGAAGTACTGTCAGATCCGTTCACGCAACAGTCCCTCAAACTTCCACAGACGTTATTACACAAAAACTTGTATTACCTCTATAAATATTTCAAACAGTCACGAATTATTGAAAAAGTAAAAGATTTAATTTATTTGTTTGTATAAGTGATGATTATTCTAAAAGTATTAAACCTTTATCCGTAAATATTTACATTCATTATTTATATTGCGTGTAAAGAAAAATGATTTTTATTTTCATATACTAGACCAAGTATAAAATGATCTTTTCCGTGATATCACACGCACAATCAGGCGTCATCATTGTCATTTGCAAAGCAAGATGGACAAAATGGACACCAACATTAAAGAAAAAGCATTGAATTACAGTTAAAACTGTAGCATAGTCCACAGATCATTAGTCCACTATTTCTCTGTCACCCAAAATAAATGTTAAATGAAAAAAGATTATGTCTAAAGTTTCCAATAAGTTCAATGTTCCAGCAAGTTGTTGCACGCTTCGTACCACAAGGTACAAGGTACTGCCAGGTACCCTAAGACCCTACATTTCGTATAACTGCCATTTCTGCCGCTTGGATCCTTCTGCCAGTTCAGGAGGCTGTATTTATACGAAATGTACACAGATCTGTCTAACGAAATACCTTTTAATTATTGTGCAATAGGGATGAGTTATATTGACATAAGCATATTCCTAATATTGGCATAGGCACATCACAACATACGTCAGTTAGAGTAACATAGCAACATAAGCTAGAACAAGCTTACTATATAGGCAATGTGATCACAACATATTGCTAAAATTTGTTCATAATTACCACGGTAACCACACCTCCATACTTGCGGATAGCTTGAGGTGGATAGCTTTCGCAATCCGATTGACACCACTTTGACGAACATCTTACGTAACTTATGAACATTAATTAACTGAATCGTAGAATGAAAACCAAAGCCTGTTTTAAACCATAGTATGTAACTGCTTACGACAATGACATGGAATAATACCAACGCTAATATGAAATGAACATTGTCTAAAATATAATTGACCTGGTGTAATTCTAGCGGTCTTATAAAACAAACATTATGGTTTAAAAATAATTATTAACTGGACTAGGTTACAAAACTATATTTTCTAACGATAAACATCAATCTCGATCGACAGAACTATTTTATTTTGCTGGATTTAAGGGTATTTTAAATAAAGAAAGACATGGCTGTCACGAATAGTGAAACATTTATTTGATTTTCTGTTACTCGTAGAAAGAGAATAACTTTGGAGCAAGCTACAGTATGAAATGTTAATATATAGAGGATATTTGTTTGTTTCAGTGAAATATCAATTTTATTTCACAAGTGAGCATCAAAAACTGATATTTTCACGAGTGGCGTAGCCACGAGTGAAAACGACTTTTTTTTGGTGCTCACGAGTGAAATAAAATTGATATTTCACTGAAACAAACAAATTTTCTTTTTATTTAATGTGTAAAACTCTATTTTGTTGCGTAATTTATAAAAATGTCGAAAAATCGCGGGAAAGATCAACAGAAAGCATATTTATTAACACAAATGACGTCATTTTATCGATGTCATTGTCATTATGGTCCCCAGAATTCATAACGCCCGGTTTACAATTTGACTTCGATTGCGACGGAGAACCGGAACAAGTTCGGCAAAAACAGTGAAAATAAAAATGATAATCAACTGTTTCAAACTGTGGATTATCACTTTTATTTCACTGAGAAAACTCTATAATTCACCGGAAAAAATAAAATAAAAAGGATTAATGTTATTTTGAGCGTTTAGACGGGTATAATTCACATTGTGTTTTGTATAGAAAGGTAACATATTTTCGTAAAAGCACTTGTGCAACACTGTTAAAAGCTACACAAGATTGCACGCGCGATCTGACGTGTGTATGTTATTTCTCATTATTACAAATAAAACATTATTTTAACAACTCTCTAGCATATATTAAAGATTAATGATACAAAAACAGGCATGTAATATGAAATTATAATAAATTGCTTACGAGTTGGTTTGTGTAAAATCATATTGATTTGCTCACAAAATTTAAAGGAATGTTGCGACACTTCCAACATCGTTGATATAATTTCTAAAAATAACAATTGCATACACTTTGTGTTATTCCTTACATTCACGATTATCAGCGAAAAATGCCTTTTTTCGAATGGTGCTTTCGAAAGAGAGCAAACAGGAAGGAGAAAGATTGTGTTGGTTGTGATGGCGAACGAGTATATACATACAACTAGGGCGAATCTTTTAGAAATTACAGGTCTGGTGCAGCCGTTCTGCGCATGTCCGGAATAATTATCAATTGGAGGGCAGGGCAAAATTACGCATTTTGTTGCATGTCAGCACGCATTTAGTGTATAACTAGCATAATATACTGACTAAAGGTTAGGGTTAGTATCACCATGGTTACAAAATACATGTATATACATTTTAAGTATTTTTCGTTCAAATTGCTTGAATCCGGTATATACCGGAGTCTGTAATATGTCACTGGCGCACCAGATCCGTTTTTAGTCACAACCTTTGAAAAGATGTCTGCAAGTTGGCATTGGTAGCTAATATAGCAAAACAGTATGGACTAGATTGCAACTAAGAAGAAGATACTTTATGTTAAAAAAAAAAGAAAAAGAAAAACAATAACAGACGATGTATACTTGTATTACATATTTTTGCGCAGGAATAAATATTCGGCCTAGTCACATCTTTTGAAAAATAAAAAGAAAGACATACATAGATGACATACATGCATACCCACATCTAGTAAAACAGGTTGTTTTTTATGCAAGAATATTTTTTAATTTCAACCGATTACTATTATACACTACATACAGGCAGTTCTCCTGTTAGAAAGACTGAAAGTTTTCTCAAACAACTCGTACAAGTAAACGTAGCAAGCATTTCTTCAGCTTGTCAGGCATTAATTTCTATATGTAAGTGTATAAAGTATAATTTGAATTTCTTCTTTTACCACATTAAATCCAAATCTATTACAATTTGCACACTTGCTCTTATCAATTGTATCAGTGTAACGACAAATGCTAAGTACAACAGTAAATACTAAATGAAACTGTCTATACACATACATTTCTGTGTGTCGTAAGGCCTCTTCCACCACATCAGTTGGTAAACTTTAACCCTTAGCCTGCTAGCGGCAAGTGATTCTGCCTTTGCGACCATTGCAGACCAAGATCATCCTGCACATCTGTGCAGTCAGATCATGGTCCGCACTGTTCGCTATTCAATCAGTAAATTTTCATTAAACACCCCTTCGAATAATAAATGGTATTGCCCCAATTGAATGATTGACCATTCCATTTTAGAAATTTAGCGTGCTAAGGGTTGTTAAACGCAAGGGTAATCGCACATCTTCAGTAAATGCGTTTGAAAATATATGTTATATATTATCTTCTAGGAAAAGTCAAATATAGCTTAATAATTTGCGATAGTTTACAAGAACATTGAAGCATGAACAGAACTTATTGCGGAAATTTATTGTTAAGGCGAAATGAATATTAAAAGATTCTTAAACATTGAGACACAATAGTTCATCTATGAAGAAGAACACCAATGAACGAGTTTCGGCGATACGTATCTTCATGAATCTGTATTTGGTTAGTGTATCCGGACGTACACATAATCCATACTTTTTCACCACGTTCCAACATCATAAGAGCACTGACTGAGCTACAGCTGGCGTATCTATTGTTATTTTCATTGGCTTGCTCAAATTGCTGGCTTGCGGCAATCCATTCACTGTTCTTGACAATAGCATAATGTATGACGTATCCGAACATGTTGCAAACATGCGCCGTAAACTGATACAGGCCGCGTACCGGTGCTGTAAATTTACCAGTTTTAGTATCATATCCATTTCCTTCGTTCATGTGGACGGACTGGAGAATTAATACATCTAGCGTATTTAAATTTCTGTAAGCGGGATTGAAGGCACTGAAAGCTACCGTTGGAATTTCAACGTTTTCAACCTTTCCTGTAAAAAATATAACAGCAATAGTTATTGCATGGCTTTGTAGTGATCTTGTTGTAATACATTTACAAGAGTTAAAGTATGCAGAAACGTCTTCAATTTTATGCTTGGTTACGACCCTTTAAGCGTTGTATACAACTATTAGATTTTCCGAATACTTCAAATCGCTAAGCAATGTTTTAAAGAACATGTTTCCAGATTCGTTTCTATTCTTCCGAAACTGGGAAAATAATAGAAAATAAAAAAAATCTAAGCAATTCGGAGAGCTGTAGAATGTAGTTTAGTTATTCATTTTATGTCCGATAGTAGTATAAGAAAGGATGGTGCGAGGACATATCTGACCCCACTTGACATATGACCCTTGACCTAAACCGACCAATGCTGACCAATTTCAACAAATTTAAAACAAATTTTAACAAATTATTGTTAAAACCTATAGTAAAATATGATTAAACACTTCCACCAAATATTTGCCAAAATCCTGCCAAGTGGCAACAATGTGGCAGTCGCTGCCAACTTGACAAACTTTTGGCAGAACGTTGGCAAACACAAATTCAACCAATCAAAAGCCTGCCATTTTTCTGCCAAGTGGCAGCAATGTGACAATGTCTGCCAACTTGGCAAACTTTTGGCAAACTTTTGGCAGATTATTTTTATTGATAAAATGTAAAGGTATTTGATTTTATTTTCAATTAATAACTACATTATTAGTCTTTAAATAATTTTAAATACATTTGATATAGATGAGTTTACAAAATAAAATATATTGTTTGAAAGAAAGAAGATTAACTGATAATATAAATCCTTATTATGTTATAACAAAAAACGGGAGAAAAATGATAAAGGCTACTTGTTCATCTTGTGGAAAAATGAAATCAAAGTTTGTTAAAAGTACAGGGGGTAATTTAGATATTCACAAAGCAATGTTACCTTTATTACCTAAGAAAGGTTTAACACTTCCAGGATATAATTATTGTGGGCCAGGAAATCCCCTAGATAATGGACCCCCTGTCAATGAACTGGATGCAGTATGTATGGACCATGACTTTTGCTATGACAGTGGTGTAAAAAAGGGTACATGTGATAAGCAAATGCTTTCCAATTTAAATAAAACTAAATCAAAAACATTTGGAGAAAAGATTACAAAACATTTAGTTGTGAAACCTATAATTAAAACGAAATACACACTTGGGTTGGGACAAAAACAAAAGTAAAAAAACGGGAAAAGGGGGTAGAGTATACTCCCGGAATCACATGGAGCGATGAATTAGCAGAAGAATTACACAAACCAATTAAAAGAAAATTTAAGAAACGAAGAGTGATTGTTAATGATATTGATGATACTTGGTCAGCTGATTTAGTTGACATGCAAGCTTTTTCAAAATATAATAAAGGAGTAAAGTACTTGTTAACCGTTATTGATATATTTAGTAAATATGCTTGGGTTATTCCATTAAAGAATAAAACTGGAGAATCTGTTACTGAAGCATTTGAAAAAATAATTCTAGAAGGACGATTACCAGTAAATTTATGGGTAGATGAAGGAAAAGAATTTTATAATAAAAAGTTTGAATCATTTTTGAATAAAAATAAAATTAATATGTATCATACATTTAATGAAGGAAAGGCTGTAGTAATAGAAAGATTTAATAGAAGTTTAAAAAGAATAATGTGGAAATATTTTACAGCAAATAATACTTATACTTATTTAGATAAGTTGCAGGATATGGTTGATAAATATAACAAAACAAAACATTCTAGTATAAAAATGACACCAACCGAAGCTAGTAAAAACTTAAATAAAGGTACTGTTTACTTTAATTTATATGGTGATTTAAAAATACCAAAAAGTAAAATAAAATTTAAAATTGGTGATCGAGTTCGCTTAAGTAAACTTAAAAGACATTTTGAAAAAGGATATACACCAAACTGGACAGAGGAAATATTTATAATTTATAAAATTAATAATACAAATCCCAGAACGTACACTATTAAAGATTTAAATAATGAAATAATTCAAGGTTCATTTTATGAACAAGAACTTTTACCTACTACACAAGAAGTTTTTAGAATAGAAAAAGTTATTAGACGAGACTATAAGAAAAAACAAGCTTTAGTAAAATGGAAAGGTTACAATGAAAAATTTAATAGTTGGGTACCATTTAGTGAATTGAAAGAAATTTAATTTAAAATTATATATTATAAAAATTTGGTCCATAAAAATTTAATTTCTAATAAGGAATAGAAACAATAGATCATTTAAATCATTCACTTAACCAAACTAGCTGCTGCTTACAGAAAAAGTTATAAATTTTGTGGGAGAGTAAGTACCGGATTATATATTACAGCAGGTGTTTTTGGTTGTTCAGCTGCATTAGCACTTGTTCCAGCTTATTCCTATATTTGTAGCAGTTGCTGGCGCTGTTCCATCAGTAATTACCATATTTACTAACAGACTAAAACTTGACGACAAGAAATTTATTTTAAAAGCACATCATCACAAAATAAAACAACTAATAACAAAAGCACGGATTGGAAAAGTAAATAAAGAAGAAAGAAACAAGTTATTCAGGATTTTTTACAATACTATTAGAAATGCAGAAAGAAAAAAATATTCAATGCCTTTTGAAACGTATATGAAGGAATTTAAACTTAACGGATATAAAAGTAAAAAAGAAGAAGAGTTATATTAACTTTAATTAAAGATTTTTTCTATAAGTATTTTATAAAATGAGAAAAATTATATCAGTTGAAGGTAATATTGCATCAGGAAAAAGTACGTTTTTTAGATATTATTAAAGAATATAATCCTAATTTTTATAATTCCAGAACCAATTCACGAATGGCAAAATGTTATGGATTTGATTATAATTCATATAATCTTTTTGAACTGGCTGCTCAAGAACCTTCCAAATATTTATTTCCTTTTCAGCTAACAACTTTAAACAGTCATATAAAAATGTTATCTTCTGCTAAACAGTTTGATGGTGTTTCTGTCCTTGAACGTTGTTATTTAACTAACAGTAACGTTTTTACAAAACAACATCACGACAATGGTGTTATAAATGACCCCGAGTGGGCAGTATACAATCTTTTTTTAACTGATCATATTATAAAACCATATGGAAAAAACCCAATTGATGGATTTGTTTATGTTAAAACCGACCCAGAAATATGTTTTAAAAGACTTCAAAAAAGAAACAGAACGGAAAAAAACAAAGTTGGTTTAGATTATTTAGAAAAACTACACAAATTACACGAAGAATGGTTAAACAGAATGTTTCAAAAAGGTATTAAAATTTTAACAGTTGATAACAATTTAGAAAAAATGACTTTAAAATCTTATTCAAAAGATATAGATAATATTACCTATTTTTTAAATGTTCTTTAGGTGCGTTTTTAGAGATTTTTTTCTGTAAGTATATTATATATAGATGGTTAATAGAAAGGTAGATAGAATGATTATGCCAAAATTATCTAGCACTTTAGGAGAAATAATGAATCCAGATAAAAATTCATATAAGAAAGTTCTTAAAAGAAGAAATGTTATTAAATCAAAACTTGATCAAAAGTTAGCGATGAATATAAAAACCATGTCATTGATAAATTAAAAAATGTTATAGTTTCCTTATCTTCGTAAAAGAACTTTATTTGAATGGAACTGTGGTTGTCTATTAACTGAAGAAGAAAATGCTGTACCCTCGAGTACTAAAACCTCTAGTTTTAAAAAGTTATGTGATTGTCCCAGACCAAATAATATTAGAAACAACCCTAAAAAAGTTATTGTAACCGACTGTGATACTATGAAGAAAAACATATAAAAGCAATTATGCAGCTTCTAAAGACCTTGGTATTAATTCTGGGTTAATAACAATGTGCTGCAAAGGAGAAAACCGAGTAAAATGTGGAATATCAAAAACTAATGGAAAAAGATAAAAATTTTAAAATATTTTATTTCTTCTTAAAGATATTTAAAACTTTATTTATTTTATTATTTTTTTTAATCCTTTTTTGCTTACGAATTTTATTTTCTAAATATAATATATAGATGGAAATTGAGAGATCTACAAAAAAATTTTATAAGAAATTTGAAATTAAAATTACATATAGACAAGATCCAAAGAATCAATTATATTTAACTATAAACGCCCTCTTATGAAATACTTAAATCTGAACTTAAAACTTTAAAAGGTATAAAAATAAACGTTGTTTTAAAATAACTTTTGCAAAAATGGATAAAACTGATACAATATATAAATCAGCTTATTTTCAATCAAAGGCTTTAGAAATTATTAACACAAACGAAATAAAAAACTTTACGTCAAGGCTTTTGATGAAATAATAAATAGAATTGGTAATTGGATTTCTGAAGGAAGTGGCTGGAGAATAGAGTCAGTTGATGCTTATTATATAAATAGATATAAGTATAGTCCATTGGCTGCTTCAAGTTATTTAGAATTACCAAAACCATTACAAAATTCAATGAAAGGATAATAAATATAAAGAATGATGATAACGAATGTTTTAGATGGTGCCATTTAGCTTACAAATTTCCTGTAACAAAACATTCTGAAAGAGTTTCAAATTATAAAAAACATATAAACGATCTTGATTATACTGGAATAAAGTTTCCTGTTACATTAAATCAAATACCTAAAATTGAAGTTTTAAATGAAATATCATTTAATATATTTGGTTATGAAGAAAATAGTATTTATCCATTGTACATATCAAAATATCAATACGAAGAACACTGTGACATGTTGCTAATTACTAATGATAAAATAAATGATAAAATAAATGATAAAATAACTGATGATGACTGTAAGCCCTCAAGAACTGTAGTCCAACATTATGTTTGGATAAAAGACTTTAATAATTAATGTTTAACAAACAAAAACATGCAAATAAAAAAACACTTCTGTAAAAGCTGTCTGCAACATTTTTCTCAAGAAAGAATATTAAATGAACACATACCAAATTGTTTAGCTATTAATGGTATCCAAGGTGTAAAAATGCCAAAAGAGGGAAGTAAAGTACAATTTAAAATTTATCATAAAGGTTTAGCAGTACCTTTTTTAATTTATGCTGATTTTGAATCAATAACTAAGAAAGTTTTAACTGCTTTACCATCAACTGAATCTTCATTTACTGAACCATATCAAAATCATATAGATTGTGGTTACGGCTATAAAGTTGTTTGTTGTTATGACGATAAATATACTAAACCAACCCAGATTTATAGAGGTCCTAATGCAGTTTACAAGTTTATTGAAAAAATGCTTGAGGAAGAGGAATATTGTAAAGAAATATTTAAAGAGCACTTTAACAAAGAACTAAGAATGTCTAAAAAAGATGAAAGTGAATTTAAAAAACAAAAGTTTTGTCATATTTGTGAAAAAGAATATATAGAAGATTCAATCAAAGTACGTGACCATTGTCATATAACAGGAAAATTCAGAGGAAGTGCTCACTCAGAATGTAATATTAATTTTAAACTAACACATAAAATTCCTGTTATTTTTCATAATTTAAGAGGTTATGACGGTCATTTTATTATGCAACAAATAGGAAAATTTAAAAATGAAATTAATGTTATTCCTAACAATATGGAAAGATATATGGCATTTATGATTTCCGACTTGGTCTTTATTGATTCATTCCAATTTATGTCTCAATCATTGGATAACCTAGTAAAAAATATTCCAGAATTTAAATATTTATCTCAAGAATTTAATTGGGAAAGTGTTGAATTATTAAAGACAAAAGGTGTTTATCCATATGATTACATGGATTCATTTAAAAAGTTCAAAGAAACAGAATTACCTTCTAAAGAAGATTTTTATTCAATTTTAAATGAAACACACATATCTGATAATGAATACGAACATGCTAAAAATGTTTGGAATAAATTTAAAATTAAAACAATGAGAGAATATCATGATCTATATTTAAAAACTGACGTATTACTTTTAGCTGATGTATTTGAAAATTTTAGAAAACTATGTTTGGAGTACTACAAATTAGATCCTTGTCATTATTTTAGTAGTCCTGGTTTAGCTTGGGATGCAATGTTAAAAATGACTGGAATTAAGTTAGATTTAATAACTGATATTGATATGTATCTTTTTATTGAAAAGGGACTTTAGAGGGGGAATAGTTATTTTCAAACAGATACAGTAAAGCAAACAATAAATATATGAAAGATTATAATTCAAAGAAGAAAGCAAATACATTATGTACCTCGACGCCAATAATCTTTACGGTTGGGCTATGTGTCAACCTTTACCCTCTGGAAACTTTAAATTTATATCCGAAAAACAATTTAAGAAATTAATTGCAAAAGGTAAAACTAACTTTATAATTGAATGTGATCTTGAATATCCAAAAGAATTACATAAAACCCACAACGATTATCCTTTAGCTCCTGAAAAAATAAAAATACCAGACGAATGGCTTTCTGATTATAGTAAAAATATTAAAACAGAATTTGAAATAGGAAAAAGTAATGTAAAAAAATTAGTTCCAACTTTAATGAAAAAACAAAATTATGTAGTTCATTTTAAAAATCTTGAACTATATACACAATTAGGGTTAAAAGTAACAAAAATACATAAAATATTAACTTTTGATGAAAGTCCTTGGTTAAAAAAGTATATTGATTTTAATACTCAAAAAAGATCTAAAGCAAAAAATTCATTTGAAAAGGACTTTTTTAAGTTAATGAACAATTCTGTATTCGGTAAGACGATGGAGAATTTACGCAAAAGGGTTAATATTAAATTAACACATGATGAAAATATTTTATTAAAATACATAGCCAAACCTTCATTTGTTAGTTCAACGATGTTTAACAAGAACTTGTTTGGTATTCATAGAATAAAAGAAAGTTTGTTATTAAACAGACCTTGTTATGTTGGAATGTGCATTCTAGATTTATCAAAATATTTAATGTATGATTTTCATTATAATTATATTAAGGAAAAGTACGAGGGTAATTGTAAATTACTATTCACTGACACTGATTCATTATGTTATGAAATAAAAACCAAAGATGCATATGAGGATTTTTATAAGGACAAAGATTTATTTGATAATAGTGATTACGATAGTAATTCAAAATTTTATTTTGATAATAATAAAAAAGTAATTGGAAAATTTAAAGATGAAGCTGCTGGCATTCCCATTGTTGAATTTGTCGGATTAAGAAGTAAAATGTATTCTTATTTATTAGAAAATGAAGTTAATGTTAAAAAATGTAAAGGAATTAAAAAACTTGTTGTTAAAAAAACAATAGTTCATAAAAATTACAAAGATACTTTGTTTAATTCAACCCAAAGTAATCACACTTTTAAAGTTATTCGTTCTAATAAACACAATCTTTCCAGTTATGTTATAAATAAAACATCTTTATCATGTTATGACGATAAAAGATATATTCTTGATAATGGTATTGATACATTAGCTTATTCTTAAAATTAAAACTTAAATTAATTCTTAAATTAAAACTTAAATTAATTCTTAAATTAAAACTTAAATTAACTCTTAAATTAAAACTTAAATTATAGAACCATAAATTGTTAACTGAATATTCATAACATTTAAAGAATTAATATAAATAACATCATTTATTTTAAATTCATTTGCATAATTAATAGAAATAGATTCATTTTTTCTGTTATTTTTTACATGATAACTTTGAAGAATTACATTTTCTTTATTCTTTATTTGTAATTTAGCTTCTCCTTTATCTAATTTAATTGCATCAACAAGAATAATTAAGATGCAATTAAAATTAATTGTTACATTATTACCATTTTGAACTAAACCAGGACTAGCATTTACAGTTTTCCATTGAAATAATCCACCATCGGTATCTTGGGTATAACATGTTAAAAACAATGGAGGTTTTCTTATTATTTGTTTTTCTATTTTATTTACTTTTTCATTTATATTATTGAATATTCCCATTATATTAATTATTCCAGTTAAATAAAAACAGTTTTAATAAGTTTAATTTACATGTTCTTATTGGTTAAAATAATTTATAATAGTTTGTTCATTTTCTTTTACATTATTAATTTTTAGTATTTTATACAATAAATCATACAACGGTACTTTATCTTGTAACATTTTAATGAAAAATAAACAATAATATCCACAAAGCATACTTGTTTTGTCTTGATATTGAACATTGTTGTATTTTTACATTTGGTATATACTGAATTACTTCTTTTGGTGGAGGAAGTCCAAATGGATCAAAGTACAAAGTATTCAAGTAACAAACCCAATGTGTTCCAGGACCAACAGAGTCGTCCAAATTTATAATTCCACACTCGTCCTTTTCTTTTAATTTTGGTAAATTATTTCTACTAAATACACCCCTAAAGTTTTTAATTTTTAATTGTTTTACCCATTGTTCAATTTCAAAGTTAGAAATAGGTTTGTTTATAAATTTTATTTTCTTTTTACTAAATTTTATTTTTTTTTTACTAAATTTTATTTTTTTTTTACTATAGGAATTCGTCTGTAAGGTCTCCGTTGTGAATCAATCTGTATACCCTGGCCATGTCCCTTACCACTTAACAAAGATGTAATCAAAGGTATTCCTAGACTAGCAGCCAACATACCTAAAAACCCACCGTCTTGTTTTTGTTTTTGTGTTAATTTAATCACTCCAGATCCTACTAGTTGCTTTCTTTGATTAGGTGTAAGATATGGTGATATCATATTTCTCTTATCATTAGCTACTGAAATCATACCATTTCCAAGTATTTTACTAACACCAGTACTGGCTAGCCCAGAAAGGGCTCCAATGCCTAAAGGGGCTAATATTTTTGGAGCTATTTTTGCTGCCATTGGAAGAATTGTTTTTCCTAACAAACCAGCCAAAGCTCCTACAAATCCACCATTTTGACCTTGACTGGACATTTGGCTTTTTGAAATTGTAATTTCTAATCCCTTATTATTTGCAACAGCTTTTTTAATTTGATTAATTTGTGTTTTTGTTAAAAGTAAAGGAAAGTTTCCATGTATTGTTCAAGTTTAATCTAAAAGTATGTGGAATTTTGTTGTTGTAGGCTCGGGCTAAATTTTTCTTTTGTCCATCTGTAAGGTTAACTTTATATTCAATATAATTTGATGTCATTATATATAATTTATATTTATTTTATTTAATTTATATTTATTTTATTTAAACAATGACAAGTTCATTTAAACAATAACAAGTTCATTTCCAATAGTATTTATTTCAACTGTTTCCTCATATAATACAATTGCGTAAACACGAATATTAGCTGCCGGTGGAATATTTAATTTAGCTGTTAATGTAATATGCTTAGGATCTTCTGTAGTTACTTCCTTTTTATATTCCAAGTTAAAATGAATAAATCCAAAATATTTATAAAAATTTGATCTATTTAAAAGACTTCCAGTAGTCTTATTATTTTGTTTATAATAATAATTAATTACATCATCATATATTCTTGATATACTTGTGTATTCTGTTTCTGGATAAAAAACACCATTACCAACTTCAAGACGACAAGAACTCAAAATGCAATTTTCATTTGCTGCATTAATTTTAAATGTATCTAACAAATGTGGATTATGTTCTTGTGAATTACTTTTATCAGGTCGTTGTAAATAAACAAATACATGTTGTGGTTTTATTACACCAGCTGTTATTCTAAAGGTTATATTATTTTGTTGTGTATCAGTTGATTGCGTCATCATTTCCCTAAGGTATGACCATCTTGCTTTTGTAAATCTTTCAGTAGTAATTAGATCAAACCCAAATTCATTGAAAATCAAACGTGGAACCCATAGAATTAATTTTGTTACAATTACTCTACCAGGATCGGCAGTATTAGCTCTAAAAATTAATTCATCATCATCTGTCAGCTGTAGTGTTATTTGAATTTGACTTGGAGGTATAATATTAGTTTCTAAACCTTGAAAAAATGAATAATTATTTAATGGAATTTTAGCATTTACCTCTTTACCACCTTCGATTAAATCCTTTCTAACAGCAAACCCCGAATTATATGTAGCTTGGTCTTTTCTGCTTTCAGCACTAGCGTTAACGTCTAAATAAATAAATTCATTTGTTCCAGTTGATTTTGCATAATCTTCAGACAATTCAACTAAATTTTTTACATTTATTACTTTGTATAAATTATTACAATCATATACAATTTTTCCATTTTGTTTAACCACTAACTGATCAATTAATGAAGCTGCATTATTAATTAGAGCAATTTGGGCTCCATCTCCGTTACCAGCATACTCACCACCGTTAGCAAGTTTATTTACTTTAAAACTTACTTCAAAATAACCATTAAACCAATCAAAATATGAGCTTCTATCATTAATTGTAAAGTGATATCCGTTTTTTTGTTGCTTAACATTATTTCCCAGGACAGATATTAAAGCTGTATCTAATTGAATAGGAGTTAATTCATATCTTTCGCAATATTGTTTCGTTCTAAACATGTATATATTATATATTATTTTATTTTTTATTTTAGTTTTTATTAAAGTTAAAACTTTAGTTTTTATTCTATTTTTTATTTTATTTTTTTTATTAAAGTTAAAACTTTAGTTTTTATAAATTAATCTGTTAATACGTTTACGTGTTCCAGATCCTGACAATATTCTATTTATTCTCATATGAATATCCTCCTCCTCCTTACTATTTTTACTGTTATTCTTTTCTTGTAATTCCTTGGCAATTAAATTACCAACTGCCGGAGCAGGTTTCTTTTTAAATTTTTCAACAATTTTATCAGCAGCTAAATTTCCAACTTCTGTGCCAATCTTTTTTGTTCCACTTTCAAGTGCTGCTTTTCCTGCTGTTTCCAAAGCTTTTTTTCCAGTTGTGCCAATTGAAGATGCAACTCCGCTTGAAAACAATTTCGTTAAAGTATCAAAGATACCTGTTCCATGTATGATTTCTTTTCCTGTGTGAGCATCAACATAAATAAATATTCCTTTATTTTTGTCATAAACTTTTTTGTACATTATATAAAACTAAAATTTATAATTTCATATTTCTTTTAAAATTAGTGTAAAACTTGTTTCAACCTCATTAAAATTAATTATTCTACCAAATACATCTGTAATATATATTCTTATTGAATTTATAATATATTTATTAATTTCAGAATATCCAACTCTTTGTGGTTCTTTTGTAAATGGATAAGCTCTTGTTAAATCTGCAGTACTTAAAGCATAAATAATATCACTGAAATTACCATCAACAAGTGAATTATCAAT
The DNA here is from genome assembly GCF_021730395.1 of Mercenaria mercenaria. Lineage (NCBI taxonomy): Eukaryota > Metazoa > Mollusca > Bivalvia > Venerida > Veneridae > Mercenaria > Mercenaria mercenaria. Next base: position 27,202,993 of record NC_069378.1, on the reverse strand, counting down.
AAGATCACAATGAATGTAAATTGTATCCACAGAGTTAGTTATATTTGGTGTTGTAGTTCCCCATTCAGTATTTCTCAATTTTTTTTTCTCAAATCCAAGCAATGTATGAAAATTTGATACTTCCAAATCCAATCCAAAATTATCTGTAATTGAAATCAAAATCTTAAAACTACTTAAATCAAATTCCAAACTTATTGGAGCAATTTCTGATTTATTAAATTCAAAATCATCATTACTTATTAATGTTTCCCTAATATAATTATTAATATCTGTGTAACTGTAAGAACCATTTGTAAATATAATATCTTTCCAATCCTTACCATTATGATAACGAATTCTTTTATTGTCATATTCATCACTAATATTATGCCAAGAGTAGGTCATAGTGTTAATACTATCCAAACCAACAACATAAGTTTTATTTTTATCTAAAATTAAAGAACGACTAAATCTGATTGTAAAATCACTCGGTTTATTTTTATTATCTTTAACTGTTTCAGAACTTAATACTATTTTTTGTTCCATTTATATATTCAAGAAAAATAATTTTTATATAACATTTCATGTTGTTCTGGTAACAATGTTTTCATTTTTAATAGTTCATCAATTATGCTAATACCTTCATTTTTTAGTTCTTCATTATTATTTCCAGCATCAATTGAACCACAAATTAACTCCAAGTCATTAATCAATTCTTTTGGATTACATGGACAAACGTCATAACCTTGTCCTCTAATTACTTTTTTAAATTTCATAGATCTTTTATTAATAGGTAATCCTGATTTTTCTGTTAATTCTTTAAATATTTTTATTGAATGATTTGAATGTTTTTTATTATTGTTATATCTTTTATTAATCAAATCAATCAAATCATTATCTACTTTAGTGTTAATTACTTCTTTTCCAGTTATTCTATCCTTAGCAATTAATTTGTTTTGACCATAAAGTTTATTTAAGTTAATAATTAAATTACCATATTGTCCATTTGGTAAAACTTTATATGGGTTATGATGTTTTATTCCTTTTCCCATATACTTTTTTCCTGTTTTTAGAATATCAATGAGTACGTCTCTATATTTGTTATAATTTTCCGACTTAGCTTTAATTGCTTTCTGTTGCTTTAAATCAAGATCTGTGGGATTTTTCATTCTAGTTATTGCACCAGATTTGTTACCCAATTTTTTTATATCCTCTGATACATTTTCTATGATATCCTCTACTTCTTCCCTAGTCATTTTTTCATCAAGATTTTCAGATTCAGTGTGAAAAAAATCAAACACTTCTTGTGGTGTGTTATATTTTTCTGTATCTAAAAGATCTAAATCAATTTCTTTATTAAAATCAACTATAAATTCTTTTGGTCTTGCTCCCATTTCTTCTTTTAATGGTAATAATGGTTGTTGTAGTCCCGGAGGTGGTGGTTTTTCCATTAACTCTGTCACCATTTTTAGATTTTCTATTTCATGTATCTTATCAGCAAACTGTTCTGGAAGTAACGCTAATTGCTCCTTAATTCCAGGTAATGCTTTTAACTGACTTGATAATTGTTCTTTTTGACTTTCTATTTTTTCAGTAATTGGTTTATAAATTTCAGTATACATATCCCGATTTGTAGCTTTTCTTATTTTTTCTCTCATTATTTCTTCTCTAAGATTTCTCATCTTTTGCCCAACTAATTTTTTTCTTATTATCATTTCATTAAGTTTTGATTGCATTTATATAATAATGTAAGATAATGTAAAATAATGTAAAATAATGTAAAATAATGTAAGATATTGTAAAATAATGTAAAATAATGTAATATTATATAAATGGAAATTCCAAATTATGATATAAAAAGTGATAAATCCGATAACTTTAAACAATTTTATCCTTTTATGCCAGATTCATGTTTTAGAATGTTAATATGTGGATCTTCTGGATCTGGAAAAACAAATACATTAATGCATATACTTCGAAAACCTCTTATATATTATGATAAATTATACTTGTATGCTAAAAACTTAGAACAATCTAAATATCAAGATTTAATCAACAACTTAAGCCAAATTGCAAAAAAAATTAAAGTAGATCCTAATGAAATACTTGAATGTTCAGCTGATCCCAACCAAATTGAACCTTGTGAGAATCTTGAATCAGAAAAACAAAAAGTAGTAATATTTGATGATTTTGTATGTGAAGATAAAAAAGTTCAAAATGAAATAACAAAATACTTTATTCAAGGACGTCACAAAAACTGTTGTGTTATTTATTTAAGTCAGTCTTACTATAAAACACCAAAAGATATTCGAATTAACTGTTCGCATTATATTTTATTTGAAAGTCCGGGTAAACGAGAAAATGATATGATTTGTAATGAACAAAATATAGATCGTGATTCATTTGCTAATGCAACAAATCAAAAATATGATTTCTTATATATTGACAAACCAAGGAAGTTTTTAAGAAAAAACTTTACTGGTAATATATAATGGGAGTTTTTAATGATGTAAAACAAATAAGTGAAACTGAAAGTGTAAGTAAAGTTAAATTTGATATTGATTTAAGTGATTATGCTACTAAAAAACAATATAAAAAGCTTAGAAAGGACATGGAATCATTTCTTCACAGAAATAAGGAACTTGATAACACAATGAACAGAGCATTAGATATGGGAGGTAATAAAATAATCAACTTAGGAAATCCAGATAAATCCACCGATGTAGTTTCAAGACGGTTTGTGTATAAAAAAGTTCAAAGTGTAATAGATGACTATAATCTTGAAGATATTAAAAGTATAAAACAGACATTAGAAGCAGAAGTAAAGAATATTGAAGAATTAACAAAAGATTTTAAAAAGAATTCATTATTGATAGTTGAATTACAAGGTAAAATTGAAGAAGAAATGAAAGCTATGGTTGATTCTATTAAAGAACTTGAAGAGAAATCAGATTTGACAGATGATAACATAAAAGAAGTATTTCGAGTTAATTTAAACATTTTATTCACCCAAATTCAAGAATTAAAAGATAGTATGATTAAACATGAAGAACTAAAAGACAAGATTATTGAAGCTGAGAAAAAGTTACAAAATATGTATCAGTTAGAAATCAGAACAGAAATAAATAAACTAAATACTGAAACTGAAAATAAGCATAAAGATTTATTAGAATTAATTTCAAATAAACTTGCAGAATATAAATCTGAATTGGAAAAGGCAGCTTCACAAAGAGGTGATGATCATGATACAGCATTAGAGGATTTTAAAAAAGAAATTAATTCTAAAATAGATGACTTTAAAAAACAAATTCGAAATTGGATTAGTATTGTTGACAACCGTCATAATTTAAAGTATGCAGACTTAAGTAATATTACAAAAAAATTACAAGAAGATATGACGCAGCTTAATGCTAAAGTTGAAGAACATAAAAATGAACTGGACTTTGTAGTTGAAAAATCAGTTAAACAAGGAGAGTTAATTACTGCTAATACTGAAGCAATTACTGCTAATACTGAAGCAATTAACACAGTTAATAATCAGCTAGAAAATTTGAAGAAACAACTTGTAGATCTGATTAATAATGTTGATGCACGTCACAATAGCAAGTACAAAGAGTTAAGTAAACTTAAAGGTTTATTACAAGAAGATATTAATGAATTTAATGATAAATTTAATGATAAAATTAAAAAAATAATAAATGATTTGGACTCTGTAGTTGAAATATCAGCTAAACAAGGAGAATCAATCACTGCTAATACCCAAGTAATTACTGCTAATACTAAAGCAATAACCGCTAATGTTGAAGAAATTACCACTAATGATGAAAAAATTTCTAATAATTGGGAAAAAATTATAGAAGTAAAAGATGCTTTCTTAAAACAAGAAACACAATTAGCTAGAACAAAAGGTGTTGTTGACAATTTATCTGCTTCTGAAGTTGCTACAACAAAACGACTTGATGATTTAGCTGAAATAATTCTTAAACTTAAAAAGAAAGACAAAAAAATAGAAAAAAGGCTAGAGGAAGTGGGACATGAAGTGTTTCTTATTGAATATAACAGTTTTTATACATATGTAAAAATGAAAAAGTATTTTAACCGTCTTGGTGCTTGGATACATTCAACATATGAAGGTATGGATGATCTGAACTATTTAAATGGAATGGATTTAAGATTTGGAATTTTCGTAGATTATAAAGATTTTATACACATAAACCAACAATATAATGTAGCTGTACCAAATGTGGTTTTGAATGGTGTGTTTGCGGCCAGAAAAACTGGAATGTATATAATAGATATTAAATTTTTATTAACGGGGGCCAGGCCCATAGGTGAACCGGATAAACCGATTAAAAGCCCAATATCGCAGTTTATATTTAGGCGGTGGTATGATGATGATGATCTAATTCTTGGTATATTTGGCAGTAATATAATAAATATAGTAGCTGAGGACTTTGACACTGATCGGTTAATATCTATTTATAAGAAAAAAATTAAAGTTTATCTAACACAAGGAACAATGTTTGATATTCATCCTTATAACGATTCAGAATCTACAGAAGTAACATTTACGCTTTTGCCGGGTAGTTACATCAGATTATACATATCGGATGAACCTGCATCGAATACTGTATCGGATGAACCTATACCGGATGAATCTGTATCGGATGAATCTATACTGGATGAACATGTATAACCTGTATCGAATGAACATGCATATTGAAAATAAGATCAAATATGTTGTATAAACAACTGAAATCATTCGACGATGTATGGTTGAACAATATATGAAAGTGACATGCGTTTACATTGTAAACGTTACTATAAATAAAAGTATAGACATAAAGAAATTCCATTAATGTTAAAAATAAACTTGAACGGAACTGACATGCGTTTACATTGTAAACGTTACTATAAATAAACACAAACATTGTGCACGGTATTTCAAATATAAAGATAAGCGTTTACATTGTAAACGTTACTAAAAATAGGCGTTTACATTGTAAACGTTACTAAAAATAGGCGTTTACATTGTAAACGTTACTAAAAATAGATGTTACTAAAAATAGGCGTTTACATTGTAAACGTTACTAAAAATAAATGTTACTAAAAATAAGCGTTTACATTGTAAACGTTACTAAAAATAGGCGTTTACATTGTAAACGTTACTAAAAATAGATTTACTTTATTTTACTATAGGTTTTAACAATAATTTGTTAAAATCTTTTTTTTTTTCTTTTTTTAATTGTCCAGCATTGGTCGGTTTAGGTCAAGGGTCATATGTCAAGTGGGGTCAGATATGTCCTCGCACCATCCTTTCTTATACTACTTCCGATATGTAGAAAAAGAGATCTAGAATGGAACAATTCTTATTCAACTTAAAACCTCTTCCGTTGTTTCAACAGATACAACAAAGAAAGTCGAACTTTTAAAATGCCATGGCAGACAACGCTACTTCTGCTTAAAACATAAAGTGGACAAAATTTCTTTCTGGATTTTGAACAGTTAGGACAAAGTCATCAGTAGTGTTGTAAAATTGTTGTCATAAATGAGAATGGTTTTGTCCAGTGCCGGCTCAAAGTCACGGGAAAGGGTTGTCCTACCTACAAAAGTGCTAATATTAAATCAGAAAGATTCGCAAGGCACACCTTTCGCTTTATTTGCTAACTGTCCATATACGCGAAAACAAGCAGTCGCAAAAATGCTATAACTTATATAAATAGCAAAATGTATTTCACAAAATGATACGTTGATGTTCAATATTTGAACTCATCACAAACATGCAAATATATTCAAAATGTTGTAGTTCTATACTAGCTTCACACACTGTAGATGTTCGCCAACAAAAAGTGTGAATGTCTCAATTTAATAATGTTCTGAGTTTCAATGAAACGTCATCAGCGAGTGATAAACATCCAAACTATAAAACACTGGTTGAAATTATGCTGGTAAATGATACTTATTTCGTGTTAGATCTGTCCTCATTTCACGAAAATACACCTAAAACACACTTTCTTAGACAGAAGTAAATGCTCATGCCCATTTTGTCAACTGTTCGCGTTTTCGGGTAAAATCTAACCATTAGGTATAACATAGAACACTAGAGCTAAATCGGCGGGTACAGAACTCCTTATTCCAAGTTGATGCAATATGCAAAAAGTTTAAATACATTTTCTACTGGTGTTAAAGTAGATATGCAACATGTGACTGTATCAAAGAAAGCGCTTAATGAAATATATGAACTCGTGGAAAATCGGACTACAAACAAAATAGATATGGCAATTTAAACATTACTGGTTTAATGGAATGTCAGTTTTGGCAAGTAACGTCGTCGTTCTTTCCTTATATAGGCAGGTTGAACCACTATGCAGCCCGTCTGGGCGTACCAGGTGTTTAAAGCACTGGTATTGGCAATAGGGGTAAAACGACCTTAAGGGTGGGGGTGCGGTCATGGCTGTTTGTTAAGGCTGTAAATATTGTCATTGTTCATTTATGATATTGTTGTAATGACTATTATCTTTTATTATTATGTACAACGCCATTGAATATATCATTTATAAAAAAAGTCGTTCAATCAAATTGTTCAGTTTCAGTTTCATTTTTGTGTTTGCATATGTCATGTTTTGTTATTTTCCTACATATCTGCGAGGTGTCACATGTTTAATTGTAAAGCGCCTTTGAACGTATATTCCATATTAAAAGGGCGCTCAACAAATCTGGTATAATAATAATAATAATATACTTCAATTCTTTTAAACAAAGTACATTTTCCTACAAGATGTTATAATGGACAAAACAGTGCAGTGCAGAACTGCAAGCATCTCAGAATGTTTTTGTACAAAGGCAAACCTGGCAAATTTCATTTCATCAGAAACAGTATTTTCAACAATTGACATAATCATAATAAAAGTAACAGGTAACTTAAAAATCAGCACCATCTTTCAAACATCTAGCAGGTATTCCGTGAAGACCTGTACTTTCACATTCATTTAAATTAAAAAGTTCTTTATATATAAAGTTCTCAGACACAGTTTTCAAGTAAAAAGTTTACCTATTCGTGCAAGAATTTGAATAGAAATCTTTAACAATACTAGAATCTAGAGTATATATGTTTTTCCAAGTGGAAGCTTAGATACAAATTTTGAAGCTAACAATGTGAAAAATTCATTAAAATGGTTAGCAACAGATGTTGAGTCATGACAATTTTCACCTTTAATTCTAAGTATTATGTTTGGACATGAATTCTTCTTATTTTTATAACCAAGAGATTTTAAAGTTTGCCAAAACTTCTTGGGACAAAATTTGTTCACTTCAACTTTATTAGAGAAATAGTCAAAATTTTACTTTTCTGATTTCCCTTTGTAAATTGTTTCTTAGTTTACAAGACATTTTATAATCTTCTTTACGGCAATTCTTTTTAAATTTGCATAAGTAGAGGTCTCTTTGCTTAATTTGGTCAATAATATCTGAGTTCATCCATGGTCCAGTAGATTGCTTAAGTTTAATTTCTTTAATGGGAGCAACAGAATGTAATACTTTCAAGAAAATGTTTTTAAAAGCCAGCAAAGCCGAGTTTACATCTTTTGCTAAAAACAAGCATCCCAATCTCACTGATCAATTTATAGACATTATTTTTATGGTGATTTTTTTAAAGATCTCAGTTTAACAATGTTTTGTTTCTTTGTGGGTATCTTAACCGACGTTCGATTACAAAAAATGAGAAAGTGATCACTAACTCCAACAGGGATAGTTCCTGACTGGGAAATTTTCTCAGAAGTATTACAAATAACATGATCTTACAGACTACTAGTAGTTTCTGTAATTCTTGTTGGTTCAGAAATAATCTAAACTAAAGCTTAATACGTTGCACTTATTTTCTTATTAGTACATGACGATTTCTGTTTTCTTATTCCGTGCATATGGTACCACATCCTTATCCACAAACTACTGAATATTACTGCTGATCATCGGTATTTTATCAATTTATTTTTAGGAATAAATGTTTTACTAACCCACCCAACATTTCTTTAAAATGCACACCCTTCTCATTTCTTAACGAATTCTGAAAGCAGCAATCTTCGTCCCGTTAAGGGCAAGACATTTACATGTGCCTATCTAAATGTAGAATATCTTATAATGTACTTCAGTTACATAGTGTTTTTCATAATTATTACTAAGATGTGACTAATGTTACATATTTACAATTATAATTTCCGCGAATCGTACTGTAACAAAGAAATTGTTTACTTGTACCTTTAAGATTATCAACTTTCTCCGTAATATACATAATGCGTTCTTCAAAATTGTTCTTCAAATCATCTGACAAGAGCTTCATTTCAAGATCACGGCTTTCTAACTTCGCCAAAAGAGTTTCTTCTTTCTTTTTCAAATCTTTCGCCATCTCCTCCACTCTAAGTCTCGTTTCTATCATACGATCCACTAATTTCTGAAGCACGTAACAACCAACAGCAAGAGCAACAGCAAGAAAAACGAAACAGAAAGTTAACTTCGACATCCTGAACAATTTTACGTCAAGTAAAACCTTTTTGTGAGCTACTACAATTTAACGCAATGTTAAGGTCCATAGGAAAATATGGTTTATTTTCTAAAATGGTGCATTAAAATCAACGATCGTTGTTGAATGTAGTAAGTATTCCTTTTTAATGAACAATACAGCGAAATTCAAGTTATATTTTCCTCAAAATGTTTAAATATATCAAGTATCTAGTAAAATATGATAATGGGTAGGTAGATCGATGAGCTAAAGATAGAACTATAATTGTTAGAGCGTATTACATGTTGAATACATTGTGTATAAATATTCGCTATTAAGTCAATGTCTTAAACCGAACTCTATATCGTTATGTAGAACTTAATATTGGTATTTAAAATAGTTTACGGATTATGTAGGATCTATGTGACTGAATAAATCAGATAACAAAACAGGCATGATTTTAAAGGGGAATTACACCCTGTGTAATCCCGCATCCCGAATCGAAGGTCTTCACCAAAGTCGGACAGTGTGCCCTAAATATCACCTTAAGGATGTAGGACCGAATTTTTTCTAACGTTAAGAAATTTTTCATACTCTGTGAGCTTGAAGAACATAAATTTCCAAGACAAACAAAAAAACAGAAAAAACATAGGTCACCGAACTCGTTTTAATTTTCTAGGGCATTTCCTTCACCCACTGTTAAAGCATTTCTTAAATTTGGTAAAACTGAAAAATGGTGGTACATGTACATTATAAAGCATATAATATCGCATTTAATGTTATAGGGATTTTGGATCTTACAGGTTAATATGAAAACAACGTGATGTCAGTATTATATAAGCATAAATATCACATATAAATCTCTTTCATTTTACATGTTGAAATAATTACCCCACCCACTTTATTTTCAATGGAAAAAACGTATTTAAATTTATTAAAGAAATGCTGACGCTAAGATTTTCAAAATATTTTGCAGCTTTAATGACACACAAAATTGCTTCATATTGGAAAGAAAAAAAGTTGGGGTCACCTTGCATCTAAGAGATTTATTAAGAAAAAACTGTTAAAAACTGGTGATTTTCGATATTTTTTGTTCTTTTTGTTTTAATTTATGTTTTCTAGATAATATAAAGTGCTATTTTGATTTTTTTTATCTCAATTGTAGCTTGTTATTATATGTATCAGTCAGGAAAATATCAAAACCAAACCTGATCGACTTTAATAGGTATTTGAAATTACCTACTCCTGCCCCATTGTAATTCTTACGTCAGTTTTAGGTAAATGCCAGCCAAAAATAAGGGTGATTTTTTTTTTTCGCAAAAAGTTGAATCTCTTTGGTTAAATGGTACATTATTAGCAATATTTTAATTATTTAACATTATTTTTTGGCAAAACTTTTGTTAGAAAGCAATATTTGAAGAAACATTTTTCAAAATGGCGGATATCCCGAAAAAAAAACCGCTCGTACATCCTTAAAGAAAATTACAGACTTTTGTCTGTAATTTTTAAGTTGCAGTCCTGTCATAATCCCTCTTCGGGATTTATTTCATACACAGACCTGGCAAAAATCAGCCGGTGTAACGTTGTAAACTGACCTCCATAGAATAATGACCCCCGGTAATTATTTTTTATCCCCCCGGTCATTATTTTATATAGAATAGTGACACCCCGGTCATAATATTATTCTTTGACGTCGGTTGGAAATTACATAAAATGTCACTATGATGGGCGTTAAATGTTTTAAAAAATGCGCGATTCTTTTGATCTTAGAGTAGCTTCGGTGAATGATTTGGTCGACGGAAAACGAATCAATTTAGTAACGACTTACGCAGTCTTTTTGCTACGAAAATTCCGAACCCGTACAAGTTTATGAAACAAAAGGTGGGGGTGGGGGAGGGGGTTCGGGTCTTTCCGTGAAATATTTGCATCGCGCGCATCATTGAAGTAGCCTAAACGTCATTCGACGTAACACAAGTTTCAACGTTACAAAATCTTAATGTAATTGCTGTTTGTGAAAAATCACGGTAAGACCCCTATTTTCTATTTCATAAATTTGTTCATATTCATATTATTCATAATCAGTTTAACGCCCTCTTTTAGATAGCCATAATTGGTTAGTTTTCAGGCGGCGAGGATGTCTGGGTTGCTTACCAGAACTCCTCTAGTTGAGTAGGAAACATGTGTTTCACAATTTCCAGCTTTCCCGCCCGGGAATCGAACCCGGTCCACTGGATTAGGAGTCAGTCAACGACCTTAACCACTCTGCAACTCCAACCAAATATTTAAGCAAAATCACTGTAAGTGACAAGCGGTTTGAATCATTTTCCGTAGACCAAATCTCTCACCAAACTTTGTACAGTGATGCTTTTGCAACCCCAAAATCGCACGTTTTGTTACGTTTAAACGCCCCGTACAGTGAAAATAATGGAACTATCAATATCAAACTCATAATTATGATTCTGTTTCCCTTTTCACGAGCATTCGAAATGTGGTTTTAGAAAACATTTAACACAAAAAGAATAAGCAATTCATGCAAAAGAATTCTTAAATGATCACCAGTTGCACAAAAAAGCCCGTTGCTAGGCAAAGAAATGGAATACGAAAAATCTGAAACATACAAAATAAACCAAAGGTCTCATTATATATACATAGCGAGTATCATGGCAATATGATTATCTTTTCTTTCGACCATTATGGCGTCGCCCGACGTCAGCCACTTTAACTACAGGCCACATTTTTGGCTCTATCCTCATCAAACGTGGTCAAAATGATTATTTTAATGATATCTAGGTCACGTTTGAAACTGGGTTATGTGAGTTTTAAACTAGGCCACGAGGTCAAATGTTAGAAAAAAATCATGTGAATGCTTTAGAAATCACATTTTGACGCGATCTTCACCAAACTTGAGTCACATGATTTTTTCTAGATGATATCTAGATCAAGTTTGAAACGTGTTCATGTAGAGTCTATATAGTCTAATACCAATGTGGCGACAGAAACAAGGGCAACAACTAACAAACAACAAGTATATAGAATGATTTCTTACGTTACCGCCGTTAATTTATATTCAGTTAGAGATCAATTAGGCAATAGGGTTATAATAGCGATCATTATTTTTTTTTACTAAGTCAGTATTTCATAGAAAATGGGTCATTCATTTTTTCTTAGAAAGATGACCACGAGATCGTTATTCTATCGAGGTTACTCTTCGTCCTAACTGAAGTGATGTGACATACCCCCGGTCATAATATTATGATCCCCGATTATGACCCTCGGTCATAATATGATGACTTGGGGTCATAATATGATAACCTGGGGTCATAATATTATGACCCCGGTCATCATATTATGACACCCTGTCCTACTAATATCATGACTCAAAAGGAAAAATGAAGAATTGTTTTGCTATAGAACAACAAAATATTATCTGTTTTCTTTAAATACTGATCCCTGTTATAATCTTGGATTTTCTTGATCGATCTTTCAACACACCAAATATTTGTACTCCCCAAAATAATCCGTACCATTGAGTTCGTGGACCGTCAATATTAATGAAATGTTCGTATAATGTTGTGAAGTTTGTAGCGCTTCATCGTTGTCCGAGAAAAAGCGTTCAGATTAACCAGGAACTTGATCTTTTGATACAGAATAAGGTCTAAAATGACTATCCGGTACAGCTTCGAGTCTCAGAGGACGGGAGGCGGACTTCGAATCCACAGGTCGTGGGTTCAAAACCCGCCAATAACAAGATTTTTTCATCAAAGCCTCTTCAAACCATAAGCACGTGCTTGTCGAGGGACAGTGTCCACAATCATTCCTAACTTTAAATAAAATTTGGTATAAGCTAAGATTCTTACCATAATCCCTATGTCTTCAATAACTCAAATTTTAGTAGTTTTATTTTAAGTGAATAGATCAGAAAGAATAAGTTAGAAATAGGAAAATAATAAGAATTATTTGTAAATAAAGCCTTACGTAAGATTTTTTACTTGGTTATGATTACCGATACGGGTCCTGGTCGGAAGCCAATAAAGCAGTGACCTTGCGGGATTTATAAATGCTGTAATTTTAATAGCAATCTATACGAGATATTATGAACCATCAGGTAACGTCGCTTACAGGGTCATGTCTGGGACTTTGGGGGTGCCTATTAATGACACTTTCCGCTGTAAGACACAATTATCAGGTAAGCTTAAAGCTGCTGAACCTTTTTTCGAGAATCTTAAAATTTCTTTTTAGAATTAAAATGTGTTTTTCTTAGTATAATTGTTACAGCAAATAAAAAATACAGCTTGTTTGCATCACCTAATTTAAGTACATAAAGCATCATCGTTGAAAATTGAAGCAAAGTAAATTTTTATTGCTAGTTCCGATTATCGGTGGTTCGGGAGCTTTAAAGTTTAATGTTCGGTCAAGAAAGACCCCCAACAATTAAAGTGAGCGAGCTCTATGCATAATAAGGATGATTTTATAGAACGAAAGAATTTTTTATTTGAAAATGTATGGAATACAATTAAAACAAGAAGTCCCAGGGTGTTGACCTGTGCTTTGGTAAAACAACACATCACATCATCTGTTTAGATGTTAGTATATTATACTAGTAAAACACACAACGTTTGTGAAGCACTACGAAATGTTACGCCTTAATATTTTCATCAGATGTTACGTTTTAAACAAAATTTAGCATAAATTGTATTTTTCTCTACTGATTCATTACGTGTAAGTTTCACAGTATCAGTTAAGCTTGTTTTCAACATCGCCCCAGTCGCATACTATTTTCAAAATATTTGCATCCAACTCCTGAGATCTTCCCCGCAACCCTTCTAGATCGTAAGGCGTGCTAGTAAAAGCCTTCACATATACAGTCGTTACGTTTTTGTCAAGTTTTAACAGTAACTCTTCGCCATCTACCTCTAACACTGGGACAACGTGTTCGTTTTTATTTTGAATGTAAACTGCTCGATCCCTTAAATTACCACCAGTTAGTCCTAAAGGTTTGTATTCTAAACAAAGCCACATGTCCTTACTGCCGTACTGCGAATAAACATACACAGCGATTCTAGTGAGCGTGGTAAAAGAGAATATCTCCACTTCCTTTTCACCATGTGTTCTCGGAGGCCATCATTGACGTGTCTAGATATCGAGGAACTGGATCACGCGTGATGCCTTTCATTACATTTTCGTTTTCTTTCATGAAATCTACAATTGCTTGCCTTATCAAGCTATAGTGGGTTTATACGCCGAAAACTACATAACTGAATGCTCTAAACAAACAGTTGCCATCCCCACGCATGTTTGCAGTTCTTACTGGTTTGGCGCCTATTCGTATACATTTGTCTGGACCGGATGCATACGTGTTTTTGACTTTCGACTTAAATACACTCGAGATCTCTTCCTGCTATTTGTGATTAGATGGTTTGAATTGAAATGGTTTGGGTTCTTGATAGACAGATTCGGTGGAATCGGTAGATTCGGTTGTAAGATTTTGTCGCGATACTCTTCTCTTTTTGGAGGGAGATTATAGTCAGATTGATCGTTAGTTTTTGGAGGACTTTCAAATGCTTTGTTGTCTGCTTCGAATTCTGTTTCTTTGTTTATTGGTCTATGATCATTTGTAGGGCTTTCAGTAGCTCGCTTTTCTGCGTTGTTATTTGACTGACTTTCAGTAGCTCTATTTTTTGCGTTGTTATTTGTAGGACTTTCACAAGCAGCATCGTCCTTTCTCTCACTATAGCTAGTCAGTCTGTTCCCACTTAAACTGGTTTTCATTCCTTCGATGAAGAAAGTTCCCTTTCCAGTTACTTTTGTTATTTTAAATGATCCTTTCCATTTAAGACCCAGTTTCCCTCCTTTTCTCGTTAATTTTCTGGTGTTGTGAACAAGGACTTGGTCACTGACTTCAAAACCTCATGTAACGTCTGTAAGTAGTGAAGAATCGTAATAGTTCTTCTGCTTTGATTGTGCCGTTTTTATGTTGGAAGACGCTTCTTTTCTGTTGCACGACAGTTTAATGAACGAGTCTATTCTTTCCTTTAGTGACATTTCACAGTCTTGGTTATCATCCGATTGTATTGCTATGTCTATTTCTATTGGTAAGCGTGCACGCCTTCCAAACACAATATAGAATGGTGTTTGCTTTGTCGACTCATGTTTAGACGTTTTATAAGCAAATAGTACATAAGGTAACTTAATGTCCCAATCCTTCTGCGACGTATCTACACTGTGCACAAGCATGTCACAAAATCCAGTTAAACCTTTCAGTATGACCTCCTGTTTGGGGGATGATTTTGCTTGCAAAATTTGTCATTAAAGTCGTTGACTTGTCTGGAATTCATTCAGCGTCCGCCCATTTTGTCAAATATTCTGTTATTACGACAATGAACTTGTTTCCTGAAATGTAAAAATGTAAAGGATTTTGCATTGCTTATTTAAATCCATGATTTATCTTTGCACATGGCAACTGATAAGCAAATTTGTAAACCAGATAAATGTGACTGTATTTACTATATTGAATTACTCACTAATTATGTTTTACAATACAACACTATTCCAATTGCTTTTAAATTTTCAAACAGTTCTGCTTTACTTTTGTTTTCGTTTTTGCTAAAGAATTCAAGATTTCGAAATTAAATATAAAAAGTAAAGAAGTAAGAATATTTTTATTATATGACCTGATGGCCATGCTTTTGACCCCAAATAACCAAATATTAAAAATTGACCTAGATATAAACAAGATAATCATTATGACCAAGTTTAATTATTATCGGACTAAAACGGTGGCCTCTCAGAGACTATTCCATAATTTAACCGTCTGACCTAGTTCTGGCCAAAACTGACACACTTATCAAATTGACCTATATTGTATATGGATGGAACTTTTGAAGATTTTCATATGGTTCAAAGGCAATTATTGTGTCCAAGTAAATTTTAGTCTATAACAGTTGTAATTTGTAAAATATCATTGATTATTGATAAAATGTATGATTTACGTATTTTTCACATGAGACAAAAGTGATGTGTTCTGAAAAAGTCTCACGGAATTGCCAAGAAGGAATGTTGCAGAACAATATCGTAAGCGTAAGTGAACTATATCTTTCAGAAGGTTAATTAAACTTTTCAAAATTTTGCCAAGCTTCGGTGAGATAGTCCTTTTAAGGCCTTTCCTTCCAGTGTAACGTCGTAAAGTTGAATAATGAATGACAGAATAATGGCCCCGGTCATTATTTTATATAGAAAAGTGACTCCCAGCTCATAATATTATAAAATTATTATTATTATTATTGATTAAATGTATAATTTACGATAATTACGTATTATTCAGGTGAGACTAAAGTGATGTTTTCTGAAAAAGTCAGGTAGGTTTACCTATATGCATTTGCCGTGATGGCCGAGCGGTCTAACACGCTGGAATGTAATCCATCTCAGCATTCCCTTGTGGGTTCAATGTTTGTTATATTATATATTTATTTTCATCAAAGTCATGTTTTCATATTTTCAAAACATATTTGCTGCTTATTTATCTATAAAATATTTTTTGAACAACATCTGATGGTTTTCCAAAACAAATTGGTGATTTTTTGTTTTCAATTTCGAAGGAAGGAAGGAGAGGCCTTAATGGAATTTGGTGAAAATACTCCTCCATTTACATCACCCCCAAGATCGAAAAATGTTTCCATCAGACATGCCAGTTCTATATTGTTTGCAAAATTACTCCTTTAAACCAAAAAATGCAAGCATTGTAAAATTTTCATTTTATGCTTAGTATGAAACCTGGAGTTAATTTAAGATCTACGAAATGTCTTAACCCTATCCACGTAGAACATATGTTTATGTATTCATTGGCGCTGTCAATCAAACCAAGACGATGAATAAAATCATAATCAATATTTCCTTTTAAGTACGAGGTGAATAACTTCCCGAGAAAATGTTTTTGAGCGTTTTATACGCTGTTGCTTATTTAGATTCATTTTGTATCAATGATAATTCCCTTTTTTTGATATGTTACATATCTTTGTAGAGATTGTTTACTTCTCTTTTCTGTAGAAAGTTTTCAAAGGTTTTCATGTCCTCTTTCCTATGAACCTTTTTACTGTTTTAACACTTTCCAATGCATCGAGCATTGCTCTTTCAGCAAAGAACAGTATTCAACACGCAAAAAAGGTTTCTTTCTTGGTATATTAGTTTCCACACAGAGAGAATTTATATTATTATACCTCACTCCGTTTGCTTATGCTAAATTCCCATAGACAAACCGTTGAAAGTTTTACTGTTATTTGTCAGTATAACAAGTGACCTGTAGCTGTGTAACAGTTTGTACTGTTACCCTCTGACGTCATCGGGCAACAGTTTATACTGTTACCCTGCACTTTTACACACCATAGTTTTTACGAAATGCGTGCATAACTGTAAAAGACGGATAAAAATTAAACGTAAATCATGATCTCCACGCACTCCACGTACAAGGCGAAATGTGATCATTGCCAAGACTAAAAACTCACGTGATTTCCGTGCCTTTTTCGCTACCTATCAAATGACTGTATTGATCATGACATTTTATCAATATAAATACACTTAGCGTGTTGGAAAAGAAAACTAATTTAAAATATTTTATTGGTTTTAATATTTCTATAGAAACGATCATCATATAAATTTCTTCGGAATTTTAAAGTAAATATCACATGGCTTTTTCCGGTAACAGTACAAATGTCAACCCTCGTAAAATTACTGTTACCCTCGCTGTTGAAACACAAGTCTTGCTAAACAAACACGTAGAATGTCAAAACCCTTGAAATGTGACATGATTAAATAAGGATGAATTGCCAATTTATTTAATTACATGATGTGTTGTATAGTAAAAAATGATCTTCGTCAATGACGAATGAATTGCTGTAGTTCTGTATCACGATAAAATAAATCACATTGGGCGTACCATTTCGTAAATATCGGCCATTTAACGTGCCATTTATTCTGAAAATAATGTCTCATGACGTGTGAAAAATGCACAAACTTTTTAGGGGAAAATGTTTGAATTTCGATATAAAATGTATATGTTATATCATTGTTTTCAAATAAAAGATTTGAGATACTTTTTGACTGAATTTAGATTGTGGGAATTTTCAGGAAAATCAATTGGATGCAAAGATATAAAAGAAATGCAAGTCTGAAAAAATGTCCTATTTGCGTGAAAACGTATGCGTCGCCGTTAATTTCTATAATAGCGGGAAACGTCTAAACGGAGCATCTTGTTACATATCTGGGCGTCGCCTAATTGCGTTCAATCACAGAAAATTTTTGTAAATTTTGACAAAACAGATAAAGCAAATGATTTGAAATTTTGCACATACGTTATTGGACCACATCCTCAACTAAATACACAAAAATCTCGAAATATTATTTTCTAGTCCCCTATTGTTAAATATTCTCAGTGGAGTCCTTTTTACTATTTCAAACACCCATTTACACATGTTTATATAAAATATGCCATTACAACGGTGAATACATCATTGACAAAATAAAAAAAAATATTTCAAAACTGAATTATTGTTTGCAAGGTTCTTGTGAGAGTTAACACGGAAAAAATGTTCTGTGTTTAAAGTAAAGGCCTCAGTCCTCAAAAAATAGTTATGGCAGGGATTGAGTTTTTTTGTTGGAGGAGTGGGGGGTGAACCAATATTTACAGCGACATCTGTGTGGAGTTAAATGCAGCATATTTCTATGGATTTTATATCATATTGTCATAGACATTAAATTATGTCTGTAATTTGCTTATTTTTTTATCCGAATTTATTAAATGTTTTAGCATGGCCAGGAGTCAAGAAAAAAATTCTATGTCATAAACTCTAGGGTCGCACCGTTTCTATACGAAGAGTCAAGAAACTAAGAATATTTTTTTGGCCTCATAACCCCATAAACCCGCTACCGCAGTGTTAGTGCCACACCTTAGCTAAAAGTACCACTAAAATATTATATCTCTAAGTAATCTCAAATTTCATATTACAACCTACTCCAGTTATGCTATCTTTCAGTAGCACTTATTCGTCGGTGTGACACTTACACTGCGGTAGCGGTTTTACTGGCTCATAGGAACTTTTTTCATGATAATGAAATGAAATATCAAACTTACGTTTTCGAAACTCCCAAATGCCCTCCACGATCCGTGGCATGGATGTTCTTAATTATGACGTCTGTCTTCCCTGTCTTTATCACTTTCAGGCGCTCTGATAAGGACATTTTCTTGTAATACAACCCGTCATCAAAAATAAATGGCTCACACTTGCGTCGAAAGTTTCTCTTCTTGTTCTTGTCGTTTTTCATGGAAACGCGATAATTCCCGTTCTTAACAAAGTCTATAATTTCGTCGAACTCTGTCATCCATGCTGCGAGGCAAACATGGCAGTCTTTGCCTTACACAGACCTTTTTTATGTACACCCGTGTACGCAAGAAGTGTTTATAACATGCCGACAACAGCTTTCGGTGTCGCCGTTGTTTTCTTTGATGTTGAATGAGCGGCATTTCTAAAGTAAATCAAAGCAACTATTTTCGGAAATGATACAGTCTACACGAAACATAATAGGCACCGCCCAGTTTCACCTTTGAGTTTGAGGAAAAGTCATGGCATCAAAAGTGATTGATTAAAGAGCTACCCAAAGGCGTGGCTTTCTTTTTTTAGCACATTGATTTTAGCGGTGACTTTGAACAATGCCACCGCGGTATAAACAAAGGTTATCTGACGTCACTCAGTAGAAAAATGTTGCCTTTTAAGCTGAAAACAAAAGCAGTAGAATGAAACTTTATCAGCAAATATTTTAGCTGATATGCAATAATGTTTGTAACGACAGAAAAAAATCGAATATACACAACTTACTTGGGAGGAAAAACAATTATAATGAGTGACCAGTAAAAATGTGATTGGCGTCAGATCGCTGATAGCACATGATGTGAATCTTTCCAGTCTGGTCCTCTTCGGTTTTCAGTGTTTATCAAATGCCATATCTGGAGAAGCAAAGAAACAAATCTTCTCCGTAAAATAGGCTATATAAGGCCCAAAATCGATGACGAACCAGCATATGAAATAAATTTCCAAATGTTTATATTTTCGTTAACGCTTTATTTCTAAAGGATTATCTCAATTTCTATCAAGAAAACATGACCAGAATCATTTCAGATGACTTAGGTATATCTTTTATTATTGTAATAATTCTCTATAAGTACAATAATGATAATTCAAATGAAAACCCTTTTAAATTTCATTTTTCAATAGATGTACGTTTATTTCTTAGCGGGCCTCTAAGATATACCACTGTTGTGTCAGCTGTAGACGCAGCAGCAGCAGCAGAAACAACAACAACAACAACAAATATAAGCAATAGAAATATGACAGTGACTTGAATTGATAAAGAGTATGTTAGTAAAAGGTTAGGTGGGGGTCAATATTTTATAGGGGGTGGGGGCATTATTTCATCAGGGGTGTCAGTATCTTATAGAAAAGGGGTCATTATTCTATATAAAATAATGACCGGGGTCATTATTCTATGGGGGGTCAGTTTACAACGTAACACCGGGTGGATATTTCCTTACATGACGACCCGAGGAGGGTAAGAACCACAGAGGCGAAGGAAAGAGATTCGAAGTCAGCAACCTAAATTAATCCTGGAGGTCCCCCAACTTCATATAGCATAGTTAAATGGCAAAACTGTCTACACTTCCTATGAGAAAAAGTATATGAGCTCTAGGCATTGCTAACAAATCTCAAAGGCATGATAGATGCAACCCAGCACCAAGTAACTTATATTACTCACCAGCCCTGTCAATCAGACTGAATCATTCATGTGTCGCCCAGGGATGGCAACTACATTCACAGACGTCCTAGCCTTCCTACAAGTCCCTCCCTGTCAAGTTTTCACAAACCTGGCTGCAGGGTCACTGAAATTCTAGTGCAAGGTACTTCTGACCAAAATCGTGGTTAGCTATGGCAACTCGAGCATTTATGAAAAAGGAGAACCCATTGCCTATATTTTATATCAGATGACGAAGGCAATCCCGTAAGAGTACGTATTCCTCATATGCGATTTCGAAAGTTTCCAAGTTGGTTGCTCGTATGAAGTACATTAACAGCCGGAAAATGTCGAAATATCATTAGGACACTACGAGATCGTACGAGAATTGCCGAATGCCATAACGGGTCCGTTACATTAAGACATACAGAACGGCATGAACTGAACGTGTCGACCGTAATTAGTATTATAATCAATACTGAGATTGCACCACTTACGGTTACACTTGCGGTAAAGCTTTATCAAATGCAACGAGGGACAACACTGTCAAAATTTGTTTTGAGTTTAATATACTGCCATAACCTTTCAAAGTAAAACGCACATGATGTCCACTTTGTAAGAGTAATGCTTCGCGAGGAGAAATGTTACACGCTAAACTAATGATCATTTCTATAACAGCTACTGTACTAAGAGGGTTGTTCGAGGCATTGTGCCACTGCATCCATAGAGCATCAATTCATCAGTTTATAATTATAAATTTTATAATACGATGCTCGCTTATAGAATTTTGAGGACATATGCATATTTTATTCTATAGGGAAGTTTTGGTTCGAATTAGTAAGATTTAATAATTTGTTTTTCTTTCGTGTCTTTAAGTTTGGCGAACCATTATCGTATACGCCATGTAACTACCGAAAAATCCACTTTCGCTTTGAATAGAAAAAATAAGTAAGAACGCATTCATTAGACAGACATACATACAGACAGACAGACAGACACTTTAATATCCATATCAGGCTATACATATGACATTACAATTACATGGTATAATAATATGATAACAAAGTACAAGAATACAACGTACAATAGGCGGGCTGAAACACAAGTAATTCAAATTGATAATAATGATCCTTGTTTTTACCGAAAACGGGAAGTACAAGTAAAACTGAATTGAAATTATAAGACAGACTATTACGGCATTGAATGTTGCTAATAATTTCTCAATACAGCTTAATAAAAAGTAGACACTGAAACAACATTTTGTTTTCATTTAACAATTTTTACCGATACAATAACTAAAGTCAGGTGTGGTCAATAGTCAAATGTTGAAAACATTGAAACCCGAAAATGGCTAACAACACGGAAATGCTTACTAGTCATTGATTTTGCTTATTAGTTTCATACAACTAAAATTGTGTTTCTTTTTAAATTTGTCATACCTTTAGTACATATTCTATGTTGTTAAATTTGATATCAAAATCGACTTTGGGTAAATGCATTAGATTCAAACTGTTATCCGATGATATTGTTTGGTTAAATGCCATACCAAATGAAAGACAGGTCATATGGCGACTTTCCGGCTTCTAATATAAAGTCTCCAGTTGGCCCTTCAAGAATTATTTCAGGCATGAGGGATTCCTGAGTAGAACCATCGATATTCCGAAAAAAACTTGACCGCCCGCCCGCTTAGCTCAGTAAGCGTTGGTCTGCGGATCGCGGGGTCGTGAGTTCGATCCTCGGGCGTATGTTCTCCGCAACGCTTTGATAAAAACTTTGTTTTTGAAATCACTCGTCCTCCGGCTCTGGTTCACGTGGGAAAGTTGGCAGTTACTTGCGGAGAACAGGTTTGTACTGAGACAGAATCCAGGAACACTGGTTGATTAACTGCCCGCCATTACATGACTGAAATACTGTTGAAAAAACGGCGTTAAACCCAAAGCAAACAAACGAAGCAAAATACTTTGTTTGTTTCCTCACATGAAATATTTCTACACCTGAAACGAGGTTTCCAACCCGAAGTGGTGAAGGAAAAGTGATTCGTAAGTCTCCGAACTTAACCTCACAGCCATTGCAGCTCCCCTTGTAAAGGATGAAGCATAACCTTTATAAAATAGTCATATTCCTGGATAAAGCCAAACCACATCTGGTAGTGATTTATTTTAATCAGTACTAAGACAAACACAAGCATTTGATAACAGGTCTGCCGCTTTTAACATAAAAAATTCTCAATAATTAAGTAAAGTGGACTATTATATTTTATCTCATTAATTCCAAGTCTAATACAATGTGCAATTGTTTTGATCTATTGGAACATTATTGTTGTGGCAAATTTATAAGCATGTCGGTGAGCTTATCTTTCATATTAAACTTCTTATTCCACATTAAAACACATATGGAACAGCTATCTATATGCATATACGCCAAAAAAATTCATACGGACATAATTTCTTATGTATTGACTGAGAATCAAGTTTAAAACAGAAATATGTATTAAAAATCATAGATACCCGGTCTTGATCTTGAATTATCTGCCCTTGAAAATAGATTTTTCCCAGTATTTTCCGACTTAAAAGGGCAGATAATTCATGACCAAGGCTGAGCACATAGGATTTGTTTTATTTCATATTTCCGTTTTTGATTTGATTCTCTGTCAGTAAACAAAGTTTAAAGAAGAAATTCTGTCCGTAAGAAAATTTTGCCCCATGCTAATATAGACACTGTGGCAAATGTCCTTAACTATGAACATGACAAAATGATACCGCAAGGTCCTGATCTTTCCCATTGACCGAATTTCTTTAAACTTTGTATACTGAGTTCAAATGAAGTCTGAAACAGAAATATCAAATAAAACGCATATTTTCCTTGCCTTGATATTGAATTATCTGCCATTGAAAATTAGATTTTTTAGTATTTTCTGATTTTCAAGGACAGACAATTCAAGATCGAGCCCAGGTACTTAAAATTTAAATACATATTTCCGTCTTTGTGCTTGACTCTCAGTAAGTACATGAAGTTTAAAGAACTTCTGTCCGTATGAAAAGTTTTGCCTATATACATATAGAAACTGTCCGATATATCTTTAAAGGGAAAGGCAACGTTGTTCTAATGTTAATTTTGTCAGTTGGGATTTCTTAAATCATCTAAAGAAGCGAAAGAATTTTCAGAATCGGAGTAAAAATGAGAAAGTTATGCGCATTTAAATATTTGGTCAAATTGGCGGCCATTTTGTTTCTATGGCAACAAAAAACAAAATGGCGGATTTAATAAATTTTTAGATACACATTTGAACTGCGTTTACTTAAAACTGTAAAATAATTTCTCTACTTTTCCAGCTATAATGAAAGAAATTATCATGTTTTACATCTTACACTCAAGAAACATATGAAAATTAGTCTTTTAAATGGTTATTTGCTAAATAAATTATTCAGCAGTGTGTAAATGACGTCATAAACACACTAAAATGGCTGCCTCCATTATCAGATATTTTCTTAAATTTCAAACTGCCATATCTTTTTCAATAGTTGTCCGATTTTAAAAATTCTTTCAGCGTTATGAAAGGCTTGATGATGGCTTTCATATAAAATTAACTTGTTTTCAGGCTTCTTTACCCTTAAATTAAGCTGATAAACTTTTAAACATGCAGACCAACTGCGCATTGCGTTCGACGAAGATAGATCTTAACATAGCATAACTACAAAATAACATTTCTTCTAGTAAATGTAAATAATAGCTGAATTGTTTTACGATTATTGAAGCGTGGGAAAGTACGTTTGTTAAAGCAGAATGTGTATACATAATGTTATTGGATTCTGAACGCGATAGATTATGTACGAAGAAGAACACCAATGAACGAGTTTCGGCGGTACGCGTCATCGTAAATCTGTTTGGCTTCAGAATATCCGGAAGTAGACATAATCCAGACTTCTGCACCAGGTTCCATCATTATTAGGGCACTGACGGAGCTACAGCTAGCGTATTTGTTGTTATTTTCATTGGCTTGCTCAAACTGCTGGCTTCCGACAATCCATTCATCGTCCATGACAATAGCATAATGTATGACTAACCCGAATGAGTTGCAAACATGCGCCGTAAAATGATACAGGCCGCGTACCGGTGCAGTAAATTTACCCGTGTTAGTGTCATAACTATTTCCTTCATTGACAAGAACTGACTTTAGAATGAGGACTTCATTAGTCTGTAAGTTTCTGTCAGCTGGTTTGAAGGCACTGAACGCTACCGTTGGAATGTCCAGTTTTTCAGTCTTTCCTGTAACAATTAAACGTTATTATATGGATTGCATGTGATCTTGTGGAAACTACTAGAATACTGTTCCAATAATAAATTTTTTTGTGATATAAGATTTCACAAACATTTGAGCTTTTGTACATGTACATTTTTTATACAAGTGCTAAATACCATTTTTACAATATCCACGCTCGTCTTACAGCCAGTATATACATGTAATAGAAAAGCAAAAGCAAAATTTAAGAATATGTCTCTAGGTTTTTTTTTCTATTCTTCAAAGACATTTTAAGTATTAATTAAATCTGTTCACCTATAGCAAAACTCCTGTAGCCTGTACAGTTTTTTAGAAGGGCTTTGTCATCTTTTTCGCAGTAAAATACCTGTACCTCATAGTTCACCCAATAAATATTGACTGAATTACTGAACTGATTAATCATTATTGATTTTTAATGCTATCATTTTTAAAACTATAATATTATAATGCATCCTTTCAGAGTATTGCTTTTACATAATTATATTCTTGAAGATTTCAATTATGTAATAAACAGAATATAAACGCTTACAATTTGCTTCATAAAATGCAATTATTTGACTGCAGAATTGACAACAGGTTCCTTAAACTTGAATATCAATTCCGATAATTTTTCAGGTTTATTTAAAAAAGTTTGTAATTATCACTTTCACAAAACATTACTGGCTCATTGAAATAAAAAACAATTTCATATTTATACCTTTAAGGCTGTTTACGTCTTCTGTGATATTCCGCATGTCATTTTCCAATTTGTCCTTCACATCCTCTGACAATTTTTCCATTTCAACTTTACGGTGTTCCAAGACAGCCAGAAGATATTCCTCCGTCCTTCTTAAATCTTTCGCCATCTCTTTCACTTCACGCCTCGTTTCTATCATATATTCGATTAATTTCTTATCATAGTCGAACTGAGAACACACAGGTTCCGAGTCACAGGGCAAATGAAGCAAGCAAAGAGCAACAGTTATGAAAACTAAACATAAATTTAGCTTCGACATCTCGAACCGTTTTTGAAAAAAACTGTGAACACTATTTCGTTTGCAGCGTTTTATAACATTCTAACTGCGCACAAATTATACGCTGCATTAGACCCTTAAATTAGGTAACAAAATCATTAATCGTGGGAACATTAGTAAGACCTGTTACATTGAAATTAATTTTCAAGTTTGGTTTTAGTTTCCTATAAACTTATTAAGGTAATGAATATTACATTCTTTTTACTTCCAATATGTGTAAAATACAAAGATATTCTTTCACTTAACATACCTTTTTAAGACGTAACCTTTAGAGTTCTTTTAAGTTATAGACATTCAATTGTCATTTGTTAAAACATTTTATTACTTTTGAATTAATCTAGTTCGTGCTAAGTTGACTAAATATATATCTGTATGATCTTCCAAAGTGAACTTACTTCGCTCGGGAGGGTGGCAGTTTTATCATAAACTCGACACACTGGTGAACAGTATTATGCTTGCATTCTTGTCCAACAGGTTTTTATCCCGGTAAAATACAACTGTGCAAAAAGATCTCGAACCGATGTTGAAAACCCAATTGGTCCGATATTACTGCAACTTGACAATATATCATGATATTGTGTTGCTCCTAGTATATGTTGTAACTGTTTAGTGATAACCTCCCACATTGTTTTCCTAACCTGATATTTTCCAAAGTACACGGTACACAGAATAATTATATCAGTAATTTGGCTACAAAGGTGTTTTAAATAGTATAAAAATAAAACATTTGCACACTATGAAAATACAATATGAATAATTGAAAATATCGGTAACAGTCAGTTATACTATTTTCTTTTCAATTGTAACAGCAGTTTTTAACATACCTTACAATCGTATAAATTATATTTTGCTACTTTTGTTTCTTTAGACCCCATCCACTACATTTTCTCACGATATTCTCTAAGGTATAACACTATGAAAAATCATTTTATGTCTTCCGCTTGCTACTGGTATGTGATATATCTTTGTTTTTCTTCCGTATTTACCACTTGTCCTAATAACAATACTATTGTTGAAGTAATTATCTATAAGAGGGATGAACTATGATAGCTGTAGTTGTGTGCTTTAAATAAACAGACTTTACCAAAACTAACAACAGTCAAAATCTTGTCAACAACTTGTTTTTCGAGATTTCCATGTGATATTGTAAATGGATGTAATGATCTTTGGACTGACTGTTTTCATTTAAGGCTTGTGTTTTAGTCATATCAAATTTATCGTATTGAAAGTAGGGATTTATATGCGTATAACGCAACAAGATCATCAACAACAGCAGCATCATTCATGATTATTTATGTCAGACACATATAGAGAATAACATGACAGATAATGTTTTCTTTTAAAATAAGTTGATATTTTAAATAAGGACAGTGTTGGTGCAAGGCATGTTCATAAAACGTAATATGTCAAAATGAAATAAGTATTTTTAATTATGTTCATGTACCTAATGTACTAATAATTAAGAAATATAAAGTTTCTGCATACATAACATTTATATATAATAAAAGTTGCAAGTAGAACTCAGACAAACCAGCCGAAGCTTTTCCAAACTCTCCCTATACCTGAGTTTTCTTTTGTAAAGGTGCGAAGTACAAAATTTTATATTTTACTTCGCGCAATAGGAAACGTAACACAGCAAAGACACTAGCACTGAATTCAGAAGATAATAGGTAAGGGTAGATTTCTCGGAAGCACAGAGCACCACAAACGCAGCCTTAGAGCCACGCATTTGGAAAGTAGGCCCACAACAAAAAGAAGCTGTAACAGAAAAATATTATAGACGGGTTGCTTCAAAAATCCGAAAAGTATTATATTTTAATTTTATGCCAAAAATAGAAGGTGGCGGGGGGGGGGGGGGGGGGGGGGGGGGGGGGGTAGGGGGTAGAAAGCGGGGTTTGTAAAACACGATCCGTATTTTCGAAAACATTTGGCACTTAGTATAAATTACAAAAAGTACTTAGTTTTGGAAACATTTATGGAACATATACATGATAAGATGAAAACAATGCTTGCTGCTTTATCTGCTGGGACATGTGTATATTGAATGAAAATCGGATACAACTTCATTTGAATTGCGTAGAGAAAGCGTAGGATTAGGTAGTACATGTATTAGTGAATGTTTACATTTATGTGGGAAAACCGGTTGTAGGGTGTTTCGAGACTTTAATAAAGTCATTAAGTATTGCCAACAGTAACACTGTGTTTCATTTCAGACGGCAATGCATGTCTGAATCATGAAGACAACTTGTCAATTAGAGCGTCAGTACTTAACGATGGTGGAACGCAAACGATTGATCAGGTGTTGTTAGGTGAATAGGTTCAGCATATTTTATAACCACGTGTGCAATTCTTCCAGCATTTTAAGATTTATGTTCTAATATTTTTGAAAGGACAGAAAGTCGCTGAAATCTACAACAATTGTGTACGCAAAACACATGACACTGAAACAGCCGCCGACTTCCTGTGGCAACTAATACAGACAGTCTTTATTACTCTGATGTAGAATGTAAATTTATCTTAGAAAGATATTTCCAATTTTCGGGGCATGTTGACGAGACCTCAAAATTTTCCTGCATGACAAATTAACATGTCGCATTTTGTTATGGCACGCTTAAATTCTCGTATTTTCGTCCTAGCGCCCGCTTTGACATTTCTGTGCTAACTCCAACCCATAAAGTCGAGATTTTGTTGTGTTATCACAAGTAGTCACCCAGAGAAAAAGATTAATT
The DNA here is from genome assembly GCF_021730395.1 of Mercenaria mercenaria. Lineage (NCBI taxonomy): Eukaryota > Metazoa > Mollusca > Bivalvia > Venerida > Veneridae > Mercenaria > Mercenaria mercenaria. The sequence goes on along the minus strand of NC_069378.1, from coordinate 27,174,724 downwards.
GTTAAACGAACAACGAAGGCGTAAAATTTATCGCTTTCCCGTTTTTGTGTGTTGCTAAGTCACTTACTTTCGGTTTGGCGCCCACATCAGCACGCAAACATCCCATCGTACAAATACGAAAATGCTCGTCCGTGTTGTCTGTCAATAATTTCTGATCTCCTCGAAAACATATCATAAATACATGAATTCAATAGATATTTAGGATATAATGCTTCAACAAGTTTATTTTATACGCCCCTTCAAAGAAAGATCTGTATCAGTCATGGAAAAACAGAAGATTAAAACAAACATAATATACTTAAATTCATCACTAATATCTGTGTCATTAAAAATTAAAGGATTTATTCTTAGCGTTATTACAAGCAAAGCTAACGCTAATGAAATAAAAATGTTAAAAAGGTTAGATATGGTGGCATATCTGGGCATTCTTTGGGCTTTTATTTAATGTTAAGATATTTAATCTTATTGCAAAAAATAACAAATAAAACAAATAGAAAATTGAAAAATAATCTCAAACACGTACACACTACATAATTAGATATTTTTTCCTGTATACTTATTAAGCTTATGAACATTAACAGGGTATGCCACCATAGTTTGGTTACAAAAACTTTTTATATGATTATCCGTGAAATGCGTTACGCTCATGCTAAATTAAGAGAAGTTTTACGACAAAACTTGCATCTAGACAGCATTTAGAACTGTTTACTGTCTTGTGTGCGGTAGTTTGTCATCTTTAGATTTATGTTTTAAATATTGATACCCGCACTTCATAAAATTGATGGTATACATTGAATTTGCATTAGTCTATATTGTGAAAATGTGTTATTTCAGGGCAGCAGTATGGTTTCATTGATATTAAACCAGCTCCATTAAATTTATACTTTCTGGACGCAAATCAAGCCTTAAAAATGCTTAAAATTTATAATTTTAAGTTTTTATTTTGTTAGTGCCTATGTCTTCCTTTTATTGGAAGCTCTCATGATAATTCTCTAATACATCACACTGTTAAAATAATTTAAATATAAATTTATTGTGGCAAAATTATTCTTCATCTTTCTTCCGTGTTGACTTATTGTCCTCATTTTTCATACATTATGCATTTTTATGGAATACCACAATAACAAACAATCGAACAACAACGAAAACAACAACAACAAAAAAAAAAAAAAAATTAAAAAAGGTACATTTTATAGTTTAAAGGCAAATGACCAAAATAGAGCTAGGATGAAATTATGTCAGCAGCTTGTTAGTTTGAACTGTGCTGGTACTCAAATCTTTTCAATTCAGTACATATTGCGATTTTTTCCCGATTGAAATCACTGAAATCAATCATTACCATGGAGCTCTTGAAATTTGGCTTCCAGATAATTTTGTAGCCGTTCGAATAACATATATTACCACATGACTTCAGCAAAAAATATAAATAAAGAATACCCGACCTGACGTTCTGTTCTGTTACACGTACCGTGCCGTACCGAACCGACAACAATAATGTATTCAGGACATTTTCCAAGTACAGTCGAAACTCGGTATCTCAAACTCGCTTACCTCAAAATTCCGCTTAAGTCGAAGAAATTTTCAAGTCCCGTCAAATTTCCTTCTTTATATATGTAATTCAACTCCGTTTACGTCCAAATTTGACTTACCGAGACTCCGGATGTGTCGAAAGGGATTTTCAGTCCCGTCAATAAAATTCAAATGCATTGTAAACTCGGTAAGACGAAGTGAGGAAAATATGCGATAAAATGTCACACATCTTATTGTGAATGTGGTTGGTTTTTAACACCGGTCCATGCTTATTGCCTAACCAGAGAGCCGTGATGCCGACATATCAAAGGTGCGGCGATAATCAAAGTGAGATGATGTCATACTTGTTTGCACGTGCCATAATGATAATTGTTTGATGTAAATATTAGATTTCTTAATCAGCGGTCATTTGTTTTTGAGACGTTATGAAAATTTCTTTTAATTTAAACTAATGAATTAATTAGTTTGAACAGCTGGGATCATTGATAAGGATTAATGAGAGGTAATCGCGATGAGAATGTATAAAAATTAACTTCTTGGGGGAATGAATCATTTGTTCAAAATGTCAGATCGAAATGCTGTCAATCCTCCGGGAGAGAAACGTGGTACAAAAAGCAACTATGCTCAAAAACATTTGAGGTTAGTATCATTTTCATTCTTCAAAAAACTGAAAACTTTGGTTAACACACACTGTACGGAATCGTGTACGTGTATAGTGCCAACAGCGTATACACAGCATCACGGAAACAGCTTTTATTTTTTATTAAAACTTCTCGTAACTAAGCCAACTTTTTTCATCATTTCGTCCATACGTCCCTTCTCGTAACTCGAATTTCGGTTATCTCGAAATAAAAAGCACGGTCCCTTGAAATTCGAGATATCGAGTTTTGACTGTACTTGTTATTACCAAAGAATAACAAGACAACCCATGAGTAAAACATGACATCATTTTAGGACCAGGGGTGAGAGTCACTTGTATGGTCAAAAGAATATATACTGATACGCGGAAAGTCCAAAAGATGCTTAAGGTCTTGCGAGGGCTTAAAGCGAATTTGTGTAATGTGTGTATTGTATGTGAAATTAATGAATATATAGTTACCTACTTAAAAAGCAAATGTAATGATATAATTCCATGCAAAATTATTTTCATGACAAGCTTGCTGGGAGCCGACTTTAGAGACCACTAAACAGGAATATTACATCCGGGACGTACGGGGCTTAAATAGTACCGTACAGAAATAATTTTATATATTGTATGCACATTTCAAGCAGGAAAACTTTGAGCTTTTGCCAACTTTGTGCTTTCTTTTTCAATAACCATTACCGTGCTAAATTTCTATAGTGAAATTGTCCACCTTTCAATTTGGACAGTACCATTGACTGTTAAATGGGGTGCTTACCAAAACTATAGTGACTGAATGACGAACAGTGCAGATGATGATCAGACTGCACGGATGTGCAGGCTGATCTTGGTCTGCACTGGTCGCAAAGGCACAATAACTTGCCGCCAGCAGGCTATCGGTTAATAAAAGGTTTGGTTTGCATTTTGCCGGGTTACTTCCTCAGAGCGAATGACTACAGTAAAGGTCAGTTGAACCTTTCATTTATCAGGATAGAGAGAAAACAGAACTAGTTTGAAGACATGTCCATGATATTATCCACAGTTCAATAGATATATTTGACTGAATTATATGACAAAATACAACTTGGATGTCAGAACGGTTCATGACAAGCATAGAAAATGGATTGTGTTACTGTATATTTAATGACTGGAAAATCTACATTAACGGTGGCCATTATTAGTCTTGATTATTCAGGTTCTTATCCGTTCTTGTTCGAGATCTTTAAGTGCTCATCGGAACGAGACAGATGTTTGTTAAAGAGAACAAATTACCATAGGCCCACATTGTAATATTTTGGGTTATGGGCCTCTCAAAATATTGAACTGCCCTTGGAAGTCATTTCATAAAACAGCAAGAAATATAGCTATTGATATTCACTTCCGGGCACATTTTCTCTTTGAACTAGATTTCCCAATGCCCGGCAGTGAATTCCTTTCATTTGTCATGAAAATGTTCAACACATGAATACGTCTCACCCAGAATGCATTATTCCATTAAATTTTGGCCGGTAATCATTTATTATAATATTAATTTCTGAAAACAATACCGTTTAAACACAGTCTACACAAAATACACCAAAGTGAAACCACTTTACGTGGTAAATATCAACCAATGGACAGATTCAATGGTGTTGTTGCACAAAGCGAATACATTAAATTTTAATTAATGTTGATAAAGCATAGTTTAATCGATGTAACTAAATCATTTAAAACATCTATCTTTCTTTCGTTCAAACATTAAGAAAGTTTTTAACACATAAGATATTTAATTCATCACGTTTTCATAAATTGAATACAAATGAAAATAATCGCTAATTACTTCCTTATTTTGCATCAAATAATCATTGTGATTACATAGCGTGTCAAAATAAACGCGCACCTCTAATAAATAAACAAAAGAACATGTTGACAGCGTTTCTGTATTATCAGGTGACACTTTTAATCCAGCAATATTTTGCTGTTCGATTTTCAGAAGTCAATTTTAGTGTTAAAATATAAACGGTGCTTCAAAAATCGTCCGGTTTTCAGAATTCGGAAGTTCCGGTTTTCAGAGGTTAAAAATATATAGAAATAAGAACAGAAAAAACGAGACCTTGAGTTTCGTGCGGTTTTCAAAGGTTTCCGGTTTTCAGAAGGTCCGGTTTTCGGAAGTTACACTGTACAACCTTCTAATGCTGGTTTCCCCTTGAACGGCCTACAAAAATCACACTGACAATATATCGATGGATATTTGCCTATGACTTTGGACGCTGGTAAGTTGGTCCCGTTTAAGCATGCGGACCAATCACGTCTTGCTTTTGAAAAAATACATCAAAACACGGCATAACTACGAAATAATATTTCCCCTGGTCAATGTCAGAAAAGCTTTAATCGTTTTGCAATTGTTTGAATATGGAAGCGTGATAAAGAACAATTGTTTAAGCCAAATGATTATGCATAATCTTATTGGATTCTGAACCATTTAACACGATAGATTATATACGAAGAAGAACACCAATGAACGAGTTTCGGCGATACGCGTCATCGTAAATCTGTTGGACTTCAGAATATCCGGAAGTAGACATAATCCAGACTTTTGCACCCGGTTCCATCATTATTAGTGCACTGACAGAGTTACAGCTGGCGTATTTGTTGGTATTTTCATTGGCTTGCTCAAACTGCTGGCTTCCGACAATCCATTCATCGTCCATGACAATAGCATAATGTATCACATATCCGAAAGTGTTGCAAACATGCGCCGTAAAATGATACAGGCCACGTACCGGTGCAGTAAATTTACCCGTGTTAGTGTCATAACAATTTCCTTCATTGACGAGAACGGACTGTAGAATGAGGACTTCATTGGTCTGTAAGTTTTTGTCAGCGGGGTTGAAGGCGCTGAAAGCTACTGTTGGAACGTCCAATTTTTCAACTTTTCCTGTAAGAATAAATCGCAAAAGTTGTTATTCAACTTTGCATTTGATCTTGCGGAAAATATTAGAATTATGGTCCAAACGTTACACTGATTTGATATAAGATTTTCCTTACATTTAAAGTACATTATACTACGGTGTTCCAATAGGGTCAGCGCCTGCTGCCTATGAACGCGAAGCACGAAGGTTCGGTGGTCCAATTACAAAGCGCGACAGTTCGAGGGTGATACCATGACGGTACGAGGGCGATGCTCGACAGTACAATGTTGACAGTCCATCATTCTGTCACACTTTGCCATCGTACTTTCGCGGGTCGCCATCGTACCATCATACCTTCACGCTTTGCGTTCATAGGGCTGAGGCACTGGCCCTTCGATAGCAATTCTTAAAAATAAAGACAATCGCGCGCTTCCATAGAAGTTTGACAAGCAAGAAACTCGTATTATATGAATGACTTCTGTATCATCTTGCAATGTTTTATTGAAAACTTTTGTACCATTTCAGAGATATTTAGTGTTGTATCAGGTGTAGTCATAAACACTTTAGTAAGTAAAATACATGTAGCTATGAAAAGCGAACAAAGATCTGAAATCAGAGCGTACATTAAAGTACTTTCGAAATACCTGCAAGGCAGATACTCAATAAAGTGCAGACTTCATATGGGAAATCTGCAGTATCAGAGGAAACTGTTTACAGGTGGGTATGTAAATTTATAAATGGCCAGACAGTCCTTAGAGACAGGGCTCGTCCTGGCAGGCCTAAAACAACACTAACGTCAAAGACTATTGCTGCTGTAAGTTGTCTGATTGATGAAGACGCAATATATGCATTCACGAATTGCTTTACAAGATACAAATTTTTGAGTAAAGAATATTCTATAGATGACTTAAACATGAATATCAATTCTGATGATTGTTTAAAAACGTTTTCATTTATCACTTTCACAAAACATAATCGACCATTGAAAAATTATAAGATTTATATTTATACCTTTTAGACTATTTACTTCTTCCGTGATATTCCGCATGCCTTTTTCCAATTTGGCCTTCACATCCTCTGACAATTTTTCCATTTCAACTTTACGGTGTTCCAAGACAGCCAGTAGATATTCCTCCGTCCTCCTTAAATCTTTCGCCATCTCCTTCACTTCATGCCTCGTTTCTATTATGTATTCCATTAATTTCTTATCATAGTCGAACTGAGAACACACTGGTTCCGAGGCATTCGGCGAATGATGCAAGCAATGAGCAACGGCAATGAAAATCAAACATGAATTTAACTTCGCCATCTTGAATCGTTTCAGAGTATATGTAAAGCTATTTCGTTTGCAGCTTTAAATTACATTCCACATTCGCACATGAGCACATTATATACACTACTTTAGATCCTTCAGTTAGGTAACAAAAGCATTAATAGTGGGAACAGTTAGCATAATGTGATTCATTAGGAATAATTTTCATTCTAATATGCTTTTCTCTGTTAAAACACTCTTACGCTAGAATGACGTCACGTTAACGTGCGGTGACGTCAATATTTTTGTTGCGACCAAGAATTTATTTATTTTATTTTGTTGGGTTTAACGTCGCATCGACACAATTATAGGTCATATGGCGACTTTCCAGCTTTGATGGTGGAGGAAGACCCCAGGTGCCCCTTCGTGCATTATTTCATCACGAGCGGGCACCTGGGTAGAACCACCGACCTTTCGTAAGCCAGATGGATGGCTTCCTCATATGAAGAATTCAACGCCCCGAGTGAGGCTCGAACCCACACCGATGAGGGGCAAGTGATTTAAAGTCAGCGATCTTAATCGCTCGGCCACGGAGATACCAAAACCGTATTTTAACACTATTTAAACACTCGGGCGGTAATACGTCGTACATATAATTTCACTCGGGCTGCGCCCTCGTGAAATTATTACGCCCGATGTATACCGCCCATCGTGCATAAATAGTGTTAAAACACTCTTTTGCTTTTACATTATCTTTTCAAATTTGTATAATACTATGTTTTTAAAATATTATATTGATATATTTTATATGCCCTACTTCAAGTTATTGATTATATCTTTTACTTAAATCAAATATTATAGTTCAGTCTATTTTCTCAACTAAAATTATTAACCCAGCCATTATAATGTTTTCGGTTATTTTGCATCCCCGAATGTAGTTTAGTGTAATAGAAGAGGCCGGGAAAAATCCAAACAAGAGGAAAATATTATCTATCAATAGGTCAAACTGACTGTTTCAGTACAATAGATGATTCGCTTTCACCCAGTTATTATATTTGGCTTTTCCCTGCGAAATGTAAGGTCTAAGCATAACACAATACACTTGCTTTCCCGTATAACTGTGCGTCATATTAGTTAAACGAAAAGCAGCAACTTCCTGTTTATCATCCGCTTTCTTTACTGTTCGCCAGTTTATTTCAAGCTGAAGTGTAATGTTCACTATAATAAAGTTTGCCTCCTGATAGTGTTCGCTGATTTGTGTTATCAAAATGAATATCAAAACCGACGAGAGTAACACAAAATGAGATTTGCCTTTTGTCAAAGGTAGAGAAGAGTAAAATATACATGAAAGGGAGGCTTCCGATACGAAAAAGCAACTAGATCTACTTATGACTGTTTCCAGGTACTTATATATGTTAAGATTTTAGATTAAAAATTTAAAGTTTTTTGTCTGTCAAATATTGGTTCCTACCATTGAGCATAAAAAGGAATTTTGATATAATAAAACAATTGTTGAATTTTCTGTCATTGAATATGATGTGATATTTAGAAGACAATATTGACCGAGACGACGAAGTTAGGTGATCTGCTAAATGGTTATCGCGGAGAAAAAATTATTATTTAGTGCGACAGCTTGCACGTTCGATATACAGATACTTTGTCAAGATGGTAGAGTGCATAACAGTATCAGCAGTCACTGGTACATCTGACCAAAATTGACAGATGACATTGGGCCGAAGTTCAGCAGATAGCAGATATCAATAGCTTACCGATATCTCTTGGAAACAATATCCGACTGATAAAAATCTTATGATGGGCCAATATCAAAAACAACATCGGGCAGATATCGGTGTGATAGGTAATGCTTTTTAGAATATTATACATAATTGAATATCCTATTGCTTACAACTGACTTTAATGTAATGTAGCTGCAAATCCATGCTATAACTGCTTTGTATGTTTCTGTTATATTGTTCTTTTTTAAAAGGTAGAAAATTAAACATTTGCTCAGAGTAAACACATTAAATAATTTGAAATATAGGTAACTTTCCTTTATTTGATTTCTTCTTCAATAACGACAGCTTTTATGTTGAATTTTGTATTTTTCTCATTGACAGATATTTACTTGAATATTCTCACGATGTTTTCTATTATACCACACTATGAGAATGTCAACTGATGTTCTTTGTTCTGCAATATGAATTATATTTTCTTCCGTCTTTACTACTTGTCCTAATTACACTTCCTGTCTATAAGTGAATTGTGAACAAGAAAGATAAAATGAAAGAGCTTTTGCTTTGTTTTTCAAACACACTTCGACGAAAATATCTAAAGTGGTAAGAGATGTTGTAAGACGATGTGAGAAATCCTTAGACTGACTTTTTTTATTTAAAGCTAGAGTCCAAACAAATTTGATTGCACTGAATTAGAAAATAATCATCTGTATATGTAACGCAACAATAACAATAAAAAAAGGAAACAGATACATGAATTAAAATAAAATAGATAAATAAATAAATAACAGAAAATAACAACAGAAAAAACAACAACTACAACAACACCAAAACCACCACCTCTGATCATGATTATTCACAGCAAGAAAATGTTAGTTAGTTAGTATTACATAAAGGGACAGTGTTGGTGTTAGATATCTTCATAGAATAGTAATATGTCCAACATAAAATTAATAAATAAAGTTATATACATATATCGAATGTACATAAAAATTATCGACAAATATAAAGTTGCTGAAATAATTACCTGAATGTGTGCTTTAGAGTAACATTGACACAGTTTAGGTAATACGCTTATCATGCTGTCTTTCGATGTCGGCAGAAGATATGTGGACTTCCAGAACTGTTTCGGGCATTTAAAGGTTCCTGTGTTTACCAACGATCTATCTTAAATTACACCCCAAGCGAGGTTGCAAACGTATATCGGCGAGTATGCCACGAAGACCCCATAATTATCTACATACATATACATATACACATGACGAAGAGTAAGAGTTAGGCTCCGGAAAAAATTGAGCAAAGACCAGGTATCCAAACATAAGCACCGTCAAACAAACCTAAACATCATCTCATACAACTATTGATGGTGTTAGAAGATCTGAAGTGTCCATCTGGGCATTGTTTTAAGAATGCGTGGAGAACTAGGTTGAAATACTGACCTTCCAAAAGCAAGCTGAATAGTTCCCACATTTGAAGAAATCTACAAAACATCGATGGGAGCCATCTAGTTCTAATAGTGATAGAACCTAGAATCTATCAAACGCACTAGGATTAAAAACTATAGTCGAGGATCAGAACATGCTTAGCAGGTATGCAGTCATAGTATATTGTGTTGCGACATTGAAAACGAGTTGACATACTCTTTATAGCAAGTATTGTATAGTTCCTTCCCGTTAACAATAATTTGATGTAATGTAGGATAAGGTTAAGTTATTTGCACCAAAGAGTTCAAAAGCAACTTTTTACTAAGATCATCGAATTTGAAATATCTAATTAAGGCTCTAATATGGGCATAAATCCAAAAATGATTAACACGAGGTTCATCTATTTATGAATACATTGCTTGAAATAATAGAGATTCAAAACAGTAATTGGTGATATTTATTTCTTTTGTTTCAGTTTGACTGTGTTATGTCGTAATTTTTTTTATGATTTATAAATGCTCTGTCAAAGTAAAAAAAATATCACATGTTTGACGTCGCGGGAGTGTAATAAAGCCATTAAATAAAAAGATAATACACTAGTGTAATAAAGCTTTGACGTCGACGTCATTTATAGTATTGGAAACGTCGGTCAAATTGACTTGTTTATATAGTAAAACAAATTAGAATTTTTGATGTTTCGACAGGAAAGGCTAACATGCGATAAAAAGAATATTACATTTGTGACTTTCCACATTGAATTTATTAAACTCGTTGAATAAAATTGATAAAATGCTCGGCAGAGCCTCGCATTTTATTATTTTATTCAACTCGTTTAATAAATTCAATATGAAAAGACACTCATGTAATATCCTCTATATATTAATCATGCATTCATAAACTTCGTTATCTAGTATATTGAATCAACGATACTGAAGCTACGATACCTTAATGAAAAGGGTATATTAGAACCAAATCTGTAACAATCATGGAGACTGTAGCAGAAAATAAATTACATTAAAATTAAAGTCATTATTAATCAGCTAATGAAATAAAAGTGATAGCTATAGCCGCTTTTCTTAGTACGCTTTATTCATGTTTAAAGCCCTGCTCCGCGGCTATTAAAATTCTATTGTGTGTATGCAACCCATGATAACATTAGGTAATAGTTAACGGCCATGCGCCACACTTTAGCACGCAAACCCAGTCTAAACAGACTGTTTTGACAGGCGTCACTGTTCATAGTCAGGATTTTCATGCTTTTTCAGTGGAAATTTAAGGTTAAAAGGTAGGACTGGAGCAGGTCTTTAAGCTCTTACTAATTAAAAGCAATAGCAACAACAACAAAAAAAAAAAAAAAAAAAAAAAAAAAAATATTGATAAAAATTTTCTTGATATTAATCTAGCTACAAACTTGAACAGATTATCTTACAGCAAAATATTCCACCAAAGACATTTTTAAAGCTTTTGCTTATTGATAATAATTATCAGTAAGATACTTTACATACTTGTTACAAGGGTTGTTCAAATATAACGTAGACTTTGTCTCTAGCCTTTGTATACTTTAATGAAGCAAAATAGGAAATACACCATCATGATTCTCAGTCGTTCTACTAGCCTCACTGCAAATTTGACATGATTATGATCAAACTATTAGAAGGTACGCTTCCTCGAAAACAGTCACTTACACTAACCCAGCTCACGGTGATTATATTTCAACGACGTTAACAACGTCGTGACTTCATTACGTTTGCATTAATCTATATTTATTTTTTATTTCTTTTTTAAATTTTGATAAAGAATACATAAGTCATAACAAGTTGTTTGGTTCGAATACTGAAAACAGAATGAACACTTATGCCAAGCATCTCAGACAGGCTGCGAATCATGTGTCGCTGATCTTTATACAAGCATCTCAGACAGAGTGCGAACCATGTGTAGCTGATCTAATCCGAGTATCTCAGACAGGGTGCGAACTATGTGTTGCTGATCTTTTGTCAAAGCATCTCAGACAGGGTGCGCACCATGTGTAGCTTATCCAAGCATCTCAGACAGGGTGCGAACCATGTGTAGCTGATCTTTATCCAAGCATCTCAGACAGGGAGCGAACCATGTGCAGCTGGTCTTTATCCAAGCATCTCAGAGAGGGTGCGAACCCTCAAAATAAAATGAAACTTCGCTTACCAGTATATCATTTGTTTAAATTTTAACATTTAGTTGTAGATATAATGCATGCTATTGTAGGATTAGTTTTCAATTCAGTTTTGGCATGTTGTAGAAACATCTACGACATGCCATTTGTTTGTTAACCTTTAGCCAGTGATTCAATTTGGGCAGTACTATTTATTATTCGAAGGGATGTTCACTGAAAATTTTCTGACTGAATAGCAAACAGTGATCATGATTAGGCTGATTTTGGGCTGCACTGGTCGCAAAGGCAGGCTAAAGGTTTATGAATTGTGAAGAAAACTGCATTGCTGGAATACGGTCGATGAATTAGATATTTCAATAAAAGAAGAAATACATGCATACATTCTATTAATTTAGTCTATCTAAAAATTCATTCAAAAACAGGCAATTCACGGCACGATCAACAGGCAGTTCTAACTAAGCCAGCGACAGAGTTTATAGTTTATTTGTGTCACATACATAAATATATACAAATAATTAAAATTGAAACAACAAAAGAACACGATGTTTAGTATACAGTTCAAAACAGCATAAAACAATGTATATGGTCATTCACTTTAGAATTATAAGAGATATTCTAAAATTTGACAAATTTACATTAAACACCACATTTAACCAACATGCAATTTTACAGAATATATAAGATTATCTATAGTATCTACACTTTGGGAAACGAAATATGATCTTAGTAAATTAGCCTAAAAAGGCTCTCTACAAATATATAGCCTAATAACTAGATATAAAGTACAGATATCAAATAACCTTATTAAACGACCTAACAAAATATTCACTAAGATGCCATACGGAGAATTTACACCTAAAATAGCTGTTCTTTGTCGGATATGACTGCATGCTTTAGGTGCAGCTCGTATCGTTGGCCTATGTTTCTTGGTTTCATTTAAAATGGGGTATGACTCGTCAATATTTCGTGTAACTGACACCCAAGATAAACTATACATGCTTAAAAATCGCGGTAGTTGGAAATATGTTTAGTGGATCTGAAAGTACTTTATGAAATTCCACACATGTTTAAAACAATATTCTGCTAAAATGAATAAAAAAATGTTCACAAAATCGAGTTACTTTTCGATATACGATATTGCTCATTACAGACCTGAAGCGGTCTTCTGCGCATGTCCGAAAGTGATTATCAATCTGAACGCACGGCTAAACAGGCACATTATTGCATGTCCGCATGCATTTAATGTATGATATGTTTAGTACGTATACTGACTAAAGGTTAGGGCTAGCATTACCATGGTTACAAAATATAAACATTAAAGATATTTATTATTTAAATCGCATGAATCCGGTATATATTGATGTCTGTAATTTATCACAGGCGCTCCAGGTCTCCCTTTAGTTAATGTCTATTACATCATTCATTTTACGACCAACATGATACTTTTGAATACACATAAAGGTTTTGTTATTTCTACATGAAAAAAATTCATTCAAAATGAAGCAGATGTTTATAATTAAAACTTTCACTGAGGAATGGTGAAATTTTATTTTTTTCCCCTAAGGTATGACGGAATAAATAAAAAGTGATAATGTTTCTGCCCTTAACAAAATTCGCTCTTTTTGAAAATTTTATACAATAATTGTACTCCGAGATGTTTAAAACTTTGAGTCAGATCGCTAAATGAGTAAAGATATAATATTCTTTGACTGTATAAAATTTTTAATATGCAATTAATAATATATTGTTCTAAATGAGAATATACTTTTGATGGAAGATTTAAGTGTTGCTGTAAAAGATTGGTAAAGAGTATATGTTCTAAAACTCGTCATGTGCTCATGCAAACTGGTATTAAAACATTTCCACCTTTCCGCATCGAAATTTCATATTATTCAAATGTATTCAATGGTTAGTTCATATTGTGTTCTCACGGAAGAAAATCGGTACAGTAGAAGTATTTAGAGTTAACCAATAGTCTTTCCCTTTATGCAAATTGCGTGTCTATAAGACAATTTTTTGCAACTAAGGTGTGAATCTAAACCTTTTCGAAATGTTATGTTTGTTCAACATCATTATTGAAACATATTTCAGCTATGCAACGGTAGTCAGTAAGTAACTGTCAACTTCTCAAAAAGAGGACACACAGTTTGTTCTCTCAAATCCTCAAAGATGTCATGCGTCCAGCTCGGTGCAAATATAACAAAATACTGTATACGGAATTTACGAAAGGAACAAAAAAGAAATTGTAATGGATCATTTATGAAGAAGAACACCCAAGAACGAATTCCGTCGATATCCGTCATCAAATATTTGAATAACAGAAGAAGAACCGGAAGTACACATAATCCAGACTTTATCACCAGGTTTCATCCTGGTTTAAACACTGACTGTGCCGCAGCTGCCATAGTTAGGATTAACGTCATTTTCCTCAAACTGCTGGCTTCTTGCAATCCATTCATCATTCAAGACAATTGCGTAATGTATGACGTAATCAACTTTATTGCACAGATGCGCCGTAAAGTGATAAAGACCATTAATTGGTGCAGTGAATATTCCAGTTTTAGTGTCATACCCATTTCCTTCATTGATAAGAACGGACTGTAATACAAAAGTTTCTTTAGTCTGTAAATTTTTGTCTACTGGATTGTAGGCGCTAAATGCGACTTTTGGAAGCTCCACATTGTCAACCCTACCTGTTAAAAAAACAGCAGAAAAATTGCTTAGAATGATGATTTTGATACTGTTGAAGCTATAGTATCAGTGACAGTAATAGATCAATCAAACTTGTAAAGTATAACTGGCATCGCGTTATAGCTATTTCAATAATACATATTGGTTATGTTTTGCAGATCATTCTTGGAATAAGTTGAAAGTGAACATAATTATAGCATTAATAAATTCGGTAAATTCTCGGAAAAGGTTACCGACGTAGTAGTTATTCATACCTCTTGTTGGTCGTTATAAGTAAAGATACATATGATTATTCCTTACCTCTTAGACTTTCTAATTCATCTGTAATATTCTCCAAGCCACTTTTGACGTTCTTCAAATCTTTTGATAGATTTTGCATTTCCACCCTACGATATTCTAATATTGCAAGAATGTGTTCTTCAGACCTTCTGAAATTTTTCTCCATTTCTTTAACTTTGTGATTCGTTTCAACCATATTTTCCAATAATTTCCTATCACAGTCACACTGTGAACATACTGGTTCCAAAGTCTTAGTCAATTGACAGAAGTAACTTAAAGCAAAAAACAACTCACAGAACGAAGGTAATCTCGGCATTTCGACTGTTTTCTTTTGTAATTTGATATGGTAAAATGCGCTTGTGTTTCAGTTTTTTATAACTTTGTTCATATGTTCGTCATTTATATCGTTTAGCTCCGTAAATTAAGGCACAATAAACTTCAGCGTGGGAAAAATAGACTTCAGGTATTTAAACTAGTGTTTGGTATTGGTTGCGATGAATCTTCGTTTACAGTCAAATTACTTTATTTTAAACATATTTATTTCAAGTACATATATATTTAGTATATAATATAAACATTTAATAAAAAGGTTTAAAAAGAACAAAAGCGTTTTAAGAATTCTCCTCTTACGTTTTGAGCTCTTTGAAAGTGTGCTTTATTCAATCAGAATGTCTGATTTTGATAGAAACTCTGACGATTAACATTATAGATTCTTATTCAAATAATGAGTTCAAACGTTCTGTAACTGTGAGTACTTCTCTCTCAAACTTGTTGAGAAATTAGCCCCAAGAGGTGAATATCGTAATTGTAGAAATACGCAACGGCAACGCTAGATGACAAATAAGAGTTGAACATTGCGTTACCTTATAGAAGAAAAAAGAATTATACATAATACTACAAATAAATCAGACGTTTTAATTACGTTAGTATGCTTTTACATACGCTTCGCTTTGGAAATGAAATTTAACTTTTTGTTGTCATCAAAGTAATTAGACAATTACGCTGTACTTTTATATATTTTGTGTTCTTCTCTCTTCTTTGATATCTGTTAATTTTTATATTGATGAGAAATATATCTATATAGATAAGAAGAACATGAGCACCGGTCGATTAAATAAACTACTTGAAATTGTTCTCTTCATTTCTGCAATATGCATGGTTAACAGAATTTTGCACGTTCTTAAGACTTGTACGCTGGTTATTTATAAGTCTATCGATTGTGAACCTATATAGGTAGTTTAATGTAATAAGATCAAGTGTGATCGTTTTCTTTATACATCTTGAACATTAGGCTAAATTTGTATTATCATTTTCTCCAGTGCATTTTCCGTGCAACAGTTTGATCGTCTGCTTCATGTTTCGCTAATTACATATATGGAGAATCACTGTACACTAAGAAGATAACAGTATTTCAACTTGAATTAGTTTAGTTAGTATTGCAACATACCTCTTAATTTGGCTATGTCCAATTTACTTTCGGCTTTAGGACAGCAGTATTAAACTTCGATGACTATTTAAAGATTCTTATAAGTTGCAGAAAACACAGTTATGGTCTTCTGGCGTAAATCAATACATTAAGATGTTTTATATATATTTGTAGTATTGAAATATTGAATGCCTTCGTTCCAGTGTCTACAGCTGATGCGAAGTCCGCTCCCACGCTATTCTCCAATATAATCTACTATAAGTAAATTGTTTTAATTCTTCCGCTTTCTAAAGTATTCATTATTTTCTTCCGTATTGACTTTGTCCTCGTTACTTCTAAATCAAGTTTATTGTCAATAGGGAAGACAAAATATCAAAACAACGCACTGTTTTGTTATTTCAGATCGTTAACACGGATATAGATGACGAATCTAAAACTAAATCTTGTCAACAGTTTGTTTAGCAATCTACAGTGTGACCCTATTCGATCCAGTACATTTGTACCCAATTCAGGTTCTTCCCACTCATAAACCCCAAACGCGTGATATTTATCGTGTAAATATCCATGTGCAAATCTGTGTGAATGAATTCAGCATATTGAGAGACGTTGGTTTACCAAGGTGTGACATTATTGTTGTTGGGTTCAACATCACAACGATACAGTTACAGGTCATACAGCGACTTTAAATGTGTTTATGTTGGAGGGAGAAACCCGCTGCCCTTCTAGCATTATTTTAGACAAGTTGGTTGCTAACTGTTAATTTCCAAAAAATATATTTTCTGAAAATAGATAATTTTATTCCTAATTGATATGTGTGTATCGTAGTTGGGTTCCACACACCTGATTAAGAAATGGTCCTCAGCAGGCCTGCAATGGCAAACAAAGCTTATAAACTCTTGAAAAGTATCAGCAACACAAAATTGCATAAATCATGTTTGTATCACGTTCTGAGTGCGGATATGTACAGTGTTATTGCGGAAACCGTTTGAAAATCAGCAGGTGTTAAAATTAGGATGGTTGTTTGTACAAGATGTAAACGAATGATGATGAATGACTATTTGATAATAGTAAAATCGTGTACAAGTATTATAGGATATTTACAAACATGTAGATTACAATTATACAAGAACAATATTAAATGACCAAATAATGACATTGACAGACAATACTAGTCCTTATCGTGCTGGACACGACTGCTTTTGCCTATACGACCAGTGTAGATCATTATAAACCTGCACATCTTTGCAGTCTGATCATGATCTGCATTGTTCGCCGTTCAGTCAGCATATCTTTGGTAAGCATCCCTTTTAAACAGATACGATACGATACTGTCCAAATTGAAATTTAGCATTATAGAAATTTAGCAGGATAAGGGCTAGTACACAATATCATACATAAAATGAGCAAGTACCGTTAAACATATGAAGAGTTGTCAGCACAGAAATGTAATCACTGATGTGTAGTTGCTGAGAAACTAACTCGCTGACCGGCAATCCTAAACAGAACATTGTTGGGAAAACTTACAAAGTACCAAAGAACATGATCAGGTTTTAGCAGACAGAGAACCTCGTCTCAAAAGAGCACATTCTGAAAGGAGGTAAGTTTTGAGTGTAGAATTTTTAGGCGGAATTGGTTGCATACGAAACAATACCGAAAAACACAATGCATGATAAAATGATAATGTAAAAAGTAGTGGGATCTCGTCCCATGAAACTAAAGTATGTAAAACGAAAATAATACGAAAATGTGGGGACTGATTACCAAGACAATATTAAGAAACAAAAATTACTAAAACTACAAAATAAATCATCTGAGAGTGATGTGTGTGTGTGGTGGGGGGGGGGGGGGGGGGGCGGGGAGGCTATTGACCATGTGGATATTTTATTCTGCTATCAAAATTGTAAAGTGCACCCAGGGGGAACTACATGGTGAAAAGATCCTGGATATTTAATTCTGCGATCAAAATCCTTTTTTAACATTTGAGATACAGTATGTGAGTTTGTGAGTTTGTAGGTTGTAAAAGATATGTGAATTTGCAATAAATAATTATTTACATTAAGGAGACTTTTACCATGCTCAAGAGCGTATGCGCGTACAAATTAATTCAACAGGGCAGCCATTCATCTATCAGGCATATTTTCAATTTATTTTATTAAGAAAATGATTATGTAATTTAATGACAATTTTTACCATGGTAATTGTGTTATTGCCTCGAAAGAATCATGCATCATACACACTTTTTAAAGATATTTAAAGACATGATAATAATTGTGGAACTCTTCTCCATCTTTTGCAAGCTATCATCGAACCACTTTCTAGATGTATCCAAAATATTTATGTTTTGCATTTTAAGCTACACGAACGCAGGCCAGATCTTCAAGTTTATGCCTTTGTTCTTTAGAAAATAGAAAGTAGATAAAGTTCACATTGAAAACAATCTGCTGCAATAGTACATTATGACCCATACATGAAACGCAAACTCATATCAATCATATCAAAGTTATATGTGACCTTTCATTACCCTTTAAAGCCTTATAAAGTTATTAGCTTCCATTTTTTACTTATTTCATTATAAACTTCTTGAAATATTGTGTTCATTAAATTAGATCTTTGAAGTTCACTTATAGACCTTATATTTACCTTTTTTCAGTCAATATGATAATTACTGAACGAGTGACGTCGCAGTTGCTAGGTGTAAACTATTAGTTTAAAAACAAAAGACGAGAGAATTAACTTTTGTTTATTGATGTGTTCGCAGAAGAAGGAGCATGTTCTGATACTGAAAGAAGAGGTAGGTTTATTTTTTTTGTACAAAATATTTTTATGTATGATTATTTCTTTTCCAAACTGGAACAGTTTTTCTTCTTCTTTAATCTGACTGACAAATTGATTACCTTTTATTAGCTTTCTGTCAAATTTATCATTTTGAATAGTCTAGAATTAATGAATTTTTTCTCCTAATAATTGTATTTAGTAATATTGTGCAATGAAAATTGTACATAATACACTTTTACACATTATCTTTCCGCTGTTTGCAAGAAAGAAAACATTGTCGTCTGACTACCCATTTTCAGTCGCTATAGTAACAAACGAAAGCTGAAGCGATGCAGGTCAAATATATACATTTCCTAAAGAATTCAAAATAAAGTTTGTCAATTAACCGCTGTGGCATATGTTGGCATGTTAAATGTACTGAGGGCTATATTTTGTGCACAGACTTCAAATTTGATATGAGAATGAAATAGATATTGTATACTTCAAATATGAAATTTTATCAGTCGGATTTAATTTGTAATGAAAGTTTATTAAATCTAGATCACCCGTCGTAAGCATATGGTTGTCATTTGTTGTACATGTTTAATGTTGAATCAATCTTGATGTATGAGCGTTTGTTTGCACTGATTTACAGATTGACGTGTGTCTCTAGAACTATTCTTTTTTTACCTTATATATGGAATTATATGATGAAACTACATGAAATGTAAACTATTTACAAACATCGAAACTGCTATCCTTACTATCATCAAATTGTTTTGTTACAGGCTGGCGCTTCAAATGCATTAGTGTTAGATACATAACAAAATCCTGTCCATGGAGAGATTATGGAAGATTAAAGATCTGACGGGGCAAATATGTCAAATAGACCTTAATGTTTCTTTGTAACCGTGTACGTCGTCAGGACTACACAGGCACCATGTTATATCATTAATTACGCCATTAAATGTCTATGTCTATATTTGCACCCGTTTCTCAGCTGATACTCGAAATATACCCTGCATGTTCTTCGTAGATACACTGACGCTTTCTTAAATAGCATCAGCAAACTCGTACCAGTTTAGTTCTTCATCAAACTTAACCTTCACATGTACATTTTCTCCAATGATAACAGGAATTTATAGACGTTTCTTAGCTCTTGCTGCTGCCATACTGGTGAAGATGTACAATTAAAAGTTTGTTAACTAAGACATTCAGCAACAAAGTAAAATTAAGGTTTACATTGAATTTGTGTCTCAGTAGCAACTCCTCACAACTTAATAAAACATTAAACATGTCTTAGTCGTCATAATTAGAATACATTGAGATTTGTTTTCTAAATATTGCTTATATGTTTGAGCAAATTTGCCTCTATTACATTTTTCTCTTAATCGTCATCAAGTTAGTGTCAGAGTTACTTCACATAAGAACTACATGAGCTTTAATAATGTCTCCGCAATCATAATTACAGGAAATGAAATATGTTGCTATCATTCTCTCCTGTTTATTGTATTTCTAATTATAAACTTCCTGTTTCCAAATTCCTCATTAGCCTCTCAAAAGTAACGTTCTTCTCTTTTAAAGATCGAAAATTCTTGTTTTTCTTGATATTGTTTCTTTAATGAATATCTCCCAACCCACCTTATTGCAACCCCGCAAGATATAATTTGACTTTCAGATTTTGATGAACCTTGAGTGTGTTTCATGGTGCCCTTACCCGTTCTTGTTTCTTGTCTTTTTTTACACCAGAAAAAGTGTTCACATTAATTTTCTCGTGTCGTCTCAATATCAGTTTTAGTATCTATCTCCTTTCCTCCGTTTTTGCCTTTTATCTTTTTATTATCTGCTACTTCTGTTTCTACATACTGCTTCTTATCATCGACTTTCACAATTTAAAAAGGTAAAGGGTTTTGTATTTTCCGTCATTATCTTCCAGTTCATTGTGTTTCTCAATATATCTTTACCCTCTCCTCCCAACCACCGCCCAGGCCAAACAGTCTTTTATTTTCTTCTTCCTCTTTCAGTTTCATGGTATCTTGATCCTGTACCTGTCGCCTATCCAACAATTCCCCGAAAGTCAGAAAATTTTAGAATTTTCTCTATATGGTGGCATCCTATTTCTTCTTTATAAAATCGGCAGACATTGCTGTCTATATTACATGACTTATATTGTGTTTGAGTGTTCTCCACTTGAGTTGTTACTTATCCAAGTTAAGCATTGATATGATCAAGAATAATTTCGTAAGATATTTCCAAATAATTCTTTAACCATTTAATTTTTTTTCATTCGAAAATGAGACTTTTATTGAGTATTCTTTTACAGAAAGATTGTAATACAGTTTATTCTACCTTTGGCATACGTACGTGCTTTTGTTAAAATTCGTTTGGTGTGTATGACATGACGAAAAGATTTAAACTAAACACTGATGATAAAGGGTGTTTAAGCATGAAAAACAGAAAAATATGTAGAAAAATATCTATACATAACTACTAGCATAACGTTTGTTTATTTCAGAAGGATCCATTGATGAGATTTATTCGGTGCCGCAGAGACATCTCTATTTAAACCTTTAGAAATGAAAAGGTTTGAAATCCTTCAAATTCAAGCTTCAAATGACTGATAGACTTTTCATCCCTGACTTTAAATTATTTTAGGTCTATATTTATACGCTAATCACCGACGCTATAAGTGAAGGTGAATATTTTTTTGGATTTATGTATTAAAGGACATAATTATAATACTCCGATATAACTAATAAACGTATATTTTTTGTTTGAGAGAACAATATACTAGTTGATAAAGCTGCGTTTTATATTCTATAATGACAGAAATGTTTTATGAAAAAAAGATTGCTTTAATTATCTGGAATGTGTTTTCGCCCATCCTCCTTATTTTCGGAACAGCAGGAAATATTACGACAATTGTTCTGATGCAACGCAGGTCCAGTTACACTGGCATATCAAAGTATCTGACTGGCGTTGCTGTATCAGACTTATTAGTACTATGGATTATAGTACCCAGAAATTGGATAATCTTCGGGTACGGAATTGACTTAATGTCGCCGTTGATATGTAAAGTACAATTATATTTACTCTGTGTTTGCTCATTTTGCTCTGTTTGCTTTGTTGTTATGGTAACAATTGAGCACTTTATTGTTTCATGGATGTCGGGGAAAACAAAAAGTATATTTACATCACAAAAGATGAACCTTTTTTTTATTAAGCCAGGTGACTCTCTTTACTATACTGATGGTACATTTTCTTTATAGTAGGGGAAACCTAGAGAAAGAAATGTGTTACCCGATAGACGAGAGTTATGCCAATTTATATTTTTATATATGGTCACAGATAGTAGACGCGATGTCCCTGATACCATTAGCAACCATGGTGGTAGTAAATATATACATCATCACCCGAGTCTTTACAGTCAAATGGAATACTCGCACACAGGTTATACCACTGACACTGACAACAACAGCACGAGGATGTAAAGAACGAAGTGGCTCAAGTCACTGGCTTTAGTTTACATTATATGCGCCATTCCCTTTATGGTGTTTCGGCTTATCTATACAAGCTGGGTTCTGTCACATGGTAACGAGTACAGTGATGCCGTTCTGGAACTGTTTTGGGCTATCTTCAATGCATTACTTAACACCCATAATGCAGTCAATTCCATATCATATTTCATCAGCGGGTCCGGTTTCTTAAAAGAGGTCAATAAAATCTTCTACCTACTGCTATGTCAGCGGAATGTGCATTCACGAAAACGAGTCGAATACGCTCAAACCGCCGAAGAAAATATAGGGCAGTAAAACATGGTCAGTGTATGTCATGTTTATGCTCAGTTTCCCACTAAGAAATTACGATCCAAACAAAGAATATGCACGAAAACAAATAACCCCTGGAATCACAACATGTTATATGTGTATCAGTCGAACCTCCAGTTTTACTCTCCAGTAAACTGTTTACAATCAAAACATATATTAACCACGACGTGTAGGAATAATGGAGATATATCAGTTAAGTTAATAATTTATTTATAGTATCATGTCGTTAAATTAGTTTAGTTTATACTGATTTATTTTTGCTCGATTCTGATGAAAGCTTTCAGCTTATTTGAACCAATCCCGAGTCCGCTTCCTGGAGAAAAACCAGTACTGGTGTCATATGAGAAGTCATGGTTGTGACCCCGATGGGGCTTGAACCAACGACCCCCGGGTTGAGCGGCCAACACCTTAACCACTAGACTGCCGCTGTCCTAGCATGCCGTTCAATATCCATGTTCATGTACATGTACATGTGGGCCTCACAGTTTGGTGAACATACCTGCACTTTGAACTGATAACCATATGTAACTGGATTTAATGCCTTCAGTTTTAACATATACCTATACATATAAAGAATGCGTGTTTATTCCATGCCTCACTACTAACTGTTTTTCTCCTTTTCTCAACATATTCATTTTCCACAGAATGTATATATGACACAAAAAAAATGATAAAGTTAGTGAAAACAAGTGTTAGCTATTTGTAAAATGAATAGAAACTTTGTCCATTATTTCAAAGCGTTGCACAATTTACTCCTTTCTGCACAACATTTTGGATTATTTGTAAGAAGACGTTGCAATAATCATATGTCACTGATTACTTTTAAAGTATCCACATTTTATGAAAATGTGTAATAGAACTGATATTAAGGAACAAATGCTTCTGTCGACTTATGGTATTGCAAGTGGTATGTTTTTCATTGCTTGTGTAATTATATTTTAAAAAGATGTAATAGGTATTTTGGAAAAATGTTTTGTTGTTTATTGTATTGCGAACTGTTTTAGTTTTACTTTTTAAGTGATATTGTTATGAAAAGATCTAATAAATGGAAAAATGAACGTAGTCAAGTTATAAATTAAAACTTCACAATAAAAATGTTACTGGTATTTAAAACAACTGTCTTCACACGGGCTTTATCATAAAAATGTTAAAATTGATGAAACGATCATAGAACGATACATAATTGAAATCAAAAATGTGCAGAAATGTCTATGAACAGATTAGACGAGCTGGTATTTCATCTCCAGCAATGCAATTTGAATATAATAAATACCAAAGTTTGTCATGTCACTATCAATAACAGAAGTTCAATGAATTTGCCCCAAAGCAATTATAGATGCTGTCAAAGATATCTCCATTTCAATAGACGCACTCATTTTGCAATTCATACGATGATGTTTGCAAACGCTTTGATAAACTGATTTTACACAACTGCAAGAACGTTTCAGAAAAGATATTCATTGTCAGGTTTATGTTCTCCGTTAATCTGCAAATATACTATATCGTCACCTAACCCACGAATACCTAAGATACTAAAAAAGCTGGTAAAAACAATTTTCAATATGCATGTATTACCTGGACTTGGTATATTTTCCTTCTTTAGAGGTCGAACCATCGTTTTGAACAAAACATTATATTTAAGAAACGCTTACATTTTTGTGATTTCAGCTTTTCTCTTAAGTATCGTCTGCACCTGAAAATAGACAAAAGAATGCGATAAATAAATTGTTCACGGATCATGAAAAAAATCGACCATTACAAAGCAACAATTCAAAAAGCAACAATAGTTTTGTCATTTCATTTTTCTGTAAAACAATGTTGAATTTAAATTACCTGTGTTTTACCAATGCCGAACTGTTCGGCCAACTGACGTTGACTTCGACCATTACTATGGTTAATTAGTTCAACTTTTTCTTTCAAACTTAATTCTTTCCTTTTTCGTTTTTCCATGGCTATGTTAGTATCAGATACGAAAGAAGACTGATAAAGACTGATAAAGATAAGCATTTCATTAGCCTTAAATACTTGATCACTGTGTTAATCAAAGAATTACGGATCAAACTGTGTATTAATTAAGGACGCACTTAACTGATAATGATTTTGTTCAATTAAAGACAATTACAACAATATCAAACCTTTTCAAACTTCTTTCTCCGCTGAAATCCCAAACGTATTTACATTAATAATTATAACAAACAAACACCGTTTAGATCTAATTAAATCCGTTTTAATCCAGTCAATTCGATCAGCGGGCACTCGTCTAATTACAAACAAATTAATTATTTCAACAATTTCTTATGTTAAAATAGCGATGTAAAACACCAAACATCTTTAAATAACAATTTCAGACAATCAAACAGTTTGATACGTTGTTTTGATAACGTTTAAAAGACTTGTTAGCAATTAACGGATAAATACACAATGTACACGCTTAACGTGTTAACACGATGTCGCACGTGTTAATTCCCGCGGCGATTCGCGGCAACATACAGAACAATTTGAGTGGTCGTAATTGCGGTGATTAATTAAGTGTGAAAAATCAAACAGTTCTGAAATTGGTGGTCGCATTAGTGGATTAGCAGTTTGGTCGCATTTTCGGACAAACGACCATTGGTTTTAAGAAGGAAATATTCCGTTCTTTGCAAAATCGGTCGTATTAGCGGTGTGGTCGTAATTTCGGCGTGGTCGTAAGTAGGAATTTTACTCTATATTGATTGGTATGAAAAAACATTGAAAGAAGCAGTTCGTACCGGTCATGAGAATGACAAATACCGTATATGATACACGTATCTTAACGATTAGATATAGATGACAAATTAAAGTAAAAGAAATGCGCAAGAGATTGTCTCACAAGAAATATCTGATTAAGCATTGTCTGTACTAACAAGTTATGTTAGTAAGTGAATGCCGACAAAGAAACAAACCCAGTTGCAGGAAGGAAGTTGTTCTGTTTTACTACCAAATGGGTCGCTCCCATGTAATTCTAATCTTGAATACGAAGATTAACTTCTATATATATATATATGTAAAAGTTGAAGATATGTACTGTACAACTGAAAGCGCTTCCAGTGAAAAAATTAAAATTATTGAAGTCTACTTCTGATTTTCATTGGAAATTGAACTTTTGTATATTTCATACCTGCACACGGATTTTATTAACTGTTTTATATATATATTATGCCAAGCATCGCTTACTCTACTTAACCTTTGTTCCAGAGTGCACCTCTTTGATATGTTCATTGAAAAAAACCCACTGTTTCGGAGATTAAACGGGTTAGTTATGCACATACCTTCTCTCTCCAGCTGCATCATGTTTCAACGTTATCTTACTGGGCAGTGTAAATAGAGGTGTTTCGCGGCAGGTAACGTCCTAACATTTGCAATGGAAGCAAAAGCATGGTTTGTAAAACACAACCAATCCGATGTAAATATTTATTAGTACTAGTAATGTTAACGAATATTATACTATAGAATATTTTTATACTCGTTTTTTGCATTGTTTTACACATTGTATCAGTGTTTACACTATGGTATATATGTTTTGAGTATGATGTATTTAAGGCATATCTATTTGGCATTTTTTCGGCGATCAATGCTCTCAGGTATATACTAACTCGCCCACAAAATCACGTTACTAGTCGATTTCTAGGTAATCTGTTTATAAAAAAGCGTCTCCATTCAAGTATTTTTTTATACTGAAATAGGTTTGCAGATGTGAAAATAATCATCATCTGAAAAGTATTTGTTCGAAAAAAGAACCCTTCATTATAAACAACTTAAAAAGATGTTGTTTATGTTATGATATATTATTAATTAACCTCATGTCCTGAAAGTACATTAATTACTCTAGAAACGCCCCGGAGAGGATGAAATTAACATGTTTGGTTTTCTTTGATACGCTAGCACGCTGCTTGTTATATTCTATACTGTCGTTTATAACGCATGTGTCCAGTTCTAACAATTTATTGAAAGAATCCAGACCATGCTATTTCTTATAGATATTAAACAGGGAATTATTTTAATTTTCTTCCCGAAGTTCTTCAGTCATGTTGTCATGATTGATCATTTTTAATAAGTAATTATGCTGTGTGATACAAATTCATGGTTGGAAACGTAACAGTTATAATGTATGTTAAAGATATATTACGGTTACTAAACCCTTGCGTCACGAACATAAAATTGACATATTTGTATGTATAAACTAAGCTGTGTGTAAGTATTGAAATAGTACAATCCAAATACATGTATAGCTAAGCACAGTGCAAATGTGTACTACGTCTACAAATCTGGATTTAAAAAAGTACTATTATACTTAACGTTGAATTGTGAATGAGGCTATACAAAACTTAATAGGTTTATATGTATTTTGGCAAGTTAATCAATTTGACGAGGATGAGGATTTTATGCATTTAAAGTTATTATCCAATAAATAAACTAATTTTAGGCAGATGCACACAACATTATCTCAAGTAATATGTATTCTTGAGTGTTTAATTTGGATACGATATTTGTTTGAACATGAATTTGCAGCAACTTATAACGCATCATAAAATATGCCCGCTC
This sequence comes from Mercenaria mercenaria, assembly GCF_021730395.1. Lineage (NCBI taxonomy): Eukaryota > Metazoa > Mollusca > Bivalvia > Venerida > Veneridae > Mercenaria > Mercenaria mercenaria. The sequence continues at coordinate 27,147,583 of NC_069378.1, read as the reverse complement.
ACATGGTAACACTGAGATTTGGACCCACGGAAGCTCGAAACTGTAAGACAGTAATATTGAAATTAAATCACTAATAACAGATTGTTAATCAGAGACCTTCAAAAACGGATGTAACGGCTCATTTATTGACTCGAATATTTTCTATTGTACTAATTCAATTGTTTCTCAAGGAAGTAATCAAAGACTTTGTTCCATTCAACCTATTAACTACATCGTAGAATGGCTATGTTTGAACTGGACAGTAAAGTGACTATACGCATTAAATGCTAAGGGAGATCAATCTTTACCATTTCTTTGGTCAACAACACCACCACCAACGATTATTATCCTTCATATACTATACCGTTATCCGGTAAAACTGTAGCAGCAGCATCCTAAATCTGTAACATTATATCCTCCTCAACCGAGTCTGGTGTAACAGTTTCTCCCCCGTGATTGCACCCTATCCAGCACAAACAATTTTATGCCAGCTTACATGTTATTTTACATGGATGTAAAGGTAGTATCAGTAAAACTGTCTTCAATATCGGCATATCTCACAGTAAAGGCACTTTCAGTAAATAATTTCAGCATATGTACCACATCCTGCAAAACTGAAATGCACTTTAAGCAGACAATTCATATAATTAAAGTTATTATATCTTGACGACACTTTCTGTTATTATAATATTATACAGCCAATACAGACGTTTGGTTTTCTGCTTTTGTCTATCTTTCTAATGAAGTTGAATAATAGCTGCACCGCATTTTCATCATGTCTACATCTGAAAAGAAATAAAAATACCCTTGACGGCTAGTCCCTGCACAGAAAAAATAAATTTATTAACTTGATTTTCAATTTTAAATCATATTCAAATACAGATCGATATATAGAGAAGATCAGCAAAATCTAGTGTCAGAGATTAAACACAGATCTATCGGCAGAGAAAACCATTGATCACTAATAATGCAGATTCAAATAAATGTCTTTGGTAGAGAAAACCAGTACCGTCTAGTATTTTAAAATTCAAATACAGATCGCAGTAGATGAAACTAGTGAACTGCAGTGTTGAAGATTCAAAAGATTGAGACTCAGTTACAAATCTGCGGTAGAGAAAGCCGGTGTCGGGAGTTCAAATACAGATTTGTATAGAAAATAAGTGAACTTTTGTATTGGTGACTTAAACACAGATCGCCGGTAAAGAAAATCGGTGAACTCTAGTATCGAAGATTCAAATGCAGATCAAAAGTAGATAAAACCAGTGATGTTTAATGTCGGAGGTTCCAACAGCAAAAGCCAGTGGTCTAGTCTAGGATACGCAAATGGAGGTCAGTATAAAACGCAGGTACCTATTTATAGAAAAGTAAAATGTCTTTAAGTTACTGAGTTAAGTTTTGCAGGCGTATAGGCTGTTAATGCTGTTAAGCGTATTCTAGCGATCGAACTGGCAATAGTTTACCAGTTACTTACTTGGCATCGTGATTTTCTGTTAGCTTATGCTGTGTAATTATATAAAATGTAAGAAAAGGTTAAACTTAATTTTTCCAGCAATAAATACCATTAAACTATTTTAACTAGTTATTTATTCTACATTCAAATTATTCTTTCACTTCTTCTGATATCTTTAAATAACCCACCATCATCGTATTACGGCTTGAGTAGAAGATAATTTCTCTCAATCTGTAAAGCTCATCCTATTATCCACTTTATCGTAATGTTGAGAGTAGTTTCGTACTGCGAAGCCCCAAAGGAAAGAAATTGATTGATTAAAATTCATCTTTAGCAGTGGGTTTTATAAGGTTTCACTCTTCAATGCAGCAGAGTGAAGCCATTCGGAGACGAAGAATGTGTGATGAAATAAATCCCTATAAGAGAGTGTCAGGACTAAACCGTATATAGCGTTACGCAGATACTGAGAAATATTATACTTTCAAAACAGGGTTTTCATTCATTGTACATACTACATTGTTATTCTGATTTTTAGTATTATACTAGTGTAATGCAGCTTTGACGCTGACGTCGTTTTAAACATAGGAGACGTTGGACGAATTTACTTAATCTATTACAGGGAAAGAAAAAAGAAATTTTGATGTTTCAACAGGAAAAGCTTACATGTGATAAAAAGAATACTACATTTGTGTCTTTCCACGTTGAAATTATCAAACACATTGAATAAAACTGATAAATGTTCGGCAGAGCCTCGCATTTTGTTATTTCATTCAACTCGTTTAAAACATTTAAACGAAAAGACACTCATGTAATATCCAGATCGGTCTTCTAGTTTTTCACAACTATATAATATTTATTGTAATAATTATTATAATCCAAAAACTGGTGCAATTCAGTATAGTAAACCAGTCGTCGTATATCAGAATATTAATACTTAAATCTGGCATGGAAATGCCACTATATTATATCAATGAATCAAACTTTGCTAGACATCATATGTAAACACAAACTACATTTGGTAAGTGACACGTGTCTTAAGAACAATGATCGACAATGTATTTTAAATCCCGATGTCTTTATTACACTTATATTCTCTGACGGTGATTCGAATCTAATATCTTCAGTAATTTTTTCTTTCGTAGTTTTGTTTTGTTTAATCCTATGTTTCATACTTTAGAAGTTATAAATCTTAAGAAATCCGCTAATACATTACCTAATCGCGTCATAACATAAAACGTCAGTTGGAAACGCCCTTGAAAGTCCAAAAGTTTAAAGCACTCAGGTCTAGCATCCAGAAACAAATCAGAAGTGCTAAATGGTCATACCTCGAAGCCGTAATTTTTACAGACAATTCTGGTGAAGGTCAAAAGAAAAATATATACTCTTTTATTAAGCACAACAAAACTTAAAACTTTGGTATAGCCCCACTTAGTAGCAATGGTCAGATGCATTCAGACCCAGTCACCAAGGACAACATTCTCAACAGTCAGTTTGAGTCTGTTTTTCCCGCCCACAGCCACTCATCCTTAAGCAGTTATCGATCGGAAAAGGCAGCTTCCACTCCTACCCATCCACCTATGTCCCCAATAAATAGAAGTGTCGAATGTGTAGACAAACTTCTACTAGGTTTAAACCCTAATACGGCAACTGGGCCAGACAAAAATTTCACCTAGGTTATTAAAAAAAATACATAATGAAATTGCCCCTCTACTAATGGTCATCTCAAAAAGGTCACTTGACACTGACGTTGTTCCGAACGACTGGAAACATGCGGTCATAGCACCAGTTTTCAAGAAATGTCAGAAATATAAACCCAGTAATTAAAGGCCCATCTCCCTGACTTGTATAGCATCCAAATTATTGGAGCATTTACAAGTCTCCAACATAATGATACTAGTCTCCAACATAATGACAACAACAACGTCCTTAGCCCATACAACATGGTTTCAGGTCAATGCATAGTTGTGAGAGCCAACTCATAGGTTTTACCCAAGAAATAGTAGATAATCTGGAAAAAAGGCCAACAAACTGATGTAATCATAATGGATTTTAGTAAAGCCTGTGACAAAGTAGATCATCATGAATTAGTCTACAAACTCAAATACCTAGGTATCAATAATAAGGTCACCACATGGGTTAAGTCATTTATCAGTAACAAATCTCAGCAAGTCCTTGTTGAGGGTAAAGTCTCTGAAAGGTTACCTGTCCTGTCAGGGGTCCCCCCAGGGCTCAATCATTGGCCCCTGCCTATTTCTCGCCTACATTAATGACTTGCCCAATAGTATCAAAAGTCGAGCCCGTTTCTTTGCTGATGACACTATTGTCTACCTTATCACCAAATCTAAATCCTCCGCAGAAAGCTTACAGCAAGACCTCTACTGTTTAGAAAAAAGAATGGTCAAAGGATTTTAATCCTGATAAATGTGAAGTTCTAAGAATAGAAGAAGAAATCCTGTTATATATCTTACACCCTACATAATGTCCAACTTCAATCCACTGACCATGCAAAATATATTGGTGTTACTCTAAGTAATAACTTGATCTGGTCAAATCACATAAATAACATAACATCCAAGGCCAGTAATACCCTTCTCTTCATCAAAAGGAATGTAAAGACAGGCAGATTAAAGAAATGGCCTATAAAACCTATGTCCACCCCCCACCCCCCATCCCACTCCCGCCGCAGGCTGATTCCACAGCCTGGCACCCTTGGCAAAAATATATCACTTATAAAGTGGAAAGGGTACAAAGATCTGCAGTACGCTATGTTTTAATGACTACTAGTACACGAGAAGCGTCTCAGATAATATGTTATCAGAACTGAACTGGAAGACCCTAGAACAAAGAAGAATAAATCATTCCTCACTGGTTATATTCTATAAGTTAGAAATGAATTAGTGGCAGTGGGCCATCATCATCTCACACCGACACGAAACTTAAACTTTTTAATTCCCCAGTCCAAAATATTGTACCATGCAAATTCCTTTTTCCACAGGACTATCAGACTATGGAACAGTTTACCAACATATATACAGTCCAGCCCCAGTTTGCAGACATTTGTCAGTGGGCTGGACTCGTGCTCTCTCTAAATACTATAATCCACTGATTTTAACTGTTTACTTTGGGTCTTTTAGCTTTTTAACTTTGCACATAACTTTTTTACCAAAACACTGTTTCCTTACAGCGCCTGCTAGTCATAATCGCTAGACGATTGTTCGGCAGTAGACAGCTGAAGTTGAATATTGTTATTTTTGAGCATTTAGACGGCTATAAAACCACATTGGGAGTTCATGCAAATGCAAATACATGAGTCGTGCTAGCTATTCTTGAATGATTTTTAAGAGGCCCCAATCTGTCTCAACGCACAAAGAAATATATTCATTCCTTATAATTACATTTTTACAGTAGCTTGCAAGAAAAAAATGTTTCCTCTCGAAGAGTAATAGATTCTATTACCTATTCTATTATCAGAAAGGAAAGTCAGTTTATCGATCTTTGTAACATTTAACGACCCATATTACATTTTAATTCGCATTTTAGAAAGTTTTTGATCTTTATTTAGAGCATCCGTAAAGTATGAAACATATTACATAGTCCTCTCAATTCAATATTTATCTTTTTCATAAGAAAAATAAGTTATAGGCATGATTTCTTTTCTAAATTTTGGTGCCCGATTTTTGAATAGTTTCTTTAATCGGTGCAAGTCATATTGTTCATGTTTTTTTTTTGTGAATGACGTCAGATTTCACGTGCAATTTCGCGGGAAAGGCAACCTTCGATATTACTACACCAATATTGTTTAATTAGAACACGTCATTATATGATGTTGTTTAGGTTATGATATATAATTAATTAATCTACTCCTGATCTAATGCCCTGATATTACATTAATTATTCTGTAAACGCCCCGGGGATGATGGAATTAATATGTTTGGTTCTTCTTGATACAGAAGCATGGTGCTTGTTATAATCTGTACTGTCGTTTATAATTCATGTATCCAGGGCTAACAATTTATTAAAAGAATCCAGTACATTTTTTTCTTATAACTATTTTCATACAGGGCGCTTTTTTAGCTCTCATGGTGAAGTTCTTCAGTCCTATGTAGAACACTTTTTATAAGTAATTATGCAGTGTTATATAATGCAAATACTTGGTTATAAAAATAACATTATGCATGTTAGAGATATATAAGACCCAATTCATAATTGGAAATATGAACAACTACTTTATAGTAGCTAGTATGATAACATTAAATTAATTTAGCTGTGTTTTAACATTAAAATAGTACAAACATAATACATGTATAGCTAAGCACAGTGCAGATGTGTACTACGGCCAAATGTATTTCTAACAAAATTACTATTATACCTAACCTTGAATTCTGAATGAAACTTAATAGGTTTATATGTATTTAGTCAAGTTGACGAGGATGAGGATTTTCTGTATTTCACCTTTAGCCTGCTGGCATCCGTGCAGGCTGATCATGGTCTGCACTGTTCGCTATTCAGTCAGTACATTTTCAGTGAACAGCCCTTCGAATAATAAATGGTATTGCCAAAACTAAACGATGAACCAATCCATTTTAGAAATGCAGCAGGCTAAAGGTTAAAATTATCATCTAAATAACCCTTTTTCAGACAGATGCGTGTTGGATATCATCAGTAAAGGAATATATTTATATATGAAGGACTTTGATGAATCCCTACATTTTAATTGTATTGTCAAATAAATTATTAGGCAATTGTTCATATCCTTTTGCTTCTCATCAATTTTAGTTAAACTGAACTCTATACGTCAGTAAAATAAGACATTTTAAGGATTCTTGTAATAGCCTACACACAACATTATCTGAAGTAATTTTGTATTCTTAATTGCTTCTTACCATTATAATAGAACTACGATATGCTTCTGGTACGTTTGGAATGTACTGCGACGAAAATATTTCATTTTCAGCGTAATTATTGCGAGTAATTTGCATCAACAAAGGAAAATTCTGTTTCTTGAATGCGATGTTTACTGGAAAGCATTTTAAAGATTGACAGGTACATTTCATTCCTGTTATAATACTTTGATTATTTACTGTCAATATAAATAATGTAACCATATTAGAATGCGCTGTCACGTCCGGGGATCTTGTTTCATCGGGTTTCAAATCCTGGTACTATGAAGTTTATTTAAATATGTTTTCATAAATCAAATAAACTACCAAGACAGTGTTTCTACAGAAAACTCTGTTTCCTATTTTATAAGCCTTGTATTACATTTTCTGTCCAAACATTTGTAGAAATTTGGTGAAGACTGAATTGTGCATAATATGTCTATAGCTAATGCTGCGTAGTTAAGTGACCTGCAAGAAAACAAGAATAAGAATCTAACAGTAAAAGTCAGATTTAATAGCCGCATTGTAACACTCCACATGAACATAGGGATAGGTGTAAATGTAAACACTACACGGCGGCTGAGCATACAAAAACGAAAGCAGCAACCATAACATAGAAGGAACACACAGATACGCGCATACACAAAGATGGAACACAGCAGGGCACCGCCTTGTAACAGTGGAGATCTGATGGATTTAAGGAAACAAGTTCTCGTATGGTACGCTTTATTTATTCTAAAGAAATACTATTCAATAACAAATATTCAAACACTTTGTAATATACAGTTCTCTTGATATGTTAGGTTACTTTGGTATGATACTCGTTTTAATATGAATTGGCGGTAATTTATAAATAAATTATTAAAATGCCAGCTGGGGTTTGGACTCATGGAAGCTCGGAACTCTAAGGCAGTAATTAATATTGAACTGAAATCACTACATGATCACAAAGAATAACAAAATGTTAATCAGAGATGTAACTTCGCATTTATTGAGTAGAAGATCTGTCTTTGTAATAATTTAATTATTTCTCAAGGAATTAGTAACGTGAATACATGTATTAAACGCTAAATACTAAGATATTGAAATAAATAGGTCCTATTGCAGTCTATCCGGTACATGCAATTTTATATCAGCTTACATGTTATTTTACATGTATGTAAATGTAATACCAGTAAAACTGTGCTATTATCGTTAGATTTCACATAAAACCATCTTCGATATCGGTATATCTCACAGTAAAAGCACTTTCAGTAAATAATTTCAGCATAATTACCGCATCCTGCAAAATTGAAATGCACTTTTAGCAGACAATTCGCGTAACTAAGGCCATTTATGTCTTGACGACAATTTCAATTATTATACTAATAAAATACAGCCAATATACAGACGTTTGGTTTTCTGCTTTTGTCTGTCTTTCTAATGAAGTTGAATAACAGCTGCATCGCATTTTCACCATGTGTACATCTGAAATGAAATAAAAAATACAAAATGTACCCTTAACGACGAGTCCCAGCACAGAAAAAAATTATTAACAAGATTTTTATTTGATTTTGAATGTTAAATCATATGCAGTGTCGAATACAGATCGATATTATAGAGAAAATCAGCGAAATCAAGTGTCAGAGATTAAACACAGATCTATCGGCAGAGAAAACCATTGATCACTAATAACGCAGATTCAAATAATGATCGGTGGTAGTGAAAACCAGTACCCTCTAGGGTTTTACAATTTAAATACAGATCGCAGTAGATGAAACTAGTGAACTGTAGTGTTGAAGATTCAAAAGATCGGAGAAAGTTTGAGACTCAGTTATAAGTGAACTGTTGTATTTGTGACTTAAACACAGATCGGCGGTAAAGAAAATCGGTGAACTCTAGTATCGGAGTCTCAAATGCAGATCAAAGATTGGGAAAAAAAACAGAGATGTTTCATGTCGGAGGCTCCAACATGGAAAACAAGCGGCCTAGTCTAGGAGACTCAAATTTAGGTCAGTATAAAAAAAACGCAGTTACCTATGTATAGAAAAGTAAAATGTCTTCAAATAAGTTACTAAGTTAAGTTTTGCATGCATATAGACTGTCAAGCGTAGTCTAGCGATCGAACTGGAAATAGTTTACCTGTCAAGCGTATTCTAGCTATCGAACTGGAAATAGTTTACCTGTCAAGCGTGTTCGAGCAATCGAACTGGAAATAGTTTACCTGTCAAGCGTATTCTAGCGATCGAACTGGAAATGAATTACCTGTCAAGCGTATTCTAGCTATCGAACTGGAAATAGTTTACCTGTCAAACGTATTCTAGCGATCGAACTGGAAATAGTTTACCTGTCAAGCGTATTCTAGCGATCGAACTCGATCGAACTGGAAATAGTTTACCAGTTACTTACTTGGCATCGTGATTTTCTGTTAGCTTATGCTGTGTAATTATATGAAATGCAAAAAAGGTTAAAATTAATTTTTTCAAGAAATAAATACCATCAAAGTATTTTAACTAGTTATTTATTCTACATTCAATTTATTCTTTCACTTCTTTTGATATCTTTAAATAACCTACCATCATCGTATTACGGCTTGAGTAGAAGATAATTTCTCTCAGTCTATAAAGCTCATCATATTATCCACTTTATCTTAATGTTGAGAATATTTTCGTACTGTGAACCCCCAAAGGAAAGAATTTGACTGATTAAAATTCATCTTTAGCAGAGGGTTTTTATAAGGTTTCACTCTTAAATGCAGCAGAGTGAAGCCATTCGGAGACGAAGAATGTGTAATGAAATAAATCTCAATAAGAGAGTGTCAGGACTAATCCTTATATAACGTTACGCAGATACTGAGAAATATTATACTTTCAAAACAGGGTTTTCATTCGTTGTACATACTATTTTGTTATTCTCATATTTGTTTAAAAATATTAGATTTTGTATTTAGTATATTAGTGTGAACAACTTTTCCTGATTTAGCATTATTATATACCTGTTATATTAACTTAAAGTAGATACTTTTGACGACTTTTTTATTATTTGTTCAGTTTACCCTGCATTTTGGTATTAATGAAACCAAAGTTACATGGTATATGATAAAGTACCAAGGATCGTATCGCACAATGTATGTTGAAATTTACATGTAGCTGGTTCCAGTAAAAGATAATCTGATTGAACACAAAATAAATGCATAGGGAGAATACGAATGTCGAAATATAAACATAAGAAACAAAGTGCACACATTAAATAATTAAATAGATTCATGAGTAGCAGATTTAGAAGGAAAATTCTGAAAATGTGACAACTGGTTACAGACAACGGCCTCGGAGAATACCAAGATTGATAACATGAAAGCAATGTGAAATATTCAATGTTATCATGGAAATAAAGTAATCTCATATGTTTATATTTGTTCATGTATAGGTCTGGAAAAGGCTAGATCTAAATGTAAACATTCTGACAGATATTTTTGTGTTGGTCTAAGATATTAATAAAGTTGTTTATTATATATTGTCAGCAATATTTGCCAGCAGTGTAATATTTTATAATACCAGTGACAAATATTGTTGAAGTTACTTTTATTTCTTTGCCTTTTACCTCATTATCATACATAGCTAACCCCTTACCCTGCTAAATTTCTATGAAATTTTCTGACCCTAATTCCGATGCATAAATGCACAGGTCAGCCTAAATATACACATTCCGGAAATTCACGAAAATGTCCGAATGCCAATTTTCCCGTGACGTGGCTCAATTTTTATTATCATTTCTGCATCCACTGCTACTACCACTATAATATGATTACAACTTCAGCTACTTCTACTGTTACCTCGACTAGCTAAAATGTAGACCCACATGCTAAGGTCACTGGTTCGAACCCGGTGGCGACACATTTGTAGCTATCCAGAGCTGTTTCAAGTTAGGTGACAACAGGAAGTTGCCATGTCCTGGGACAAATTATATACAACTTGTCATGGACGGAGTCGTTAGCCTTAAGTCTAGGAATGCCCGACCTTGTGCTGCGAACTAATGTCTATGAGATTTTAAGAAAATACACCTTATTTTTTAATTACCCTCACCCTAATGCGAATTGACAAAGACAAACAAAACGAAAACGAAAAACCTATCTTGCAGCGAACCCGCGGACGCCGACGACATCAGGATCAGAACAATAGCCATGAGCAGTCTTCGTATAGTCAAGCTAGTCACTATTTTAAAGTATACATAAATATATATATACTCGGTGTTCTACGGAAACAAGCTTTAACAAGACTTTCTATGTTAGTTGAGACTGCCTTGGTCTTGATTTTAGTGCATTTTATTTGTTGTTGAAGCGATACAACCAGCGAAATGCCGATTATAAAAGTTGAACAGGCATTGCATGTGGCGTGCATCTTCCCCTTTAATCATACATATTCATATATTCATGCATTTAATAAAAATGAAATCTTACAAACCAAAACCGATATGGGAAATTTATAAGTGACATGTACATCTATATAGCACCATGCTACTATGAATATACCAGTCATGATAACGGTATTCTTGCCAAGTTTAATTGCCAGATAACAAACCAGTACCAAGATATTAACCTGACCGGAAATATCCCTTTAATTAACAAGAGGGCCGTCATGGCCCGCTATCGCTCACATGAGTAATATTACACTATTATAGATGTTATCAAATCTGCGATTTTTGCCATTTTAGAGGCCATAACTCTAAGTCAAATAGCGTGATATGGCTACTTTTCGAGGAAAAAAAGCAAGACCTTAATGATATATAACTTCAATGCAAATTTGGTCAAAATCAAATAATAAATGTGATCTCTGTCATGTTCACAATGCTAAAATCAGCAAATTTTGTCATTTTAGGGACCATAACTACAGGACAAATGGTGCTATATAGCTGGTGTTTGCAAAGAATCGAGATGTTATAGATACATAACTTTTACACAAGTTTGGTTAAAATGATAGAATAAATATTGTCTCTTTTGTGTTCTCAAGATTAAAATAAGCAAATTTTGCCATTTCAGCCATAACTCCGAGACAAATGGCGCGATATGGCTGTTTTAAAAGGAAGTGAGATCCTATATAAGTTTAATAAAAATCAAATAATAAATGTAGTCTCCATTGTGTTGACAATGATAAAATCAGCTTTTTTTGCCAATTCAGGGGCCGTAACTCCAAGTCAAATGGTGCAATCACGTTGTTTTTGAAAGGAACCGAGATCTTACAGATATATAAGTTGTGTGCAAGTTTAGTGAAAATAAACAAAAAATTCGTCTCTATCGCGTTCACAAGGCTAAAATCAGTAATTATTGCCATCTCAGGGGCCATAACTCCAAGACGAATAAGGTGATATGGCTGGTTTTCGAAAGGAACCGAGATATCATAGATATATATATAAGTTCTGTGCAAGTTTTGTCAAAATCAAATAATAAATGTTGTCTCTATCGTAATCACAAGAAAAATGTGAAAGGACGGACGGTCGGACGACGGACGACGTACAAAGGGTGATCACAAAAGCTTACTTTGTCACTTCGTACAAGTGAGTTTAAACATGTTACAAATGTGTTTCAGATGTAAAAATGCTCTTTTTTGTTTATTTTTCCGATCGAAAATGACATGTGACAAATGTGATCAGATGTCACATCAAAAATCGGCATCGATCACATTCGTCTCAAAAATTGTTACATATGTGCTTGACTTCTGTTACATATGCGATCTCATTTGTAACACTTGTTACATATGCGATCTCATTTGTAACACTTGTTACATATGCGATCGCATTTGTAACACCTGTTACAAATGCGATCTGATACGAATGTGGTCCTACAGAGAATAATACTAAACTAACTGTAAAAAAATCTCTTGGTATTTACAGGAGTGTAAAATCGTTTTCTATATATATATGTTCATGTTTCTACATTTTTGAAAGGGCACATAAAGTGGCTGTCACTTTCAATTTCCACTGTTCTATAAATGATTTATATTCTCAACCTTGAGCATCGACTGTGTAGTATGGTGGCCATAAAATATCTGTCTGTTGTTTAAGTCATCGTAGTTAATGTTATGTATACTCATATGGATTTTATTGGTTTGGATTATTTCGGCCGATGTCAAATATATACTCTTTCATGGTGAGCTCAAACAAAAGCCGCAGCTAAAACATATTATAGAAAAACACAATGGAACAATGAATGCAATCAATGCCATGTAGAACAACAGAATGAAATATAACGCTTTCCGATTTTCCTAGTCCTAACGCCTTTTTTATATAAAAATGAGTATTTCAAAACAAAAGATAGAATTTTTCTTGACCTTTAGATTGTAAGAAATAATCAGTTTTGTCTAGAACCTTAACTTAGTCCAGAACTCTAATTTTCTGAACATATTTTCTTAAAGATTAGATGAGCCGCGCCATTAGAAAACCAACATAGTGGGTTTGCGACCAGCATGGATCCAGACCAGCCTGCGCATCCGCGCAGTCTGGTCAGGATCCATGCTGTTCGCTAACAGGTTCTCTATTTGCAATAGGCTTTGAAAGCGAACAGCATGGATCCTGACCAGACTGCGCGGATGCGCAGGCTGGTCTGGATCCATGCTGGTCGCAAACCCACTATGTTGGTTTTCTCACGGCACGGCTCAGATATTGAATAAAATGAGAAGCTATTAAGATAAATGAGACAGCAAATGTCGTAAACTAAAATGGTGTCTCTTTTGAGAAAATAAAGCCAGACTTTGGAATGAAATATCCCCTACTGTATGTATTTTTATGATTAAAGGATAATGTCTTCGTATACTTGAATAAAGAAATAGATAAAAATAATAAATCAAAATCGTTGTTAGTGTTTCTTTATTCAAAACAATAGTAGGAACACTCCTTTTCAAAGTGCCTAACACTGCAAAAACCTGAATGGAATAAATTGTCAGATTTTTTTCTTCATATGACTTGTCCTAAATATGGCTGAAAGTGTTTTTTTTTAAATATGTGATTTCAGAAATATTAAGCATGTTAAGTGAAACTGAGTGGGCAGCCATGCGTCACACCAGTCTCTCATGTTAGGTTTCATTGACATCAGGCCAGTATTTTTTTAAATGTAAGAGCGGACTAGCTTAAAGCAGACGGACAGACAAACACGACGTAAAAACAGACGGACGGCGGCGACAGAAACAATATGTCTCCAATGCAATGGGCGGACATAATTATGTAATCTGTCTTTTCTTTCTTTTATTTCTATTAGGTGTTTATATGGCCGTTATTACCTTTACGTCTCGCGTATAAATAAATGCCTTAACAGCACTTAATCGCATGAACACACCTCTACTCTCCTGTTTAAATGCCACATAAAAACGACAAAATTCGCAGTTTTATTTTCAAAGCTAGACTGTATGTAATATAATCGCTTGTGTTTTCAGAAATAATGATTTGTTTGTTAAGAGATGATTAATTGCTTGAAATCAAATGATCGTAACTGGTGAAAAATTTAAGTTTGCATCACAACAGCATATCATAATTGCCAAATTGATGAAGTATGTCACAAATATATACAATATGCCGGAATGATGATGCATATGATGCATAATTCATCAGAAAAATATCCTGTGCATTTTATTTTCTAAGGACAGTAATGTAAAAAATATAGGATTAAAAATCTTTTTTATAACAACACAAAAAATTAAGCCGCTTTTTGTCCGTCTCCACGATCATACACTTTGATACTGTTATTGTCCCAAAGGAGAACTGACAGTAAATAGTTATGATGTACGTTATAGACCGGTTATGCTGGAAAGGGAAATTTACTTTTAGCTGACAAACCACATGGGATAATTTTGTCTATAACTGTGAAAAAAAAACAAAACAATATTTACAGACGTAAATTGTTCTGCTTTTGTCATGTTTGTTATGAGAAATAGAATATAATAGCGGCGAGTTTAATACCACTGGGTGTTTCGTCTGGAAGCGAAAAAATATAAATAAGAAAAAAACACACACACAAGGAAAACAAGGGATTACAGGTTTATACACAAAGAAAAGAAGTCACAAGGTTTCTGCAGACAGAAAATGATGAAATTCATCAGATTTGACCAAAATTGATAACTGACACAGCGAAAGTTTAGCTATTAGCTATTTGATCAACATGGATGACCATTTTACATAGTATTACTTTAAAAAAAATTGTATCTGCATACAAGCCAATCTTTTGGAAGAATTTTGCTATGCCGAGAGAGTTTCATTTTATTTTTAAGCTGAACTAATCTGAACATTGAAGTAAAATGATGTGCGTAAAGCCCTTTCAAGAAAAGATAAGTGCAACAAGTCGTTGTCTTAATCCAATCGAAGATCTCTAACTCAGAAACTTATGTTCTTGCTCTTTTTGGTCATATATAATAAATACTACAAATTTGTCTGTGCGATACGAGACTTTCTATTTAATAAACGGATAAAAATACTTAAGATGTCCATTTATGTTTGGACTGGCAAGAGTTTGACTGGTCGAGAGGAAGTACACATTACAATAATGATATTATAGGGGGGATAATATGTATGTTCATAAAGTGTAGAGATAATAATTGTATTTATCAAATGTTTGAAATAAAGCCATTACATAAATTTGGTATTACACTAGTTTATGAACCTTTGACGATGACGTCGTTTTAAGCAAAGGAGACGTTGGGCGATTTTACATGGTCAATTATAGGTAAAGAAAAAAGAAATTTTGATCTTTCAACAGGGAAAGCTTATATGTGATAAAACAAATATTACATTTGTGTCTTTCCACATTGAATTTATCAAACACATTGAATAAAATTGACAAATGCTCGGCAGAGCCTCGCATTTTATAATTTCATTCAACTCGTTTTATACAATTAGTATGAAAAGACACTCATGTAATCCTCTTTATAAGTTTTAGATCGGTTTTCTAGATATTCACAACTATATAATATTCAAGTATAATAATCCAAAAGCTGGTGCAATTCCGTATAGTATACTAGTCATCGTGTATCAGATTATAAAACATCGTTATTAATACTAAATCTGGTATGGAAACGTCATAATGTTATCAATGAATCAAACTTACATATTAGCCGTGCCATGGGAAAACCAACATAGTGGCTTTGCGACCAGCATGGATCCAGACCAGCCTGCGCATCCGCGCAGTTTGGTCAGGATCCATGCTGTTCGCTAACTGTTTCTATAATTGCAATAGGCTTTGAAAGCGAACAGCATGGATTCTGACCAGACTGCGCTGATGCGCAGCCTGGTCTGGATCCATGCTGGTCGCAAACCCACTATGTTGGTTCTCTCATGGCGCGGCTCATATTATAAATTCCGATGTCTTTTTTTACACTTAAAATTCTCTTATTGCGACTCGAATCTAGTATCTTCGGTAATTTTCTGTTTCGTAGTTTTGTTTTTGTTGCATCATATGCTTCATACTTGAGAAAATATAAATCTGAAGAAATCCAAATATTTTAAGGATTAAATGTTACTTTTGAGCATTTAGACGGCCATAAAAAACCTTGGGAATTAATGCAAAAACATGAATCCCGCTAGCTATTTTTGAATAATTGAATGATTTTTAAGAGGTCCCAATCTCTCTCAGCGCACAAAAAAATTATATTGAATCTTTCTAATTACATTTTAACTGTAGCTTGCAAGAAAAAAATGTTTCATTTCCAAGAGTATCGGAAATAATGTCAGTTTTTCGATCTTTTAAACATTTAACGGCCATAACGACCAGTCCGTATTACATTTTGGTTCAGCTTTTGATAAGTTATTTGATTTTTATTTAAAACATCCCTAAAGCAAGAAACATAATACATAGTCCTGTCAATATTTCTTGTCGAAATTTTCGTGTCAGATTTTTTAAAGGTTTCTTCAAACGTTGCAAGCCATACTGTTCATGGTTTTTTTTATGAAGTACGTCAGATTTCACGTGCAAACTAGCGGAAAAGGCAACCTTTGATATTGCTGGACCAATGTTGTTCATATGAAAGTAAACTTTTTTTACGCTTAATAGAAAAATATCGTAAATGGACTCGTAAATGTACGACAATGCGACGCATGTAAGTTGCACTATCAAAAAAGGTCCTAATATCTTTTATGTTATTTACACCCCTTTAGTCAAATTGAAAAAAAGTAACGTGTTCTTAAAAGAAAACAAACCATAGTATGAAATGACTCGTCATATACTGACTTGAAATGTAGAAGGTCGCAAAACCCTTATCTATACACTTAAAAGTACGATGAAAACGGAACAGCCAAAGTTCTTCGTAAAGGAAGTACTTGAAATATTTATTTGAAATGACAACAATTGAGAATTTAAACTCCTGCGGTTATTTCAGCGTTAGATCCAACTTTAATTATTGTAAACATCGATTAATAAACAACAATTAGGTGTCCTTTTCCAGACACAATAATTGTACATTTAGAGGCATCGTTTTAATTTACCTTTTTTAAAGTACGTTGGTTCAACTATTTTTCTTCCCTTTTGATATTTATGTTTCCAAGAAGATAGTCGCTTGATCTATCTATTTCCTGATTTTTAATGGCACACCAGACAGTCGGCATCAGTAGAAACATTTAGAGTTACATTGTCAAATATTCAGAATGACAGTTTTCACTTTGTATCGTTATAAACGTCTTGTTTCAAATGTCAGTTTGTAATGTAAGTTCCAGGAAACAAATAAAATGAATAATTTTTCAGCATCAAGATATATGCTAAACTGTTGAGGATTGGCCATAAAAATGTGCAGAGACGGCAGTTCAAGTATGCACAGTACTTTGCATCTTCACATCCTTAATGTTTAATCACATCGAGCTGAACATCTTTGAAATAGCACATATTCAAAACAAAAATGGTGATAAAGTTTAAGTTAGAAGTTCATGTATCAACTGTTCCTGCTAGTGAAATACTAATACGCATCATAAGCCAATGCCATAACACAATATAATGTCATGCATTATAAAATAATGATATATAACGCATCATAAAACAGTGAGATGTCACGCATCAGAAAACAACGTGATGTCAGGCGTAACAAGAGATTTTGATGTCTCGCATCACATGGCGATATTGTGATGTCACGCAATGTAAAACAGTGTTAATGTCACACATCATAAACACATTACAAAATGATGCATCCGCATATACGCGTGCAAGTCAATTTTTCTATAACAAAAATCAATAAACTCTGTAAAACCACGTGCGTCCGATTATGTTCCATTACACTTAAAGGTAAATACTTAAATGAAATGGAGGCCTCCGTGCCCGAGTGGTTAAGGTCGCTGACTTCAAATCACTTGCCTCTTACCGATGTGGGTCCATTGAGGCGTTCAATTCTCCATGTAAGGAAGCCATCCAGCTGGCTTACGGAAGGTCGGTGGTTCTACCCAAGTGCCTGCTCGTGATGAAATATTGCACTCGGGCGCCTGGGGTCTTCCTCAACCATCAAAGTCGTCATATGACCTATAATTGCGTCGGTGCGACCAAACAAAAAAAATACATGAAATGTTTGAATTAACTGAACTCTGAAACTGATTCACCTTCAACGTTTTGAAGATGGGAGTTAAGTCTACTTATATATGTTGTCGCTGGAAGTGGTATTTGTACTATATACTCAAATTGATCTGTACAGTAATTACAGGATAACAAAGTGAGACAAACATCATTTACAGTACTATATACTTTCGGCATGGATAAGGAAACTAACACAATATGTTTAGCAAATGTATGTTAACTATACAATGTTTGTGCATATTTTGTGTCCGTTAGCAAACGGCTTCGCGAATCGTTTGAATTGAAGCACATAGTCACAGTGTATATATAAATGTAAATATTATTCACATTTATGGCTGACCATTTAGAGTACGAGTTAATTACTTAATTGATCATTTTGTCACATTAATATGATACTTTTCTAAGTAAGAGTTATGTTCTTCACGGTAATAACTATAATCTGACAGAAACTGCGTCGAAATTTCTCAGAATTAATGGCAAGTGCCCCTTTAGCCTAATTCTAATTACTGTTATCATCAAAATTATAGACCGTTCCCGCCAAAATAATAAATATTGTTAGGTCTTTTATATTGTGTTTGCTAAAATGCTAAATGTTTTGGTGTGGGTGGGGATTCTCATGCAATATTTCAGGAAATGACATTGTCCCTTTAATTAGAAAGCTTTCGTACGTGAAAAATGTCTGTTTCGCATGTACATAAAGTGACAAAGGAATATAGAATTTACAGATGGACTGACATTATCTGATTTCCTAAGAAGAACCCAGTTATATGAATGGGAAATATATTTAAGACACTGCAAATGTCCTTAACCCTTACCCTGCTAAATTTATATGTCCATCTTTCAATATGGACAGAACCATTAACTGTAAAATGTGCTGCTTACCAAAACACTGATTGAATGGCAAACAGTGCAGATCATGATCAGACTGGACGCAAAGGTAGAATCATTCCTGTCCAGCATAATAATGGTTAAGACACTGCAAAAAAATGAAATGATTACAAAAAATAAAACAAATAGGGCCTATGACACGACTTACTTGTCTTTCACGTAAAACTAATACGTTCATACAAGCCATATCATAACACCTTTTTGAAAACGATTTAGAGGTATAACTCTGACAGAGCAACATATCACCTTTCGTTCGCTGAAAAAAGGACTATTGTAACAGAACAACGTAGCACTCTTGCATCGCTGAGACAATGGTATATTGTTACATAGCAACATATGACTTTAAGATCACTGACACAATGGTCTATTGCAGCAGAGCATCGTATCACCTTTACATCGCTGACACAATAATTTAAGTCTAAGTGCAGGACAGTTCAACATAAGCGGAGAAGGACCTTTCAAAACAACTGCGCAAGAACAGCGCGACACATGCACAGAAGGACAGTTCAACACAAATGTTGAATGATAGTTTAATAAAAGTGCAGAAGTGCAGATCAACTAACGCGCAGAAGGAATTGGCAAGTCAGTTTTATTTCTTATTAAGAAACTAACACAAAAAGTCTTTAATTGGAACGATGAATGAAAAGAGTGCACGAAATATACTGATAGGGAATAAATTCAATCACCTCAAACTGTTTGTTTCAATGAAATACCGTGCAACAAAACACGAAAAACAGATTGTTTGATCAGAATTCAGCTAGTGTTACATTGTAATTTATCAAGTTTTTACTTTTTAATGCACAAGAGTCATGTCATCTGAAAAGTTTTAGGTTAAAAAAGGAATAATGAAACAGAAGACGTGTGAGATTTTGGTAAATTTATTCATTGCCTTTGCTATTAAGTTCTAAGTTTATGTTTGCATTTCAAGGTTCTGTCTAATTCAAAGCTCATTATATGTCAAATGTAATGCAAGCTTTTTGTGATTGATAATATCGTATTTTATGCCTCAGAACATCTTAAAGTGATCCTTTTTTTCGATAACACTTCATTTATACTGTACCATAAAGTCACAGAATTTGATAAAACCTTCTTTTCAAATGTCAATTTGAGCCATTA
Organism: Mercenaria mercenaria; assembly: GCF_021730395.1. Taxonomy (NCBI): domain Eukaryota; kingdom Metazoa; phylum Mollusca; class Bivalvia; order Venerida; family Veneridae; genus Mercenaria; species Mercenaria mercenaria. The sequence continues at coordinate 27,127,764 of NC_069378.1, read as the reverse complement.
CATTGCTGCTTATTGTGTATTACTAGCTTTAATTATTTTACATCAAAATATATTAACTTTGAAAACTAACATAAGACAGTTTGATAAACTAACATAAGACAGACAGAAGCGGTGACTATTAACCACTTAATGGATTACCTGCATTATTCTGTTTTCCGAATAAATGACGTTACGCCGTCACTTCCAATTAACCAAACGTGCAATTAAAAAGAAATTTACATAAAGGACTAACATCTTATTATGAAATGAAGTTTTCATTATTTTATCATATTACACACGAACTTTTAATTAGCAGTATATACTCAACACACAAAATAAATGTATTGTTGTTACTTAGAATGAAAAATAAAGAGAAAGTTCTAAACAACTGAACAACACATTTTAACGTTAACTGTTCAACGTTTATATACATATGAAACCTGAAGATATTTTCAAACGTCACAAATTTAAAGTATGTAGCGACTACTGTGCAATACAAATGCATGCATGTGCTATATATTGCCTTTAAAGTACACAAAGGATGTATAACCTGATATACATATTTTTCTAACCATTCCAAATGAAATACCATCGTCAAATATTGTTATCTCATATCGTCCACTCATGCACATATTTATTCTACTTTTACTTTATAATTTGACTGCATTATTTACTCTCGAGTTATGCTAAAGCTCACTAAATTCATCATATACAGTTCCAGAAAAGCATCAACTGTTTATACTTGAACGTAATTATTATATGGCGTCACTGTAACATTCTGGTATATATCCAGTGATGAATAAGTACTTAGATGTAGATAAACAGCCTGAAACAAATCTACAATTCCAGTTAAGTTGTGGTGATAAGGGCTTGAGATATGTCAATAGAAAGATCTATAAAACCTCGTGTTTTGAAAACTTCTCCGACACGGCTGTGGTTTCAATACCCGGCTGACCGATTTTTAACTTATTTGATACATGTACCGAATAATTATCATTTGCTGAATGTTGACTGATACACTAAAATTGCTTTTGTTTTCGTGTTTGATAAGTGGAATGTAGACTATGAATTTCCGGTAATAGCGTGATAGATAATTGCTTCTCTCTAAGCCACTTCAACAAATGCGCGGAAGTAACTCACTGTCATTTCATTTTGTATATCATTTTAATAAACTAGTCTAAACATTACGTTTCTAGGAATGGTCCATGAGCAGATATTACATGAAATATTATTCGTAATATTCAGATTACTATATCATCTTCAAATTTTCTTTATATGACATTTCGTGCATGCAGGCAATAAAACAAATGGCGTAGGTTCCTCGTCGTCAGCTTTTAGTATTTACTAGAAGAGTCATGTCATCTGATTTAGGGAAATATGGATGAATATCAGGTTTTTAATAAAGATATGTGCTGCAAAAATTGATGTAAAGGATACCCACACAAAGTGGCATTCCATTATTTTCTACTTGTCGAACAGATACTTAATTCTTTTTCAAACTGTTACAATGTAAACTCACTACTTATATCAGTATATTAGTTAGAGTTCGTATTTTGGCAGCATGCATGATTAAAGAATTGAAATTTAAGTAATATATGAATATGTGTGGGAATTTAGCCAGAGAAACCAGAACAGCCAGAGTAGCCACAAACCAACCCTTACCCTAACCCTAACCCCGGCTACTCTGGCTACTCTGGCTAATTTCATGCAAGTTATATGAATTTAAAATCACGACACGAGGAAACACGGAAGCTTTGTTCCAGATTACGGAAAAAATTGACTACAGCCAAAATGTTATGCAGAGTAGAAAAATACATTAAAATCAATTTATGAAGGCAAAATGTCGAGCAAAGTTTAACTTAAAGAAACGGAGCTAACTGTATTTTGAATAATATTCACATACGATGTAGGTTCAAGCAAGACGCAATAACGTAAAACGTAAATAGCAAAATATAAAAGCAAGCGACAACTTAGAAATAAAATAGCTAGACGCATATCACACAAAAATGCCACAGTCAGATTTGATAAAAAGTCTGCATTTTATTTCATGTCTCACAATGTCTTGGAATAAATACTTTAACCTGATTTGTTTTAAATATTATATTAGAGAAAACAAGCTGGGGCCCGTTTCATGAAGCATACATAGGTCTAAATTTAGTGTTAGGAGTAAGATGTTTCATGAACATCATTTTAAGTGAGACGCACCATGAGAAAACCAACATAGTGGCTTTGCGACCAGCATGGATCCAGACCAGCATGCGCAACCGCGCAGTCTAGTCAGGATCCATGCTGTTCGCTTTCAAAGCATATTGCAATTAGAGAAACCGTTAGCGAACAGCATTGATCCTGACCAGACTGCGCGGGTGCGCAGGCTGGTCTGGATCCATGCTGTTCGCAAAACCACTATGTTGCGGCTCGAACTATTTAGCTATTCTTAGAATGTAGGTCAAACAAGAATAAGATAGATTTGTGTTAAAATTGAACTAACGGCACATTTTTAAGAATATCTTCAAGTTATATCCTATGAAATAAATGTGTTTTAAATGTCCATTCTTCGGAGGAACTAACGATGGAACTTCCGAACGAAATGAGCCTTTGTACTCGGCACTCGATGACGTCAGATAAAAAAGACTGATGATGCTCTAAGGAAGTTTGTATCAGGAGTAAACTTCTTCCTGCTAAGACATTTACGAGGAAACGGGACACATCAACTTTTTTCTGTCAAATGCTCGTTTTAACGTCAAATGTTGTTATCTAAATATATCACGCCTCCGTCCATTTATCAGCCACTAAGCTTCTTCATAGCTGGCATTTCATTTAGCTTTGCTGATTTGTTGCTTCTATATTTGAAGTATAAAATCTGATTTAATAGGCATGATTGAAAAAGACAAATTAAGGTAGTTATGCACATTCGCATTATTTTTTTTTATTGAATGTAGAATTTGATTTAACCCCGATTTTTAAACGAGACTTAGAGGTGGATCCGTCCGACTGTTTCATACAAAATGTTCCTTGTTAGATTTTTTGAATGATAAGTGCGTTTTCTTAAAATTTAGATATCAGATTTAAAAGGATACGGAGAGTATGACTGGTGTGACTGCATAGAGAATAATTATCAAGACAATTGTTTTAATATTAAATATTTGCCAACATGCATTAAATGCTGCTGATCTCAATGTTTCGCATTTTTCTATTTAATTAAATATGTGTTCGATGACTGTCCTTGTAACTTTTCAGTACAAAATGAGCTCGCAATTATAGAAAGGTGTAATTTCATAAGATTTGATTCAAAATGAAAATTGTCACAGTCTTTAGAAAATTGATCTGTTATGTAATTGTTGACGATTTGTATAATTGCATATTGCCCTATTTATGAAAGCAGACGATATCAAACACTTGCGATTTAAGTCTTAATGACTGATTTTGAAACAATAGTTTTGTTTTTAAATTTGTATCACTTCTTTCTGTTCACCTGCAAGTACTGATCTTTTTCACAGTCTAGTTTAGGAATAGTGTAGATGCAACAAAATCAGAATAACCAGGACTATATGATAACGTAAAGATAATGTATCATTATACGTAGGCACAGGATATAGAGACCAATATAATTTCGCTTTTACTAATCCTAACTGTCCTGTGTTATTACAATTGTTCTATTGTGACATTCTGATATAATCAAAACTGTATTATCTTCACTATGAAATACTTACTGTTATAATCCAATTACAATATTTCATACTGTATTAGATCAATTGGCATATCATTTACGCATACCATATGAAATAGGTGGAGGTAATACAAAGCATAACTAAGCCAATTCGAGAAAAACAGAGCCAATACGAAAAACACAGGGCCAATACGGAATTCAAGCATTTTGTTTGGTTCAAAAGAGAGGGCTAATACGGAGAAGTCACTTCCGTCAGATCTTTAAAAGACGCAATTTTGTTTTAAATAAAAAAACATACATTACAATAGTTTTCATTTGTTTGACAAAAATATTATCTAACATGTTCATGTAATAACCAAGTAAGACTGAGCAGACGTACGATGTTCATGTGTACCTCTTCGTCGATTATAACGATACTTTCTGCTTATACGTTATTGTGTACAAGTTCCTGTCAGACGTTCGGACAATTTTCAAAGAAAATATTGAGAAAATATGCGAAACTCGGATTGATTAAAAGGTTGAGACTTATCTTTAACAGACATTTAGATAGTGCGGATTATTTGTGCAATGATAAAAGCAATTCTGATAAAAGATGGAAAGTGGATGAATAATTGGTTGCAAACACTAATGTCAACTTTAAACAATTTCGGATAAGAATAAAACGATGCGAGGTGTATAATATGTGATTGGTTGGTTGTATTTTCTTGATCAACACATATGCGTACAATTTTGTGTTTCGTTGCCAGCAGCCTACAAAGAAATGACATTAAAAGCAGTTTCTATCACAGCTCAAATGACATTATAATACTGGCTAGAGAAAATAAATAAGGGAAGTTTTGTGCTGATTATGAAGAGGCATCACAATACCTCACACAATTATTCATACGTACCTACATACAACTCATTCTGTTTTACTGGCTAAAACGATGATGCTTAAAACAAAATGTTTGATCTGAACGTGCATAACTGCTGTAAGATAACTCAAATTGTTCTTATGGTGCTACCGCCAGTAATCGAAAGTTGAATAATAATGTCGTAATTAATCAAGTGATTTCATATTAGCCTAGTTATTTGTCCTCGGGCTGTCGTATTTGGCCTCGGCCTAAGGCCTGGGGATGAAATTATTTGATTAATAACATTATTGTATTCCATTTTATTATCGGCTTGTTAGAAATTATATTTTGTGCCAGAAGTAAGCTGTCAAAAATGTATGAAGCAGTTTTTAAGGGTAAATCAAACAATTCTTGTTAAATATCTATGGAAGATGTTTGAATGAATATAATTGTTAATCAAACACATTATGAATAAATCCTAAATCTTTTTGTTGTGCAAAAAGGCACGATATTGTGTTTAAAAGCTATCGAATTCAACAGAACACAGAATTGGTTCATTTAGAATTCTGTTTATATGCAGACATTTATATCATTCCAATGATAGAATTGGTCAGAAAGCCTATCATTGATACTCTACTATTTCAATTAATTCAGACATAGCTTGAGAGTACATGAATAGCTTGAAGGAAGCTAGACTGACATCAGTCGTTAGAGTCAAAAAGTGTAAAGCACCTGGCCATAAAATCAATCCTCTCTAATAGCACTTTCTGAAAAAGTTTAAACTTCCTCACGCCTAGATAGAAAATGGTTTTCTGAGAAAATATCAGTGTCAGTATGAAGACAGAAATTAACATTATAATTACAGATTATTTGATCTCAACAGACTTTTGCAAGTATAGAAGGCATCTCTATTGTTATGTACACAGAATGCCGTGTTTGAGATTTATCAATTCTAGTTGATCACTCAATGGTGCCACTTTCGCATCAGCGGATTTAATAAGTACAATACCATATCTCTCTTAAAATGTTGAAATATTTTGTGTAGGGCCTTTGGACGGTTATTCCACAGCCACACTAAGAGGCTAAAATATACTTCACAAAATATGTGCAGTATTTATAAAAAACATTTTGTTAGAAAATCTGGCTAACCACTGAACGGTGCTATTATGCAGTGTTGAATCCTTAAAACGTATCTCTAGCCTTATTTTTGATATTCTTCTGTCATCAATTTAATGTAATGGCAATTAGTTCAGTGCAAGATGTAAAGATATGATTGTAACGATAAACGGATTTGTTAGCGCCATCTACTGCCTCCTCGTCGTGGCGGTTTCGAATTATGACCGAGACAGAAGAAAAACTGCTGGCTATTCCTATTTCTTACGTCTTTTGCATTCATAAGTAATTCTAAACGAGACTTAGGATTGGATCCGTCTGACAGTTTGATAAAAACTGTTGTTGTTAGATTTCTTGAATGGTTAGTGCGTTTTCGTAAAATTTAGATATCAAAGTTGAAAGGATAAGGCTTAAAATAATAGGAGAATATGTCTAGTGTGACTGCATAGAGAATATCAAGACAAATGTTTCAATCGGATATTGAAAATATTAATTATTTGCCAACATGCATTTAAATGCTGCTGAACTCAATATTTTCGCATTTTTCTATTTAACTAAATATGTACTGGGTGACTGTTCTAGTAACTTGTCAGTATAAAATTAGCTCAAAGTTAAAGAAAGAGGTACTTTAAATAGATTTAATGCATAATGAAAATAGGTACAGTCTTTAGAAAATAGATCTTTATGTAATTGTTGACGATTTGTATATTTGCATATTGCCCTATCTATGAAAGCAGAAGGTATCAAACACTTGCAAACGGCAGTCCAATTTATTTCTAAATAAATGATTTGGAATTAATAGATTGGGTTTTTAAATTTATATCACTTCTTTCTGTTCACCTGCGAGTACTGCTCTTTCTTACAGTCTATTTTGGGAATAGTGTTGTGTATTGTTATAAATATATGGATACATGTAGATGCAATAAACTCAGAATGATCCAGACGGTATGATAACGTATAAATAATGTATCATTATACCTAGGCATAGGAAATAGAGATCAATATAATTTCGCTTTTACTAATCCTAACTGTCCTGTATTATTAAACTTGTTATATTGTGACATACCTGTATTATCTTCACTATGAAATACTTACTGTCATTATTCTACTTTACAATATTACACACTGTATAAGATCATTTACGCATATCATATGAAATAGGTAGAGGTAATACAAAGGATAACTGAGCCAATATGAGAAAAACAAGGTCAATACGAAAAACAGGGCTAATACGGAATTCAAGCATTTTGACTGGTGCAAAAGAGAGGGCCAATCATTTCCGTCAGATGTTTAAATGACGCCATTTTGTTTTACATAAAAATCAAACATTACAATAGTTTTCATATTTTTGACATATATCTATTATGTTAATGTAATAACAAAGTAAGACTGAGCAGACGTACAATGTTGATGTACACCTCTTCGTAGATTATAACGATACTTTCTGCTTATTCGTTATTGTGTACAAGTTCCTGTGAGAAGTTCGGACAAATTTCAAGGAAAATATTGAGAAAATATGCGAAACTCGTATCAGTTAAAAGGTTGAGACTTATCTTAAACAGACATTTAGATAGTGTGGATTATTTGTGCAATGATAAAAGCAATTCTGATAAAAGCTGGAAAGTGGATGAATAATTGGTTGCAAACACGAATGTCAATTTTAAACAATTTCGGATAAGAATAAAACTATGCAAGGTGTATAATATGTGATTTGTTGGTTGTATTATCTTGATCAACACATATGCGTACAATTTTGTGTTTCGTTGCCTGCAGCCTACAAAGAAATGACACTAAAAGCAGTTTCTATCACAGCTCAAATGACATTATAATACTGGCTAGAGAAAATAAATAAGGGAAGTGTTATGCTGATGATGAAGAGGCATCACAATACCTCACACAATTATTCATACGTACCTACATACAACTCATTCTGTTTTTCTGGCTAAAACTATGATTCTTAAAACAAAATGTTTGATATGAACGTGCATAACTGCTGTAAGATAACTCATATTGTTCTTATGGTGCTACCGCCAGTAATCGAAAGTTGAATAATAATGTCGTAATTAATGAAGCGATTTCATATTAGCCTAGTTAGTTGTCATCTGGCAGTCGTATTGGGCCTCGGCCTACGGCCTGGGATGAAATTACTTTATTTATAACATTATTGTTTTCAACTTTATTATCAGCTTGTAAAAATTTATTTTTTATGCCATAAGTAAGCTGTAAAAAATATATGAAGCAGTTTTTAAAGGGTAAATCAAAGAATTCTTGTTAAATATCTATGGAAGATGTTTGAATGAATATAATCGTTAATTTAACACATTATGAATAAATCCTGAATCTTTTTGTTGTGCGAAAAGGCACGATAGTGTGTCTAAAACTATCGAATTCAACATAACACAGAATTGGTTCATTCAGAATTCTGTCTATATGCAGACATTTAAATCATTCCAATGACAAAATTGGTCAGAAAGCCTATCATTGATAGTCTACTATTTCAATTAATTCAGACATAGCTTGAGAGTATATGAATAGCTTGAAGGTAGTTAGATTGGCATCAGTCGTTAGAGCCAATAAATGTAAACCACTTGGCCATAAAATCAATCCTTTCTAATAGCACATCCTGAAAACGTTTAGACTATCTCTTGCGCAAATTGAAGAGTAAATTTAAATCTGCAATTGTTCCGTCTTTTTATCTAATAGGAGAACGATTCTATAATGTAGTTCAAACCCGTACTAGAAACCGATGCAGCAACTTAAACAATGATCTATTTTATAAGCATTTAGGAGACTATCCCGATTGCTTTTATGGACATGGTATGTAAGATGCAAAACATCTTTTTTAAATGTAGCCATTACGCAAATGTTCGTTGATTGCTATTTATTAATACTCGAAGATTTCTTCCTCTTAATACTCACAAATTACTTCACGGAATTGATTCACTAACTAATGAGAAGAACAAATCTTTGTTTTTAGAAGTACAAACTTATATAAAAAATACACATCGTTTCTCTAACACTGCCTCCTGATCGTTTGACTATATATCTGATTTGAAACCTCTGGGATGGGCTGGGTTTGGGAATTAGGCAGCGAATGCGATGAGGGTGCACTGATTGATTTTGCACTTGACTGTGTTTTTTTTTCGATATTTTTCCCCGCTTTTCTTCAATTCAATTTACTATCTTAACTCTTCTACTATATAAGTAAATTTATATCTGAAAATTACATTTTTGTTAAGCATATATTTTTTTTTTCATTCTAGTCAAAACAAAAATCTGCCAGTTTAATCTATTTGATCTGTTAGTTTAATCTAACATTAATTTGACGGCCAGGTACGGACCGATTTCTAATGCTGGCAAATCTTGTGGTCCAACCCTTTTGTATAATCGCACCTTTGCAAAGTTACCGAATATTTCTTATATGTACAGTAGCATTATATATGTCTTGATGTAATGATAGCTTGCTGTTGTATGTATATTTACATATGTATCTGTATATTATTGTCTTGATGTACATTTACCATAATGTCTTGTGTGATAATTACTATAAAATATGATTAAACTAACAAATAAGACCAAAATTTAGTCGTAAATGTTTACAGCTTGCGTATTAAGTGTTAGTTTATTACTCATGTAATATGTATGTATATATGGGCTCATATCACAAAATGATCTTATTTGCATATGAAAACGTACTGAATGTCAGCGAACACTTCACATTTTTCTAGTGAGTTCTGATTTCATGTTAATTTGTTAATCAATTATTTACAGGCTCTCTTCGTTTATGTGCAGGCTTCTGCATAATACCCTAATAACCACATGAGGTCCAGTGCAGTAGAATTAATAAATCAAACAAGGGTAAGGAAAGTAATATGCGTTCCACTACTGTCCACGAACAGGACCTGCATCATTTGCATATGTTTTGTGTTGGATGACCTGTGGGCTTTCTATTTCTATGGTCAATTTTAATCTATGGCTGCTTGACCACATTCAAGGTTTGATACCTTTCTGTATATAACCGCACTTACTATGTACCGTCGACTGAATTTTTGTGTCTACTCTAAAAGTGTGTTCGGTCACATGATAAGATCACGTAGTGTTGTAGTTGTATAATCATAATTTAGTTTCAGCTTCCATGTAAGTTTTGTTGACGTAATCAATTATCAATATAAATAAATATTACTTCTCAGTAAAATTATAACTGCACTTATTATGTACCTTCAACCGCATTTTATGTGTACTCTAAAAGTGTGTTCGGTGACATGATAAGATCACGTGGTCATGCAGAAGAATTATAATATTTTAATTTCAGCTTCCATGTTAGTTTGGTTGATGTTATAAATTATCAAAATAAACAAATACTATTTCTCAGTAAAATCGATTCAATTTCCGCTAAATGCTTATCATATGTAATATATTACGATTATAAATTGCATTAAATGAAAATCTGCGCTTCGAATGATTACAAAAGCCGAGTTTTCCGACAATCGCGCTCTGTTACTTGAATACATGTTATCTTTAAGAGCTTCTAAAACAAATACATGTATATGGTAACTTGATGGTTATGATGCATTTCCCAAATTAAGATTTGTTCACATCTTAATGAATAACATCTACAACAAGAAATGTTGTTTAACTGCTAATATATGCCAGTTCATCTGTTCAAAAGATATACAAATATACACACTGTTTCATAAAAGAAAACCAATCGTTTTATAGCGTCTTTTATTCAGAGCAGCTATAGAAATTCAATACAAATATTTATAATACACGCAATTTGTCAATCACGCCAAGTAGTACGGTCAATTTTTCATCCAGCGACAAATATTGCCAAGAAATATAATCACAATAATTCAGTATGTAACATGCCATCTTCCTCTTCCTTTAAATAGAAAATAATCATCAAAAACGAGAACTCTCCATCACCTGTCAAAGAAATTTGATGATGTTTTTCTTCAAAAATACTGTTAATTACAAAAACGTCTTATCGCAAGATAAACAAGTAGTTTATTTTTTCTGATAAAGTATTCTGTATACTTGACCTTTAATGTGTCATGTTTGTGTGACGATTAATAATGCATGATGATTGATATAATTTGTTTGAAATATCGGATTCATTGTCCATCTTATGTATACATATTACAATTTCCATAACATTCAGTACGTATGAGACAAATTAAACCTTATCACGTTGAACACGATTGATTTTGCCTTTGCGCGCAGTCTGGTCAAGGTCTGCACTGTTCGCCATTCAGTCAATGTCTTTCTGGTAAATACCCCTTTTAACAGTTAATGGTACTGTCCAAATTGAAAAATGGACAAGTTCATTTTAGAAATTTAGGAGGATAAGAGTTAAAGATATATATCAAGCACTCTTCAATAATCACGTTATACAATTTACCTAACGTGCAGTAACACACGTTGCTACAGGTGACAAATCAGTTTTTTGAGACCCACATTTGTAAGTTAGATGTATTTATTTCATTAACATTTGAAAATACGAGGGTTGCTCAAATTATGATCAAACTTATTGAAGTCTAACATAGAATTTCAAAATTTATGCCTTTGAACTGTTTTTACCATTGCAATAGATTATAGACAGATGTACTTTGGTTTGAAAAAAAAATCATAGTTTTATCCGCGAAACGCGTATGACCATTTGGTATTTATAAACCTGAAGATAACATTTCTTTAAGCTGATTACCACATATGCGTCATGATAATGGGTTTAAAGTGCAATATAAGTATCTTATTAATTCCGAAAACATCCAAACAACCTCGAACGGCAACACGTGATGTTATTGCGTCCATCACTTGCATGACCCCATTACTTAAAATCCGTTTACTGACATAAAGATAGATGTCAGACAAAAAGAAGAATTTTCTTCCGAAATGGTTTTCCGTGTTTTGTTCTAAAATAAGGCAATAAAGTTGCTGACAATCATCAGCTTAAGGACATTAAAGTACAAGTTTTTGGAGGCTGTTTAGGAATATGTGCCATCGAATATGGGAAAATTGTGTTATTTCTAATAAGGCTGTCTTGTACTTGTGGTGGTGGGGCAGGGTGGGGAAGGGGGCATTCAGGCAAAGACGACTGTGATCTGAAAAGAGGACAGTGATGACGAGAAAAAAAAAATTGTTTACGAGCTATTGCTTGGACTGAAGAATCGTTTCAACGCAATACAAATATTCAAAATATCAACAATTGTACTAGGGTGAACTATACTTTCTATATAGAAAAGGTTTGGATAACTTTTTAACACTTTGTAAAATAAAATGTGCGTAGTCTAACATATTTGTAAAATATAAGCTCGAGCAATGCATTTCTCTATGAAGTTTGATATTTCTATAACACCATATACTAGTATGTCTGTTGAGAAATTCATGACGCATGCCTACTTGCATGTATAACAATGAAACGTCCGGTTTTGTCTTAGTATGATATTTCCTCTTCGGTTTTGGAAGTTACAAGAACAAACTGATGAGCAAAATGTCTGACAGAAATTCAAAATTATACTTATCCGGGTACGTTAAGGAAGCAACATGTTATTATTATCAAAGGCAATTTTTTATTTCACAGGTGTGTACAATGTCCATAATAAATATAAATAAATAAATATATATATATATATATATATATATATATATATATATATATATATATATATATATTAATGTGGCATAAATGTCGTGCGCTTTGTCACAAAACATGTGTTTCTTCATAGAACATGATGATTTATTCATTAACTTTTATTCATTATTTCATAAAGAAATAATGTTACATATTTGCAAGTTTCGTTGTTTCAAACTGATATCATCAAAATTTAACTTCCATGTCAACAACACCCGAATATGAACGAATACAAATTAAAAATAATTTCAAATTGTTATCAAAATTAACATGTGCATTTTTGTACTTAAATACTTTTTTAGATGTAGGGACATCATCGTGAAAACCACAATATACTATAATTGTAATAATTGTATTAAAACGTAAACGTAACATTATAACGTTGCGTGAAACGTTTGGTGGATCGTTGTGCAGAAGAAATGTAAGATTTGTTTATAACCTTTAGCAAAAAAGTTTGGGGATATTTATTTGATGCGCATTTTGATCAGAGGGTTGTTGACCTTGATCAGATTTACCTTTGGTGTTTACAATTTGATTGAAAATATTCTTCTATACATGTATCTAAATATGCTGTCAGTCACGTAGACATGTGTCATGATTCTAGTTAAATATTTCATTATCATGGTAGTTTACAAATTCAGCATTCACCATTTCTAATTCAAAACAAAAAGCAAAACAAAAACAAGACAGACATGATTTAATGAGAGAACAATCGTCTTAGAAAAAAGACACCAAGGGGATTCCATTAAAAAGACATATCTCTATTATAATAATAATAATAATAGCAAAGCTATTATAGAACTCATTTGTGTTACTTTCTCGATTTCAGAGGTTAAGAATAAAGAATGTTAGCACTTGCTCTGTTATTAATTGTTTGAAAAATATAGGCATTGTATAGTGTTCTAACGCAGAAAAAAAGTGTTTATTTAAGTTGTAATCTATAACAATATTTTCAAAGCAAACCATGATATCAAGCAAATGCAAGATTCGGATTGATAGAGCCAGTTCTTAAGAGGTAATGTGCAATATCTCTCATATCTTTCTACTTCAGTTATGTCTATATGCACTGCGGGGAATCACATGATCAAAATAATCTCTAAACCAAAATAAATTTATGCATAATATGGGATCATAATGAAGCAACTTTTACTGTAAACATCATATGGCAACATAGATGTATTCTAAAACTACACAGATTTCAATCACAATTACCATCTGATTATCTAGAACACTTCAAGAAACTGAGACTTCTAATATTCCTTAGTGTTTGTAATTACAGGAAATGTATCATTGTTGTCAACTATATAATAATTTAACAATTTTCATTAGTCAGATGATACGCTATGTTTAAATTTCATATCTTATCATGATAGGAAATTAATGTATGTTCTTTAAAATATAACTTTGGTTTAGAGATTATTTTGATCATGTGATTCCTCACAGCGATATGGGGAACCCTAATATTTGATGTATCATTTAACTGTACTTAATCAAAACTGCTAAAATCCTAAATATTTTAGATTTGTACAATAATTCATGATAAATGTTTGTTTTACTTTAACTTCTACGAACAGTTTTCGACTTTCCTTGTAAAAGAAATAAATAAATACGTAACTAAAAATAGTCATGCTTGATTATTGTTTGGCCAATATTGAAAGCCATTTTACTGAGCTACATGTTACTATGGGGACCTTCAAAACAAAATTTCAGTGTAAACATTGTGGTCTTTCCATTTCTCTTAGAAATATTCTGACATAAAACAGAGAGTAAATAACTCTATATATTTATTATAAATAAATCCATATTGCTCATAGTGCAAAAATATATTGTATCTACTAGTATCATTATTTTTCAACATCGTTTACAAAAAGGTTACGATGTGTATACTCGTCCGTGTTTGCGTGCTCATAGTAAATTTCAGTATAATAATAATCACCTGCTACAATGTACTCGTATTTACAAGTACAGTCGTTTGTGTGAATAATTGTTCCAAAGTAAGTGGATCGGGAAAACGTGCTTGTACCCGTACTTGTACTATTATAAACTCGTAGGTTTTATGATAATAAGAAAAATACTTGCGAAAAGGAGGTGAATTAATTTGTTGAGTGGCGCGCTATAAGGTTGTAACTGAAAAAACAACAAAAAAATAAAATCAAAAAAAGATAAAACAAAGAAACAACAACAAAAAAAAAAACGGAATAAGATGTTTTATAAAAGAGCACGGCTTAATCTGTGCTGATACCTTAAGTTAACAAGTATGGAATATCTTCGTCTCCTAATGTCTTGTTAAGCATGATTACAAGAAATAGATGAAGGAACATTCTGTATCAGATTCTGAAGAAAAAAATCTTACAAATTATTTCAGTTAATTCTAAGCGTTGTCTGCTTCTCTTAAAGAAACCATTTATCAAAATGTTACTTCAGAAATTGTAATGGTCTGGCACCAGATACACACCAAAACTAATATGCTTAGGATTCAAAGACTACTCATGAATTTGATTTATATCCGAGTTCATAGCTTCAGGCGACATAAATTGATGTTTTAAATTAAATATTGTAATTAGCCATGTCTCTACTTTCTTCTTTTACAAATAGTTGTTCGCAGCGGTGACACTGATGCAGCACAACAAATCTAATGACAAAAAATCTGTCGAAACTAAGCATGTTAAAATAAGATTTATTTGTGAAATAATACAGGTTAAATTTGATGACTGTACGATTGAACATATCAATTTTATAATTTCTTAGATGAGATCCAACTAGTGAGTGAAAACTCCCACACATACCCCTTCGCGTTTCATTTTTAGTGTTGTTAGTTAAAATTTTTATTAGTTCCTGTTTTGTATGATGCAGCAACAAGAGAACTAAACGTGAAAAAAAAAACCAACAACAAAAAAGTCACGTAATATGCAAGAATGACTCCCTATCACACATTCCGCATTCGCCTCTGAAATACTTTAGATTGCACCAACGATCTACAGTTCTTCATACTGGTCTATAACTATTTTCTGGTTGCATTCTATGCTTCCAAGGAATCCTTTTGCAGATTTTATTAGTAGCGTAATTTAGATAAAGTTGCTGATGCAATTTACATTCAGAGGAAATCACAACCGAGATAATTATATTTACTTTGCAGTTGAATGGCAAATACACAGTAGCATCGATCATCAGATCTTAATATTTCAGGTTGAGTAATTAATTTTGAAATTAGAATATTGTATTATAAACCCAGACATCAAAAAGACCATCAACAGGCTGTCCATACGGAGGAGATATATATTATATATTTCAAATATCCTGAAAAAGGTATTTTTTAACATTATAAAACCGTTATAAAATTGAGGTGTAACCTCACAATTATATAATACAACATTTTTTTTTTGATTTAACGTCGCACCGACACATGATAGGCCATATGGCGACTTTCCCGCTTTAATGGTGGAGGAAGACCCCAGGTGCCCCTCCGTGCATTATTTCATCACGAGCGGGCACCTGGGTAGATAATACAAACATAAATACCATATACAGGAAAAAGTAATTTGAATAGGGGAATCCTTAGACCATGTCAGCACAACACACTAAATTGTAAGAATATTAACATTTTGTAAGAGTGAGGTTAGATGCACCATAACCCGTTTAATCTCCCCTGTGGTGGTTTTACAACTGACCGTTCGAAGGCGGTGTCCAACTGTGTTCCTTTATTTATTCCTTTTGTCCTTCTGTGTTTGCTTTGTGTGAGTGTGAGTTGGACGTGTACTCGTCCGCGTGCTTGGTTTACGTTTGGATAGGCTACGTGTTTAGAACATGGCTTTCCCTGTTGGACTGTTGGATATCCATCCATTTTTATGTATCAAAAATCAAACAGAATATTCACTAAACACAAAAAAGCATTGTAGACGGATATTGACAATCAAAACCATCTAACAGAATTTTAAATAAAAGCAGGACAGACGGAAGCTAACTTGTAACTCAAATGGACCCGTAGTATTATTATCATAAAGATAATGACAAAATGTTTATATGAAATAGTGAAGTAACGAAAACACGATAGGTTGAAATAATGCATATTTGTTCGTGTTGGTGGAGGCGAATACACGATGTAACGAAACACTGAAGGCGAAATAACGAAATTTCAGAGGCGAACACACGAAGGTTTGTATTAATCACTTTTCGTGCCGGCGGGTATAAAAACTTCGTGTTGTCTCCCTTCTTTTGTCGTGTCTTCGTGTACTCGCCTCGAAAGTCGGAAGACGAACGCACGAGAAATGAGCAGTTTTCGACCTTTCGTTACTTGGACCCGCCGACACGAACACACGACAAATGTGCAATGTCGTCCTTTCGTGTATTCGCCTTCCGGTAGGCATGCACATAACAATTACACAAATGCTGCTGAAATGAATATGCTATCTTAAAAATGTGTTTTACCATTTATAAAATAATATTTGTCCTAAAACGAAAGATAATGTTAAAAAAATCTTCACATGTCACTCTTCAGGTATTTAAGTTCTAGTATCAAGTTCATATATACATTACGCCCCATTTTGCGCCATTATTATAGTGTATTAATTAAGGCAGACCCCTACACTTATTCGTGTCGGCGGGTCAAAGTAACGAAAGGTTGAATAAAGCTCAATTTTCGTGTGATCGCCTTTCGCCTTCCGAGGCGAATACACGAAGTGACGAAACATTGAAGGCAAAATAACGAAGTTATAATACCCGCCAATAAGAAAAATGATTAATACAAAAGTTCGTGTGTTCGCCTCTAATATTTCGTTATTTTGCCTTCAATGTTTCGTGTTTTCACCTCGGAAGGCGGAAGGCGAACACACGACAAATAAGCATTATTTCGACCTTCCGTGTTTTCTTTACTTCGACATTTCGCCTCGCCGACACGAACACACGAAATGGCAGAAATCAGCCACTATATACATATGTGGTAAGAAACAAATAATAAAAAAACAAAACAAAAAAAAAACAACAACAAAAAAATCAAAAACAAAACAAAACAAAACAAAACAAAACAAAAACAAGATTATTGTTTTTGCTTTAGGTTAATATTTCTACGAACTTTAGTAGCTTCTTATCGTCCTCTAACAGTAATTTATTGTCCACTGAACTACTCCGTCATACTCAACATGATGTTTTTCTCGATGTTCTACAGGGTCACTGAGTTTACGGTTCGATGCGGTCTTGATTTGCGTATCTTTACATTAGCGTCGTTTCTTTTAACACTGTGTGCATGCAGTGACTGTCGCGTCTGTGCTGGGTTTAATTCCAATTACGATGTCTCCGAAAATAACATCATAGTGGGGTTAAGAGAGGCTATGCACCAATAGACTAGTTAAAACTCCCTAGTGGTACAATGTAGCTTTGCTACTGACCGTTCAAGTGCAGCGTCTGTTTTGTTTCTTCTTAAGGTATGTTTGTGACTTATTGTAACTGTTATGTTATTTATGTTGCACTCGTTTGTGATTATATGTAGATGTGTTCAACTGGTATATACGTCAATAGTTTTACAGTTTAACATATTTCGACGTGGACTTCTGAATGGGTGGCTCTATTCCTTGTAAATATACAATAATCTAATTTAATAATGTAAAAACAAGGACAGAAGTCCATAATCATGTTTGCTCAATTTATCGACGTCTTTTAATTGAAAATACTATGTTACTAAATAATTTTATTCATACTTGCCGTGTAACTAAAATGATAATTAATAAATAATATGGTGTACAGTTGAATTCATGAAATGTTTACACCACGATTAATTTCATTGTATCCAGATAATGATTTTTATCACTGTACATATGCAATCGACGGTAAATAAAGCATTTTGCACTAACGTAATTCATTTTATCCATCCATGAAAATATATTTTAAAAACTGCAATTAGAAGAAGGAACTAAAAGCCACTTTAGCAATTGTGACGATGAGACAAGGCATCTACAATGTGGCGGTGTCTTTTCCTGTTGAAGCCTATAATAAGCCATCCGATAACTGTTTTTGATTGCCTTGTCTTTGGTATCTAGACATGATCAATTTCAATGTAGCGGTTTGAGCTTGTAAAATGCCATTTTAAAACTATACTTTATTGCCTTGTCTTTGCTGTCTTGACATAATCAGTTTCAATTACAAGTTTAACATTATTACGATATGTCTTAAATAGTTTTAACTCAGGATATATTGTCCGATAAAAGCCTAAAACTTTCCATAAGCTATAAATATAAAGATTGTGTTTAGAGTCGGTGGTAGAAGTTTAAAAATACATATGTATAGATGGCTGAATAATGACTCTATAATTTCGTAATGTTTTCTTTCGACTATAGCTACTTCCCCTGTTGTTTGTCCGATTTGCACATTGAAATTATTACAGTTATAATTATCGAAATTTCACCGGGCTTTTTTGTTAAAATTGTTTAACACATGTGTTTAGATGTACTGCAAATGTCGCTGTTTGGCTTGCTCAGTGTTTTGGGTATTATGGGTTCTATAAAGGGCTTGTCGGTGTAATGACGTAACACTGTAATTTGTAAATAAACAGACTTTAATATTCAATGATTATATGAATGTATAACTCATAGATATAGCAGTTCTCAGATATAATGGCGATTCTCTATCATCAATCTATTATATTGTATTCTATTATATTAAATGTAATGTACATACAAAATGTAAACAAACATGTAAACAAACATGGCGGTCAACGGCCGGAGGTCAACCTAAACAATGGTATAAAGAAAACTTACAAATACATGAAAACGCAGCAACATATCAAATATTTATTAGAATGTAGGTCTTGGGAAAAGATCATTGTGTTTTGCAATGCATTACCTGTAATTTGTAAATAAACAGACTTTAATATTCAATGATATATGAATGTATAACTCATAGATATAGCAGTTCTCAGATGTAATGGCTATTGTCTATCATCAATAGCCAATCGGGTACACCAAAGACCTGAAACTAATGTACATAATAACAGGTAAAGGGTGTAAAAAGGGGATGTATTAGTAAATATGCTACGGCCTACGTCTGACTAGTATATAATAACTACTGACTAATGATATTCAAATATTCTACTCTTTTGCAAATAATTTATATAGGAAATGTTTTACATATAGGAGTTCTTTCAATGAGTATATATATAGGAATTTTATAAGGCAACAACAATATTGGAACTTATTCTTTTATTAAATTTAACACCTGTGACACAAACTGCATATGAATTTATAAAGCTAGGACCATCTCAAACAATTGATTCGTTAATATTTTGAACTTAAGTTAATCAACATTCGTGTCATTTGCAAACGTATAAGAAAACAATAACCAAAATTAGGATTTTGAAAGAAATTGACATGTTTTAGCTTCATAACAAGAATTTGACAGCCATGTTATTAATACACTCATTATAAGCCTTCGGTCATTTAAATGTGTGTTAATCCTGTACGTGCATTTGAGGACATATCAATAGTTTTAAAAAGTGATTTCACGTGAATAGTAAAATGGACGAAATGTTTACAAAGAGTTTTAATAAAATTGACCGGCCACCATTTGAATTAAACCACAACACGATTCCAGAGGCAATAAAGTGTTACTCAGAGACAAAGAGAGTTTACTGGATTTCAATCTACAATATCAAAACAAACCAGAAAACTCAAGTTTTCTGATCATAAACATGGTTGAGACCATGCAATCCATTCAGCCTGGGGATAGACCAGCTGCTGTTTTTTTTCATTACCGCTCATTAACCGTCCCAGCCAAACCCTGTCCGCCATAAACCATTTTGTTTCCATCTGTTATTAAAATTATAGGTCTCATTTTCATTTAATTATATAAGAAAAGCTCATGGCCACACTATTCGTGAAGTATTTTAAATCATTACATACGCAAGTAGTAATAAACAAAACAGACAGATAACGATGGTTCTTAATTTGGAGCAGGTCACGTAAAATTTGGATTTTGCTCTTATCTCGAGTATGCATATAACGTTTTGGGTCGCTGATATTTGTGTAATTTTGTAGATATAGATAGTTTTAGAGTGACTTCGTTTGAAAAGTAAAATGGATGGTATGTTCATGAAGAATTATGTTAAAGTTGATCGTACTCCATTTGAAATAAAACACAAAACGAATCCGGAGGCATTAAAGTATTACTCAGAGACAAAGGGAGACGGCAAATCTATTATAGTTGTGTCCACGGACGGAAGTCGCGATGTTGTTACGTGGTCGGAACTTTACCTAAAGTCTTGCAAAGTGGCAAAGTCGCTTATTCATTTGGGAATTCGGAAACAGGAAATTATCGCTATCAATTTGCGCTGCTGTCCAGAATGGTTGTATGCTACATTCGGAGAGATGATGGCTGGAGCAATCCCTGTCAGTATACTATTTACATATACAGATGGAAACGATCTCATCGCAATGATGAAAAAGCTAGAGAAATGTTGCTACTAGTTCTAGATCCTGGATTAGAAAGCATTAACTGGAACATTCTACGTAGGCTTCCTGACGAATTTAAAGCTAACAGTAAAGTTCGAAGTAAGAAAATGCCTTACTTAAGACATTAGTTAGGTGTTGCGTTCGACAGTGAGGCAGATGCTTCTAACGTCAAGGACTTGGGACACTTTCTAGAAGAGGATCATCCTGACATAGAACTTCCGGACATAGATCCTAATGAATTTTTTCCGGACTACTTCAAACATCTGGAAGTACTAGAGTGCCTAAACTTGTGGCGTACGTGAATCTCAGCTCAGTGAAGTATCACATACATTTGATTTGATAAAAGACAAGTTCATCCAGTTTAACGACCGACCTTTTTACTGGGGTGGAGGCTATCCAAGTTCCGTTCTGATCGGTCAAACAAGAGTGACATTATCTGAGTTTTGTGATCCACCAAAGGATAGGATATCATATATGATTGAAGTTATACTGAAAAAACTTCTAAGAAGACATTAAGTTATAAATGAAACATACTGCACTTATTAAACAGATAATTTTTAAGGTTGAATGTTAATAATAATTCTGTTCATAAAGAAAACATTGTGCAGGTTTTGAGATGACGAGCAAGCATAAAAATAAAGTGTTTATTTACTACACAATGGGAATATGCAGTTTGTGTTTTGTTTAACAAAGAGATATACCAGATATTACATTTAACACTTTATTTAATTTTCTGTTCTTTTTTATTTATGTATATATACATATATGCTTTTCAAAGATTACAGATTCAGCAAATGAGATGGCAAAGAGGACCTCTCTAAGCCTGACTGTCAAGAGACATGCTTCATTTTTATTGACCACAGGGGACAAGGAAGATTCTTGCGCATGTTCAAAGGGCTATTTAGTTTAGTTTAGTTATTTACATTATAGTACACTATAATTGCTTGATAGTTGGAATTGAAATGAGCCTCATGCAGTGACTTGCAATAATAATAATTTTGAACCTATTTTGATTTACACTATTCACTAACTTATTTACCTACGAGGGTCATCCATTAAAGATTGGGCGATACGATGTACTATCAAAGCACAGTCATTCGCGACCAGTTCAGGAAACGCTTTAAGAAAATACTGGGGAAGTGAAACAGTTTTTATGTCTCTGATAGACGAATAACCTGCGCGTAGATAGCACATGATATTGGAATTAGCCAATGGCCAATACATACGGTTGTTACGAGTAAGACGGGCATGAAACAGATTGCTCAAGATGAATAGATCATTGACTGACGGCAGAGCAAAAAAAAAGTGTAACAGTTGCAAAAGTCGTGCTAGAAAGGTGTCAAACTGAAGGTGAGAACTTTTTAAATCACATAGATGCTATTGGCGAAACATTGGTAAAATCTATGAGCCAGCAATGAAACATCAGTCATCTGAATGGCATACATGAACGTCTTCAAGGACGGCCATGTTTGAAGAAATCACGGCCAGTTGATTTTCATGTTTCATAACTTTGACGTGTAAATAGCACACCGAGTTTCAGTGCGACAAACAAATAAACAGAAAGTGTCTTTTTTATGCCCTAATAACGACCTGCAATAAGAGGGAAGCACAGAACCAATCGATGCGTCACCGTCACACCTCCGTATTAACACTGCATGCCACGAAACGAGCGGAGTAATATCACTTATTTTATAGTACCAGTTGGAAGTTTTGCCACATACTGAGTACCTAAGACTACGACTCATTTCCAAAACTAAAAGAAGCGTAAAATTCTACGATCTAAAAGAAATGGAATTAAATGTGACTGCGCAGGTCCGACACAATGATTACGGTTGCCTAGCAACGGATACTCAAGGTTTGCCCCAGCATCTCGTGTCAGCAAGTAAAATGTTATTTATAACTTCTTGTTATTTTTGGATGGCCCTCGCAAACATGAATTATAGTATTGTTATAAGTGTATATTTAGTTGTTCGAATAGTATAGGTACGATTAGCGTAGATAATTTCTACGAAAAATATGTTAGCTTTTTATTATAACTGGATGATAATATAATATGTTCGAGCTTACAACTTTGCCGTTTAAATTGTTTTAGGAAATAAAAGAAGATACTTTTTAACTCATTATTTTGATTGCATACATAATATTATTGTCTAAAACATTATATTTGATGGCTGGGTATTTTCTCTAACAATAAAATATAGAAATAAAAACTTGGTAATTTTCAATTTTCAAATGAAGACCATTTAGAACCTAAGATAAACTAAGCTTATTATACGTTAGAGAAATCGTAATACATTACCAAAGAAGTTTATAACAGCATGGCGCAACCGGCACATTGGAAACTTGTTGATTCTAAACTGAGCCGCTGGCGTTTAGGGCAGCTAAGCCGGGACATTCATACGAAAACGATGCCTGTGCCTCTGAAATATTTTATTTCTGTATTTCATAATAAAAGCATTTTCTTTATTTCTTTATCAATATTCAACGGAATTTCATTCGGGTTAAGAGAGATTAGACATAGGCTGAACACCACTAAATTCGATTGTTCTTTATTTAATATAAAATCACTTATTTATGGCTGTTTTTCGACATTTTCTAGCATGTCAGATATTCAGAAACTTGTATTTCCACAAAGAACTATATCGCTTCTATAGAAAAAGGGTATTAACTTTTACGTAAGAAAGCTGCCTTTGAAATAATACAATCGGCTGAATTTACTCCTTCTCGCTACTTTCAGTGTATCTCTTTCCGAGACATAAAATTCTTACGCAACCATTCTGATAGGAACATGCCCATTCCGACAGAATCCTACAAATACATACTGAAATGCAGTAAAGTAAAAGAATACTGGATGCTAATAAGAAAAGCCTGAAGGAAAGGAAGAAATGTGAGAAGTAATTATATTTGGATTACTTGAGAATAGACCTGCATATGTTACACTTGATTTGGTAGCATATATAAACAGTCGCCAAATTGTACAAAATATGACTTTTGAGCTGTACAAACGTGACAAGTATGGGCAGCAGAGCAACATTTGATCTGTTCCAAGTACATATCTATTAATTTTCTGTAAATCTTCGAGATATCTGACGTAATATCTCATTTGAAATCAGCCGCCTTCCTTTGGATGTTTTGCTTGTCCGCCATCTTAGGCGGCCTGTGCCGACTTGCTAAAGAGGACTTGTTGGATCTCGCTTGTGAAACATGGTGTATATTGAATTTTGATGTACGACCTAATATTTCAAGACCTAAGTCTTTTCATGGAATTACACACTAGTGTAGCATTGAAGGTTCAATGTGCACCGCCGTATGAACACATCTGCGGATGTCTATAAATTGTTTTTTGTACTATCATGTGTAAATGTTGAGTTCTGCTCAACCCGGGGCTAGAGGGCGTGGACGGTAGCATGCATTTCCACTACCGTCCATGAACAGGCTCAATCAAACCGAGCCTGCAACATATTCGTTTTTGTTGTGTTGAGCGACCTGTGGAGTTTCCACTTTTTCTATTCTACACCGAATGTTGATCTACGACCTGAACATTTTGGAATATTGATCCACGATTGCAGACCAGGATGAATGTTGATCTACGACCTGAATGATTTTAGTGTTGAGCTCACATTGCACACCTGGGTCTACATTGTATGTGGTCTACGACCTGAACATTTTTGACCGTTGATCTGTGATTAGGACATATTCGACTTTGATTTACAACCTTGTCTTTTTAATGTTGATTTAATTACTTCAAAATAATTCAAAACTAAAATTACGTTATAATATTAAAATGTCATTTCAGACTTCACTGGATTTTGATCTATGACCTCTCAAATTTTGATTGCTGATTTTGGACCTGGATCTACATTGAATATTCATTTTCGACCTGATTAGTTTCAAATGATGATTTCAAGACCATGTATTACATTAAATATTTATCTACGACTTGAATATTTTGGAAATTTGATCTACGATTGCGGAAGCATGTTTACATTGAATTACGATTTACGAACTGAACTATGAATATTTGATTTCAAACTACGATATTAAGTCAAAGTTTTGATCATGAATATGTTTGAAAAAATGCAATCCCTTCAACGTTATTTGGGGATAGGGGTTGGGTTGGGTGTGTAATATATGGCCTACCATGTATATGTAATTGTTCGGTACACATGTACATGTACTTTAAATCGGTCAAGCTTTATATAAGTATGACAGATGATGTATTGGCAGTGACCATCCTAGGCTTCCCAATGCCCAGTTAATGTGAGATCAAAACAATTAAATTTTCATTATGTGTCCGAAGAATAAACCTACAATATTTCTCCATATGTTAGAAAACGTGACTTGGTCAGAAGTCTCGGCCAAACCAGTCAGGAGCTGAGTCGGTCAAGAGTGAAAACAGCTTTGGCCAATCATTGCAGAGTATGCTGCAAAAGGTGACAGACATGTGATTGTCATATGACCTAAAGTATAGAAAAGAAGGACCCAATCTACCCAAGTTGAGTTTGGTCACGGTTACCATCAAGCTAACTCATTTTGATAAACATTTTCTTAAACTAATTGTTGGCTCTAGATCTAAGTTTCGGGAATATTCATTTATTTTATAAGTTAACGAGAAAGGACATTAGAACCTTAAAGACTTTAATAAATATAATAAACTATTAATAAACAAGTTTATTTACTTTTAAAGTGAATGTATAGAAATCACAACGCGGAAGTGTGACAGGTGTTGCTCTGTTCATTACCTTTCATAAACCACCACTGATATTGACCCACTTGGTTTTAATCTATGATAAAAAATATAGATACTATTTTTCATATAATCGTATAGAAAACTCGCGGCCACGCTACTCGAGAAGTAGGACTACAAATTTTGGTTTCACATCTCATTTACATCGTATTAAACATGAGGTATGGAATCAAAATTTGCATACCTGCTGGAATCACAGAGTTACTGCAAAACCAAGTGTTGAGACCCTGTTAGTCGCCTCTTATGATCATGCAAGGGTAAGGCAGTGGTTCCAATTCTTTTCATACACAGACCGTCCCAGAACCACATGCCCAGATAGCAGACATGCGTTGGCCCAACGTTGGCCCAACTGCAGACTCTTCGTTGGCCCAACGAAGATTTCCAACGTTGGCCCAACGCCATTTTGCTAATTGGCGCAACGTTGGCCCAACGGTTGGTACACCGTTGGCCCAACGACTGGTATCCTACACTTATCGTTGGCCCTCCATTGGGCCAACTACTGGTATCCTACACTTATCGTTGGCCCTCCATTGGGCCAACAACATTTTTTTGTCTATTATGGTTGGTCCTACGTTGGGCCAACTCTATCTTTTTGTTGGCCGAAAGAAGGATGCCAACGCTATCCCAACGATAACGAATTTGAAAAAATAGACTAAAACTAAAATTATTTAGTACACATTTTATTTTCAAATAATTGTGATTTTGTTTAACATTTAACAAGAAGAAATCTAACATTTATTTAAAGTTTGTTTGCAAGTTTCCTGAAGAAATATAACCGAATATTTCATCACTACAACATGTCAAATATTTATTCCAGCCATTTATAAATCTATTTTTCTTTTTTCAGTCACTGATCAAATCCTTTTAAAATGAATTACTGTCTGTATTTTAACTCATTATATATCCAAGTTCTGTCTGATTGTTTTCTTTTCTCACTGAAGTTGCAGCTTTCTATCTTTTCTTTTTTTTCCTGTGCCCCACAGTGCTAGGCGCTCAATTATTACTTTATTGAACAGCATCCTGTAGAAAAAAATGAAAATCATAATGTTGATTAAACCATCTACGTCATATTGATAACAATATCTATACAGATGCACATAAACCTCTGGACATAAACTGTATGAAATTTATTTTTGTCTATATTTAACCGAGAAAAATATGTTAAAATTAACGAGAATATGACTTATTTTATTTACAGAATTAAATACTCAACACTAGTACCATCCGCCAGTTTTAGATAAAAGTATTCAACATATGTTCAAGTCACATAGATACTACATGCATACAGGCTATAAAAGAAATTCTCCTTAAGATTAAACAACTTTATCAAAAAATATTGAAAAACTTCTACTCACAGTTTATAGCTAGTAGACCGGGTTTTTGTTAACATGTATAATAGTTTCCTTTACTTCACATGTCTATGCAGCTAGAAATCTCGCATAGAGAGTAAAATTAACCACATTTTCTGGGATTTCTTACATAATTCGGGTTAACGAGAGTTCATGTTCTGGAATATTCAACAGATTTATTGTAAACATTTTATGATTGTACAAAATCAGATATTTGTTATAGCAGTTTTTGTTTTCAATATTTTTTTTCACAAATTTGATTTTTCAGGTAGAAAATTTTAATAGTTCAAAATATCATTACGGCTGCAGATAAGTATTAAGTTTAGTTAGCCCGAACTATCAGATTATAAATTGGTGCAGAAAAGTATTTGATTATTAATTAAATACTGCATGTTACACCTACACAATGTGTTTACCTGTAGGTGCTTGTGATAAAACAGTCACCTGTAAAATATATAATTATTATATTATTACTTCTAATGGGCCAACGTTGGGCCAACGATGTTTTCTCGGTGTAAGTCTTTCCCTGAAAATCACTATTGGGCCAATGCAGAGATATCTTTGACTGAAATTTAAAGTTGGTTCAACGTTGGCCAAACCGCTGTATTTACAATACTTACTAATCATTGTTGGGCCAACAGTGGCCCAACAACGATTTTCCTTTGACGGTTTTTCCGTCGTTGGCCCGATGACTTCATGTTTACAGGGTGGGGCCGAGAAGTATCTAATCTTTAAACCAATCAATAAAAATGCAAACATACTCAAAATATCAAATGCGCGAAATTTTCACTCAGTGAAAATATGTGCTTTTACAGTAAGCACACAAAGTAGACAGATAAAGGAGTTCAAAAACTGGAACATATGCACATTTGTTCTTTTTTTATTTCTGTTTTCTTTCTTCACATGAGTTTGCATATTAGATTTAATTTATCGGTCATTGTAATAAGTGTTGGTTCTGCATGTTCATTTGAGGACAGGAAAATAGTTAGAAAAGGGTTGCTTCATTTTAAAAGTAAACAACAGACAAAAAAATCTGTTGTTGCAGGCGCTCTTAATTCGTCAAGAAACAATCTTGTAAAGAAGCATTCACAAATGTAATGTTCCGTTTGTTCAAAATGTCCAAAAAGTAATTTCTAGAAAAAAAAAACACAACATGGAATAGCAGTGTTATTGTTGTAATTAAATGCTGGTCTTTATCAGAGATTTTAAATTTCCGAACACACCTATTAAGCGCTTATGTCAGTAAATACATATATCATATCTAAAGGGTATTGGATCATTAATAGAAGCCATGCGTGTAATCGAAACATTTTTGCGATTTCTCAAGGTAATGCACTACCACAGCTAATGACATCCACCTCTACTGATAAACTGTCATTTCAATGATTAATTTGCGGAAAAGCTTTTGATAAATGCTTTGATATCTGAAACTTTCTTGTTAAAAATTGTAATTGAGATCTTTAAATCAAATTAGCGACTAGCTGTTAGACTTAATCGATCTCGTTTTTGTTAAGTTAGCACATTTTAACAATAATTACTTCAGTTAATATGAAAAACCTGCTCGAGTTCTGATAAGCAGAGATCACATAGGTGTGTAGCAGCCTTGAACGCACCTTATATTATTCAAATTGGAAATTGTTTATATCTTACAACATTTATATAACAGAATATTTGGTATATTGCAAGAAGTTATATTTACAGATTGCATATGAATATATCAATTTTACGTTTACTTTAAAACACATGGAACTTAACATATCAAAAACGTATTTTGCGATAAAATAATTTTGTAACAACTAAACTCTCAATATCTTTAACTTCAGCTAATGGCATTTCGAAAACTGGGAATGATTAATAAAATGTTGTATTACTTAAATAAAAATCAATTTTCTACCTCCAAATTATTGTAAAATGATTAGTTAAATGCTTCCGCCTGCTACTTCCTTCGATGATAAATTTTAAAAGACAATGATCGTATGCATGAGACAATATTATCACCCACGTTTCTGAGAAACGCAAGTGGCAATAACAAAAGAAATATGTAGTGAACATGTCGCGAAAGATTTAAGTAGGTCCATTACACAGCGAACAATCACTGAAGACTTTACCAAAAAGCACCGAAGATAACCTCCTCATAGTCCTGGATGCTAGTTGGATCAATAATAAAAGCAGTTGGCAGAGTTTAAACACAAAAGTCACAAAAAATAAAAAAGCTCCTTTTTCCACAACGAGTAATGGCAGCCATTTTTGATCAAGATATATGCGTACCGAACTGAGTGAGCAAGCACAATTGTTTTGGTTACATTTAATGCTTAAAGTTACTTGAAGCAATATATTTAAGCTTAAAATCATCGTAGTGTATAAGTTAAAACTAAAGTAGATTTAATGACCAATTTTTAAAGTTCGTTTCAATTTAGATACTTACGTTTGCTTATACATGTCAAGAGTTTATTAGTGTCAATAAAAACAAGTGAAATTAAGTAACTTTTATTGCCTGAAAACTGGCCAAAACATACTGTTG
This sequence comes from Mercenaria mercenaria, assembly GCF_021730395.1. Taxonomy (NCBI): domain Eukaryota; kingdom Metazoa; phylum Mollusca; class Bivalvia; order Venerida; family Veneridae; genus Mercenaria; species Mercenaria mercenaria. The sequence continues at coordinate 27,098,489 of NC_069378.1, read as the reverse complement.
TTTACCGTTTTCAGCGTCCATCTCAAATTATTTTGAAAAACGGCTGAAAATAAGATTAGACATATGCTCCTTGTTGACAAGTAAACATATCCAAACTTGAACGGTGAAGACTTTAACAAACTTGTGAATTATCATTGATTTAGAACGAGCCATCAGTTTATACGGCTATAGCAATCAAACTATTAAGATACATAAATAAAGCACCTTTCTGGAAATGCACAGTGAATATCCCAAACGAGTATTCAAAGCAAAGACCTTTAAGCTAGTTATCTAACATATCAAACCTTGACATATTACTTTCAGATTGATGCAAAACAAAACAAACAAACAAACAAGGATCTACATGCAAAATACATACAAGAGCTTTAAACTTTAGTCTGTTGGACGTCAAGTGATTCTGCCTTTGTGAACAGTGCAGACCAAAGTCCGTGCATGCTGTTCATTGTCTACACTGTTTGCTATTCAGTCAGTACATTTTCAGTGAACACCCTTTCGAATAATAAGTGATACAGCCCAAACTGAATCAAAGTCCAGTCCATTTTAGAAATATAGCATGATAAAGGTTAAAAAGTAAACTTACAGATTTGTTCAAAATTATTTCAATAGCAATATCAGTGATTATGTATTGTATTTTATTGGTAAACATATTGAGCTCCCAATTTAGTAATCTGATTTTCAAATACAAATAATTGGTAGAATATTCACAAATACTTTACATATTCAAAATTAACACCGTCATGTAAGCACTGGCAGTGTGCTTTGATTTTGCAATATTCCCGCAGTAAATTATCTATGGAATCGATTTTTTTTTTAAATCTGCATCAAACGTGTAACAGACTTTTTCCTGGATTTCGGCTTCATTTTGCTCAATCCAGATATTCTAAGCGTATTTAAGGGTAGTACCAGGAGCACCTTATTTTAAATGTTTTATTTAATAAGATATATAATTAGTAGTTCCCTATGTATACAACTCCAGCAACTGTACAAGTTCGAAAACATATTATTTTCATAATACAAAATGTCCTAGTACAATCTTGTTATTACAATAATCGAAACATAATTAAGAAATTTTGTAAATGAAGAATGTAACTTGCATACGACACTAATTGTTCAGATTTAGATTCATGTCATAACGTATGCGTATAGAATTCAGTATAGCAGAAATATTTTCAAGGACTATAACGTTCAATAAATACTGTGAAGTGTTTTAACATTTTGTTTTGGTTTCCACTGAAGTGTCTGTATATTTCATGGGATATAAAGTCTTTAAATATAACTTTTTTTTTTGGAAATTTTATTTGTTCATTTGAAAATAATTTCGCGAATTGAAGAAACCACGAAATCAACGAAAATTAGTCTACAAGGAATATTTATGACTTTACAGTATAGTACATTTGTTTTTTTTTATTGCAAATGAATTTTTTTCACTGGGATATGCACGCGATGAAGTCAGTTCTGTTTCAGTTGAACTTCCGACATACTGAGAACACAACAAAGCCTACAAATTCTTTGTCTGATCTCGGAATAACTAACAACAGAATTTATTGCTTAACTCGGAATTTATTATCAGTGATATTTTTTGGAAAAAATTTGAAGCTTGATGACCATAAATATATTTACTTAATATTAATTGGACATCCAAATCTAAAAATAGTAACCTCTTAAAATAACTGAGACACGGGTCAATTCACAATTTTGACTCAACATTAGCGGCATACGCCATTTCACCACTGGCAATTGTCTCGGCATTTTAAGGCATATGACAATATGTGCCCGGCGAAGTGGAAAATCATATATTTTCGCTAGGTAAATTCGGATATACATTTGAAAGTCTATGGTTAATTTCGGTAAACATAAAAGCGTACCAAACGAAATATTTCGTAAACCGCTGGTCAAAATCCTGCCATATCTGTATCTAGTCGCTTACCCGACCGGGACCTGGAAAGGAACTGACTAATTATTGGTGGTTATTATTTCGTTTTCAAGAAGAAAAGGTATTTACAGTGATATCAATAAAGTAACATTTCAGATTTTAACTATACTTTGTAATGAAAATGTTTTTTTTCGAGAAACCAATATAAACGTCGACATAGATAAGCACACATGTTTTGCCGTTAAATGCTAATGTGACCAGTCAGTATCTCGGTTACAAACGTTGTTTGATTTTTGAACATTTGCTTGCTTATGACTTACATGACCAAGATTGTGTAAGGTAAATACAGTCTTGCATCCACTTTAAGTTGATTGAGACACTTGTATTATATAATTGTGAACGTTTCTTATCTCGTCTTGACCGTAAACGCTTTATAATAGAATTTAAACATAAAATAACTAAGCACGTCAAACTGCTTGACGAAGTTTTAGTTTCAGAATGTATGCCACATTACAGTAAAGTATCCAAAGGGAAAATATTTTTAATCTAAAAGTCAAGAGACAAGCTAAAGCATTATCGAATAAAATCTTTCTCGCAATATTATTATCGGCGACAAGGGACTACCATTACGTATAAAAGTCGTCATTACAAATGGCATTGGCAATAAAATATCTCATTTGTCAAAAAGATGTACTAGTCAAATAGAAATGGCATATATATAAATGGCACTGCTATAATGTCTTCATCATCTTGATGGTCATTTTTGCGTTTGATGAATCTTAAGCTCGTTTTATTTCAGCCAAAATTGGCCACTTCTGAACGAAAAATGCAAGTACTTCACGCACTCGCTTAGATTTTCTTAAATTTTAATAAAAAAGCCACAAACTAATTTCGGCGCAAATGACTCATCAATGTGTGTATGTTAATAACATCGACTACTTTTAGACTTCGAATGCAGTTAATAGAAGCTTATAATTTTGCCCATTTTACTGCTACATAAAGGAGCCAAATCTATGAACCTTAGAATTTCATTTTTTAAGTAATTCTATTCTTGGGAAAAATGTGTCGGTACCTAACTAAGGTAATATTCATAAAACGTCATCATTGATCTTCCGAATGAGTATATCCCAGTAACGTTACAATTGATATCTCATTATAACAAATCACACGTATTTGGTCATCATAAATCTCTGGGGAAATGTCTCATTGAGCACAAACGTGTCTTCTACTTAAGGCATCTCTCTCTACATTATTTCATGAACTTCATAGACTTATTTGATCTAATTGTCTTTAACTCTTATCCTGCTGGCGGCAAGTGATTCTGCCTTCATTATAGAAATTTAGTAATTTAGGCTCAGATTAGCCTCTTTTTTAATTCACGTATCTTTCTATACAGCTATCGAACTATCAAAGAAGGGTCTATTATTGCTTTCACTGTAGTAGCCATATTCTTCACATTTTCTCTAAGATATTTACTGGCAACCTGTCCTTTATTATATGTCAGAATATAAAACTCACTCGTACACATTCGTTGTATATATCAGCCAACAAAATACGCTGAAATATTTGAAATTTACAAACGCTTTAAACACATGAGGGACAATATTAGTTACAAAAATATACATTTGATTTATAAAATCATAAATTTGTATTTTTATTACTCTAAAAATGGGATTATAGTAACGTGAGAGAAAAAGGCTCCATACCGTTACTAGATATCTTAGAAATTTAGATATGTTATCAACTACAGTTTATTCTAAACATGCATAGAGTTTGAAAATAGTACATTGAGTAACGTTAAGATGTTGGACAGGTAGCAAATTAACAGGTTAGATGTTTTAACCAGAGTTATATAAGGCATACAGCGAAAACTGTTGTCAGTTAGGGTATATTTATTTATTTTTTGTTGGGTTTAAAGTCGCACCGACACAATTGTAGGTCATATGGCGACTTTCCAGCTTTGATGGTGGAGTAAGACCCCAGGTGCCCCTCCGTGCACTATTTCATCAAGAGCTGGCACCAGGGTAGAACCACCGACCTTCCGTAAGCCAACTGGATAGCTTCCTCACATGAAAAATTCAACGCCCTGAGTTAGGCTCGAACCCACATCGATGAGGGGCAAGTATTTTGAAGCCAGCGACCGTAACAACTCGGCCACGGTATAAGACAGCTAGAATATAACAACGATATAAGTTACAAATACATTTTTGGACACCAGTAACGAGGCTTTTGATAATGCTGACTGATTTTTTACAAAAGAGTTTGTTTTATTGAAAGGTGTCTTTTCATTGTTTTTGCTTTTTATCGTGATAGGTACATGTATTAGATCCCTTTGCTAAGAAGATCATATACAAAATCAAGTGTTTACTTGGTACGCGTTCTGCTTTCGCGGCTATTTTAGATAAAAAAATAAAACGATGACGAAACCCTCTAAAATTTTCGTCTTAGTATAAGCTGAAGTATTGGTTTATTTTATTTTTGACGACTGTTAGCACCGTTTACACTAACACATGTAATTTCTTCGCCAGAAATATTAGCTTGAATTCTAATGAAAAAAAAAAACAGTTCTCATTATTCGTATTTGAGACCGAGCTTTTCATTAAAGTTATGAACTTTTGTAAAACGGGACCCTGGTTACACATGTGTATTCCTAGTTGCAGTATTTGTTTTCAAGGGATTTTTACAGATTTTATTGACTATCACAACAGCAATTTTTAAGTGCCGTGTGGCGGCTGTAAAAAGTCTCACCGTACTAAGATTCAATGTTGTTATATTTTCTGGTCCTTTGGGAAGGATCATAGAGTCCATTCAATATATGTGTAATAGAGTTCTGCTTAAGCCGGTGCTATAGGGGGTGCGAGAGATGTTGCAGATTTCATTACTTGTCATAATAGACTCAATCAAACCGAGTCTGCTATTAGTCTACTTAGTTGCATTCTTTGCTTCCAAAGCATCTTTTAACAGATTTGATTGTAATAAAACAAACTTTTTTTGCGTACCGTGAAGGAGTTTGTTGTCAAATATAATCAATCGCAATTTTAAAGCAGATCAAGTTCGATCTTATCATAAATAAAATACTTTAATATAATATACTTAAGTTTGGAATAATGATTGCAGATACGCTTGGGTGAGTACAATAAGATGGCTACGGACAGAATGAACAAAATTTGACAAGATGTTTTAAGTTGACAGACAACCATATAATAGACGCATAAATTGGACCATCACTATGTCTTAGAATATAAATGATATTTATTATAAAAACTGTTTTATTCACGACAAATATTGCAGCTTTGTAACCAACAGTAACAGAGGATTTTATGTTAAAGAATTGCATATATTTAATAAAATTTTAATTAGACAATTGTCTCTGTTTTATTCCTGACAACCTTTAGATATCCAACACTGGCTATTATGATGCATGCGTTCTATAACTGCATCAATTATTTTAATGTATTTGATACAAAATACAATTAACTTCTTATCTTCCGTTGACTGCGTAGATCTATATAACTTTAAGTGTCTCTGTAAGATCAAAGTCAAATGGGATTACTTTGTGATGATTATTTCATGGCGGAATTTTTTGATAATTAAAGTTCTATAATATTTAGTGCAGCTTAAAAATCCCCAAGTTACATAAAGTTCCATTTGTGTGGCACTTTGATGAGATAGCAGTGTTTTACCTTCGTCACTGTGGGGAATCACATTATCAAAATAATCTCTAAACAAAAATTATATTTTGAATAAATTTCCAACCATTATAAGATATAAATTTTAAACATAGCCTAACACATTCCTAATGAAAATTATTAAATTATTAATATGTAGTTGACAATAATTATAGATATCCTGTCATTACAAACACTACCATATGAATTGCTTCAATATTATCCAATATTATCAATAAATTTGTTTTGGTTTTGAGATTATATTGGTCATGGAATTCCCGGTAGTGTTCATGTTATCTGTGAAATATGTTATCTGTCATAACTGCTATTCCTGACCTTAGGCTAGTAGGTACAAAATACACCAAAGCACAAATCAATATAGTACTGAACAAATAAAGAGCAGGTTGATCATATTTGAAAAGGTCAGTTACCATAAACTAAAGTAAGAAGATTTAACCAAATTGTGGCTGGTCAATGGAACGCTTACATAAATGATTTCTGGTCAGTACCAAATGTAAATAGTTTGAAGGAAATCGAAGTGTTTTGTGTTTGTAAGGGTTCCCTACATTAAAGTTTGCTACCAGTAAGTTAGGACTTGATAGTTTATTCTCTGTTAAACTTTTGATATTAACACGGAAGTGTATGTATTTTACTTTCTTTTTCTCTGTCCATTCGAATTATGGAATATATTTTATTAATAATCTAAAAGCATGTCAGGATAATTTGTTCCAGGAAGTTTAATTTTAATTTAGATTCAGAACGAACTGAAATATGAATAGTCAATGTTAAACTGTTCAAATAATGAAAGATGCAGGAAGTATTTAGATATATGAAAACTATAATTTAAAAAAAGCGGCTGGCTTTTAACACAAAATGCCAAATGCTAATTATCTTCAGACGATTTAGTCGCCCTTAATTATTTATAAAGTGCAATACAAAACCGTGAATATGTGTTAAAATCTGCATTAACACATTTTGCATAATTCTGTCAGAAATGTGAGCCGTGCCATGAGAAAACCAACATAGTGGCTTTGCGACCAGCATGGATCCAGACCAGCCTGCGCATCCGCGCAGATTGGTCAGGATCCATGCTGTTCGCTAACGGTTTCTCTAATTGCAGTAGGCTTTAAAAGCGAACAGCATGGATCCTAACCAGACTTCGCGGATGCGCAGGCTGGTCTGGATCCATGCTGGTCGCAAACCCACTATGTTGGTTTTCCCATGGAACGGCTCATATGTATTTTCATTTAACTTGGTTTGATAGTTTACCAACTGAGAACAACTATTTGATCAGTTCCGCATTTACCGCATTTCGTTTATATGGTATGTATGCGATAATATCGTAAATTTGTAACGTAAAACACTTAAGGGTCTTAAAGGTTTAAGTGATATTCCTCTTATTGTTGCAAACCTAATTAGGCAGTAGTCCTGCTGATCTATAAAGTATAAATGTTGAAGGGGAAATACATATTTTTACTGTAGTCCGCTTGCTAAGACAAATCGCTTTAAATTTGCAAATAAAGACAAATTGTAACGAAAATCGGACAGCTCTTTGTTAGCAATTAAAATATCTAAATATTGATTGCATGGCGAACATTTCTTCTCAGGTTAAGGGCCATGTAGTAAAGAACATACCAAGTTTTTATACATTTGCTTAATCGAGATCTGAGATGGTTAGAGTGCCGGGGTTTGGGGTGGTGTTACACATTTCATGACCTGTCATAAACAGACTCAGTCACACCGATTCTATTATTGTATTTGCTGGATTGCTTTCTTCGCTTCTAAAGGCCCTTCTTATAGATTTTTCTAATTAATTTCAGCTTGATATATATTTGTCAATGTAAATATTTGACAAATATAATACAATAGCTCCTATATTCATATGACTTCGTAGGCAAAATATGTTTATTAGACTTAAAAATCGATTTTTTTAAGAATACAACCAGTGAAAATCTAACACGTATTAAGCAGTCAGTGAACACAATAAGTGTAATGTAAATGATCATTTGTATAACTTTCGATCAAACCCATTACTTGATCTTATCCGATTATTCATATTTAACCCTTACCCTGCTAAATTTTTTAATGAACTTGTCCATCTTTCAATTTGGACAGTACCATTAACTGTTAAAAGGGTGCTTACCAAAAAGATACTGACTGAATAGCGAACAGTGCATAATATTATCAGACTGCACGGATGTGCAGGCTGATCTTGGTCTGCACTGGTCGCAAAGGCAGAACCATTTGCCGCCAGCAGGCTAAGGGTTAAAGACACTTGTCCTTCACCAATGTGGTTTCAAAGTGCCCAGATTGGCACAAAGGCTTCTTTTCACCATAAAGCTGGAAAATTGCCATTTGACTTATATTGTGCCGGCGGGCCTAAAACCCAAGCAACATACCCAATCAAGTACACCGGAACCCTCTTACCCGGACAATTTCGTGCACAAAGATCAGTTTCAGAGATAACCAATTGAGAGGGTTTTTATTCAATGGAAAGAAGGACACTCTTCCGTTTAGAGGGGCTTTCTGTTTAGAGTCTTTCAACTGCATTCAGTGGCAGAGAGAAATAAGGCGAACACATATTCACTCACGGACTATATGCCAGCACTTATGCCTGGTTTTGTTACTTGTTACAACATTTATCTGTATCACGAATGTTGTGTTTGAGCTTGTTTTATTTTAAATAAAATATTATTGCTGAATTATGCATCTGTATTTTCCTTTTCCTTCTTACAATAATGAATGAAATGTTTATATTCATCATTTAGTGAATCTGTCATACTTTCGCCTATCTTTACAAATATGTGTCCATTATACGAGACGTTGTAATTCGTTGTTGATTATCAAATGTCTTTTCTGTGCTTTGCGTCTGTAACTGCACATTGCAATAGAAAGCTGAAAGTGTGTTTGATATTTCTGACAGAATTAGTCTGAATTATGACCATCAGAAAAACAAACTGTCTCACTGCCTACTATATCGTGCGATTTTGAAACCAACAGCAGACGTGTGTATCATTCACTCAGTGTTGCTGTATTGATTCTGTAACTGAAACTGATTAATTTGATTAAACGCATATTTCTATACAATGGCATATTCAAAGGTGTTGTAAGTTTAATTCAACAAACCCTAAAATATTAATGATGAAATGAAAACACTCACATAAAATTACAATATAACACCTGCTCTTGTCCCATATACAACAATTATAAAAGATGTTAGAACAATGTCATGAAATCTCTAAAATACAGTGTCTTAAAATATCTTTAATGTATCAAGTGTTCAAATTTTTCTGTTCATTTTAGAGTGTTTAGACCAATTGTACAGAAACTTCTGTCATTAAGTGTTTTGCACTTGTTTTATGAAACAACATACCTACATTCAAAACTTTCTGACGATCTCAAACCTTATCTATTAGGAACATACTCTGTAAGCATTTCTGTGAAATACATAGATGCTTTGCCAATGTGACAGCTTTACATGGAAGAAAGCTTTCACCGGCAATCAATGCAAGTCAGACAATGCTTGCTTTGAACTGTCAAATTTCTTTGTGTTGAGGACACGCTTTGCCAACATGCTTTAAATACGTTACATCTTAAGCACCTCCCAGTTAGCTACACCATACATTGCAGTATTCTAGATGTGAAAACTAAAATTTCAGTAGCTGCCTTGGTTAAATATTTTCGGGTGTTCTTAATTCGTAGGCAAAATGGCTGTACGACATTTGCGATTTACATGCTCTTAGGTTCAAGGTCCGTGCATTCAAGGAGTAAATGGTTCTGTGAAATACAAATCCGCTTAAAAAAAGTCTTAAGGGCCTAGGTAGTGCTTCAGATTTTATTGCCTCTTCCTTTGTGGCATTTTATGCTTAAGAAGGATCGTTTTAAAGATTTGATTTTACCTGGACAAAATTGAGGGAAACTTAATTCTAATGAGAACTATCTTCCTCCATTCTTAAGCCTTTAGCGCTAAAGCGACATATCTTAGTTTTCTATGATCTGATGTTTAGTCCTGTTAACTTTTTATTCCTTTAAAAATGTTCATTATCTGTTGTTAGTTTGACAACTATCACAAACTTGAAAAAGCGTAGACTTATAGATGACTTGTTGCGTATAGATCGACCTTTATATCAAAGGTTGTTTACTGGCATTGTTAAAGCTATCCAGATTGCCTTGATTATATACCGATACTCGATACGCTCGCAGAGAGAAAATATAATAAGTAAATACAGTTATTTCGTTGATTTTACTTAAGACAGGAATTGTCAAGTTTTCAAGTGGCACGGCAGCAACTATCTCATTAGCACAGATTTCATGTAAGTTTCAATCGTAATATCATCACTTGATGTCGACTTGAACATAAATGTGTCGTACTGTCAAGTTTTCAGACTTATCACCCATAAATTACTGACATTCCTGACCCACTTACATTTCTCAGTTGAAATCCTTAACAAGGTAGAGGAAATAGCTTTTTAATGTTGCTCATTCCTAAAAATATATATTGATCCGTATGTCCGTTTGGGTCAAAACTCTATCATTCATAAAGGAATTTTTAAAAATATCTATGATAACATATATAGTCTGTCAATTATCAAGGGATATAAAAAACTTAGCATAAATGTTCATCATCAAATTGAAAATTGTCGTTTAAAGTAAATATCACGTAAAAATGTGCGGCAGTAATTTTTATTCCTACAATCATGTGGATTTTTTCGTCAAACATAATGTTTTGCTTCTTTGCCGTTTTCAGAGCCATTGACATATAATCAAAAGGGGCTTAAATAAATTGTGAGCAGGTAAAAGTTTCTGGATGTACAAGCTTTAAAAATACGTATTCCCTAACGAAAAGACAAAACACAACAAATAACCCCCAAATTAAAGTTTGAAATGATCATATTTGCATTACGAAATGAATGCTAGTAAACCACATTACACAAACAAACCCACATTACACGAAGAAGATTCGAAATTCAATCTATAAGTGACTATTAGTTCTAAAAGCACTTACTTCTGTCACAATTAGATAATGAGTCAATACATTTTTCGATACATCAGATATATCAAGTACAGCACTGGGAAAACATTGCAGACAAGTTTCTGAAACAAAGTCCCTAAGCTGGCTTTCTAATATAGCAGGCCTTGTAATCCTAATTCAAATTGAAGCGTGTAAATTAGGAAATGAGCCGTGCCATGAGAAAACCAACATAGTGGGTTTGCGACCAGCATGGATCCAGACCAGCCTGCGCATCCGCGCAGTCTGGTCAGGATTCATGCTGTTCGCTAACGGTTTCTCTAATTGCAGTAGGCTTTAAAAGCGAACAGCATGGATCCTGACCAGACTGCGCGGATGCGCAGGCTGGTCTGGATCCATGCTGGTCGCAAACCCACTATGTTGGTTTTCTCATGGCACGGCTCAAATATTATTTAACTTGTTATACATTATACGTTTGAAATACATCGAATAATTCGAATCTCTTGAAGTTTTTCGACATAAGATGCAACCACTTTAAAATTTCATTTATCTAGTTTTAGCAACTACTGAATGAACAGCAGCACACAGACATTAAAAAGATAATACACAATTAAATTAGACCATCAGTGAAGTGACAAACAATAGTTTTGTTTGCTGGATTTAAAACACCACACAGACACAATAGTATGTCATTTGAAGACTGTCCTGCTTTTTATACTGGGGGAAGACCCAAATACCCTTCCAGGCATTACTTTTGGCATCTGGATAGAACTAACAAACTTGTCCAAGCTAGCTTGAGGACTTCCTCACATGAAAAAATTCTTTGCCCCTTGGTATATTGCTCAAGATTCTGTGCATGAGTCCTATACTAGGCTTAGAAACAATGGAGGCTATGGTCTTCCTACGGTAACAGGATTGAGCGCACGATCATTTTACTTTATAGGTTCCAAATTATCGAATGGGTTGCCATCAGATATAACAAAAAAAGAAAGAAAAAAGCTGCACAATTTCAACGTTGCCTTTGTCGCAGAAATGGCCTATTCCGCATTTAAAGATGACAAACTATGTTTACTTTGATTTAATATAATGCAATAATTTCTATTTCCTTAAGTGACAAGTTTACAGTACTTGCTGAAAATTGATTTATCACAAAATTTACTTGTTTTACAGCACAAAGTTATATGTATAATTACTGAAGCGTTTACATTTTACACTGACCACTTTATTTGAATGTGGGCTGGTCAATCATTATCTTAGCCTATCTCATGTATGTTAATCTTTCTACTTTTATAGTACATTTATTTGTTTAATTCATACCATATAAATACTTTATATACACCCCTTGTATGTTACTGAATATCTGAGCATGGAATGTTCATGCATTCGGGCTATGCCAGGGTATATATAGAGCAATATGTTTTAATTTTAGTTTGCTAGTTCACAGACACTCGCAAGGTAACTTTTACCTTTTGTCAGAGCTTAGCCACTTCTAGAAATAAATAAGGGATATTTTATTTTTCAATCTGGGGTTTTCTAAATTCAAAAAGTTAAAACTTTCTCCATTATCTTGGCCATGTTACTCTGGGTTTTTACATTATCATGGATTTTGCCAGCCATACACATATATTGTTAGTTGCATAAGGTCTATACTTTTGATATAATACTGTGATTTGGTACTGCAATGAATAAAAGCTGACTGATTATCCTTTTTTTGTACTTTTATCCAAGTATGCAGTAGTTTATAACAGAGAACCTGGGAAATAACAGGATTTGACTTAGTGTTGACGTAATTATCTGTTGAAGTGTCGACAGTCCTGTTACACCTTCAAAAATCATTTAATGAACAGTTTTTTATGATGTCTACTGCATTTTTATCAAACTACTTTTTTAAGTTTAAGCTGTTTGTTTCGGCTTAGGTTTGTCTTAACATTCTAGTAATATCTTAATTTTAAGCATTTGTTTCCATGGTATGCTTAAAGTGCGACTTACAAGTGGTGCCTTCTCATAAACTTGGTATTACTGAACTAGTATAATTGTTATTAAGTGTTTCTGTGATATTATTTGTTTGTTTAAGTCCACTAGATCTTTTGTCCCTTCAAATTGAATTTAATTAGCTGTGATAATACCATAATTTTAAAGTTCATATGTGATATGCAAATTAAATTCCATCCATTCATTCCTCCATCCATCCAATTATGGTAGTAACATGGTTATTATTCTTAGATATTTTAAACTTCATTTTTATGGCCAATCCATATTTAAGTATACACTGTATCACTTCACAGGAAGAATTAAAAAGTATTGATTTTATTGATTTAGAAACAATACATGCGCAAACCAAAACGTTTTGTGACGATAATTAAAACCATAATAAGTATTGATTTAGAAGCAATACATGCGCAAACCAAAACGTTTTGTGACGATAATTAAAACCATAATAAGTATTGATTTAGAAACAATACATGCGCAAACCAAAACGTTTTGTGACGATAATTAAAACCATAATAAGTATTGATTTAGAAACAATACATGCACAAACCAAAATATTTTGTTACGATAATTAAAACCATAATCATTTAAAAATTAAAAGTAAATGTAGACAGAACATTAAAACACGCAAATATGATCACTTACATCAATGAGAAAACTTTCACGTGCCTTTTGTCTAGCATAAATGCCATTCGGGACAGTCACTTGGATCTACAGAGAACACAGCATTTGCTACAAGTTTCTTATTTGAACTTATGATTGCCAAACTGCAGAGTAAACGGAATATACACTAAACTTATAATCAATCAAATTCTCCAGTGAGATTTTGGGCACAAAATACAATTAACTAGTGTCTCGCTGGCGCCACACATTAAATTTGTGTATGTTGCATTTAAACTGTTTCCTTTTTCGTGATAACTTTACGTTTAATAAATGACCTCCTTATCAGTTGTGAATATGTCTTAATTTCCATCAAATCTCTGACGTATTTCGGAACGAAATGCAAACACTTTTCGTTTAAGTAGTTATAGCAACAGATACATGAATAGAAGATCAAAGGCAAAAAGGAGATATTACATATTTTCATTAGACCATCAGCGAAGTGACAAATGGCATTTTTATTAGTTTCGTTTAACGTAGCACCGACACAATAATATGTCATATGAAGATTGTCTTGTTTTTTTTTGTGAATGATGAAGACCCAGATGTCCTTCCATACATTATCTTAGGGACCTGGAAACAACCAACGAACTTCTCCAAGCTAGCTTGATGACTTCCTCACATGGAAGAATTCTATACCCCAACCGTGATTTCGAACCAACACTGGTAAAGGATAAGTTATTCAAAGTAGCAGTTCGTTACCACTCGACCACGGAGGCCCCTAGCGAGTATGTATCAGGTTACCTTGAGAATGGTATGACATAATCAAATAAAAGTGAACAATAGATTACAGGACAACGAAGTACACCTTAATTTGACAAGAATTTGCCTTAAACATTAAAAAAAAAGCCTCCTAAAACATTCATAGCACGATCACTATCGATTTATACTCCTGTATATTTTAGATAAAGTCTTAATTGCAGATGAGACATGTATAATGTAAAATCTACTTTTTTATTTGGTTACACGATAAGGAACTGAAACGTTCAAATGGTTGAAGTGAAATGTAAATTACGCAACTCCTAGTATATATAATCATAATAAGGTGTAACAGTGATTGAAGGATACTTGAGCGACAAATGACCATTTGAAGATAATTTACACTAAGCAATTTAAAAGGGTCGTAAACTTTAACGATATCGGATTAAGAATAAGATTTTATACAGATGTAGAAATATTTAAAATAAACAAATAACTATCAATCTCTTACCATATTTCTTTTTTTTTTTGGAAAGTTTATGAAGGATATAATATCACGATATTAATTTAGAACAGCATCTATTCAATTTGCAAACAAAATAGAATTAATTTGTTAAATATGACAAAGGAAACAGTTTTCACGAATTTGTTCATTGACACAAACTACGGCAGACCTACATCAACTCTATCGGCAAAAACATTTGTGTTCTTTTTCAGTCATGACGAGCGAACGTAGCGAAGAATTTTAGTAGAACTACATTAAGGTTCTAAAAGGACACTACACTGTAATACTTGTTATCGTTTGCATCAAATATTTAGATACTTATACGGATTTAAAACTTTTGTATTTTTCTGCTTTTCAAATGTCATTAAATCAAATTTGAAATACTTTGTGAGAATTGAATTTTATGCGAATTTATCATTGCTGTCAAAGAATCCAGTAATTGAAGACTTTGCGAGTAGTTTAGTGTGATTTGGATCGATGAGCAATGTGGTGTTGTAGACAATAACTATTAATAATTAAATGAGGAATGATAAAATCAATCCCCTTTTATTAAATTACTTTTAATATCTTACAAAGTTTGCGATAACTATATTTAAAGCGGAAGGATAGAAGTATCATGTTGTTTTAATTATTACTGCTTAGATTCATAAGATTTATTACGAGAATTTTACTTTAATTCTGAAAAGTACGGAGACAGACTACAAACCAGACTTTCTGGTAAATGTTAATGTTTTTGACATAGTGGTTTAGGACTAATAAAATCGCAATTGTGTCAAGAAGTTAAAAAGGTAAAGAATGGAAGACGCCAAATCCTCAGCTATGAACTGCACGGGATACTCGTGTCAAAATAATAAGATGTTAAACATATTTACGATAAATGACACTTATTCGGACTATATCTACGTTGATGTTGATGTCACCTTCTGGCAGGTAAGTGTCAATTATTTTCTTTTAAAAATACATCGTCTATTCAATTCTTTTCTTTCATAGTTTCGCATGTCCTTCATTTTTTGTTGTTGAACATTTCTATGTGTTTCCTTTGAAAGTTTTGAAACATCTTGGTTATATCAGAACAATTCTACATTCAAAATAGACCATTTCCCCATTTTCATACACTGTAGTAATAGAAAGTATAAATCATTTAAAATTGTATCTTGGTTATATAAAACTAATCCTACATTTAAAATAGACGACCATTTCCCCATTTTCAAGCACTGTAGTAATAGGAAGTATAAATCATTTAAAATTGTATCTTGGATATATAAAAATAACCCTACATTTAAATAGACGACCATTTCCCCATTTTCAAAATCTGTAGTAATGGGAAGTATAAATACTTTAAAATTGTTTAGTTTTCTCCCGATGGTCGTTCATACTATCTGCTTAATAGAGATTTGCTTTAGGATTTATTACGGGTGTCGGAAAAAGTAGTCTACATAAAATGTTTCACATTTGGGAGGATTGACAGGGTATATTTTTTAATATTCGTTAGTTTGATAAAATATTTAAATATTCTCTACTACAGCTGACGCTTGTGTATCTTAACGTAGACATCTTTATTTTTGCAAGAACAAGCACTACTGTTTTCGATAAATTCCTGTTTATCAGATACATAAACATTTCTCCAAAGGATTGAGAAATTTTATGGGGAAGTGTACAATAATCACATACTTGTGAAAATTGTGTAACAGTCTTTCATTGGAACATTGCAGTATTAATTTTGTCATTTCTAATTTAAAGCAGAAAGTCATATAATAATATTCTACTAATAACATGTCTAATCACCTGTCCATGTTTTAGTCCGAGATTTTATTCTACATTACCGTAATGACTGTCGATCTAAAATGTAGACAATTCATAAGGAGAAAAGCCTTATCAAACTTTTATCTTCCTCATTATCAGATCATGGGTGACATGGGAACACTATTGCAATTTCTTGTTACCATTATAAATGTCATTGGCAATAAAATATCCACTAGTGATATTGACAATTCAATAAAAAAAATACAAAATGACAATGCCATAAATTTACTTTTTCTATCTCTATGGATGGTCAATTTTTGCATTTGATTACAAGTACAAGAGAACTCATGTGACTTTAATTAGACTAAAGTTTAATGCAAACATTCCAAACAAATGCAAAA
The DNA here is from genome assembly GCF_021730395.1 of Mercenaria mercenaria. Taxonomy (NCBI): domain Eukaryota; kingdom Metazoa; phylum Mollusca; class Bivalvia; order Venerida; family Veneridae; genus Mercenaria; species Mercenaria mercenaria. The sequence continues at coordinate 27,081,982 of NC_069378.1, read as the reverse complement.
TAAGTTAAGAGAATAATTATGTTGTTATTGTAGCGTATAGAACCACATCGGCATATTTAATGTCATAGAATGTATGACGAATTCTTCCGTCTGCTGACAGTGGATGAGGGATCCAAACTGTTCCTCCGGGCATTATATCAGGCATGGACAGGCGCGCGGATAGAATACTTGACCTTATATATTAAATGAGCCGCACCATGAGTAAACCAACATAGTGGCTGTGCGACCAGCATGGATCCAGACCAGCCTGCGCATCCGCACAGTCTAGTCAGGATCAATTCTGTTCGCTAACGGTTTCTCTAATTGCAATAGGCTTTGAAAGCGAAGAGCATGGAGGCTGGTCTGGATCCATGCTGGTCGCAAACGCACTATGTTGGGTTTCTCAAGGTGCGTCTCAAATATGTCTACAACATAAGCTAGGTTTCGAACCAACATAGGCTGCGTTCTGTGTATGTGACATTTGTCCTTGTTTTATATTGCTAAATTATTCCACTTTACGAAGAAATAAGACTTTAAAATTGATTTGACCTTAATTTGAATACCATTCAGTTTTGCATTTAATGATTTAATGGTGCACTTTAGACTTAGGTAATGCCTACATATATACTCCTTTTATTCATTTTCAGTGGTCGAGAATGATTCATTAATACATCTGTAACAGTTATAGACACAAATACACATTTTGCTTCGTCGGACTGAATTCAGAGGTTGCCAATATATAATTAGGATTTCAGTTTTAATTTCAGAACCCTTTGATTATTTCGATTTTATTTTATTCTATACATCTGTTTTAAAAATACCTACGACTGTGAATATTTGCAGTTATTTGTAACATTTTCTTTGTAACTACCATAAAAAGTAATATGCATACATACACAAAGAAACGAATAGCAGTTTATGTCAAAGAAACTTGACGTTTAATTGCTCATTATAACAAATCTCATCTATTTTGTCGTCGGACAAGATTCTAGAAAATATCTCATTGAGCACAAATGTGTCTTTTTGGTAGGACATAACTTCCTTCCGGCATGAATACATGTGCTTTACAAACTTCTCTGCTCTGATCTAATTGTCCTTTCTGTTCTATTTCACTTACTGTCACAGTATCAAAGACGGTTCTTTCGCCCATAGTTCTCCCAATATACGCAACAAAATTAAAGTTTTTCTTAAAGCTATATAAGGCATATGATTATACCTGTTGTCATATAAGGTGTAAGAGTGCCACATTGCTTTTACAGTTTACATTACAAATGAGTACTTTAATGGTGTCTTCCTCTACATCAAAAGCTGGACAATCGCCTAAATTCACCAAAATTGTGTCTTTATTACACTAAATCAAGAACAAGAAAAATTTCATATCAGAACATAGCACCCAATTTCAAAACCTACATCATTCTATTTTAGCTGATACATCAACAGGAAATAACGTGTTTTACTTCCATTAAATTTCTGAAGAATAAGCGGACGACCAGAATATATTCTGAGAAATATTACGTAGACGTTTAATAACAGATAATTATATTAAACGGTGGCCAAAACATAGGTTTCCGCGGATTGAAATATATTTTATATAGATTAAAGTTCATTTCAAACTACAATTTTTTTTTGAATTTCCAACAGTCACAGTGGATATCATGTTAAGAAACTCGATATATCTAATCAGAAAAAGATTGCTATTGTATTTCTGACAAGTGATACTATCAATTACCAACAACGGATGTAATGATACTTATTTTCTTATTTTCACCAATTAGTGCAATATGTTAGAGTCAAACCCAGTGCCTTATTCTCCGCCGACTGAAAACTCAGATTCAAATTAGATTAATTTACGGTGAATATTTCTTAAAATAAAATCTAAGTAATGGCTACAGAATTCCAAGTATAAACGCATTTCCGTGTAAGGGTTATCAGTGATGATATGCGACTTCCATAATTGTTCAAATTTCCATAATTGTGTAAACTCATAGCGAGCCTATCTCTTTTCCAGTTTGGAAGTAGCTTTCACTGAGTATTTGAAAGTATGACGTAGTCGACATAGAGCATAGCCTGAAAGTTCTAATGCACATCTGTAGGTGATTGACATAATACAATATGCAAGAAAGGAGTTATGGTTCTTAACCTCCAAGACTGATGAAAAAGAAACCAGAAACACCAATTATCAAACATTAAGGTACAGAAAAGACAATAATTCTGACAACCTATGTACATGTATGCATTATTAATGATAAACATGAGTACAAATGTTCAAAGCTATATAACTCTTACAGTGTTCAAGTAAATTCTAACGAAGAAATTCCAAATTAAATGTATAAGTATAACTTCCCCTAATTATTAGGTGCTGATCGTAATTTTATAGTTTCGATTGTCAGATGAGCCGTAGACAATAATTCCGCTTAGTACTTTCCTTCCTTTTTCTGTCTGTCTTACTTGTTTCCTAGATTTCCTCAACTTGCCTTTGAAGACCATTTGTTTCCTGATTAGTTTCACTTTTATATTGTATGTTATTCCGTTTTGTAATACATTTGCAAGCTTAGTCATATTTCAAAATATACATTTGTTATGTTAATTATATACTTGAGATCTTTAAGATATCAATATCTTATCAGTAAGGAAATACCAATAGGTAGTCATTTTCCTTTGATATCATAACACCAAAGACTTACTGACGCAGTTTATGATTTTTGAATGAAGTCCAATTGTGTTTTATATCAGTATTAATGGACAGCAGATGAATTTAATTATTAAGTAAATAAATATAAACATTGCCAAATTGAGAATGTTTTTTCTTCTACATGATTTGTACGCGATACCATCATAACCTATATAATATGTCTTGAAAAGTACTGAAATCGATAATAAATCTCACTAATTCCTATAATTGTCAAGAACCTTATTAGCCAGAAGTCATGCTGATATCTATCACCACGACAAATGTTTAAATGTTGACGGGGAAAATAAATTCTATCGTAGTCGTCTGGATGACGAAATGCAAAACGTCTTTTGCATCAAATAAATTTGAACAAATATCGGATTTAGAACGACCCTATTTAGCTATTAACATTGATTGTAGCTTTAAAATTATCAGTTTGAAAAGTTTGCTGAAAATTAATTAGATGCTAATGTTTTCATTTAGGTGTGTCAGCTTACTTATAATTAAGCTGCAGTGAGAAAAGTATTAATTGATTCTGTTTGATTTGGTACAATGGACATGTCACATAAAGGAAAATGCATTCTAACAGATCAACATTAGGGTGTACAATGAAATTATTTCATTGAAATGATAAATATACTGTAGTTGAACAGTGACCATTCTGGGGTTAGCGTAGTTCCTATTTACCACAGAAACACACAAAAATCACCATTTGGTTATTTTTGACAATAGGAAGTATGATCCTTGAAATTGAAATTACTTTAGACATCTATTTGCTCATTTAAAAAAGAGAAAACAACCAATTAACCCTTGCTTGTATTTTTTTTTGACTAAAACACAGTCATCAAAATTTAAAATTTTTGATTGTCTACAACTTGTGTGGCTACTTGTTGTGTTGATACAATCTATGAAACGTTTCCCAACATTGAAATTACGTTTTACCTTACAATTTGATATTGAAGACGACATTTTTGTTTAAAGTATGCGTACTCCTATATAAGAGCACATAAATAAAACCTATTTATACATTAGTTCAAAACAGCACAGGCCATGTCATCTGCAGTTCAAGCATCACCAGTTGCTAATCAGTATTACATGCAATTTGGATACACTGCTAAGTAGTAATAGTGTGTCAGAGATTGAACAGTGTAGAAATATGTAAGTTAATTACAGCGTTTGTATTCAGTATCAAACTACAGAAAAACAAAGTGCGTTAATTCTGTTTCAAGTTTTGATAAACAGCAAGTTCAATCATCATTAGTTGCTTATCATTATTACATCCACTTTGGATACACTGCTGAGTAGTAATCCAAAATTACCTCGGCTTATTGGTTAGGTTTGATCCAGCTTATAGGAGTTCGGTTAAGGGATATCGGGTCTGGAAAATACACAAATATGCGCCTATATAATATTATATTTGTCAGCGACAAAAACTGAGCTCGAAAGTGAAAGTAGAAAGGTAAACAAAAATTATAAATCAGGGTGTAAGGTTTTTAATCTATATATTGTGTTTATATCATGCACATGATTCGAAACCTATTTGAAAGTGCTACCCCCGGTACTAAGATTTCCACACCAAAACCTCGTTTATGCGCTATTCCTGTTCAATCACTTTCGACATTGTGCGCTTGTTTTTGCAAGACTTAATTCAATTGAACAGGGATAGCATTGGTGGGGAAATCGTAGTACCGGGGGCACGCTGACAACAATCCTCTAAATTACCTGGAAATAAACAAATATGCGCCTATATAGTATTCTATTTGTCAGTGACAACAACTGTTGCCTTCGCCATCAATATTTCATTCTAAGTGCTCATGCAGGGCAATCTGGAATTAGAAGAGAGTCCCATCCATGTAGTTAGTTATTTTAGTTAGTGAATTATGAAATTTATGAGTAAGTGATATGGGTAAAGACTGGACTATTGGATATGGTTTATATGAGGTGTATTGGATGGATTAAGAATAATGCCTGAACATGACTAAATACGACAACTACACCACGAAAGATGATTACGGACTAATTACAATAATACGACTACGGAGGACAATACGGGACACACATAACATAAACATACAGAAAACATAAACTACGGACAGTGTATACTTGACACTGCGACATGTGTAAGAAACCAGTTTTATATTTCAGTGTTGTTATATTTTCTGATTATTTCTTATTCTTTTGGATCATGAGTCCATTCAATTTCTATGTAATAGAGTTCCGCTTGAGCCGGTTCTAGGGGTGTTGCACTTTCCACTACCTCTCATGAACAGACTCAATCAAACCTAGTCTGCTATTATTTTGCTTGGTTGAATTCTATACTTCCAAAGGATCTTCTTATAGATTTTATTATTTACATGTACATGGAATGGAAATTTACTTAAGAGTGATTTTATTAAATAAATGTTCTTATATTTTCTGATCATGTCTTTCTTAGAAATTGATTCATGCGTTTACTCATATCAGCTCACTTCGCAGAGTATGATATTGCTTTGAACAAATCACATCATTAAATATTTCTACTTTCGTTTTTCATCCGTACGACTAAAGTCGTTGAACTATTATGAACTATAACTATTGCTTGTGTAGCTTTACTAAGATATTTTTACACATACAAATGTTCAAGAAAAGGTGAAACGTTTTTATATTTTAGATACTAGAAGTAATTATCAAAGGTTGGAGAAATTTTATAGGGAAGTACATGTATACATAATTGTGGGAACTTGGCAGCATGTAGTTAGTTTGTCCTTTTTATTTCATGTGAAATTGTTATAATAATAACACATCAAGTCACCTTTCAAGATTGTAGATTGAGAATTTATGCTACATTGAGTTGTCTTCTTGTTTTAGTCATATTATGCTACATTGCCATAATGTATGTCGATCCAAACTAAAGACAATATACTTTTTCATTAAAAAAGAAGAAACGTCTTATCAAACTCTCTGCTTCCTCGTTATCAGATCATGGACGACACGGGAATACTAATGCATTCATTTTGTTGTTAATGTAAATGTCATCGGCTATAAAATATTTATCAGTGAAAATTATCAGTCTTGTGGAAATACCGTTCATAGAACATGTACTGCCATACGTTTCCATTTTCATTGCGTATTTGAAATTATGACATAATCGACGTAGAGCGCAGAACATTCATAAGTGATTGACATAATACAATATGCAAGAAAAGAGTTATGGTTCTTGCACTCCAAGACTGATGGTGAAAAATAAAATTATTTTGCAAAACTTAAGTATTCATAAAAAGTGGACCTAAGCGATAAAGTAACCAGAAACATAAATTATCAAAGGAAAAAGGGCCATAACTGATAAATGCAAGACAGAGAGCTTACTTACTAATCGAAACATAATAAACAAGTCTACATAGTTTCAAAAGCATAGGTCGAATAGAATTTAAGAAAAGTGGACCTGAAGAGGACAGTCCTATTTTCTACGTACATAAAGGACCATATTTTTTCCAAAATGACTGTCAGATTATAGTTCGTATAATTACCTTTATATGCGAATTTTGATTATAAACAAGAGTACAAATGCTCAAAACTTTATAACACTTACAGTGTTCAAATTTTAATCAAGTAATTCCATCTAAAATGTATAAGTATAACCGCCTTTATTGCGACAAAGTGCATGCGATAGTTTCTGTTCTCTGACAGTTTCAAAGCTATTTATTTTAAATTGTTTATACGAAGCCAAGAACTCCCATGTTTTTTAGGTACACGAAGACCCATTATTCTCGCAAAATGCATAATGTTAATAGTTTTGAATGCCAATTGAGGCGTAGAAATTCCGTTTGGTGGTTTTCTAAGTTTTTCACATCGTTCAGCTTTGTCTGTCTTAATTGTTGCCTAGGTTTCCTCAACTTGCCTTTGCAAATCATGTGTTCCCCGATTTGTTTCTGTTTTATATTATATGTTTCTCCGTTGATACGTTCCGTACTACACTTGCACGCTCAGATATATTCGAAAACATACAATTGTTATGTTAACTTTATTATATACTAGAGAACTAATATACAAAAGTTATATATAAGAGACTTTGAGGTAATAATATCTTATCGGTAGCAAAATACCAGTAGATAGTCATTTTCCTTTGAAATCATATCAACAAAGACTTGCTGCCGCTGTTCCTGACCTATCAAAGAAGTCCCAGTGTGGTTTATATCACAAACTCCTATAATTGTCACACACCTTATTAGCCAGAAGTCATGCTGACATGTCACTATAACAAAGCATTAATGTTTTAATGTTGACGGGGAGATAAATTATTTCATAGTCGTCTGTATGACGAAATGCGAAAAAACGTTTGTGTTTGTTTCTTTTTTTTTTTAAACGAAAATCGGATACAGAACGAAAGTGCTTAGCTATAAATAATCATTTAACTTTGAATATAACTTTATCAGTTTAAAATCAGATCGCTGAAAATAATTTGAGGTTAGAATCTTTCTCTTGTCAGCGCCAGCTTACTTTAAGAAAGCTGCAACGAGAAAATTACTGGTCTATTCTATTTGAATTGGCACGATTGGTGCGTCGTAGAAGGGAAAATGCATTATAACAGATCAACATGAGTCTGTTAAAATGAAATCATTACACCGGAATGGTAAATACCGTGTTGTTGAAAAATGACTAATGACTATCCTGTGAGTTTAGAGGATTCATGCAATTCATATTTATATGTACTGTAGAAATACACTCAAAGCAACACTCGGTAATTTTGAACAATAACAAGAAAGTCTTTTGAAATTTAAATTACTTAAGACATTTGTCTGCTCATTTAAATATGCGAAAACAACCAACCAAAAACGCTAGAGGAATTTTATAGGAAAGTATACATACTTGTGGAAATTGTGTTACAGTCTTACATTGGAACTTAGTATATAATTTTGTCAGTTCTAATTTGAAGCAGAAACCCATAGAAACATATTCTAATCATAACATGTCTGATAACCTTTCCGTGTTTTAGTTTGAGATTTTATGCTGCATTACCGTAATGACTGTCAATCTAAAATTTAGACAATTGATCATGTTGATAAGAAGAAGAAAAATCTGATCAAACTTTCATCTTCCTCGTTATCAGATCATGGGTGACATGAGAATACTAATGCATTTTCTTGTTACCATCGTACATGTGTCATTGACAATAAAATATCCACAAGTGAATATTGATTCAATAAAAAATACCGTTTATACAAAATGACAATGCAATAAACTTCCTTTCTCTATCTCTAAGGATGGTCATATTTTACATTTGATTACAAGAGAACTCGTGTGACTTTAGTTAGACTGAAGTTTAACGCAAAAATTCCAAACAAATGCCAAATAAGTTAAGAGGATAATTGTGTTTTTATTGTTGCGTATAGAACCACATCGGCATAATTATTGTCATAGACTGTATGACGAATTTTCCCGTCTGCTAACGGTGGATGAAGATCCAAACTGTACCTCCGGGCATTATTTCAGACATGGACGGGCGTGCGGGTAGAATCACGGACCTTATATGTTCCAACTGGATTACTTTATCACATGAAATATTTCTACAACACAAGCCAGGTTTAGAACCAACATCGGCTGCGTTTTGTGAATGTGACTTTTGTCATTGTTTTATATTGCAAAATTATACCACTTTACGTACAATTAAGACTATAAAATTGTTTTTCACTTAATACTATTCAGTTTGCATTTAATAGGGCACTGTAGACTTACGTAACGCCTATATATACTTCTTTTATTCATTTTCAGTGATCGAGAATGATTCCTTAATACTTATGTTATAGACACAAATATACATTTTGCTTCGTCGGACTGAATTCAGAGGTTGCCAATATATATTTAGCATTCCAGTTTTAATATCAGAACTCTTTTATTATTTCTATTTTTTTTAAGTTTTTCTTAAAGCTATATATTTCATATTATCTGGGTGCTAAATTGTTTTTTCAGTTTACAATACGAATGAATACTTTTATGGAGTCTTCCTCCATATCAGAAGCTAGAAAGGCGCCTAAATTACCCTAAAAATTATTTTGTCTTAATAACCCCGAATCCAGTATTAGAAAAAAAAATAGATATCAGAAAATAGCAAGCAAATTCAAAACCTACATCACGCTATTTTAGATTATATTTAAGAGGAAATCACGATAGCTGATCGGTTGGTTATACTTCCATTAGATGTCTGATGATGAATAGGTTGATGACCAAAACATATTCTCATATCACTTAGACGTTCAATGACATGTATTACAATTAAACGGTGACCAAAACATACGTCAGTCTTTTCCCTTGTCTGGGGGTTGAAATATATTCTAATTAGGTCTGTTCGTTCCTTTGTCCGCAGGTTGAAATATTTTCTAATTATATTAATTTTTTATTTTAGACGACTACTTTTATTGAATTTCCAACAGTGACAGTGGATATACCATGTTAGAATACCTGATATATCTAATCAGAAAAGATGGCTATTGTATTTCTGACAAGTAATCTATCAATTACCAGCAACGGATGTTATGATGCTTACTTTCTAATTTTCACCAATTAGTTTCATATGTTAGATTCACACCCAGCGGACTGAATTTTTTCTTAACCTTTGCCTGCTGGCGGCAGTAATTCTGCCTTTGCGTCCAGTGCAGACCAAGATCAGCCTGCACATCCGTGCAGTCTGATCATGGTCTGCACTGTTCGCTATTCAGTCAGTAAATTTTCAGTGAACACCCCTTCGAATAATAAATGGTATTGTCCAAATTGAATGATGGACCAGTCCATTATAGAAATTTAGCAGGCTAAGGGTTAAATTATCTCAGTAAATCAATCTCAAATTAGATTTATTTACGTTGAATATTTCCTAAAATAATATTTAAGTAATGGCTATAGAATTCAAAGTATACGTTTCTGTTTAAGGGTTATCAGAGATGATATGCGAATTCCATAAATGTACAAAATTCCATACAGCGATCCTGTCTATATTCCAGTTGGGCAGTAGTTTTCATTGCCTATTTGAAATTATGATGTAGTCGACGTAGAGCACAGCCTGTAAGTTCTAATGCATATCTGAAGGTGATTGACATAATAAAAAGTATGCAAGAAAAGAGTTATGGTTCTTAATCTCACAAGACTGATGAAAAGTAACCAGAAACACCAATTATCAAACTTTAAGGAAAAAAGGCCAAGCCTGATAAATGCAAGACAGTTAGTGTAATGGTTCCGGCTTACTTACTAATATAATAATAATAAACAAGTGCATACGATTTCGTAGGTATAGTGAGTATAGAAATCAAGAAAAGTGGATCTAAAGATGACAATCTGACAAAATGCATGTCAGGTTTTGTTTTCTTACTTATGTACATGTATGTGCTATTGATGATAGACAAGAGTACAAATGTTCAAAACTATATAACACTTACAGTGTTCAAGTAAATTTTAACGAAGCAAATTTAATTTAAATGTATAAGTATAACCGCCCTTGTTATGATAAATTGCATGCGAGAGTTACAGTTCTCGGACAACATATCTACCTTATGAAGTTTCAAAGTCATTTATTTTAAAGTGTTTATATAAAATGAACCTAAAACGAAAGTTTCATCAAGACATTTCATTTTTTTTAATAAATAAGGAGCCATTATACTCACAAATGAGCGAGTTATAGTTTTTGGCTACTTAGGCATCTAATGATGATAACCAGGATGTGGAAAGTTTCAAAGCTATTTCTCGAACAGTTCTAGAGTAAAGCGGAACCGAATAAAGACGACCAATGATATCACTGATACCGACCATCAAGTAACGACAAAACCACCAGCACATTTTTTTGGTTAAAATTCAGATCTAATAATATCTGAATATCTGAAAGGTTAGATGTTGATCGTAATTTTATAGTTTCGAATGTCAGATGAGGTGTAGATAATAATTCCTTTTGGTACCTTTCTACTTTTTTTCTGTCTGTCTTAATTGATTCCTAGATTTCCTCAACTTGCCTTACGTTTGCGGACCATTTGTTTCCTGATAAGTTTCACTTTAAATGTTATTCCGTTGATACGCTACGTATTACACTTGCCACCTTAGCCATATTTCAAGAAATACATTTATTATATTTATTATATACTACAGATCCTTGAGGTATCATTATCAGTACGAAATACCAGTAGATAGTCATTTTCCTTTGATATCAGATCACCAAGACTTACTGACACAGTTCATGATCTCTTAAAGAAGTCCAAGTGTGGTTTATAGCCGTATTAATGCACAACAGATGCATTTAATTCTTGGGTAAATAATTAAAAAAAAATACCAAATTAAGAAATTCAATGTTTTCTTCTATTTGATTTGTATGTGGTACCACCATAACCTAAATAATAATATCTCTTAAATATACTGCAATCGATCATAAATCTCACAATTCTCTATTATTGTCACGAATCTTATTATCCAGAAGTCATGCTGATATCTATCACTTCGACAATTGTATAAATGTTGACAGGGAAAATAAATTCTCTCGTGGTCGACGAAATGCGAAACGTCTTTTGCATCAAACAAATCTGAACGAAAATAGGAGTAAGAGCGAACATGTTTCGCTATTAATAATCATTAAATATTGCATGTACCTTTATCAGTTTGAAGGCAGATCGCTGAAAATTAATTTGAGGTTAGAATCTTTCACTTATCAGCGCCAGCTTACTTTAAAAAAAACCTGCAGCGAGAAAATTACTGGTCGATTCTATTTGATTTGGCACGATTGGCGCGCCGCAGAAAGGAAAATGCATTTTAACAGATCAACATGAGTCAGTAAAAATGAAATTATTACACCGGAATGGTAAATACCATGTTGTTGAAAAATGACTATTCTGAGAGTTGAGTGGATTTATGTAATTCATGTTTACTGCAGAAATGCACAAAAAGTAAAATTTGAGCCGCACCATGAGAAAACCAATATAGTGCGTTTGCGACAAGCATGGATCAAGACCGGCCTGCGCATCCGCGCAGTCTGGTCCGGATCCATGCTGTTCGCTAACGGCTTCTCTAACTGCAATAGGCTTTGAAAGCGAACAGCATGGATCCTGATCAGACTGCGCGGATGCGCAGGCTGGTCTCGACCCATGCTGTTCGCAAACGCACTATATTGGTTTTCTCATGGGTCGGCTCATTTGGTCATTTTTAACAATAAATAGTAAGAGTCTTGAAATTAATTACTTTAGACATCTGTCTGCTCATTTAATTATGCGAAAACAACCAACCAGCACTTGCTTGGTTATCTGGCTGCATGGTTAATTTTACAAGTAATGTATAAATATTGAAGATATTTTCAAGTAAATCTTAAGCCTTAAGAATTAGCATTTTATCACATTTCTAAACCATACATGTTAACAGTCAGGGGTCATGACAAATATCAATATATTAACAACCTGCTGGAGTTACTTCCACTATCTATATATGAGGAATATGAAAGAACAACCTGCTGGAGTTACTTCCACTATTTATATATGAGGAATATGAAAGAACTACCTGCTGGAGTTACTTCCACTATTTATATATGAGGAATATGAAAGAACAACCTGCTGGAGTTACTTCCACTATTTATATATGAGGAATATGAAAGAACAACCTGCTGGAGTTACTTCCACTATTTATATACTAGTATGAGGAATATGACAGAACAAACATAGAGACGGGAGACAATGTAAGTCGAACCAACATAGAGACGGGAGACAATGTAAATCGAACCAAACAAAAAATATCCGGTTATATAGTTTATAAAACACATGAATACCATTTTCCAACTTCATTTTTCCTAGGATCAATGGCTATAAGAAAATTTCCATTGGTTTGAAATTATGTAACTCTTTCTTTGGTCAAATAACTGTGGTAACATCTGCTTTCTGTTAAATAAAAAACCCTCTATATTCACCAGCCTCAAGACAAAATTAAAAGATCAGTAATGGGGGGTTAGGACAACTTATCAGCAGTACAAGGAACTGAATTCCGGTATTGATGTCAGCATAGAAATAAATAGATTTCTGGAATAAAGCACAGCTCCAAAATACTGTTCATATTTACATCTTTTCAACTTTTTGTCTAATCAGTTAAAAATAAAAGAATTAGCTTAGACTAAGTGCAAATGCATGTAACATATGTATTCATTTATTAAACATATTGGTTGAAACTTTCGCAAGGTACGTTCATCTTTGTTCAATCTTATTTAATTCATCTGAAAAATATTCATAGGTACTATAGATTTTTAAGTCAGCACACATCTCCTCTAGCCATTTTCAAACTTACTGAGCGGTTTATCATCCTAGCCATCAACACAAATATATGGAATCGCAAATGTGTTACAATTGCGACGCCAAATTAACTAACAATAGGTACTGAATGTTACCTGCTTGCTAAGCTTTTCTCAAGGGGCCTCAACGGCCGAACGATGTAGGTTACTGCCTCGCTTGGGGCGGAGAATTCTTCGTGTGAGGAAGCCATTCAGCTAGCTTAAAGAATGCCGATTTTTCTATCTAGGTGCCTGCATGTGATGAAATAATACCTAACACCGTGAACGGCTGGAAAGTTTTCATATTACCTATACTTTTGTTGGTGTGCCGTTGTTTCAGAAAGAATTATACACCTTTATCATTTGCGTGTATTTTTTTAGTATTACACTATACACAGATCTTAATATAATCTGGTCTTCTCCAAAGAATGTATTCATGAAAATCCTTTCAAATAAATCCAGCAACTTTCTGATTACTAAATGAAGATACCTGGCCATTCAATATATTACTGTTTAATCATGGGATGGTTTTATAAATATATTAAGATTTATTTTACATGTTACATGTCAAAAGACTTCATACAAATGTAGAAATAATATAAGGTATCAAGTTTACACGATAACATACGAAGGTGTATTCAGCCTATCCCTTTGAACAGAAAAACAAGGATGAATATCTAAGAATCATGGGAATAAGTTGCCTTTTAGTGTTGTAATAAATGCCTGTTCCGATTGCTGAGAAAAAAGTTTTCCCGTTTAAGTTGGTGATGGTAGGCGTAAGAGGTTTTCTTATTTCATTTCTTTACTAAATTGTAAATATTCTACTATTATATACCATTACATCATTAAGATATCTATCTTGTTCTTAAAGCAGACAAGGATAGAGACGCGACTTCAAACTGGCATTTGTCGTAGTTACAGTACAGTTTGTAGGCCCAGCTGCAACAAGAAAGAAATGAATACAACAAAACTATTGCCTAATGCTGGTTTTAATTTTAGTGAGAGTACATTAAACAAAGCACTGTACGTTACGGAATTGACGGCTTTTTTACTTATTGTATTTTTTTAAGGAACACAGATTGTTACAAGTAAAAAACTTCTGTCGCTATTTTTTATTCTGCCTGTGTCTATTTTGATTTGAGTCACAGATGCTTTGACTAATATCTAAAATAAAATGCAAAACATTGTTTCTCAATTTTAACCGTTCCGTTCTGGAAGGGGCATTTGCCGGTTTAAGCGTGCAGAATAAGATAGATTGGGAAACGTTTCCAGAAGCACTAAATTGCAGATCTCGTATAGGGTTATACAAAAGTAGAAAGTGCATCTCATTTTTCGCAATAAAGTCTGTAGAAAGATCCTAAGCACAGAATGCAACCAAGCAGAATGATAGCAGACTCGGTTTGAGACAAGCAGGACGTGGTTTGCGAATTTATAATGAGCCGAAACTATATCAGGTTACTTATATTTTATATAGACATAAATGAACCATAATGTTAATAAACAGTCAATATCAGAATATTATGTCTGAAAACTAAAACGAAGGCAAATTCATATCGATAATAAATGAATAAATGCTGTAATCTACAGTTTTTGAGTAAGTGTATTAATTTGTTGCTGACATATACGTACAGGTTAGCACTTTTTAAACAATGTAATCCATGTTAATGCCAAAGAGTTTGAAATTTAGAAAACTCTTCTTTTTGACAAGTTAAGCAACTGTCATAATTTATCCATTGCCCTAAACTTTAACTGAAATTTGATTAGATATTTAGTAAATGGCCTCGCAATATATAGGACTACTGTTTTTTAATTTGAAGAGAAGGGATTAATCAAAAAGATTACGTTATTGTTTTCAGACCCTTCTCTTTCCATTAGATAAATATAATTTCAGGAATCTCTTATTCTGCTTGTTGTTATTGCAGTAAACATAAAGTTTTATCATTGTGCAATAACAGAGGATTATTCTTTGCTTGATTAACGACCTCATTAGACCTTTGGGTCAGGATTGAAGTACAGAAGTTCCTGTTTTTACTATTGTTTGCAGATCATATTGCCTTTTCGTCTTCTGTTAAATCGATAGACTATATCTAGCTTTTACCTTTACGTCACAAAATCAGCGATGTTGAAGCTATTTTTGGATCTCGTCTATACAGGTAACTCCTTTCCGATACGAGTTAAAATACACTGAATGAACGTGTTTACATTGGCTGCATGACAGAGAAATGCTGATTTAAATAATGTTGGAAGGGGTGTTTTTTACCGGAACGTACATAATGTACTAGATCAAATCTTCATTTAAAATTTAAATAAATCTTGCCACAATGCACACTACATTTAGGTAGCGTGAATGTGAAAAAAGACACCCTGTTATACACTACAGGCCTTTTTCTGACTATATTTTGTTGCGTACTTTTCTTTTGAATATCTCGTGTTTAGTTGTCACAATAATTATAAAATGCGACTGACTCGAGTTGTTGCATCCGCTCATGATTGACTGAAGGGCATAAGTTCGATTCCAGGAACTGACCATGCCTCTTTAGCTGAAAAAAAGTCGGCAATTTCGTACGGAATATGTGAGTCTTAGTCTAACTCATTTGACGCGATCCTAGTAAACAGTAACGAGTTATTTTCTCCACTCAAAAAAAAAATTGTCATCGCTAGATTTGGGTTTAAATGCTGATTTTGTTGCGAATGTGAGATAGATCTAAATTCAAATAAAACTTACATGTATCAAAAAGGTAGTCCAAATAATCGTAGCTCTACTCATGTGTTGAATATCGTTATATTTTTTGACTGGTCGATATCCCCTTTAGGTAGACAACGTATCAAGAGGTCTCATTATTTAGACTAATCAAAAAGGGGTTTCAATTCCTCATTAATTTATGTAAAAGTTATTATAATTCCCCTTAACACGATTAACGTAACACATATGTGCACGCGATAAAACCAATAACTTTACATGACGGTGAACTGTGATTTATTCTCATATATTTTGGTCCTTTTAGAGTAACCGTCACAAATATAAAACAAACTAAACGTCTAATTATTTTGGCTTATGTGAGTATATAACTGGTTCTTTCCATGAACGAAGACAAGGCTTATCAACTGCATGTATGTAAATTACTGAAATAGTGGTTTAACGACTTCAAATAAATAGTAGATAAATTCACATCTATAGATCTACATGTAAACCCCACCAAAATATAAAATTGAAAAACAAGATCTATAATGGAATTAGATTTGCGATAGTTAAGCTACGGAAGACTCTGCAAAAGTTTGAATATCAAATAAATCAGTTTTTATAGATATAACAATAACATTTTCTACAAGTGTTGCGTAGCTTGAAGGTTCAATGATCAATGATGATACATTTCTATAAAACCATGTGTACTTTTGCATGGTTTGAAATTTAGTCAATAATAATTGTCATAACAAACAAAAAAAACTCTGTTTTCATTTGAACGTAGTTGAAATATTCTATACTCTACTTTTAAAACAATATATCTATTATCACCTTATTGAACTTTACAATGTATGCAAGTACGGTGATACTTCAAAGATAGAGTCAGAGCGCGCGCTTTGTGTGACGTCAAGATACTAGTAAAGAAAAAAATCACGACAAGGTGAATGAATGAGGCGGGCTTAACCTGTCAGCATTGCTCCAAAAATAGCTTCAGCTTCACCGTTTTTGTGACGTAGAAGAGCAACTCTATCGATTTTAAAAAGGTTGAAGGGGCAATTTGATCTGCAAACAGTAGTAAATTATCCAATATATATATCTTAGTAAAGTTCATGCAAATAATAAAGTTCTGACATATGAAAGTTTTTCATCCGTTTCCAATTTCATTTTTTTTTCTTTCTTAGTCATGTTTGCTTTAAAGACAAAGCCAATCAAAATGCACCAGTTCTCAATGAATGTGCCGCTTAATCATGGCACTTTCAAGACACAAGTACAAGACAAGAAATTTTAAGAACGCATAAATTTCAGGGATGAAATCTTAGCCAGCTGTCGTGTCAAATGATATACAGCAAGCAGGCTACATTCCCTTTTATTGTTCAGCCCTACTGCCTAAACAAGAAATACGGGACTATTACTTATACACATGAGTTGCGCCATGAGAAAACCAACATAGTGCGTTTGCATCCGCGCATTCTGGTCAGGATCCATATTGTTGGCTTTCAAAGCCTATTGCAGTTAGAGAAACCGTTAGCGAACAGCATGGATCCTGATCAGACTGCGCGGATGCGCAGGCTGGTCTGGATCCATGCTGGTCGCAAACCTACTGTGTTGGTTTTCTCATGGTGCGGCTCATACCATAACTTGTTTAAGTCATATCGTATCATTATAGGTGAATGTAGTTCTCAAGAACATTATTTGGAAAAATATGAATGCTTTCTGTAGTCTTTCTTCACATTTTTTTTAAGTTTTAGCTTATCAAATTATATCACAATTGGTATAAAATTCTTAAGCATTTTTATATTCATACTGACCATGCTTTGTTTTTTTCTGCCTAAAAATTAGTCGTGGCCAAATTAAAAACTTGCTGACTATCAACAACTTGTGTGACCACCTGTTGCGTTGTTGCATGTAATATAACGTTGACTCAATTGCCTTACGTGTTACCTTAAGGTTTGAATATTCAAGGCTGCGTTTTTTGTTACAAGAATGCGTACACCGGTAAACGAGCAAATATTAAACAGCATAAGCCAGGTCATCTGCAGTTCAAGTAACATTACTTGCTAATCATTATTACATCCAGCTTGGTTACACTGCTGAGCAGTAATGCCATAGCTCAGTTAAAGAACGGCTGTAAAATTGTGTGAGTAAATTTCATACTGGGAAGCTAGCTTTGTTTCTTGCAAATATTTAATAAATCATTTTGTATTTCATTCCTCTCACTTTCAAGAACTCATGACAATACCTTGTATTAATTCTGTGTAAAATTTTAGAAAAGAAAACACAACAAGTTTATATGTTATGTATGAAGTTTTGATAAAACAACACGTTTGTATATTATAGTTTGTATTCTGTTTCAAGTTTTAACAACAAGTTTGTACTTAGTTATTATAAAACATCAAGACTCTATGGCGGTGCTTTGGGTAATCTGTACTTCCGAGAATTCTACCCTTACCTTTTTTTAGTGTTCAAGTTTTAATAAAACAGCATGTTTGTATATTCTGTTTCAAGTTATAATAAAAAAACAACTTTCTTTTTCATTCTGTTTAAAGTTTTATTACAATTTCATACCTATCTAGTAGAGTTCAGAGTAAACAAAAACAAGAAGTGGAAAGTTTGGGATTTTGTAGTGAATGCAAAGGGTGATTTCCACACCAATGTAATTTCATCAATTATGAATGGATGTATTTAGTGTATCAATTTTACAGATTTTGTATGCATACTGTGGTCCCCCATGCATTGCGTGATATATTACAGTGGTTCTGGTGTAAACACTTGGTCAGAAACAACTCTAATTCAAATGAAACCGAAGCCATAAACATCAATATTCATTTTGCTTTTTCGTGTATTTTATTTTAATTGAAATGCGTGTCTGTGTGAGCTCTTGATTTCACCACGGTATGATACGCTGCTGTACTAAATATATGTGTAAGAAACAAGTTTTACATACAGGTACAAATAAATCGAGAAAGATTTTGTTCAATAAATGTCCTTTTTTATTTAATCAGGTCTTTGTTTCATATATTTTCGTGAAATGGACTTAGAAGTGTGATATTTTTTTGGACAAATCACATCATTTAATAGTTCTTTACATTTCTTTAACCAGAAATCTGAGAAAAATAATATAACAATGTACGTAAACACCTGAACAGTTGTTGGATGTATAAGAGTACTAACTTCTCGACACAAAAAATAGATGAAATGTCAAACACTGACTTTTTTTATAAGCAAAGGCATTTTTATTATCTTTAGACTGTCAATATTTTAATAACATGAGGGAGATTTGAAACGTTTGAGCTAGAACATTTTTTTGCGAAGGAAAGAGCAACTTAGTTTTAAAGTACACTTTACATATTGTGCGTTTTATTCGACCTGGCGGGGCGGAGTTAATCTCTGACTTATGCAAATAATGGTAATCTGAAAAACGAGCATATGAGATATGGAACATAGGTGAAAATGCTGTGTGTCGTTTCAAAATGAAAAGGTTTGAAAGCCATGTCAAATGTTGGAACAATTATTGTAAGCAGAGCGAGAAATGTTCTAAGATATCCCCACTGGCCTTTGGGACAGCTAATATTTACATTTTGAATCTGGGGGCAGTGTGTTTATTCACTTTATTATCGGGGATAGACTATTTATTTATATGTTCTCTCAGCTCCCCTCCTGTTTTTCACACAACAGGGTCGTCTTCAAATCTGCTTAAGCTTAATGCCTGCATGTCATTTGAAAATAACTAAACTTGTTTATCATAAGCTGGTATTTCATATCAAACGCCACTTGTGACAGTCCATTTCATAGCACGCCATAATCGAAAAGTGACCTAAAACGCATTATGAAACTTTTGATTTCTCAACAACCTCTTTACAAATTCACTATTGTTTAGGTTAATATAAATTACTGTGTACTAAGAACATGCCAATTCAATAATACAATTTCTTCTCTCTTAGTTTTTTTTTTTTTGGTTCACAAAAAAACGCAGGGTGAACATTTAAGTGAATTACTTTTTCAAATAATCATTTAATATAACCAAAACAGTTAGCAAAGCGTTCGCATGGTAAAAATTGCCAGTATGTGTTCTTTATTAATCGAAATTTCTCAGGTGTTTAAGGGAAGTAGCTCGTTAACATTTTTGGTGTTGGACGAAAGGAACAGATGCTCAAATTTTGCGGTCAAGGAGGCAATAAACTAACTCGAAATTTTGAGTTTCGTATCTAAAAAAGTTCCAGTTACCAATTAGAAATTGTGTTTTTCGAATCTCACTAACATATTTGGTCTTTTCATAAACGGAGAGACGTTAAAATTGTGCGGGCGAGGAGGCAAGATACCAATCTTGTATTATGTATCTCTGAACTTCAAATTACCAAGTTAGATCTTATATTTTAACACTTAATGAATGTTACTTGAGAATCATATGCCCAGCGGAATACAACTTATATTCATTTATATGTTTTAATTACGTTGGGTTTTAGAACTTTACCGATATTAGATTCAGAGAACAGTGATCTAAATTTAGAGAAATTATTAATGAATATAATGCAAATCACTAAACCTAAACTTTGGTAATATATTATTATTGGACAGATAACAAAGAGTATAATATGCGACATGAATTTCGAACAGTATCTTTATCTATTACAAAGTAAATTTTATCCAAAAGAATAGAAAATAACGGTTTCCAAGAACATGTTCATTGGACAAAATTCGAAAGTACTGCTTCATCTATATCGGTAATTCTCTGCTAGGCATGAATATTATAAGAACTGTTTTCGTGATGATGAAAGGAAACTCTGCTGAAATGCTGAAAAACTTTTCATACATAATACTCTTAAAGTCTGAAGAGACTTTCCATGTATTATATTTTCTTAATTTGGACAAATATGTGGATTTATAACTTTCGTGTCGTTCTTGATTGAATCAAGTTTTAAGAGACTTGAAATTGCTCTGTTGTTTAGAAAAAAATAATACAAATACAGTGATTCAAAATGGTAAAACAGAATTTATTTGCGAGAATTTAATTTAAATGAAGACAAATAAGTATACTTACAGATTTCTTATGAAGCAGATATAAAATGTTTTTAGGAAAATATTTAAAAATGATATCTTGTTATTTAAATATTACTGAAAGAATTAGAGAAGATATATCATGAAAATTTTACTTTAATCCGGAAACAAATACAAAAAAAAAAAAAAACGAGTGTAAAAACTAACTTGTAATAAATGTACAATTCCACGTAATTTATAATATTAAGAAAAGCATTGGACTAAGTGGAAATCGTAATTGTCTCAACAAAAAAGTTATAATCATAATTACAAAATGGAAGTCACAAAATCCTCGGTCTTAAACTGCACAGGATACTCGTGTCAAAATGACACGATGTTAAATTTAATTTCCATAAATGACACTTATGCGGATTATTTCTACGTTGATATTGATGTCACTTTTTGGCAGGTAAGTTTAAACTATCAATTTTGTTCTGCTTACAGATAAACTGTCTAAATAAAGATATTAATGTCATACAGTTGGTACTGATGATGAAGACATTATATAACAAGAATATCAGTTTTGAGACATACCTTGTTTATCTGTTTATTGTATAAAAACAATTTAATTAATATAAGAAAATCTGAGATAACCGTTTGATGGTTGTCTCCGTGTATTGAGCGCGACTGCAATTCAAAATAGACATAGACTCTACCTTGTTATGAAAGTGTTTCTTTAATAAATGTAAAATTTAAACTACATGTTTGATAGCTCAGACAGACCGTATGCAAAAATAAAAACATGCACACAATAAATTTTGGTGCATTTTTGAATCTCTCTCGTTTTTTATAGATTTTTTATTTATTTTGTGTTTGAAAAATATTATTTGTTTCAATTTTATGACCCATTTTTTCTTAGTAACCCTCCGTCACTGCGCATATTTGTTTGTTTGTTTTGGGTTACACGCCGCTTTTCAACAGTATTAAAGATATGTAACGGCGGCTACTTAACCTAACCAGTGTTCCTGGATTCTGTACCAGTACAAACCTGTTCTCCGCAAGTAACTGCCAACTTCATCACATGAATCAGAAGTGGAGGACGAATAATATCAGACACAATGTCTTTTATCAAATTGTCACGGAGAACATATGCCCCGCCCGAAGATCGAACTCATGAACCCGCGATCCGTAGATCTGCGCTCTCCCTATTGAACTAAGCGGGTGGCCACACTGCACCACAACTCGGGCTATTGCTCTCGTGTTTAAATCCCGAAACGTCCAAACTCTGAACCGTGTTATATCAGACGATAAACAATTCGATGGCCTTGTTAAATCTATATAACAATAATTCGATTTCAGGCATGGAGTTGTGAATGCAGTTTTAACATTATGGGATTACTTATGTAAATGCCGCGGAGAAGTGTACGACATCACTAATTGCTCGAAATTCAATAATGGTATAAACTATAATTGCGCACGTAGAGCATATTATATAATAGATGTATACATACCTATTGTCTGGTTCTCATCAAGGAGGTAGTTGTATTGTCTGTATCCGTCAATCCTGAAGCCAAACAGTTGGATTTTCCTTGGCTGTATAAAAAATGTGGGACCCTTTTCCCTTGAATGATGGGGTAATTTCAGGTACTGACTGAAGACAAATGTGTAATGCACCGTATTATAGTTACGCACTGACAACTGTTGCTGAAACATTTCTGTTGATTCCTTTACACATTGTTCATAAACGGCACGTTCGGAACGGGCATCAAGCACGTGCTGATGGTATTTGCCTGTTGCGGACAATTTGTCATCCTCATTTCTTGCCAGGGATATTTCTTGGCGGAAGTCTTCACACTTCTTGCACACATCTTCACGAGGACTCATTATCTTAATGTGAGGTACGCATCTGTTCCATACATCTGTAAAGGTGGTAAGTCCAACACTACGTTTGTCATTTTGCACGCAGGCTGTTACATACTCTTTATGTATTGAGAGTTTAGTGTTTGACGCAGGAAGATAAACTGGAGGTATACCATCACGTCCCCGAGATGGTGCCGGTTGCGGAAGTCCTTCCTCAGCTGCATAATTAACAAGGAACTGTACCGCGTCTTTAATCACTTCCTTGGGAAGAGCATTATTAGAGGGTTTTCCTGTTAAACCATGAACACGAGGTACAACACCTTGTTCATTCATATGTTTTAGTAGACCCTCAAGAGTTCTTTTCCCTATGTCAAATATCAACAGAAATGCATTTCGACATACCTTCTTTCCCTCATAAGCATATTCCCACCTGGTTCGTTTCCTTTCACCGTCTTTACATCTCACACTAGCAGTTACTTTACCAATTGTTCCCATGATATACATTTCCTTCTCATTCCTTTCCATTTCTCTCAAATTCAGCACGTGATCTAGAATTTTTCTCTCACTTAAGTTATTGTAGCAATATTTGCTACAGTCACATCCATTCCGCATTTTACCCTGGATCATTTCAAGATCATTTTGTGGATCATCGGGATCGCCAGCTGGAAATGTATCATGCCCATTCTCTTGTTCAGTAAGTATGAGTGGTGTAGCCAGATACTGTTCCACACGAGCATCCACAGAAATATCAATATCATCTGAAAGTATAAATGCAGGAAACCTTAACTTGGTTTAATCGAAGGCTATATAAATATATGAGAGAGAGAGAGAGAGAGAGAGAGAGAGAGAGAGAGAGAGAGAGAGAGAGAGAGAGAGAGACGGAGTTAAGTGCCTTGTAAAAGGACACTGACACCATAATGGTAGCCGAGATTGAACCCGGGACACTTCAATCTTAAGGCGAACACTCTTCCACTGCAACACACTGGCTCCACGGTAGCACGGTCGCCATGGGTGCATTTGAATTTACTGCTTACATAGTACTTTCTTTTCATTTTTAAAAGATAAAACATAAAGCATACCGTTATCATGGCGTTATGTTGTAATTACTGAAGTATACTTTTAGTGTTTATGATAATTATTTACCAATGATTTCATCTGTGCTCTTTTCTTCCTCAAACATACGCTCGTTGTCTTCATGCTTACTAACTGCACAATTAAAGCCAAAAACTGCCAATAAGTCGTCACATTCCTGTAATATAGAGTAAAACATGTTTCACTCATCATGAATAAAAGCTATGGTTAAATAACGATAGATATCTTGTTACATCCAAAAAAAAAAAAGGAGAGAGAGAAAAAAAATAGCTTCTGGTACTGAGTTTCGTACCTTGGTCTCGCGGACAGAAAGTGAAGAGCGTAACCTCTACACCACTGAGGCAATTGAAATTTACGCCTATAATCTAATATTTATACAAGAGTAAAATCTGGCCACACGATCCATCAGTCAGAGACTACTGCATAAATGCAGCTGTTTTCTTACCATAACACTTGACGTCTCGTATATTATTTAGAGATATATATGCGCTAATTTGTTTACCCATATACAACAAATCTCTTACATGTTTAATGATTCCTCTGAAAAGATACATAATTAATGAAGTACTGGAGTTGTTCTAAATTGAATAAAAGTTTTACCACTCCTAACTGTAATGTCTTTATGTAGGAGAGCATTAACTTCTTTTTCAACAAGTTGCTTATATATCTGATTCATAAGATATATACGGTTATGTACGACACGTAGATGTGATTATAAATTGAGCCGCACCATGAGAAAACCAACATAGTGCGTTTGCGACCAGCATGGATCCTGACCAGCCTACGCATCCGCGCAGTCTGGTCAGGATCCATGCTGTTCGCTTTCAAAGCCTATTGCAATTAGAGGAACTGTTAGCGAACAGCATCTTGACCAGACTGCGCGGATGCGCAGGCTGGTCTGGATCAATGTTGGTCTCAAACGCACTATGTTGGTTTTCTCATGGCGCGGCTCAATTATATTTTACTAGTCAATTTTAAAACTTAAATTTACACATATTTTTGTTTCATATAAAAATTGTAATCATAACAAAGTTTGGCTACTAGTAATATGTTCTTAAGAAACATAACGTTGTATTTCAAACATGTTAAATTTCCCTTAAAGGGAAAGGCAATGTTGTACACATGTTAAATCCATCTGCTAGGATTTCTTAAATCATTTAAAGAAGTGAAAGAATTTTCGGTTTAAGAATGACAAAGTTATGAGCATTTAAATATTTTATCAAAATAGCGGCCATTTTGTTTCCATGGTAACAAAAAACAAAATGGCGGATTTATCAAATTTCTAAATACATATTTGAAGTGTATTTATTTATTTCTATGAAATAATTTCTCTATTTTTTCCGGCTATAATGAAAGAAATTATCATGTTTTACATCTTACAGTCAAGAAACATATGAAATTGATCCATTTAAAAGGTTATTTGCTAAATAAAGAATTCAGCAGTGTGTAAATGACGTCATAAAAACACTAAAATGGCCACCTCCATGATCAGCCATTTATTAAAATTTCAAACAGCCATATCTTTTTCAAGAGTGGTACGATTTTAAAAATTGTTTCAGGGTAATGAAAAGTTTGAGAATGGCTTTCATATAAAATTAATTTATTGACAGGCTTTCCTTGCCCTTTAACTTTTGAATCAAAAGTCGTTAAATGTAAATCTGATTATGAGTCCAGCTGATATATTGCTTATCTGTTTTATCACTAAAACATTCAAAATACTTTAATGACATCATGGCTGTTTATACAAGACTCAATACACCTTCATCTTTGGACGTTCTTCTAAGTTTAGTCAATATCAAACTGACGTAACATGTCTGTGTCGGCTGGCCAATGCTTGGCCGCAATTAAAACATCATTGGCATCTATGTTGAACAAAGTCTTGTTTTAAGGCATATAAAAAGCTTCACCAGCAAACATTGCCTTATGTGTTTCTAGTTATTACAAACATTTTACGCAGTCACGAATGGTTACTTATTCTGATATTTCTTTTTACTTACAAGGTTTTCGATCTTTTTTGCAATAACTTTGCGTTCCTGTTAAAAAGGGACCGAGGAAGAATAATCTCGTGTATATTTACGGAATATATATGAAAAAAACAATTCATCCACCTTCATCTGGTATTGTAGCGTAGCCGCCGTATAAATTTAAGTCGAAAACCAGTCTATAGTTTCTATAATTTTATTGCATATGTTTTCTATTAATTTCTTCAAAATTTATGACAAGATTAACCAAGTTCAATATTATAACAATTTTAACATACAACATCTTTCGTGCCACGGACCGCTCTCGTGACTGCTCCGAATGTAACAAAATTATTAGATTATTCTTATAGTTTTGTTGTTTTTATTTTCAATGCGCAGAAAGCATGCTGAGGTATGACCCACAGTTGTCAAATGTCATGTTTACTAATTAAAGGACCATAAAAGACACGCCATCATATATTTTGAAAGGCGGGAGAAAGAAAAGATAAACAAATTAATTAAAAAGCCGAGAAAAATGTTCGGAATGCTGATTCACTAGTAATTCACGTAAGCGCAGGTGTCTTTTATGGTCACAGAAGGTCAGTTGTATAAAATAATTTCTAATTATAGTAACTTTAGACAGGATGATTGACATGTTTTGTATATATGTATTAATCCTGGTAAAATTAGCTCGTAATGAGGAGCTGGCCAGATAGTATATAAGGCCAGTGACTTAGCGTTACAAGGAGAGTTTTTCGATCGGATATGGCTCAACGTCCGATCGAAAAACTCTCCTTGTAACGCTAAGTCACTGGCCTTATATACTATCTGGCCAGCTCCTCATTACGAGCTAATTTTACCATGATTAATACATATATACAAAACATGTCAATCATCCTGTCTAAAGTTACTATTAATAGAAATTATTTTATACAACTGACCTTCTGTGACCATAAAAGACACCTGTGCTTACGTGAATTACTAGTGAATCAGCATTCCGAACATTTTTCTCGGCTTTTTAATTAATTTGTTTATCTTTTCTTTCTCCCGCCTGTCAAAATATATGATGGCGTGTCTTTTATGGTCCTTTAATTAGTAAACATGACAGTTGACAACTGTGGGTCATACCTCTGCATGCTTTCTGCGCATTTAAAATAAAAACAACAAAATTATAAGAATAATCTAATAATTTTGCTACACCTTCCTTTCTTATTATTTTCGAAAGGAAAAGGATCCCGGCGTGGTGAACATGCCACAATTGAATTAAAGCAAATATTGTTTTAAAATAATATAAGGGTCCCGGTGTAGAGACCAGGCCATAACTGAATTAAAATCATAATAAAATAAAACAACAACATTACAAGAGAATCGCAATTAAAATAATATAAGGGTCCCGGCGTAGTGACCAGGCCATAACTGAATTAAAATCATAATAATATAAAACAACAAAATTACAAGAGAATCGCAATTTTGTTTCACCTCCCTTTCTTATTTTTTTAAGAGGAAAAGTGGCCCGGTAGGCCGGGTCGGAATAGGAACCACAATTAACTAAGATTCAATATTTATCTTCAATGGGAGAAATAATTATTATTATGTTGGTCCGTAGTAAATGCCAATTTAGCTGTGTTTGCTTTTAAGTTTTACTTTTGATTTTGCCCAAGGGCGGCTTGATTGATTTATCACCAAGGGTAAATTCATATGTTCTACATGAAACGGAAATTTTGAACACCATTGAGATATCCATCACAATATTTATTTCAAGAGAATAAAGACCCGGTTGAAAGGTATTTTGTAACAGAAATTTTCGAGGCTACAGAACCGTGTTCAATTTTTTTACACCACCAAACTAGTTATGTTGTTCAAAATAAGTGAATAACATAATTCAGTGCAATAATATATATAAATTACCATATAATGCTAAAATTGGCACGTGA
Organism: Mercenaria mercenaria; assembly: GCF_021730395.1. NCBI lineage: Eukaryota > Metazoa > Mollusca > Bivalvia > Venerida > Veneridae > Mercenaria > Mercenaria mercenaria. The sequence goes on along the minus strand of NC_069378.1, from coordinate 27,054,576 downwards.
CCCCAACAAAATTATGCCACCTATCTTTATTTTGATATATTTGGTAGGAACTGACAACTTGGAAATTACTAATTTGACGGAAAACGTTCTTTAGAAAATGGAGAGTCAAAAATAATTACTAGATCAAAACTTTCTGTTGCACTATCATAGATCAAAACATTCTGTTGCACGTTCATTTCTTGTTATCAACACTTTTAACCTTTTACTATATTCCACAATTATGCTAGTAAAATGGTCATTGACAACAACTATTCAGTCGACCCTAAGATTTGAAATTGGATACGCCATTTTCCTTAATTTTAACATATTTTGAAAGTAAACTTATAGCGAACAAGTGGAAGTCAACGTCGACAAAAACATTATCACATGCTAATAAAAACAATCAAATAAAGATAATAAATAATAGCAAAATTCATTTGTTGATACATACATTTATGCACTAACAAACATTTCAGTAGATACTACAATTCTATCGCATTGCAATGTTTTCGAGGTCAGTCATATAATTACTGAACAGACTATTCGATATAATATCTCGGGTATTAAAGAACAAGTAGTTGTCGTTTACAATACTTGTGACAACTGATGTCATATCAGTTTAGCAAGCAATGTATCTTCAATTTGTAAAGTTCCCATGTCAAAATAACACAGGGGTTTCCTTCCCCTCTTGACCGATATTCTTACATTGTTCCCCTTTGCAATGTAAGCCGGTCAAAATATATCTACATTTTTATAATATCTCTATTTACATATCAAATTGTACTTTTTATAGTCCTGCCATACAGCAGCGCCTTAAAACTTTAAAGCACATCGACCAATTTCATCATGGTCTAAACTTCTATGGAATTTGCTTATGCAGGTATCCGCTCTGCACTGCTTTTCATGCAAATCCATGACATCAGCGAGAACTTTCTACACAAATTGAAGCAACACATACCTTGTTAACAATTAGCATAATGACTTATCTCTCTCACGGAACGCAATACGACGTCATCTAAAATTTATGTTTGAAATCTAAAATAGAAATCTAAAAAAAAAGTATCAGCTTACACACTTTACTATCCATAAAATACCATTTACACCAACCATCTTATCTAACGTTCATACAAGTGTACATGGTTCGCGAGTTTACAAGTTTCGATAAATAATATACATTACAACCACAGCTCAAAAACAAGGACAATAACAATATAACATTAATTTCTGTTCCCCTGCCCCGCAAATATATATTTTTGTACGACTTGAATATGATCATATACATTAATATTTAACAAGTTTTACTAAGACTTTTTGTTTAGTGACCCCATTTCGTTTGCCCTTTACGATTTTTTCCAGGTTTCCTTTTAATATACAGACATATTTTTTACTTGTAATATAGATAAAATTTGAATTTTATAAAACTTAGAAAGACGTTACTTTTCAAAACAAAATGAAATCTTTTATAAAAAATATAATACACACATCCCAAAAATTTTACATCACAGATACACTTTAAACATAGACATCTGATAAATTAAATCTAAGTACACGTAGCTACCCATATTGCATATCATAAATAATAGATCTGCTTGTCACAAGAAAAAAACAGTAACTTTCTGCTTAAGGCAAAACAAACTGTGTACATGACGTGACAACCCGTATGATGTTAATGTGTAGTCCTTCATCTGCATTGCACATTTGGATATCCGAAGTTGTAACAGTGTTTCGTTTCTGTGAATTTGCGATTTCCATTGGAATTCTTATATCGCGTAACTTTTCATCATCTGTGTTAATTCCATGCTAATTTTAAATGTCATTTTTGTCCTCTAAGCTTTTTATGTGTGTTCTTTTTTAAGAAACTGCATATCTTGTGTTTCTCATGGATATTTTGCTCTGGTGGTTTCCATATCGAAGTGTTACGTTTGATACATTTGTGTTATTCATCTGGATATATATCAGTGTCCTGTAGCGTTCTCGCTACATTTGAAATAAAGGTACTGTGGAATACGCTGATGTTTTCTGTGTCCGTCACAAATATTGAAATATTTTGCATCCGTATTTTTCCTTTGATTGTGAAGGAACCTCAACACTTTAGACTTTTCTACAGTTATGCACCAACTTTTCTATCAGCCATGTCTTAACATCAAACAAATGCTATTTCTGCTGTGGTATTAAATCATCAATGTTATCGCCAATTATTTTCTTTGTACTTCTTTTCGTGTTGTGTCTAGTTATCTAATATTATCAATTAAGTGTCTGTAAAATTCAAAAATTTCTTACTATGCACTGTTTCTTGCGTTGTTGGAGACAAAGTTAAACGGATCATTTAACATACCACCTCTGTAACTTCCGTGCCGTTCAAAAAATTCTTCTTTGTACTTCGTACGTGTTTGGTCCGCGACGTTTAAAGATTCGTTTAAATCCTGGTTCTTTTAAGGCACCAATTCAACCACGTGTAGCGTAGCTGCCGTTTAAATTAGAGTCAACAACCAGTCTATAATTTCTATAATTTTATTGCATAAGTTTTCTATTTAGTTCTTCGAGATTTAAGACATAGATTAACCAAGTTTCAATATAACAATTTCGACATACAACATCTTTCGTGCCACGTACCGCTCTCGTGACTGCTCCGAAGAGCCATGTCACCGGCTCAACGTCCGATCTAAAACTCTCCCTTGTAACCTTGTAACGCTAAGTCACTGGCCTTATATACTATTTGGCCAGCTCCTCATTACGAGCTAATTTCTCCATGATTAATACATATATACAAAGCATGTCAATCATCCTGTCTAAAGTTACTATTATTAGAAATTATTTTATACAACTGACCTTCTGTGACCATAAAAGACACCTGCGCTTACGTGAATTACTAGTGAATCAGCATTCCGAACATTTTTCTCGGCTTTTTAATTAATTTGTTTATCTTTTCTTTCTCCCGCCTGTCAAAATATATGATGGCGTGTCTTTTATGGTCCTTTAATTAGTAAACATGACAGTTGACAACTGAGGGTCATACTTCTGCATGCTTTCTGTGCATTTAAAATAAAAACAACAAAATTATAAGAATAATCTAATAATTTTGTTACACCTTCCTTCCTTATTTTTTAATCCCCCGCCGTGGCGGAGGGATTATAGGAATGGTCTGCGTTCGTCCTTCCGTCCGTCCTTCCGTCTTTCCGTCCTTCCGTCCGTAACAAAATCGTGTCCGGTCCATATCTCCTAAACCCCTTAAAGGATTATCATGAAACTTGGGTCAAATGATCACCTCATCAAGACAATGTGCAGAACCCATGAGTTAGCCTTGTCGGTTCAAGGTCAAGGTCACAACTCAAGGTCAAAGGTTTGAGCCTGCCATTTTGTGTCCGCTCTATATCTCCTAAACCCCGTGAAGGAATTTTATAAAACTTGACTCAAATGATCACCTCATCAAGACGATGTGCAGAACCCATGCGTCAGCCATGCCGGCTCAAGGTCAAGGTCACAACTCAAGGTCAAATGTTTGAGCCTTCCATTTTGTGTCCGCTCTATATCTCTTAAACCCCTTGAAGGAATTTCATTAAACTTGGGTCAAATGATCACCTCATCAAGGCGATGTGCAGAACCCATGAGTCAGTCATGCCGGCTCAAGGTCAAGGTCACAACTTAGGGTCAAAGGTTTGAGCCTTACATTTTGTGTCCGCTCTATATCTCCTAAACCCCTTGAAGGATTTTCATCAAACTTGGGTCAAACGATCACCTCATCAAGGCGATGTGCAGAACTTATGAGTCAGCCATGTCGGCTCAAGCTCAAGGTTACAACTGAAGGTCAAAGGTTTGAGCCTTCCATTTCGTGTCCGCTCTATATCTCCTAAACCCCTTGAAGGAATTTTATAAAACTTTGGTCAAATGATTACCTCATCAGAACGATGTGCAGAAATTATGAGTCAACCATGCCAGCTCAAGGTCAAGGTCACAACTAGGGGTCGAAGGTTTGAGCCTTCCATTTGGTGTCCACTCTGTATCTCCTTAACCCCTTGAAGGATTTTCATCAAACTTGGGTCAAATGATCACCTCATCAAGAACTCATGAGTCAGCCATGTCAACTCAAGATCAAGGTCACAACTGAAGGTCAAAGGTTTCAGCTCTTTATCTCCTAAACCCCTTGAAGGATTTTCATGAAACTTTGGTCAAATGATCACCTCATCAAGACGTTGTGCAGAATTCATGAGTCAGCCATGTCAGTTCAAGGTCAAGGTCACAGCTAAAATCAAAGGTTTTACCCTTTCACTATCCATAGCAGTGGCGGGGGATTTAGCTGTCATTCAGACTGCCTTGTTCAAAAGGAAAAGGATCCCGGCGTGGTGAACATGCCACAATTGAATTAAAGCAAATATTGTTTTTAAAATAATATAAGGGTCCCGGTGTAGGGACCAGGCCATAACTGAATTAAAATCATGATAAAATAAAACAACAACATTACAAGAGAATCGCAATTAAAATAATATAAGGGTCCCGGCGTAGTGACCAGGCCATAACTGAATTAAAATCATAATAATATAAAACAACAAAATTACAAGAGAACCGCAATTTTGTAACAGTATGTTTTGATCCCTTTTAAAATTAACACAAAATAAGAAATATTGAAATACTAGTAACTTGGAAAATCGTAGAAACGCTTTGTAACACTACCTCAAATGATTTTAGCTTCGAGTATATGTTTAGCTGAGATCTAGCTCTAAAATTTTTATTCTGAAACTTTAAAGAAATAATAGTGCTTAGAAAAGGATAAGCAAGTAAATAAATGCTTTATAAAAATGCTTCAATGTCGATAATAACTAACTAATGTTGATACCAAATCGGGCCCTTGTTTTAGAACTGCTAGTCCGTGATTGTAAAATTCATAAAAAGAAATATGTTCGTTTGTTTTTAATAAAAGGATGTAAAGCCTATTAATTTGAATCGATTATTATAATTATTTCATTAGAATGAGCAGGAGAAAAACGCAAAAGCATATTATATTTCCATAACGCAAAAACGACATGTTTTATCGTTTTATCGCATTTAGTTTGTCCCCGTTTGTCACTTTTAGTTTTGAAAAACCTTTATTTATATATTTATTATTTATTTTCTGAGACTTGTATTTCTTTTACAATTTCTTTACTGCACCATTAGCGAACAGTATCATCCAGTAACCGTAACATCTAGTAAAACGGAAAACTAGACTTTGCTATGACGTAAATGTGTATTGTTGTGTCGATGAAGTAAGATATTAAATGACTGTCATAGCTCAATTTTCATGTTCTTTTTTTTATATTTTACAGAACTGATAATTATATTCAGGGTGAAAAATATTTCAGGGTCAAAAATACGAAAAGTGTGAATCAAATTAATTTAACAACATGAATTTACTGAGAAAAGGCCTGATGACACTATTTCAAAGAATAACAACTTGATCAACTGACGTTAACGTCCGAATATTATGTAATCATAAAGAGCAAAAATTTAATACACCTTATTGACTGCTTATGGCAACAGTGTGACAGTAACACTCACGAAACTTAATGATTTGTATCTTTTACTGTAAATTAGACACTTTTTCCTAAATTCGTGCTAGGTGGTACTTATGAAGATACTTACTCTGTTTGAATGACGCTCATCAATTGAAATTAATAGCTTTGTCTTTGTCAAAGTATATGACTTACTTATTGTTAATCCAGTCATAATCAGTAATCTACTTAGTTCGTTCATACTATAAATTATCATCATACTTTTTCACACAAACAATCGTTACATTTCAACAGACTATTGAATACTGTAAATACTGTCGCTAATGGCGTTTATCGGAGAAACACAATAGGTTACTGTAGACAGGACAGAAAATACCGCCTATTTGCTGGCATATATATATATATATATATATATGCCGAAAAGTGTCAGAAATGCAGTATTAATTTAAAATTGCACAGGAATATTCAAACTCTTTTGTCAAGCGTCAAAATTGTGTCTTGATATTAAAACAACGCGTGAGCTATACTGTTTCAATACATGACATCCCCACCAACGCAGAATATTATAAATATTCCTTGTTTATCAGTCCGTTTATACTGCCTCGCTCAGGGCGTTTACGTCTTCATGTGTGGAAGCCATTCAGCTGGCTTACGGAAAGTCGGTGGTTCTATCTAGGTGACCGCCCGTGGTGAAATTTTGCACGGAGGGACACCAGGAGTTTTCTTTCACCATCAAAGCTGGAAAGTTGCCACATGACCTGTCATTGTGTCGATGCAACGGTAAAATCGATCCCCGCCCCCACCCCCCCCTCCTCCCCCCCCCCGCAAAAAAAAAAAAAGAAGAAGAAAAAACAACAACAAAAATCATCATGAACCAAATGGATGCCATTTATTATAACTGCGTTTACCTGTAATGTTGAGCAGGAGTTCGGATGCGTAATAATTAAATCACGAGTGCTCTTTGCACGAATGATTTAATATTCGCATCCGAACGAGTGCCCATATTTTATTAACTGATAAAAGTATTGGAACATATTTATTATTTCGATTCTAACCACGCAAATTCTTCGCATTTTACAGCACTGCATTTGATCTCGATACGTCACTCGTATAATTTATTTACTGTCAAAGAATCTAGTTGACATTTGTGGTGCCCACAACGCAGAAATTGTAAACTATGTACATGACCAGATATAGATACAGTGATGTTGATGTTAAAACTGGCTGAAACATTTTCTTACGGTAAAATATAAAACAAATAAATTCATCAGTTATAAATTGTTTGTTTCAGAAAATATGATGTAGTTTGTATTACTATTAGTTTACTATAAGCACTGAAAAAGTCGAGTATTTAGTCGGCATACAACGGATGCAGAGTAGAATCTCACAGTCGTAATACAATCGTAGGGTGGAATGGAACAGCTATATATAATCGTAGATTCATGTATACGCGATTTCGCTATATGTTTATATAGCAATTTCTACGGATCGTGTTAGAATATTGTTTCACTAGCGAGATCAAACAAAAAGTATATACCCACACACCCACAACAGTCACATACAAATATAGTGCTAGATCGCCCTGTTCACATTCTGATTACTCGCAACACTCCTCCACTTAATTAATCAAATAAGAGATGTCATAAAGTTTTATTTCTTCGGTCGTCCAGTCTCTACAGATTAATAAACCGAAACGCTTTCTGCTACTGCGATTATGTACTCGTTTTTCACGTTATTTCGATTAGATTTATATATCATTCTCCATATATCGGCATATGCTGTCAATGAACTTTCCACACATAATATGCGATTAGAATCATTGACGCACGATGGAAGATTAGTTGTTTAATATGCATAGTACCTGTTTGCCGGACTGCACGTTTTAGGTTAGACATGCGCGGTCCAAATGGGCTAGTATATTTTCCCTTATCTGACCATTGTTATCATAGTATACCTAAGGCACAATGGCATTTTCTTTCTGGTGAGTACCAGTGGTTGTACCCAGGTGTCCGCCCATGCCTGAGATACATTTCAAACCCGGAGGTGCATCTGAAGTCTTCGTCATCATGGTTGCCATATGACCTAAATTATGTCGAAATAACTCTATGCTGTCAAACTAAAGAAACTTTCCTTGTGAGCATTTTTACTATTTGCCTAAAATCTAATATTTCTATGATCCATATTAGTCGTATTAATTCCAGAATTTGTTTTTAGATCTGTTATCTATTTAGATACTGTAAGTTAAGATATGCTTCGTTAGATATAGGAGGAGCCAGAGCATCTGTAATGTGAAATACGTTTCAAGATTTTACTACTTTTGGTAAACAACAGTATATAATATTTATGCTTTATCTTGTTGAACTTGTATTCGATTTAATTTACACATTTAACTATTTGATTACAATGCAGTTTGAGAAAAAAAACAATATCGTTTTCGATAATGTTCCATGTATCTGGTACTTCTCATTGGATGTTTAGGACCTTACCCGTATGCGGCTCTTTTGTTGGTAACAACATCTCACCTTAACAAATATCATAATCTAGCATGTCAAGCAACCAATTAAAGTTGCAGTTTAAAACCGTATGCTACATTACAGAAGTACTTTTTCATTAAAAATACCAAGGGATACATTTTATCAAATGTCCATCCTTCTCGTAATATAATTATAGATAACAAGGGAATCCTGCAGCATTTTGTTGTTGAGGCCACCATGGCCGAGTGGTTAATGTCGCTGGCTTCAAATGACTTGCCCCTCACCAATATGGGTTCGAGCTTCACTTGGGGCGTTGAATTCGTCAATGTGAGGAAGCCATCCATCTGGCTTACGGAAGGTCGCTGGAGCTACCAAGGTGCCCGCTCGCGATGAAGTAATTCCTCCACCATTAAAGCTGAAATGTCCCCAAATGACATATAATTGTGTCGGTGCGACGTTAAACCCAACAAATCAAAAGAAAAACAAAGCATTTTATTGTGACCATTATAAATGATAATGACAATATAGTATCTCATTCTCGAATATTGACAATCAAATTAAAATGTAAAAATGACACTGCAATAAGAACTCAATTATGTGTGCAAGTGGATGGTATTTTTTGTGTTTGATTAAAAGCGAGGTGTTATAAATGTCAAAAATGCCCACAATTAAATGCAACAACTAAATCTAACAAATGCAGATAATAAACTGATGTGTTATTTCTCTGTAATAACACTAAGTAGAGCCTTTGGATGACTCAAAACATTTCGTTCAATTACTCGAATTTAACAACGGGAAGGGTGATTCTTTCAAACATTATTTGTCTATTAAGAGCTTGTTTTTATTTCTAGGACAAGAAAGGATGCATTTTGTCATAGTTTTATTTTTTTTCTCTTTCAGCTGAATAACGTAGTTACACCTACTAAAGCTTATTTACGGGCACTTCAAAAACTTAACATACATTTTGCTTCATCGGGTATAAAAAAGATGTTTACCCAAAAGTTGCAAATGTATAATTATGCAAGTTGTTGTCCTCAGTATTTCCTTTTCAATATCAGAACAATCCTTGAAGCACGACTATTTCAATCGTTTCTTCTTCTGTACAAGCGTGTGAAAGATATCACTAGCTGTTTTTAACGACGTCTTCAGAAGAATAAGTAAATAATCACTTAGTTTACATACCTGTTATCGTTGTTTTTAGACTTAACTTAAGGTTTAGGAGTATATCATAAAACACAGAAATATTTGATAAACGAACAACAGCTTTACCATTATTTTACCTGACCATTACATGTTCTGCCGTACTGTCCCGTACAACGGATACTTAAAATATTCTGAAAAAGTTGTTCCCCGTTGAAAATGAATACCATTTGTAAAGAAGTGAAAATAAACAATTGCTGAAAACTGTGTTCCACCTAGTTATGTGAAATTTCAACACTCGTACGCTTTTGCAAATGCATCAAAACGAACATATGTAACAGTTCCTTGAAAATGGTGAGTTTTTAAAGGCGTTAAATTGTCCGGAAGTGGGGCCCCTTTAGGTAGTCCTTTTCCGGAATTCAGTGTTTTATCAGTATACTGACACTTGTTTCGTAGAGTAATATACATGTCTTACATCCTGTTCAATTTTCATGTGAAACAATTCTTTCTCTCTATGATTGGGTATTGTTTGATTTTTTTTGCCCAAAAACGCAAGGCTAAGCGTTAAATAAAATAATAGTTATATTTAGTGCAAACTATATATTCGCCTGTATTATTACTTCCGTGATGCTTTTACTTATAAGATGAAAAACAGATAAAGTAAGTATACAAATATAGAATATGAATACCTCCAAGGTTAAAAAAGCGAACTATTTTGAATGATGAATATGAACCTATAGTATTAGAGCCATAAAGGGATATATAGTAAAATTCTAAGAATTCAGTTATACATTTTACTTAGTCAATTAAATATCCAAACATGTTACACATGTATGAGATAACATATGAGCCGCGCCATGGGAAAACCAACATACTTGGTTTGCGACCAGCATGGATCCGCGCAGTCTGGTCAGGATCCATGCTGTTCGCTTTCAAAGCCTACTGCAATTAGAGAAACCGTTAGCGAACAGCATGGATCCTGACGAGACTGCGCGGATGCGCAGGCTGGTCTGGATCCATGCTGGTCGCAAACCCACTATGTTGGTTTTCCCATGGCACGGCTCAAATGCCGAAGATAGGAAATTACAATAAATGAATATATTTATGTTCGTAATATGATGTGACCAAGGCCATTTTGACGCTTTAATAACTAAATGAGCCCTAACGTTTAAGTTCTCTGATTTAATCATCGTCATAAATGTTTCTTACCAAATGAATTCGCATTTTCCTAGTTTCCTACATAACTTAGGTAATAAATACCAATCTCATCACCGGTTTTCAGAACATCATTACATGTAAGTAATTACAAGTAAAAAGATGTTTAATGTCTCATTTGTGAAACTTACATCAATTTTCACTCTTTACAAATGTCTCCAGGACACAGATGTATTTTCTTCTTACGACATTGCTTCCAACTTTGTAGACGTCCTTGGTCTTATCTTATTATTCTTATTACAGTACTTTCCATTCATTTGTCTTCATTACACACATATCAAGCTATCAAAGACAGATCATTCCATCTAAATTGTTGTGCCCCCGCCCCCAAACAATGTTTGGAGAGTTACTTAGATTTGCCCTTGTCCGTAGTATGTCAGTCCCTCCGTCCGAGTTTGCGTCTTGCATATCTCAAAAATATTTGACCCATAGTCATTAAACCTTACAGGATAGTCAGTTATTTAGCGCGTGAAGCTGTGTACTTTGAATTTTGACTGGAAATACATGCAGACAGAGTTTTTTGCTCTTGACATAGTAAAAACGATGGATTAATGGAACTAAAAGTATTTGACCTTGGATTATAAAAAATAGGAACATTATTCAGCGTGTGAAGTTTGACACTTGGGGGTTTGTTTAAGATTTCACTTAGCCAGCCCAGAGCTGAGGCCCTTGACTTAGACAAAAATATTAATGAGGTGCATAAAAGTTTGACCAGAGCTGTAACCACTGACCTAGTGAAAAATACACATATAATACTTAAAAGTGTCTTAAATATATTTGACCTATAGTCAAGAAACCATGTAGGTATATTTTTCAGCATTTGAATTTGTGCGCCTCAGTTTTGTTTTGGGTTTTAGTCTGCAAGATCAGAGTTATTCAAAATATGCATTTAGGACATAAAGTTTATATCTTATGCATCTCAAAATATTTGACATAGTGTCCTAAAACATTAAAGGGAATATTATATAGCATGTATACCTGGTGTTCTATTTCAATGTTTGGGATTCACTCAGCAAACCCAGAGTTATGGTCCTTTACTTAGTAAAATACATAATATAAAGTGCTTAAAAGTTAGTGTTGCATGTATCTTAAAAATAGTTCACCTAGTGTCATGAAATCATGTAGAGTGATAAGGTGTGGGGACGCACTTCTAGGTCAAACTACTGTAGCTCAATGTTTACATCGTTTAAAATGACACATAAGGCATATAATGAAAACCGTTGCCAGTTGCTAATCTTGTCTTTTTATAAGTTAAAAATGAACAAATGACTCAACACAAACTGGGGTTCTCAGTAACGATGCGTTTGCATGATCAAACATTAATCCATCATCAGTAGTGATGTATAATATAAAAGACGAAACTTTGATAGTGTAAAAGGGGCTGTACCAGAACATACTTTTATTTTAAGTTTTAAGAAAGTGACTGAAAATGATTTTGTTACTTTTAAGGATAAGATATGTTTTGCAATGGTTAAACATTATCAAAATGCTTGGTACTTTTTAAATCAGGTAAAACCAGTCAAGCAAAGGTATTACAGCATCTAATAACAAAATGAACAGTCTGTCCTCACAGCACTATAAGGATTATAGCACCGGTAAAAGTGTTCTTGTTTATACGTTTGCTTAATTTTAATGCTTAAGAAGTTTAAATCTCTTATTGCCATAAATATTAAGTGCCTTCGATAACAAAAATGTAGACCTAATGCATTACATACGTTGGAAGCATTCGGTGCCTAAGACTAGTTTACATTAACCTTTAGCCTGCTGGCGGCAAGTTATTCTGCCTTTGCGACCAGTGCAGACCAAGATAAGCCTGCACATCCGTGCAGGCTAATCATGGTCTGCACTGTTCGCTATTCAGTCAGTAAATTTTCAGTGAACACCCCTTTGAATAATAAATGGTATTGCCCAAATTGAATGATGGACCAGTTCATTTTAGAAATTTAGCAGGGTAAAGGTTAATAAGGCAGTGACTTTCTTAGGACAAAGGTTAGCATCAGGTTAAACGTGTTTCAAGATAGTCTGCAAGTTCTAGAACCAGTTTCATTCACGCATGCAAACCTTCTGTTCAAATATTTATAACAATCCGAGATAACATCAGAAATAACATTGATAAACATCTGTCGAAAAAATGATTTCTTAAAACTCGTATTGTAGACATAACTCACGGTCAGACGTAAAGACAAAAAATTCTGAAACGGGTCCTTGATCAGTCTTGCTTTTTCGTCGTGTATCGAAACAAATTTATTGCTACAAAGAATTTTATCTGATATCAGAAATCAGTCATATGACTTAGTTCAAAACCACATTAAGTTCGATCTTAGACATTATGCTTTACTTTAACAAAATATTACCATTCCTTTTATGCATTTTCGGGGAGCTGCTGACAGCTGAAATAAATTGTTCATTTAATGTGGTACTACAATATATATATAGAACGGAATTCGTCAGGAAACGCGTTAGTAAACGTTGAATTGCACGCAGTTATGAAAGGGGAATGGAAATATATGTATATTTGTAATTAGATCCATATGACGGAGCATGAAATGTTGGGTCCAACCGCGATTTTGGTCGAAAATAGGATTTTTGGCTTATCTGACAGACTTACATATTTTTAGTAAATATTCACAAGCGCAGAAATCTACTGTTGTCATTAAGAAGTTGTCACTTTTATGACACCATGTTTTCGTTTCAATGTATCAAATCTGAGGTAGAAAATCCTATGAAGACTTCTTTTAAAAAATACATACTAATAGATAACAAAACAAACATGCAATTAGCAATACATATTTCTTACTTCCATCATTTCAGTACCAATGAGATATTATAAAGCCGTTCACTTTCAGGAAACTAAATGCTTTATCATGCACAACAGAGAATATTATGATACGTATTTTCCAGAATATTTCAATCATTCTAATTAATTAGACTCAAAGCATACAAAGCTATCTTTTTATCCTCCTTTCATTTCATATAAATTCCTAATTGTCCTAATTGGAGTACTTTGTGGTGGTGAATATTTCCTGAAAGAATATTAAAGTAATAAATTTGTATAAATTGTGATTAAAAGAAATCGATATGAAATTTTCAGTCTACATGTATATCCGGTCTGTTGTGCGTAGTGACGAAATTGCAACGTGACACCAAAGTGCACAATCATTTAAACCGATCTTAATTGCATAAAAAGACAATCAACCTTCGTGTATCGACATTTGCCTTGTGTGTTATTGTGTAACTGGAATGATGGTTTATAGAATGATAATTGAAAAGTAAGAAGTAAATCATAATTGTAAGCCGAGACGTAGAAACAAATCCGCCATTTTTTATCTTTCATTTAATCGGTTACGGTTCCATGTATTTTGTCATATTTCTTTGCAGACCATTGTTGTTCTTGTTCATTTGTTGATGAGTCTTACTTTCTTAAACTTTTCACTTGCTTACTAAGATATGATTACTTAAGGAATTTTGGCACACAATGTGTTTTTGTTAGCATGTTCTAAATGACAGTCACGTTAATATATAAGTGTTGTTTGTTCCTTTCCCATATAAATCCATCAAAGCAAAACCATCTTTGGTGTAGAGTTACACAGACAAAATTGAGGTTTTATGGGGACTGTTCTAGCTTTTAGTGGTGGGGGAAGACTGCATGTGTATACAGATATTGTTTCAGGCATGCCGTGCACCTAGTCATCAGTAAGTTAGCTGAATCGTGTCGTTACATGTAGGAATTGTACATACAAAACATGGGTTTGAACCAAGATTGCACAAGTGATTTGAGGTCAGCGAGCTTATCCATAAATTGATAGTAAGATAGTTTGCTTGATAATTTGTTAAAAGAAACAAGAAAAGGTTATCTAGGGCATTTATATGTTTCAAGTAATATCGACTATTTAGGCAAGGTTTGGTTACTTTTTGGCCTCAGTAATAGAAAATAAGCGTACAAAAATGACTTTTTACTCCTTCTGCCCGAATATAAAATACCAAAATCATTTTTTTAGTTAAATAAAACGAATATTAGGCGAAAGAGGAATGAAAAACCGTTACCTTACTATTATCTTTTCAGCAATTATGCCTGTTCTGTGCAATTATGTCATTTTTTTGCGGACAGACAGGAGGTTAGTATTGTAACCGACAAATGGCATTGATATAACTTTATTTGAATATTACATATTTTGCAATTCATTCAAATTTATTTGAATATTACATATTTTTCAGTTCATTGGTGAGCGTATTGCCCAAGGTAAAGAATAATTCCGTGATGCGTCTTTTATTGAAACCTAACGTTGAGTTATATGAATTCATTTTACTTCATCGGATATATATATATATATTTGAAAGATTACCAAAATGTTTAGCATTCCATTTTCATATTAGAACAATTGTTTTAGCATGATTAATTCGATTTTTTTCTTCGGTACATATAGTGTTTCTTCTTAATACTTTTTATAGCACATTTATGTCAATTATACTATTTGCCTTGTATCTCCCATTTCTAAGATTCAAATAAATTCTAGAAAATATAAGATTTGTATTACGTGCAGAAAATAGCTCATGGAAGTTTACTTACAAATAAAATGACAGCTGATACCTCATTATCGCAAACCACATCTATTATATGGTCGTTAAAACCTCTTCATATGTCTCACTGAGCACATGTCTGTCTTGTTCATAGGGCATTGCTTCCTGCGTTGTTACGTTAACTTTATAGATTTTGGTATTCTACCAATGTAATTGTATTTCTATTATCTTTTTTCTACTACATTTAATATCCTCATTATACCACTATCAAAGTATCAAAGATGGATTATTTCTTCCACAGTTCTCTAACTACACACGACATATTTCCAGTTGCTAAAATCTATTCCTCTTTCTTAAAGATATACATGGCATAAGATGAAAATTGTTGCCAGTATAGATGTAACAGTGTCAAATTAGTTTCAGCAGTTTAAAAGACGGGTGTATTTTAACTCTGCGTTTTTGTTTTTGAATCGAACTTATCTTAATAACATAAGGATTTTTATCTAATATCAGACAATGAGACACAAGCTCAAATCCACTTTTAACTTGCACGTGGGAGGACAACCAGCAGCAATAAGGTACAAAATGGAATTGGAAGGATTGATTTCCCTGTCTACATGCATTTCGTTTTGTGGTACAAAGTAGTGAGATTTTAAACTTTACAATCATATAAACAGATACAGCGCAATCAACGTGTAGTCTTTTTACATTTGAGTTAAAAACAATATGAGCCGTGCCATGAGAAAACTAACATAGTGGGTTTGCGACCAGCATGTATCCAGACCAGCCTGCGCATCCGCGCAGTCTGGTCAGGATCCATACTGTTCGCTAACAGTTTCTCCAGTTCCAATAGGCTTTAAAAGCGAACAGCATGGATCCTGACCAGACTGCGCGGATGCGCAGGCTGGTCTGGAACCATTCTGGTCGCAAACCCACTATGTTGGTTTTCTCATGGCACGGCTCATATTTTTATTGCTTACTTGAAATGATGACATAGTCTAGCAAAATATGAAGGTTAGAAATTAGTCATTATGTAGATGTGGTTTTGATTGTTAGAATAGATACAGAAAATATTATGGTTTATCATTTCTACTTTCTTCACTGTTCCTCGTATACGTGTATATGCCTTTGACGTTTTGTACAAAATATACGGATCACTCCTCCAATTCCTCCATTTCATGACCAAAGTCTGCATCTGATTGCTAAAGCTTGTCTCAGATATCTTAAATGTGTCATGCAATTAACTATAGTATTACAAGGCATAAGTATCTTAATGTCATTAGCACTCCCCAAAGGAAGACATTCTTCCTAATACTCTGTAATGAGGTTTCAGGTTCCTTTATAAATTTGTAACGGGTCGTTCAAATATTATAGCAACGCTTGTGAGTTGTAAAACCAGATCAGTGATTATCCATTCAAAATGATCTTGTGTTGTGTATTATACTTTTCAGTGTTGTTACATTTTCTGGTCCTTTGCGATCATAGAGAACATATTTTTTTTACTATAAAATAATTACGCTTAAGCCTGGCCTAGTGGAGGTGAGGACTGCTGCACATTTTATTACCTCTTATGATCCGACTCAGTCAAACCGAGTCTGCTATTATATGAGCCGTGCCATGTGAAAACCAACACAGTATGTTTGCGACCAGCATGGATCCAGACCAGCCTGCGCATCCGCGCAGTCTGGTCAGGATCCATGCTGTTCGCTAACAATTTCTCCAATTCCAATAGGCTTTAAAAGCGAACAGCATGGTTCCTGACCAGATTGCGCGGATGCGCAGGCTGGTCTGGATCCATGCTGGTCGCAAACCCACTATGTTGATTTTCTCATGGCACGGCTCATATGTTGCTTTGTTGCGTTCTGTGCTCCCAAAATACCTTTTCACAGATTTTATTGGTAAAGAGCATTCGAAAAGACATCAACAAAGTGCTTATACTTTCGCTCGCGGAAATAATTTAAAGCGTAAATATATTCAAGATAAAAAGTTGCTACAACATTGCTTTTAATCTATTCCTTTGATTAAGATATTTTCCCAGAATTGAAATGAATCCATTAATTGAAAAATATTCTTGAAGATTTGTAGGACGTAAATTGGTCCTAAATGGATTAGAAAGTGACAATAATTGTTTGAATTATTGGTTTGTTTTGTGTTGCAAGCAAATAAAATATTTCGGTATTGATATTATAGACTGCTCCTGTGAGATTACGGGTTACATTTAATGGTTTATTAATGTTGATTTTATCTGAGCTGTTTTTCATCTCTCCTTTTTGTTTGATATGTTTATATGCTGAACTTTTTAGCTCACCTGTACTTGTACATCAGCTTTCATTCTTCTACATCAATTTGCGTAACATTAACAACTGATTTTCGTTAGATATAAGGACATTAGGGTGCAGTCATTTTTGTCCGTTAAGATTTTTACTCGTGATGAGAGACACATTAGTTTCTAAGACATTTATGAGCAGAAAAAGTCACAGTTTAGTCGCATCCCGGATTTCGGTATTATCAATATGCATTTTCCCTTCAAACAATTATGCATTTAAGCTAAAATCTGAAAACATTGAATGAACTTTATAAAACATAATTGCCACATTAATGTAAGGTTTGGGTATATCTTGGTTCAAGAATACATCTGTGATCTCAATATTATGGCCTTTTAAAGGACAAACAATTTTCTATTTTAGTTTTGACCTAATTACCCACACTTCTTTATGAAAATACAGTATTTAAATCTTTTCAACAAATATATCTGTAGTTAAGATTTTAAGATATTGAATAATAGATATATAATAGTTGCTTACAAACTTTTTTCAGTTGTAGCTTATATTATATTTATCAGTTCAGAAAAATATTGAACACAACTAATCCATGCTAAAATTAGTATTTGAAATACGACCCTCGATACCCATTGTGCAGTTTAAAGTTAAGCAGAGCGCCAAATACAAATTGATTTTTGTTTGAAATAAGTAAATCTGTTGGTACATGGTTCATTTATGCATTTGTTGAATTTATGCATTATTGTCATCATAATTTTTTGAGAATTACTCAAATGAAACTGACATAATGGGGTCAAAATTGGTCACCAACAAATCAAAGAAAAGCTTGTAACGTCATAGACGCCACATTTATGATCCTATTTTAATGAAACTTGGTCAGAATGTTTATTTTGATGATTTCTAGGCCAAGTTTGAAACTGGATTGTTTGGGTACAAAAACTAGGTCACCTGCTCAAATCAAAGCAAAAGCTTGTTAACACTCTTTGCGCCATATTTTTGATTCATCTTCATAAAACTTGGTCAGAATGTTTATCTTGATGATTCTCATGCCAAGTTCGAAACTGGATCATGTGGGATCAAAAACTAGGTCACCACTCAAATCAAAGGGAAAGCTTGTTAACACTGTAGAGGCCACATTTATGACCCTATCTTCATGAGACTTGGTCAGAATGTTTATCTTAATGATTCCAATGTACAGTTTAACAGGTGAGCGAAATAGGGTCATAATGACCCTCTTGTAAAATATAGGTATGATCATACAACGAACGAATAATTTGACTTTTGATGTTTTTTGGTGTTAATGATTGAACCGAATATTAGTAGTGTGACAGCTACACAGCTTACTCAATATGTTTTCCACACAATTTGCATTAAAACATTTAGTACTGTATTTTTCTATAGATATAAGGGACAATTAGGGATGCACTCTCATTTTTTTCTACAGTTAAGATTTTTACTCTGTGAGCTCGAAGAACATTAGTTTCTAAGACATTTATGAGCAGAAAAAGCACAGGTCATCGCACCCGGTATTATCTAATATTGCATTTTCCTCTTCAGACACTTATGCAAGTATAAGCAAAATTGAAAAAAATGGGGTAAGTTTATATAACATATAATATCCCACTTAATGTTAAAGAGATTTCAGGTCATACAGGTTACAAAGAATACATGGTGATCTCAATATTATGTAAGCATAAATGTGACAAACATATTTTCATATTTTACATTTTTACCTAATTACCCCACCCACCTTCTTCAATAGAAAAAACGTATTTAAATCTGAAAAAAATATCTGTAGTTAAGATTTTAAAGATATTGAATAACTAGATAATATAAAGTGCTATGACAAAACTTTATTTCAGTTGTAGCTTATCATTATATATATCAGTCAGAAAAAAATATCAGAACCAAACCTAACCTGCTAAAATAGATATTTGAAATTACTGACCCATCGAACCCATTGTGCATTTTACATAAGTTTAAGGCAGAGGCCGGCCAAAAGAAATTGTGGATTTTGTTTCGAAACAAGTAGAATCTGTTTGGCTACATGGTACATTATCAGCCTTCTTGTTGATGATTTAGCATTTATTTTCATCATACATTTTGTTAGGAAGAAATACTCAAAGAAACATTTTACAAAATGGCGAATATCCTGACCAAAAAAAACAACAAAAACCGCTCGTACACTACTGTGTGTGAGCAACAGTCCTTTACTTAGGACATGAATGATTAAGTTTTATATTGGCACGGCAGTAACTTTCTCATTATCACACACCCCAATCGGGATTCCTTCGTACAGTCAACAACAAATGTCTCCGCGAACACAAAACGTGTCTAGCTTTAAAGCTTTCAGATTTATTACCCATTATTTACGGACTGTCATGGCCTACATTTCTTTCCAGTCTTAATCACTATCACAGGAAAAATTTCTATCCGTAAAGCTGCTTTAAGACATTACCGAGTAGATGACATTTTACAGGGTTATAAGGTCAAATATGAGCAATAAGATTGAATCGTCATTTCTTTCTGCCCGTTTCAGTCTTGTCTAAGTCAACTACTGTTTATATATTTGTTCAATAAACAAATAAAAATGGCATTGTTTCTACCTATTCGAAATTAAATACTTATAAGTTATTTACTAAATCTTAAGACATTTACTTTCAAGTTAAGTTAGCTTATTCATGCTTTAAAACTGATACTGTATCTTCAAACTGGTACCGTCATTGTAACAACACATTACGGCCGCCTCGCTGCAGTTTAAGACTGCTATGATGGTAGTTCATAAAATATTAAAAAACACTTTGAATTCATAGAATCCAATCTATCAAGCAATACTGTATAAAAGTGACATTAAAAATTATTATAAGCGTACACGCTTAATTACCATATTTTACAGTCTTGCTTGAATGAATTCAAAGTTTTTTTTGTTTTTGTTTTTCAAACCGAGTCTGTGATAAGAGTTTGACTGAGTCTGTTCACCAGAGGGAATGAAAACTACAACACCCCTGTTTAAGGCTGACTGATTTTAAGTACATATTGATATACAATGTAGAATATAGTAATTATCAAATGAAACATTTTTGGGCATAATTAAATTTGAAAGTAAATTAATATTTATGTGGTCTTTGTTAATGACTTAGCTTCACGTGTTCTGTTTTATTCCACTCAAGGCTGTCTATTTTTCTTGTAGAGTCAACGTACATCATTTAAAAGTGAGCGGCTAATTTCTGTAACGGAAATTAAACGTCATCTTATTTGGGAACAAATGGTTTCCAATTACACAAAATAAAATATGGAAAAAACCAAACATTAATCACGAAATGTCTTAAAAAACAAACGGCGTAGAGGTAATAATTTGTTTGGCGCATGGACAATTAATCAGGATGCACAGACAGAAAAGATTTGGATATGCATCTATAAACACACGATTCATTTGCAAATATTTCAACTAAGCAGCAAATCTTAATGATCACTAGGTATCCTTTCAGTGATAAAAGGTCAAAATGATTTGACGTCCTTTGCTGATTCTAAAAATACTTTTCCTGGTGGGTCAGAATCCCTCATAAGTAACCCTTTAGTATTATTTGCAGGTTGGGAGAACTTCAATAACTGTTGAAATATTTTTTATTTGGGTAAAGTAATATGTATATATTTACATATATGATGGAATAGTGATTTTCCCATTTAATTTGCACATTTTTGTTGTTTGCATAGTCATTATTTCCATGAAATTTGAGATTTTTCGTATTACCTACGCGAGGTGCGCAACGGGGAAGAAGTTTACGTTCGATTTCGCTTGCGATGATAAATTATTTAAGACTTTCTTTAAAATTAGAATAAATCATTTTAGTTTTGGGTAATAAAACTACTAAACATCTTCTATCCAATATGTGCATTCTGATATTCAATGTCATTTTAGACTTAGTAATAAATTGTTTATCTTTTCAGCTCGCACCTGTTCTGTGCCCCCGATTATTATAGAATATAGGTCAAAATCCAAGTTATACAGCTGTCGCAGAAAAATGAAACAAGCCTGACCAGTTCAATAATAGTTTTCAATTATATTTGCGGATGCTTTATCTCGATAATTCTTGGTAATTTCTCTAGCTATCATCATAAATGTAGCATTGTTATGTATACTTATATAGCTCTTATTGTCACACGAGGAAGGAAATAATCTCATTACAGTGATACATGTTTTAATTAATTGCTGTTCTTGAACAGGCTTGAAACGTGCTGTCCACAGCAAATTGGGAAGGTATAAGAGACAATTATAACTACAATAATTTTTACTTTAGACATGAATGATCACTTTAGACAAGAATAAGCACTTTAGACATTAATTATCAAGTTTTTAAGTAACAAGAGAGGAACGTTTTCATTATCACACATCTCGATTCGGTTTTATCCGTACAACCGTAAACGAATGTCTTTGTGAGCATGAACGTGTCTAACTCCAAAGCTTTTAGATTTATTTCCTATTATTTACGGATTGTCATGACCTACATGTCTAACCCAGGTTTTTTACTATCACATCATTGCAAAAAAGGTTTCCTCTGTAAACATGCTTTAAGACAACAATTAGTTACAAAAACTCATAAATCTCTTAAGACAATCAAATGGAACACAGCACCTTAAACAGGTGACATTTTACAGGGTTATAAGGGCGAATATGAAAAAGCAATCTCGTGATTGAATCTGCCCGCTTCTATTCAGTATACGTTAACTACATACATAATTTTAAATTGTTTTAGTGTAATGACATCTACTTTAAACTCAGTTTAGCTTATAAATGCTTTAACACCGATACCGCATCTTCGAAACGGCAGCGTCCTTAACTTGTAAAACTGTAAAGACGCTGAGTCTTTGAACGGGAACACCTTTTAGAGCCGGCCAACATCATTCTAAGGCTGCCATTATGATAGCCCTTAAAATTTAAAAAAGATCCTTTGATGGTAAAAACATCAGGATGTAATAACATAATGTAATGATGAAATGGAATAACATGGACACCGTCACACATTTTTGCGGTTTATTTTATATTCAGTTTTATGAAACGGAGCAGAATGATCATTTTAGGGATCAGAGAAACTAAGTTGTATCAACAGGACATTATCAAAGAGGCATGCGTACTTCGGTGAAATGAACTTTTGGAAATTTTATACGTTCAGGCATTTTACCTTAAGAATGAAACCTTTATTTTGTTGCACGTAGTTTTGCATTATACCAATATTATTTTAGAACTGCTCACATTGCTTTTAGCACACTACGATCTCGCGATATTTTTTATGGACAAGTGTAAGGTGCACGTAATTACATCCGGCAACTATACACCTCCGTATTCTATGGTAACCGTACGTTTTATGAAAACTTTCTATCAGTTTATAAATAGACAGATTTATTTCGGTAAGTTATGCTTACATGTAGCATTTAAAACAACATGTACATAAATTTAAAACCACATACATGAGAATAAATAACAACATGACAAACACACCAACACCAAGGATAATACAAGAAAGAGAGAGATATTATTTCCATTGTAGTAATTATGAATAAAATAATATAGCACAGAAGAAGAACTGTACCAGTACCACTCAGTTGTGCAAATAATTACCGGTTGAATGTTAGTTCACCCATTTGTGGTTATGTACTTTCCTTTCCCAGACATAGACATAAGGAAACATTGTATTTTAAGGCTTTTTACAATCCTGTAATATATAGCCAGTTTAACTTAGTAGAAATCCTAAGTGTTAGGTTGTTTCTTATCTAGATTACCTTTAAACTATTTTTAATAATCAGTAATATATGTTTAATTAAGAATAATACAGAAAAAATGTTTTATACCTGTTTTATCTAGTATAGTAACACCCATTTATAAATTCACTTTATTATCAGTTTTTAAGACATTTCCTCTTTATAGCTGATTAGTGGTGGTGTTCTTCTTTAATTTTTATTTTAAAACACTTACCTATGTTTGTCAGTGTAAATGAATTATGTCTATGATATCAGAATAATTATTGTCTCTTATAACTCTGCTTAGAGTGGCAATGTACTGTTTTATAGATTCATATTTTAATTAATTATGATGTTTTATGTTGTATCATATGTATGTACATTGATGAGACGTAAATAAACAATAAAATCTAAGGAAATAATCAGCAATAGGACGAGTCCATGTCCATTTGGAAATCTCTAAAAGAATTTTACAATGACTAACAAAGGTACTTATTCACCATGTAGCAATACTGGACTAAAATTAAGGAGAAAATAACTTTTGATTACCAAAAAGTGCAGATTAGTTCAAAACTTTTCACCAGGGAAGCTTCTAAATTAAAACTTGATTCTAAACTATCAGTAACATTTAATCGGTTCGGTAAGAGGTTTGTTATAATAATCAGTATTATGCTGACAAATGGTGTCTTTCAATTTAGTTGCTACTTATTCTCACCAGTATTCGAGTGAAACGTTTCAGAAAACATTAAGAAACTAAGAGTAAAAGAAACAACTGATGCAGGCAATAATCCTTCAGTATCTATGCTAAGTATCATTTCAAATATTAGAAGATAAAAGAAGACGTTCTTGGAGCACTGAGCGCACCAACCACCGCCAGAACCACTCATCGTAAAATAAGCCAATGTAGGGGAAGGGTGTTGTAACTGGATCGGTCCAAATATCCATCAACAAGTACATGTAATGTGTCACAAGGACTGGTCTTTGCGGTCTCCAGTTGATCCGTGACAACCCTGCAGCTCACAATAGTGTCAGCATTCAAAATTGTCTGAGTTTGTTTTGGGTTTAACGCCGTTTTTCAACAGTATTTCAGTTATGTAACGGCGGGGTGTTAAACTGTGGATGGGTTAAACTTAGTACAAAATTGTCAACTACTTTTAAAAAGCTTCACCATTTACAGTCTAATGTTAGGAATGGATCTCCTTCAATTTATTATGAAGCTTTTTAAAATGATTTTGAATTCAAAACCAGGTGTTAATGTGTTTTGATCGTTACTGTCTGAAATTTCGTAAAGAAATAATCCCAAAAGAGCAAAAATCTTTGAAAACATTAAATAGTTTAGTTTTATCAGATGAGCGGATTATGTTAACTTTATTAAATGCGTAATTGATGCAATCCATCAGATGTATTTTTGTATAAAGTTGATCGGACATTATTTTTATATTGCTAATTCAAAATCAAACATGCAGACGGATGATGGGCATATCATGATTAGTGTAACACTAGGGGAGATAATCGCTTCTGAGAGTTCGTGCCTTTAGATTTAGCGCCAAACCGCGTGGTTACTAGGTTTACCAAATCTTTACATATAAATATTAGTGATGAAATCTTACCCCAAAGGGAAGAACTGAATTTTATAAAAAGTGGTAGTTGAAACAAACGGCAAAAAATGATAAGGACTTTGTCAAAATCTTGTCCATTAATCAATACTCATCACTCTGCTCGTTGATTTATCATGCCGTTATTTAGATTTATCAATTAATATCATGATAGCAAAAATTAGATCACAAAGCAAATCTTTAATTTCGAATATATTCAAATTATTCAAATATTTTCCTAATTTGTATCATAAAGCCAAGGACTGGTCAATTTTAATCAGAACAATTTACAGGTTTCACTGATCGTTTTGTCACCAAACAGTTTCTCAGCACTCTTTTAGCTTATATTAGAGTTTTGTTTTTGGATGTCAGAATTTGTCAAAATATAATAAGGCCAAAGCCAACAGTAACCAGCACAAACTTGCTTGGAACAAGGTATGTAAAGCCTTTAAAATTTTGCCTAAACACCAATACTTAGTCAAATCGTTTTCATTTCAGGTGCCACAACTGATCATCCTCATTGTTCTCTTTGTGTTTATCGTCTTTGGAAATGTCTGTGTCCTTGTTGCCATTGGGTTGTCTAATACAGGACGAAAAACTAGGATGAATTTCTTCATAGTGAATTTAGCAATTTCTGGTAAGACTTTATCTCTATTTTTTGCAAAATCAGTTTGTTGACATTGTCCATGAAGAGTAGGTATATCGTTACATGGGCGAATTATATATATCTGTAGAATGGTTTATCATATATGCCCGTTAATCTAAGATTGATATAAAGTGTAAATCGGAACATGCGCAACCATGGATGCTTGCAGTTCGTGTCTGTTTTGCAACTGAAGGTAATAAACATACACATTGAACATGCAACAAATAATGCTTTGTGTTTAATCCATTTAGTTATCGTGGGTTTCTACGGCATAATGACCTTTTTAAAAAGAATAAATTGCTTCGGTAATCGATTATCAAGCCATTTGTAAAACGTTTTAACTTTTAAAAATGGAGACATGGTATGTATTTGAAATCGGTTTATTCAGTGGCAGTCACATTTTACAGCACGATCTTAAAAAGTATGACAGTTTCATTGAATGAAATATATTGTTTAATTCTATGGCTTTATGGAACTATTGAAATGAAAGAATTCCCTTGAGCTGCTATCATTTACAAATACATTGCTTATGTCATGCTACTAAAATATGCCATTTAGCGCATAAATATTCCGAAACAGAAACTTAAATTTTTGTCATAGTCTTCAATGATGAAAATCAAAGCAACAGTTAAGGATTTAAGTAGGAAATTTCAAAGATGTTAATAAAAAAATTCTTTGACCGCTTCATATGACATCATAAGTTTTACTTATATTTGCTCTCATAAAATGGGTAGGAAGTTAAATTACTAATAAAGTAAAAAGATATTGTTTTCCATGACACAAGATTTGATATTTCACTTGTAGCTGACCCTCACTTGTTGCATCCTGTGTTTAAGCTACTCGCCCACAGTTTGAGTGAAATTTTGCAACATGTTCATTTCCATCAATTTTGGCATAGAATGTATATATCACAGTGAAAAAAGTGGATGAAAAAAAAGTTAGATATTGCTAAAAATACAAGAAGAATGTAAATTTTCTGCACTATTTCAAAAGCGTTGCAACGGTTTACTACCTTCTGCACAATGTTTTGGGTTATTTATAAGAATATCTTTCAAATCTGTCAATAAGTTTGTACCACTAGTCACTTTCAGAAACTCACTTTTTATGGATTGTTGAGAGAAATTACTTTCGCCTGAAATTTGTGGGTTAGTCCCTTTAAATGAACGGACTAACACTAAAAGAATAAATATCCCTCATTATCATGAATTTCAATTTTAGACTTGACAGTTGGAGTCTTTCATGTCACAGTAGATATTGCCGAACGTTGCCTTGTTGAATGGTATGGGGGACCTGCGCTCTGCAAAATTGTCAGATTCCTTCAGGTAAAGTATATTATCCCGATGTACAAGGAATTATTACAATTGAAAAGGTAGTATATTGAAATTGCTATTACGTTTCCATTTGTGTGTTTGATGTTCATATGCCTACATATTTACGTATAAAGTATAACTTCTTATATTGAATGAATTAAAGAAATGCGTCGCCAAACATTGACTTTGTGATCTTAATTCATTAACGCTGCTATTGAGCGGCGGTA
Organism: Mercenaria mercenaria; assembly: GCF_021730395.1. Lineage (NCBI taxonomy): Eukaryota > Metazoa > Mollusca > Bivalvia > Venerida > Veneridae > Mercenaria > Mercenaria mercenaria. The sequence continues at coordinate 27,027,971 of NC_069378.1, read as the reverse complement.
GATTTGTTTAAAGACTATGTTTTCCATATATATTTTTGCAATTGGACTGAATCAGGCATTTGAAATGAGATTTGGAAAGCACACAATGTCATGCGTCATCTATCCCTCATGCCCTTACGTTTGTAATAATTACCCTGTACTATAGGCAGAGGAATCACTTGCTTCATTTTAAAATAGTTACATTATGTATTTGATTAAAGGTAAATTAACCATTCACATAAATCAATGCTTCAATCAAGACAAAATAGAAGGGGAGCGGTGGTCTCGTAGTTACCACGTTTGCCTCTCAACCCAGGACTTGCGAGTTGAAGCCCCATTTGATTCAGGACCACATCGTTTCATATGAAACCAGTGCCGGTGTTCCAGGAAGCGGACTCGAGAGTGATTCAAATAAGCTTGAAGCATTCATAACCACAAATCTAATTTAAAAACATATTAGTATAACCTAAGTAAGACAGAAGTAACGGATAACTGATTTATTCAGTGATAGAAGATTGTATTATTGTAGTAACATCATGGAGAGTGTAGTGTTTTATACAAAAAAGAACATGCTCTAGATAAATTATAAATTAGGTAATGATATCAAGTTAATAAATCGGTGTACTCTTTATCTTTGAATACTTATCTCGAGTGTTTAAAGCGTGACATTTTTGGTAAATTCTTGTTTTAAAGGCTGGCAAGAGTTTTAGCAATAGTTGCAAGCCTGGAGGTCAAAGGTCAGTTCTGCACTTGATTTGTTTCACTTACGCTGTATAGTACACAAACAAACTTGTTTCCTTGACAGGTGCTGGTGGTGTATGCTTCAACATTCATGATAGTGTCATTAAGCATTGATAGAGTGGATGCTATCGCTAGACCAATGAACTTTACTAGAAAAGGTATGACGACTTTTAACCCTAGATCGTTTACAAAGGGTAAATTTCACAAAGTTTCGTAATAACATTTGCAAATTGTCAGCAGTGATGAAGACGGGGATAGAAACACAGCTGTGTTTCTGTGTATCGGCCTTACCCCCGATGTGTAGATATTACAAAAGTTCTTAATCTAAATATTGGTATATCGTAGTTTATTTTTTCTTAACAGAATATTATACAGTTGAGTCATTGTCTTTGGGAAAATGGTATCGACATTCAAAAGAATACTCTTTTTTCTTTGGGTTGACATTCAAATTAGTTTCAGGCATTTTGGGAGCTTTTCTGACTTGTTATATATATACTTGGTTATATCTTGTATTTACATATTGTGTTGTATAATTGAAAACTTAGACATAAAATAAGATTTTAATCTTGAACAATATTACAAATGTTATGGTATACCAAAGAAAAAACAACTTTCCTTCTGTCATTAATCAAAACGATCCCTTATTTGGAATAATCCTTAATTTCAGTTACAGTTGTGCCATTTTTAAGGGACTTTGCTTGCCAATGGTTGTTGATGTTGGTGTTTCAACTTGTTTACTGATTGTTTTCATAGATTATAAGACAATCAAAGTAACCTTATTTTTCCACATGCCATTTATTCAACAACAAGAAAGCTCAAAAATACGATTGAATATGTATATTATAGACATAATAATGGGTATCAGCTGCATTGACAGATATTTAAATCAAGATGTTTTATTTACTTCATTTATTCAACACAAAGATAGTATTTTTTCCTCTGCAAAGTAAAGTCTGTTGCAGATGAGTTTGGTTTAATATTATCAATTCGTGAATTATATAACATGCAAAGCACATTTAGGTTATGTCTAGCCACTGAAATAAATTTAAATGCAGATATGTGATAAAAAAATCTTCTGTATTCTAGACAAATAACAACGACAATGTTTTACAAAACTTTCAGACAAAACTACCTCTACGTCTCGTTAGGAAATATTTATGTTTTAAATAGGAAAGTCAAGCAGATTTTTTCTGCTATATTTCATGTTTAGTTGCAGTAATCTGAGCAGTTTTATGTCAATATTCTTTATTAATTTATAACTAATTTAAGTAGAAACCGCTGTAAGGAGTGGGCAGTTGGAGGAAATAACAGACAAGGTCCTCTAAATATTGTGTGGCCATCCTATCCTTGCATCAGAGTTAAAATAACGGGAATTGCATTTTTAACAACGAACGGCGAATGTATTAATAACACCACTGATTATCAGCGCGGAAAGACTTGCAGAAGTAGCTACGCTGCTCCTGTTACGATTTTCTACGAACAATATAGTTTAAGACAATGCCGGAAATCAAAAACGACAACCACATAATGAACCATCTCAAAATTACAAAAACGGCAGACAAGCTATTAGTCTAGTGAGTTCTTTGACACTTTTGTTATTACTTTTGGACAAATATCAATAGAACTACGTAAATTCAGTTTTGATGTCTCATTATTTTTGATATGAGAAGACTTGCGTTTCGAACTACGGAATCGGACATTTGTATTGCATTGCATGTTGCCAGTATCTGGAGAACTTACTAATATTTAATCTCTTAATATATACATTCATGTTATGTTTCGTAACGTAAAAAAAAAACAAAAAAAACTTTTGAATGGTCTTTTCCGCGAGACTGCACGCACGAGCGGACGTCATTCACAAAAAGTGAACAAAATGCCGTCGTTCGAAAAAAACTTTTGAAATTAGACATAACAGTCCAAAATGGACATTAAGTTATAGCTAAACCTCTTTTTTTCTGACGTTAAACATCAAATTGAATTTAATCGGTATGACTTTATGAGTTTTTCTTGGATTTTAGGATATTTTTACTATATTTCTCTCGGAAGGCAAATAATATTTTTACATGGGCGGTCTTTTGAATATTGTATCGAGAATTTGATAAGATCGATATCCTCCCCTTTATTTTGATTTTCTGATTACTCATTGAAAGTAAACCACTTCTTACTGAAGCAACCTACTGTAAAAATGTAAATATAAGCATTGAAGGGTGTTTGTGATATGTTTAGACGGGTATTGGACTTTTTTCTAAATCATCCAAGAAACTCTTGCGCGATTCATGAATATGCATGAAGTCTCAATGTGATATAGACCTGTCTAAACGCACAAACAATAGCATTTAAATTATTTAATTCTTTAAATTTCGCACTTACATGATATCTTATCAAGCAAATAAATGTTACTTATCTAAACTTCTTAAATGCATTTATTTTGCTTTGTTGCATTCTGTACTTCCAGAGATCGGACCCCCTTATCAAATGTCATAACAGCAGTCTTCAAATATGATCTGGTGACTGTAAAAGAAAAAAAAACTCCTTTCTAAATAGGCTCAGTATTGTTGCATTTTCTGGTCTTTTGGGATCTAGACGCATATCAATTTTACAGTTATAGAATTCTACTTAAGCCAGTGCTAGAGGAAGCCTGAGGAGTGTTGCACATTTCATTACTTCTCATGAAGAAATTCGGTCAAACCGAGTCCCCTATTAGTTACTTAGTTACGTTCTATGCTTCCAACATTCTCGCATACCAGAGGTCTACCGTGGTTCCCCGGATGAACCTCTGGCACAATTCGCCGATATTTATGGTTTGGTTACAATACAGGTAAAACGTTTCAGCCAATCAGCGTCGTTTCGCGACAAATCGTAGCGAACCAATCAAAATCGTCCGTGAAAAGCGTGATCGCGTCCTTCCCATATTATCGAGGGAATACGATGTCCATTTACGACGAATATTATTATTTCTTGATGTAAATCTCTTAACGTCGAATTACAGGAATAAATCTTTATTTATCGCAATCATGGAATACAGCCTTTATCCATCGTAAGCAAGTATCTTGTTTACATATTTTTTGAAGTTTCAATTCGGAGTTCCAAATAATGGCGAACAATGATTGGCTGAAACCACTCCCGATAGTAATTACGAGTGCGCATGCTCACCAAACGATGGAAATAAATCAGAGGTTCGTCTCGGGATTTTGACGAACCTCTGATGGATGAGAATGTGCTTCCAAAGGATATCTTCGTTTTGATTTTATTCATTGAATCACCTTAACACCGACTTAATCGAATTGCATTATCATAAATAGCATTAAATTGAATTTATGATAAGTTTTGTTAAATAGAATCAGATATATTTTACTAAAACGGGACGAAAAACAAAAAAATAGTGAATAGTTTCAAAGCTAACAAATGTTTGAATAACTGTAACTCAGATCAATGGGATCTAAATAATATGCATATATAACAATGCCAAACACACTACTAAAGGTGAAATGTCAGTGTAATCTAAATTTAAGGCAATAAATGGAAGAGAGGTGTTTACTAATTAAAAAAAATGAATCAGTTGATTTTAGCAGAACTTAAAAAGAATAAGACGTAAATAATAAAAGATATAGATATCATAAATCATTAATAAAATGATAGACTGCTTTGGATGATAGCTAGGCAGATATTGTAATAGTCTTTTGAAAGTGATCTACCTTGTAATCTTAAATATTGCATTGAATGGTTCTTTTATTTCATAACATAAATATATTTAGTGGATTTATATACTGCTTTGTTTGTTATACCATTTGTAAATAAAATCATCAGGTTTTCATACTGATCGGCGATGTGTTATTAAGTTTTGAAAATGTTGCTTTGTTGAGTGTTTTTGTGCCCCTTCTCCCCCTTATTCTTTTTTTTGGAAGGGGGGGGGTGGGGGGGGGGGGGGCACATAGACTTGTCTTTGTTGGTCCGTCTGTTCGTCCATCCGTCCGTCCGAATTTGTGTCATGCATATTTTGAAAAAAAGTATTTCAACCTCAAAGGATTGTTATTTAGCGTGTGATCAGGTTGTACACCTGGTGTTTTAATTGGGACTACATATAGCCAGACCAGAGTTATAACCCGTGACTTAGCCAAAAATATGCATACAGTGACAGGAGTGGGGACACCAGTGTCCTATTGAAACACATCTAGCATTATTGTAACATGGATGTTTATAATTGTCTTTAGCGACTACTGTGAGAGCTCTAGTAAATACAGCCTGGATTGCATCTGGTGTGCTGTCAGTACCATCATTTCTGCTGTTTGATACATATGATCATACCAGCGGAAAGCAGTACTGCATCATGAATTTACACGAAACTTGGCACTGGCAGGTAGTACCATTTTATTAAAGACTGCTATTATTCTGTTAGATATAATTGCAAACAACAATAAAATATGTTTCAAGTATAAACTCGATTAAACATTTTCCTGATTTTCACTGAAAACTTGGTCAATAAAAAAGTGACGATCTTAATGAATTTCAGTTAATTTACCATGCTTATTTCTGGAATATAAAGTCTTTATTTCAACATTTTAGCGCCTTAGTGCGTCTAGTGAGATTTTCATCATGGTCTACATTACATACGCCTTTTAGCAGACGTGTTATTTTGACTATTTTTTTTATTTCAGCTCTATACAACACTTGTAGCATTAACAGCCTTTATTATCCCTGCCCTTATTATCATCGTATGCTATGGTATCATTATTTTCGTCATCTGGGACAAAGGGCGTGGCTTCCATAATGCTTTCAATGCTTCCACGTGTCGAAATAGTAAGTATATGTAACTTGAACTGAGATTCTTAGATAGTTTCTGCTGAGTATTTTAACAACCATGCTTATAATATTGCTAGGATTGAGTATATGATGCAATTTACAAGTTAACATAGAAATGGAAGATGAAAGATTCACTTTTAAAGACGTAATTTTGTTGAAGTTTTTTAATCAAAACATTATGCCTATTTTATATCAGATTAAGATTGATTTTATTGTTTTTTTTATTGAGTTTAAAGTCATATCGACATTTTTATGTTGGAGGAAGATCCGAGGAGATCTCCTTGGCATTTTTATAGACAGAAATGGGTGCCATGGCAGAACCACAAGCCTTTCGTAAGGCAATATGCATGGTCTTCTTACACACTGACACCAGACCAGAACAAAATGACATTGTACATGTTATAACCTACCTATTCTATCAGAACCCTGGTCGTGAAGGGGAAAATATACTAACCAATTGCAATCGCGCATTTCTCACCTACAATGCGCTGTAAATGGGTTTTAACGATATTGAACTAGTGGTAATTTATCATACATCGTGCTGCAGGCACTTATCACAGAGACACTTCATGTAGATTATATTTTTATCAATGACGCAAAAAAAACTCCCTAATGTCTAGATAACAAAATTATTCTGATTGGCTGATACGGAAATGTATGTCAATCGTCGTATAAAAATGTGTACCGATATATGATTTCAAATTCAAAATCATTTTTAAGAATACTTTCATTCATCATTTCGAGTTCCATTGTATAGCTGTTAAAATTTATAATATTCTGTAATTTGTTTGTTTACATTTCGCCTAACATGTGCAGATGGCCGTGTCGTCTAGAACAGAAGTGCATTAGGGAAGTTTATCAAAGAACGTTTGCGAAAGCATAAAATATGCGGAGTGTATCTACGATTTGAGACAATGTGACTAGTGCACGATAGAAGATAAATTACCACTTGTTCAATATGCATTGTACTCTTTTACCGAACTGCGGGGTTCAGGTGAGAAATGCGCGATTGAAAAGGGTTAGTACATTTTCCCTTTTATGACCATGATTCTAACAGTATACCTAGGTGTAGGGTATAACATGTACAGTGTTTTTATTTCTTTCTGGTCTGGTGCCAGTGTCCTTACAGGGACACATTCAAAACTAAATGTGAGGTTTCGAACCAACAGCGGTGAGGGGAAAGTAAATCGAAGTCAGTGACATAATCCACTTGGCCACAGAGGTCATTAATATCTATAAGTAAAAAAAAAAAGAGTAAAATTTGTAATTTACAAAAGTATAAATCCTTCTGCTTATGAGCTAAAAGACATACACGTCGCGCATTCAAGAATTGATAAAACTATCCTTAAACAATAAATGTTTCATATAGCATGACATGACTCTTCTGCATCATTTGAAACATTAAAATCCCAGAGAAGCACACTATAACACTATATGTAACACCAGATCAATGTTTAGTCGGTTCGCTGCATGCACTTTCTTTGAAAGATAATTTGGTGATGATGGAATCTAAATCCTATCAATACATCTCTTTCTTTGTTCTCTATTTATAAATCGTTCTAAATCACATCTTTTTTATACGAGTGTCTTAACCCTTACCCTGCTTAATTTCTATAATGAACTTGTCAATCTGTAAAAAAGCGTGCACATAAAAAAGATACTGACTGGCAAACAGTGCAGGTCATGGTCGCAAAGGCAGAATTAATCGTGACCAGCATGTTAAGAGTTAAAATTACATAAAATTTGAATTAATATTACTTACTTACTCTCGTTAAGTTGCCTAAGAGTAACGAGTATTTCTCACGCAATTACCGGAAATTCAAACTCTACAAGAGAGAACTTTACCAAATGGTTGTATTAAAGTATTTAAATATTGTAAATAGACCACTGTATTGATGATCTTAAAGAGGATACATTTATGTTACTCTGTAATACGTTATATCTTCATGGTATAGTTTATGTTTTGCATATGTTCTAGTATCTGTTTCCGTGTGACTTTCTGCAGTATTTGGTACTTCTTTTCGATGTCTGTTCGTTCCTTTTACAGTAACTGTTGTGAACTATCTGTTTAGAACGTCTTGTTTTGTTATTGTGTATACCATTTCTTTTAAGAGAGAAAAATAACGCAACAAATCATTATTCTAGCTTCAAGTTATAGTTTTCAACTTCTCTGTTCTTATGGACAGTTGCATGTTATACACGCGAAGCTGACAGTTACCGATTTAGGTCACGAATATCTCTATTCTTATTAAAACGAGATATTCTGTTGTTGTTTTTCTGAGGCATTTCATGTGCACCTCACTCCTTATGACAAAAGCATTTACAGCTTGCTGAGACTTGGCACTCTTATACGTGTATAAACTTCGTAAATGTATCTCTTGCTGGGGATTAAAGGGTACAGAGGCGGAAGTGTTAAAGTACAGAGGTGGAAGGATACAGAAGTTGAAGGGTACAAAGGTGAAAGGGTTCAGAGGTGAATGGGTACAGGAATGGAAGGGAAGAGAGGTGTAAGGGTACAGAAGCGGAAGAGTTCAGAGGTGGACATGTATAGAGGCGTAAATACAGAGTTAATGTTCAGAGTGTAAGAAGTGAATTCAGAGGTTGAATAATGAAGGTGAAGGTTCATAGGTGTAAGGTACAGAGTGAAGTAAGAGGTTAAAGGTCGAGGTTGAAGTACAGAGGTGTAAGGGTACAGAGGTTGAAGGATACAGAGGTGTAAGGGTTCAGAGGTGTTGAAGTACAGAGGTGTAAGGGTACAGAGGTTGAAGGATACAGAGGTGTAAGGGTTCAGAGGTGTAAAAGTACAGAGAGGTGAAAATGTACAGAGGTGTAAAGGTACAGAGGTGGAAGGAAATAGAGATGTAAGGGTGCGAAGGTATAAAAGTAAAGAAAAATTAGATGTCAAAGGCTTAAGAGGTGGAATGATACAGAGATGTAAGGGGTCAGAGGTGTAAGGTTACGGAAGTGTAAGGGTACAGAGGAGGGAGGATGCAGAGGTTTAATTCAAAAGATTTTGAGTGAATAACAGATATGTACAAAAGTGAAAACTATTATCGAAAGTTTGGTTTCATGTTTCTTTGTACTAGTATTCTAAATCATCCCCCCATAAACGCAAACAAATGGTTTCACATTGATAATATCTATAAATTCCATTCCAAGTGGCAATATAATTTAGACGTTATTTCACGGGTCTGAACATATTGAATTACTTTTCCTTTTCCGTAACAAGGTTTTTCCCTGACCTATCTTTAACCTTTACCCTACTAAATTTCTAAAATGGACTGATCTATCATTCAAATTTGGCTGTACCACTTATTATTCAAAGGGTGTTCACTGAAAATTTACTTACTGAATACCGAACAGTGCAGACCATGGTCAGCCTGCGCGGAATGGATATCTTAGCCAATATAGAAGCAATATTTCCATTAAAATGTTCGGTGAAATTTTTTACACAAATGTTGTGATTTGCCTGAAGTTTTTTTTACATTGTCAACAACAAACGGATATTTAGGTCATAAAATGACATTACTAAAATTAAATAAGATCTTTCTTTCATCCTCGGAAACCAATAAAATGATGTGTAATTTATATCTTGATCTTGCAAATTTAAAGGCCGCAATTTACGAAAAAAACTTTTACGCTTTGATGTATCAAACAGTGGTCCATTTATGGTATATTATGCAAGAAGATTCTTAGCACCTCTAACAAAAAATTCAGGTATCATTAACTATTCAGATGTGATGTGTACTTTTTTTTCTATAAAGTCTAAAAGCAAAATCAGCAAACCTTGTACAGTGAACAACGTAAAGAAATATCAGCGTTATTGACATTTGCTTAACTTATCAATAACTAGGAGAATACATTTCATGAAACCGTTTACAGAGACGGAATAGCTAACAAGACTTTATTATCACTCCAAAAGTGGAAGATAAAAGACTTTTCTTGCTTATTTCAATCAAATTTTCCTAATTTGCGGTCATTACTACCTGCCAGATATAGGATTCGGAATACAGTTACCATGGTAACAGCTTAATATTTACAACCGTATGAAAGAAGCAAAGCGAAAAATTGATAATGACATATTGAAAACGCATTCATCTCAGAGAAGCCTTTTTTTCTTGATCGCAAAGTTCATATTTGAGAAATTGCATGTTTTATGACGCGCAATATTGCGTAATTAATCGAAAAATTTATATTTGTAAATGTGTTATGAAATATCACAATTATTTACTCAGATAAATCTTATTCACACGCTTTTGATTTGGATGTACAAAAGCATGCTGTAAGAAAACAGATCAGCCCGAAGAACAAACAAAATTATATTTGCAAAACTGGGAACACTTCTTGTGCCTTATTCGAATTGATTTAATTCAGTCGTAAAACATTTGTAGCTCAGCTTTTGACGAAATGATCTGCACATGAACAGTACAAAGATCACACGGTTTATTCAACCCGCCCGCTTAGCTAAGTAGGGAGAGCGCAGATCTACGGATCGCGGGGTCGCGAGTTCGATTCCCGGGCGGGCCGAATGTTCTCCATGACGATTTGATAAAATACATTGTGTCTGAAATAATAGTTACTTGCGGAGAACAAGTTTTTACTGGTACAGAATCCAGGAACACAGGTTAGGTTAACTGCCCGCCGTTACATATTAACTGAAATACTGTTGAAATCGCCGTTAAACCCAAAACAAAGAAACAAATATAGTTTATTCGACATCAGTGTGTTAGTTTGCGGAAAAGTGGAAAGCTTTTTATGGAACAGATATTTAACAAATGTTTATACAGTTACAAAGTGAAAACTGCAGCCTGAAACTGTGGATATTTTAGATATCCCGATAAGGAAAAGCCGTACAAATATCAACATATGTTAAAGAAATGAACTTATTTCTTTCTTCGAAGAAAAGTCATGTAACATGTTTAATGCTAGATACTGTTTCCCTTCATCTTTAGGGTTCAAATGTTTGAATATTCATTTATATATTTGAATTGATTCTGTTATTAATAATATAAATAATAAGTAGCTATCTATCAAACATTAACAAACTCCGTGGACTAAAAATTGGAATGCATGAGATGTCTGTGCTTGTATGTACATAGCCTACTATGTTCTTGATGTGTAATCAAAAGGATTATAGTAATTTCTTCTTATTTTAACGGAATGACAGAACTGATCTTTTAAAGTAAAAATCCAGCTAAAATAGATGTGTTTGTGTGTGTGTGTGAAAAGGATGGAGGAAATTATAGCTTTTAACCCAATACACCAAACTCTTCCTGTTACAAGTACGAAATAATAGCTTTCCAAATATGACTTCTCTTATTTTGACTGGGGCAGTCTTTTTAAAAAAAGTCGAACAGAACGCAGGAGTTGCTTCCCTTCAACTTCAGAAATCTCTACCTATAGGTAAGGGAGATCATTGCGTGGAAGATTGAAGAAAAGAATTATTATCTTATTAGTCCGATTTCTTTATTTTTAAAGCATCAGCTTCAAATACTTATGCGGCATTATCGTTAATTTAACACATTTTAAAGCACAGCAACCGAAAATTGCTTTTATAAAACATTCACCAAAAACACAGTTTGTGCAGTACGATGCGCATATGACCAACTTTAAGTGTTGCTGATGATAATTATATACTTCTTTAAACTAAGTTAGCAGTCTTCCTTGTTTTCGTACCATGCATAAAATTCGGAATTCTGGATACACTTAAGAACATATCAACACAAAACATTTCAAATCTATATTAAGAGACAATGAAACAAACATCTTCATAGTGTGACAGGAAAGGCCGTACCGGCGACAGTAACCATCAGAACAAATCAACACCCTTTACAATATTTACAAATTTATTTACAAAAGATGATTATTAACAATAAATAGATGATATGAAAAAAAAAAACTGATTATAAGAAAGAAAAAAAAAGAAAGTTCAGTATCTCTAGATACAAAAGTTCTTATAGTTCCATTCTAATCTGACGTGACACAGGTCTTTAATTTAATTGTGAACTTTAAGTAGCACAAACAATATATGACAACATATCTTCTAGTCCCTTTAAACCGTGAATACGTTGATTCCGTATTGGCTTCCTATGGTGGTAGGTGATTGCATCCCTGAGCTGACTTCAGAGGATAACAAAAATCATCGTCTTTGCGGTTTACGGCACAACCATGGGACGAAAGCTCTGCGCTGGGAATATCACATCCAGGCGAGTGAAGACAAGTGAACCTCGGGCATTGTACTTCCGGGTTATGACATCACCAGGTAAAATTGTCTGGCGGAAGAAGCTAAAATATATAACATATGGTAAGCACCATAGCAAAACAAATAAGTCAGGGCATAAAACTGCTTCTTTGGGTACACCATACCTCCGTAGGCTCCCATAAATAATACGTGCTACTTATACAAAATATATGTGCTACTAAGTTCATACGTCAAGTTATTAAAATACGTCACTAATTACTTCCATTATTACAAAAATTACTTACTTAAAAGACTTAAGTTAAAGTATGAAATGATATGAAAAGTATATGATGAAACATTATAGATACGGACATGATAAACTGCAGCTATTATTTACAACTACAAATTAACAAAATTCAATATAAATCAAACGTTATATGATAGTTGGCATCCATATAATATCTAATGCCATACACTACAACGGACATTAATTAGATGTGCTATAGACTGGCACACAATTACAAATTACAATAATATATTACATACATGGTACTAGACTTGCCATATAGATTTAAACATAACAATACAATGCAGTAATGGCGTTCCATAATTAACAAAATGTTTGACATAAGTTTTTGAAACAGTGCTTTACAATTATCACGATACAAATTTCAGTATAAATCTAACATCTTATATAAACGAAACGTTTAGACTCCTCTTTCTAAATAATTTACAAAAGTCTGAAAAATTTAATAAATTATCCTGACATACCGAAACTAGCCAAAATCACATGCCGAAAAGTAAATGTTACAGAATTCTGTAGAATGAACAAAAATTTACCAAATAAAAATCGTAATGCGAAAATCATACAAAAATCTAACAAATAAATTTCTTACCTCGATCGAGCATAAATTTCTAGCAAGAAAATAATTCAGACATAGATTCGTCTATAATGTCGGAAGGTGGTGTGCGCAAGGCATATCTAGTCCAGTCTATTTAAAGGGTAATGTCCCGCCAAATACTAAATTTCATGGGATTCACGGCTAAGCCGTGAGCTATGACTATTGTCATTTTCAAGGGATCCACGATATAGCCGGGAAATCTGACTATTTTGGCGCGAATTGAAATTGACAATTTGAGGCCCATTATAGTGGTTTTGGGGATAAAAACACGAATTACTGAAGTTTATAAAATATCAACTTTCTTATTACTGAACAGAATTTAATGAAATTTATATGAAAATTTAAGTTATGAAATACAGAAAAACATGAGAGGTATTTTATGCGTGAAATCTGACATTTACCTCAATAACTCAAAAATTTACAAAAAGATGATGCAATACCTGCATTTACACTACAGATAAAATAAGGCCCGTATGTCAATTTGTGACACATAGGCGTAAGGCTGACTAACTATTATGAAAAGTGTAAGCAATTCCAAACCTGATTAATATCCAAATAATATGTTTATGGTACTGTTCGTGTATTTACTTGGACTGTGGCTCACTGAAGACCTGGAGCGCCTGTGATAAATTACAGACTCCGGTATATACCGGATTCAAGCTATTTGAATAAAAGTATCTTTAGTGTATATATTTTGTAACTATGGTCTTATACTAACCCTAAGCTTTAGTCTGTATATTATACATTTTGTACACTTAATGCGTGCGGACATGCAACTATTTCTATATTTTTGCCTGCGCTCCAATTGGTAATCACCTCCGGACATGCGCAGAAGACCGCTCCAGGACTGCAATGAGCAACATCGATTTACTTCCAGAGCATTTTTTGTTTGTTTTTGTAGCACCTTCGAATAATGATCACTGCTATAAGTTTGAAAGCGTGCAAGGTTGCAGAAGACTGGATCTAGGTAATCCGTCGTTAAATGTATGAGCTTTGTGTTTTGCAATTTGTCACCCCTATGTGACTGTGAATAAAACAATTCAAATACATCTAATTTCAATCAAGAACAAAATAAATTAACACAAAATAAGAAAACTTAGGACAAAGTTATATTTAATATTTATTACAAGGGCTTTTTCCATTTAATGCTTGATACTATCTAATACCCATGTAATTTTTAGGCATGATTATTGATAACAATTAATGATGAAATATTATCCAATTTGTTTATGTATTAAAGCTGCACAAACTTCATCATTGGTTTTAATAGTAATGCACAAAGAACATGTTAAAGTTGCGAGAGATTCACAAATAAGTGTAATTTGCATACTTTTTTTTTCCTACGAAAACATTGCATTATCTAAATGACTGTTTATAATGAACGGGACGTTTCTTGTACATATGAATGTTTCTTCATTTAGTATCTGGCCAATGTTTAGACTGGGCATTTATTCAGACAACTTACGTCTGTTTCCTTTCGGCAAATTGACAAAGACTTATCAGAAACATAACAACGCTACTCAGATGTTTCAGCGCCAAATAAGAGGGTTGTTTATGCAATTAATGCAAAGATATTTGACATCTTTTGTATGAGCATGCATAATTTTTTTCAACGTTCTCCCTTGTAGCTAGTGCTGTACAAAACAATAGCAACACATTTATTATAAAATACATGTTACTGGATACCTCTAACATTTTGGTGTTCATTGCTATGTTCCTTGTACAATTCAAGTTAATTGATACCTGTGGCATGAAGATACTTATTGCTGACTTCTCTGATTTCTACCAAGAAGGTCTTAATTTTTCTTTCTTTTGCTTTACAATTTATGCGATTGACTAACTGTATAAGAATAATATGTAATTCTGCTTGTCCCTTTTTCTTTGACCCTTTGATGTTGTCACTTATTGAATGACACATTGTGTTATATATCTCTTGTTGCTTTCAGATTTAATTTCTGAACAATATAAACTTACCTGTATTTATGTTTTTAATACAGTTAAATTATTTGCTTATGGTTGATAAACTCACTTTAAAGGCTGCTCGTTTACATTTACAAGAGGAATTTAACTCTGCCCTAATGCCTATAGGTGTTGATGATCTGGGTCATTTTATCTCTATAGTCTATACACAATCTGCAATGCTGACAGTGTTGTCGCACAGACACATTTAAGATTACACATCTTAACATTGTTTCATCCATAACCTTAAAGCTGGCAAAACTTAAGAGAAATATAGGGTTGTATGATTTCTAAGAGAAGTATGTCCTGTTACGTTTGTTTACTGCAGAATAACATCAAAATTACATCGCTATTTCGGTATTACCTAGTACTTTTGTTCATACTATCACTGCAGTCTTCATCCTCAAATATTACAACCTTTCTTATTTTTTCTTGAAAATCAAAAGTATATTCGCAATGAAATTTATCTCTGTGGTCCTCTAATATAACTTGTATCGTGGTTTACTGCAATGTCATTATAACTGTTAACTTCTATCTGTAATATTCTTCAACTGAGGAAGAGGTGCGGCTATAAGCACATAAGAACATGTCTTAGGTCCCGCCTACATATAGAATACTGTAGGGAAATGTTGAACTTTCTGAAACCGTTCTCTGTTTCAGTTAGGGTACGCTTGTCACGTGATAGTACCAACGCTTAAAATGGAATGTTAACTTGTCAATCAAAATTAGTAGCCGAATGCGTTGTTCATATTGGCGGACCATGATACAAAACAGAAAGCGTAGTGGCCACTCGAATAATGAGGTTATTTCGAGAAGGCGTAATTATTCTCGTGAACCCTACTCTTTCTATTATATAATACTGTACCTTAATATGTCCGCCATTCTGAACTAGAACACGTTGGTAAAATAAGGCCATAAAGATGTATTTTTACAAACATGGACAGTAGTATTGACCGCTATACATACTTTATTTTTACTAACCGTCAAACAAAGAATAAGAGATGATTTCATGCAACACTGGAATGCATCTTTAGAGAATTCTTCAAGAGCTTCTTCTTATAAACTGTTTTCAACCTTCGGTTTTAAGTCTTATTTAGATAATATTTATATAATGAAATTTAGAATAGCATGAACTCGACTGAGATTGTCAGCGCATAAGTTAGTGATAGAAACAGGCAGATGGCACAAGCCGAGCAAAATTCCAAGAAATGATAGGAAATGGGTTATATGTAATACCCTAGAGGACGAATTTCACTTCTTACTAGAATGTGAATTGTATAAAGACATCAGAGCGAAGTATATACATAAATATTACTGGAAAAACCCAGACATACCAAAATTTACAGAACTGTTATCAACTGAAAACATTTCAACCTTGAAAAAACTGTCCACCTTTGTATACAAGTCTTTTGAACTTCGTAAAACTATTTATTACCCTTAACACTTTTTCCCCTGACATTTTATCCAGATAATTACATGTTTATGTAGTTTCCCATCTAATAAAAAGTTTAGTTTGTCGTTGATATGTTCAGTGAGTTACATGTTAATTGACAGAACTGTTTCTGATCAAGACAATTGTTTAAAAATATGTCAAATTGCATAGATATACATCTGAGTTTATGTGTATATGTAAAATCACTTATTTTTACAACGCCATGGACATTACTATTCAAATGTTATATGATTATATGCTATATGTTAACTCATGGGTTTGTAACCTTTTGTTAATAAACTATCAATCTATCTACACATATTTGCAGCCTATTTCTATACATGTAAATACAAAATGACGTACTCTGTTGTGACTATGCAGGTTACTTGAGTCACTGTTGGTCAAAAACAGTTTTATACGTGTCTAATTTTTTTTCATATCAGCAAATTTAGTGTAAATAGTGTTTACATTGGTATTGTCGACTTTAAACGAAATGTTTTAACGTTAAAAGTTTTGAATTGTTTGTTGCTTTTGTACATAAAAGACAGTTGTGATTATCAAAAACTATATTAACTTTTCAATAAGATTTTCAATTTCATGCACAGATATATAAGTACGTTCACCCGGTCCGGAACTCCTCCCCTCCCCAATCCCCGTTATGTATATGTCAGAAGTGTCAGCGTATGAAACAGTAACCTATCCACTACTAACTGTTTTTGATGAAACACATTATAACATTAGAGATACTTTGATAACCGTAATTACGTGGTACAGGCAATGACACAATATCTGCATCATCACAATTCTATTTCCTATCATTAAGTGCCTAATGAGTCCAACTGTCTGAAATAAATGATCGATACTTTTCTCTAGGTTTGTCATACTATTATGGCATAAACAATGATTTCATAAAGCGTCTAGAAATCAGAGAAAAAAACATTGTACAATGCAAACGCTGGAAAACACCAAAATAAACCGCCTTATTACTTAAAGTAGATAAGAATTTTGTCCTTCTCGACCTATCATGAAAGTGAACTCAAACATATATCTGCAATGATTGACCTACTAAATAAGGCGCTGAACACAAGTTAATGATTTCCAGGTAAACAAATGACAAAATGAGCCGTGCCATGAGAAAACCAACATAGTGGGTTTGCGACCAGCATGGATCCAGACCAGCCTGCGCATCCGCGCAGTCTGGTCAGGATCCATGCTGTTCGCTAAAGGTTTCTTTAATTGCAATAGGCTTTGAAAGCGAACAGTATGGATCCTGACCAGACTGTGCGGATGCGCAGGCTGGTCTGGATCCATGCTGGTCGCAAACCCACTATGTTGGTTTTCTCATGACACGGCTCAAATAGTATAATATTTATTGCATCGGTTGAATACATTATAACGTTACCACACGTGCGTATTGTATTAAAAACTTAATTCAAACGTAAACTGTTTGTTGATGTAAAACAAGTTTTTCAGTATAATTTATAGTTTGAATAAAAGTTGATCTTGAGAAATAATGTAAACAAAGTTGACGCCATGAAGACGTCGCTGTCCATAAGCCAAGATGCCTATTTGATTAAACAAACACGGAAGATATCAGTTTCTGATCTGATACATCTGTAGTTTTAAAGTGGTACAATTTTAAATATCATGACTCAACTGACTTATAACAAGTCGGGACAGAAGATTTTTGTATGATTTGAACAACACGTGTACGCTAAATACTGTTTTGGTAGCAAGTGTTACGTTCAAAATACATATGTCTGTTGCAAATTTGCAACATGCTTATGTCATTGTATAGCTTCATCTGACACGTATTTGACATTTTTACATTTCTATAAAATTGCTACATTAGGTATTAGTTACCTGCAATTTTAGAACTGCATTATGCTTAAAAGTTTATATCGTCGGATCAGCAAATAATTTCAAGATATCAAGAGGTTTTCAGATATAAGTGTCAGCTTAATTACCACTCGTAAGAGACATTTTCTATTTCAACAATCAGCTAATTAAATGTTAGTTTGCAATGTATAGCTCTTTACATTGTCAGATTTATTCCTAAACTATTTTTAGAATTTCAAGCGGCTGACGGTGGAAATAAAGGCATCATCCCTCAGGCAAAAATAAAGACTATTAAAATGACACTCATAATTGTATGCGGTAAGTACTTTGCTTAAACTTTTCAATTCAGTGACGTCATTAAATGCAGTTACGTATTTCATCATTCAATGCTTACAATAAATTAAAAAAAAAAGTCATCAGTGCTCTTTGCTTTTCAATCTTTTACAACTACTTTCCGAAATATATGATATTTTTCATGTCATTAGTGTTATCTTAGAGATTCGCCTCGAGGAAATTGTTTTGCATGTGAAAAAATATGGGAAATATATGACTTAGTTGAAATTCAATTTAAGTACTGGAATTAGGATATGTCATCCCACTTTAAGTGTTAGTTCCTTATTGACTTAAGATGTTCTTTAGTTATTTAGTGTTTAATCTGATTTCAGTGTTTGTGTTTTCCTGGTGCCCCTATTTTGTATTCAACTTGACTGATGTCTACTCAAATTCGAACCAACCAAAATCTTCTACACATTATGCCGTGACGTCACTGGTCCAAAGTCTAGCTCCTATAAATTCAGCGGCTAATCCTATTATATATGGAATCTTTGGAACCAGCATATGCCAAAATCTGAGGTAAGCTGAATTGTTAGTTTAGTTTATACTAAAATATTTTGGTTCGATTGTGAAACAAGTTCTACAACCTGCAGGAATCACTAGATAGGTCACTTTTGACGGAATCCATCGCCACGAGGGTATATGTGAAGAGAAGCTAATTTCCCTTTAAATGATGATCGCCATGCAGGTGAGCTACTGGTGCCATTTTTCACGTTTTAAATATGACGCGGCCGGGGATCGAACCCATGACCTCCCGAAATCGAAGCGGACACTCTACCACTAGGCATATTTATTACTTGTAAACACATTCCATGTATCTGAGGAATCATTTTTAATTCAGCTCCCAAGACAGTTTTAATGCGATATCATTTAACAGGTATATATATATTTAAGTTAAAATAATATAACGAATATAATTATTTTTCACATATTGACAAAAATTGTAAATAAATTATAACTGAATCAAACGTGGTAAATAACGATGTGCTATGAATGTATTAAGAGAATGAATGTACATGTGTTTAAAAATGCCCTGTAACATCATTGGTATTGCATGTTTGGCATTGTTTATGTATTTGCAGGCGTATTCCGTGTATTGGTTCTGTGTACAAGTGGTTTTGTCAGTGTCGAATAAAACGGAGGAATTTCACCTTTCGCAGCTCACAACGTACTTCAGAGCAAACTAATATTGACGTCACATCCTGTAAATATGTCTCGGTGTCAAAACAAGGCTATCGATATCTTTTAAAATCTAATCCAAAATACAGAGATATGCATAACCTAATTGGTCGTATTTCATCGCACACGCCGAATATTGCCTCGCAAAATGGAACAATTATGAAAACAGAAAATCACGTGACTCACAATGAAGCCATACCAATTGTTCCAACTTCTGAATCCAAATGTTTCTATCGCCGACGACCGTCTGGTTTACCCCTAGTTAACAGAAAAATGACAGCTCAGGAGACTATTCTCTTAGAAACATACAGATCCAAAGGTGAGAAGAATTGTTCTGAGAGTGATGTTCCAATCGAGGATGAACCTGAAAATAAGGTACATGTAAACGGTGCCAATAGAAGTAGAAATAATGTGTCTGAACATGGACGCTTAAATGATGTCTATGGATCGCAATTCGCTATAATAGAAGTTGGAATCGACGTTGAGGCAACAGTGTGTGTTTGATTTTCGAAATGTTCTTTTCAATGAATATAACATACATTTTCCTTACAAATAAATTTTAAAAAGTTTGATTTCTTCTTGTCGATGTTTCTGCGCTGCTGTGCAATGTAGTAAACTTAAACAAAGTAAATATATTCCTTTACTGATGTTAATAACCACCAGTGTCCTACAATTATTACATATATTCATAAGTGATATCATTGTCTGAAAGAGTTGTTGTATATTAAATTCTTTTTGCAGGCTATTGGCCCATTTATTTCGTACATTATTCCGTGCCTTTAACCTTTACCCTGCTTAATTTCTATAACGAATTGGTCCATCATTCAATTTGGGCATTACCATTTATTATTCAAAGGGGTTTACACTGAAAATTAACTGACTGAATAGCGAACAGTTACTCCACGGATGTGAAGGCTGATCTTGGTCTGCACTGGTTGCAAAGGCATAATCACTTGCTGCCAGCAGACTAATAGGAAGTGGCTTCAAAATAGTTTAAATATGTATACATAAGTCAACGCTTTATCTCTTCGCATATTAAACATGTTAAACATACTTTGCATATGTTTATATCATAAATTGGCCATTATGATATAACTTCCTTTTATGGAGCAAGTTCAATTAAATGCCTTTCATAGGCAATTTTGAAAATAAAACAAACATGTTGTGCTCTTAACCAACGTTATGCTATATGTATTTTATACGAACAAAATAGTTCACAGCTTCTGATCCCTTTAAATTACACTGCGAAAAAAGAGTTAATATACGGGAGTGTACGGGATCCCGTATATTACCCATATACGGGAAGAAATACGGGAAAACTAAAATACGGGCGTGTACGGGGCTTGTATATTTAAAAGTCCGTATACTAATAAAATACGGATTTCCGTATACTATGAAATACGGAATTCTTAGTATACGATACCCCGTATATTATTGAAATACGGGAAATTCTAAAAAGGGTTATTCTGATCGTATACAACACCGTATATTTCCGTATATGTCTGGTGTACGGGAATACATAAATCCGTATATTACGAAAATACGGGACGTATATTTCCCGTATATGTTTCATATACAATCCCGTGTATTTCCCGTATATTCTGGATATACGGGATATGTATAGTTTGTATATTTCGAAAATACAGGGATTAAATTTCCTGTATATTCTTCGTATACAAATCCGTATATTTCCCATATATGCCGGAAATACGGGATTTAAATAATTTGTATATTTCGAAAATACGGCACGTATATGTCCCGTATATGCTTGGTGTACAACTCCGTATATTTCCCGTATATGCCAGAAATACGGGATTTAAATAATTTGTATATTTTAAAAATACGGGACTTATATTTCCCGTATATTCTTTGTATACAACACCGTATATTTCCCGTATATTCTGGATATACGGGGTATGTATAGTTTGTATATTTTGAAAATACAGGGATTAAATTTCCCGTATATTCTTCGTATACAACTCCGTATATTTCCCGTATATGCCGGAAATACGGGATTTAAATAATTTGTATATTTCGAAAATACGGGACGTATATGTCCGTATATGCTTGGTATACAACTCCGTATATTTCCCGTATATGCCGGAAATACGGGGTTTAAATAACTTATATATTTCAAAAATACGGGATGCAATCAATGTGTGTAGTGAAAATTATATTTTCCGGCCATTTCAAAGGTCAAACGTTTTGCATGTTTTCGAACTTGTACGTGTATGTAGAATGAATGCCAAAATTGAAAGAAAGAAATGTTTAATACTAATATGACATGAACTGAAAAAAAGCATTCACGGACCAAAACAGGTATAAATTTAAAATCAAACATGAATGAATCCATCATTTCATCTAGCGCGTTCCCGATTTATTGTAACATTTAATCTAAATAGCCGATTGAGAAAAGAAAAGGATTAATCAATTCATCCCTATTTATTTGTAGTGATAAATACATCCGTTGATCATCGCCATTGTAAAAATCTAATGCAAGCATAAATTAACTGTTTTTCTGCACATTTCCAACGCTTGTGCATACAGTAAAAAAAGAGGAACTAATCCATTTATATTTTATACTGAAAAAGTATGTAAGACATGTATTGATACTTTACTTATGAAATCAATTCTAATATTTTTACAGACGAAAAATAATCGATATAATGTGTCTGCGTCCAAAGATTCGAACAAACGCCTTAGCTACCACGTGCGTATGTGGTAATTCACACGTGTGCGGGTGATAACTATCACGTGCGCAAGTGACAGCACGTTATACTACCATGTGCCCATGTGATAACTAACACGTGCGCACGTGTTAGCTGATCAATGAAAAAGCGTGAAAGATCTGCAATTTTTCTAAATGGATGTCTTTCATAAGGAAGTGTTATTTATAGTTAGCTGTAATTTACGAAGTAAGTGTTTCTTGTTTATGAAAAAAGGCTGATATCTCGATTAGTTTCGTTGGTAATATTTCACGTTCGAACGTGTCAGCTAACAACTGCGAACGTGATAGCTATCACATGCGAACGTGTTAGCTAAGATAGTTATTACGTGCGCACGTGTTAATCAACACATTCGCACGTGGTATCTAACATGTGCGAATGTGGTGCTAACACGTGTGCACGTGATAAATAAAATGTTTCCTATGTCCCCTCTCTTCCACTGTAGTATACACTGTGGCAGACTATTTTATTTCTCGTGGATGTAGGGTTCTTTAGTATTGACCTAGCACATGTGAATATTTCGTATATTTCCATAAATTCATTTTCAATGTCCAAACATGAATAGCGATACAAATATTACATATATAATTCTTAGTTGATATTATACTATCGCATGTGCAGGTAGCTGGGCGGCAAAGCGTTTAGCTGCCAATATCAGGGTAGTGGGTTTGAGTTTTGGCCATACATTTTCCCCTAAATTTATTTGCAAACTTTCCACTTATTTGTCAAACGCACCGTGATATTTATGGTCCATTTATTAAAATTTATCATATTCACCCGTTGTAAAAAAGTCAATTATTTAAAATATTCTAGACAAAAAGAAAGACACATTACCAGTCACAAGCGTACTAAAAAATAAATACTTTAAGAGAAAAAAATAAAATTTATAAAGATAAAACAGGTAGCGATAACATCACATTACTTTACTTTAAAGCAATGATAACCGTGGTAACGTGGATGGCGTGACTGACTGATTAACGAAAACGCTCGAAAAATATTGGCAAAGGTTAATGAGTGTCTTCATTAAATCAAATGATATAAGCATTTACACTGATTTACCCATCTCCACGAAAATAAACTGTACATATAATTTCTGCCGAACAGTTTTACTGCAACATTAATTGATAATAATTGTATGCATATTAACTAAATCAGATAGATAGCCCATGTACCCTAAGCCTGGTAACCCAGTCTGACAATTTCTAACATTTTTCTACCTGCAAATTGAAAAAATCAGAAACTCGATGAATGCCAATTAACACAAATTAGCGCAAATTAATTGGGATCTTTAATGCATAGATATTAGGTATCCAATCAGTTGAGAACACGCTTCGTCACGCTTCGCGCGTTCATATATCCCGAAGCGATAACATCCGAAGCGATAACATCTGGCTCAAGTGACCGCACGCGATAATCTGTATTGCATATTTCAGAGGGAAAGGAAGTCACGAGTAAGTACTTATTTGATTTATATGTTTTAATTTTTAATAAACTGATTTTTTTTTTGTGACAAACCAGACCATGAATTATATTTCAATTAATCGGAAACACGGGTTGCTTTTTATTGCTTTAACAAATTCAGAAGCGTCAGAAAGGTCAGTTTAATTTTGTAATCTTAATATAAAAAAGGAAATTCAGAATAGCCGTTAAGTAGTTCATTCATTCATTCATTCATTCATTCATTCGATTGATAATTTCTTCACAACTAATCATTTAACTATTATTTCATTCATTCTTTCATCCGATAGTCTACAAGGATGTCAGTCACCAAATGTTGCTGTTACAAGTGTTTGAAATAAAAAAATATCGTGCAAAAATCATTTGATGAATACCATTGGGGTTAAACGAGATTAAAGTTGAAAGGACAAAAACAACTCCGGATAGAAGTTTTATTTCGTAGAAGCTAGGTAGCCGAGGCTAGCTTTAAGAATGAATAAGGCGGCACACACGTTCATTCATTCGATTAAAACTGGAATCTCGGAAAAGCATTAATAAAGTTAATAATTACAATCTTTTATTTTTAGAAAATGGGTACCGGTAATCTGACAAAATAACGCTTTTTTCTAGATGGCACTTTTGCAAAAAATTACAACATCTCTTGCCTCTGTCTAGAGAGAAAATGTTTTTCTCTGCGAAAATATCAGTGTCAGTATGAAGAAATTAATACTATTACAGATTATTTTATCTCTACAGACTTTGTAAGTCTATGTAAGCGGTTGTCATGCGTATTTTTTTTCAAAGTATTATATAAAAAAAGGTTGATAATAATAACAATTTATATTATGTAGAATTTGATTATTAACCTAAAGTTTTAAGAATTTTATAGTGACCTAAAATACATACATACTATAGATCTTTTGCATTACCAATTTTTAGTAACATCTTTAAAACCGATAAAGCGGGAGAACAAATAATCCAATTTGCCGATTCCCGTACAAAGTGTTGTTGTTGTAACACGGGGGTGGGGGTGGGGTGAATCGATAACTAATCGCTTTGGTCATTATATTTTTTTATCTGATGCATTTACGGGCAAACGGTTTACTAACGATGTACTTGAATGAAGTTTAAATTAATATTAAAGTGAAATGCGGAACAAGTCGAATATGTATATAATACTTTATTTACTGTCAAAATAAAAGTAATATTTAGTAATATGAATATGGTATCTAACATATTTAAAATCGTTACATATTATACATCTAAAACAAACACTTACTTTTAGGACCATACATGTACAAACAATAAGTAATTGCTGAGCTTAGTCTGTTATTTTAAATCGATTTTCAACGGACCATTTTGACATTTTAACAAATTAAAGTTGACGCTATTTCCGATTGACTGGTATTTTTTCAGTTCTCTGTTTTATGCCATTTTACAGCTGTAAATCTTCAAATATGACCACAAACGTCTTTTTTTTTCAGCAGGGCGCAAAATGATGTACTTAACAGGTTAACCATAAAACCATAAAATTTAAAATACCTATCACTTGTAGTAAGTGGGTTATCATATTTTTATGTCCCAGCTTGAAACAACACTGACCGGATATTTCTTATCCCCAGGCAATATTGTAATACACAATGAAATTTAAAGGGTGATTAAACATTTGACGCAATTAAAGTATCTTATTTTTAGTGTAACTGTATGCAATCTTGGGGTTAAAATAAATTTAAGAAATAACGCAATGTTTAAACGAATACTAAAAAAAGGCACTGGCCTCCAGATCGTCCGACAAGAACAGAAAAAAAATATATAATTGAGCCGTGCCATGAGAAAACCAACGTAGTTTTAGTTTTCGACCAGCATGGATCGAGACCAACCTGCGCATCCGCGCAGTCTGCTCAGGATCCATGCTGTTCGCTAACAGTTTTTCTAATTCCAATAGGCTTTGAAAGCGAACAGCATGGCTCCTGACCAGACTGCACGGATGCGCAGGCTGGTCTCGATCCATGCTGGTCGCAAACCCACTATGTTGGTTTTCTCATGGCACGGCATTATATTTTTTTAGATATATGGATATTAATGGTGTATAGTTATGCTACGTATACTGACAGACTATAATGTTGCGGAAACACATGAGAGTTAGATGTTTTAACTAATTTTTACGATAAAAATTGTATATTTAACGCGCATTAAACACTAAACCCTGCCTTGCGTTATAATTGGTAACGACAGTGGAAAACTTCTTTATTGCCGCTGCGGTCAGGGTTTGTTTCCCGGCGCGACCACATGTCATTTTATTCGTCATAATTTTCACATCATTTAATATATATAATTATCAGTATCCATGAATTGCAAGAGTCCATTTTTTATAACTTTTAATGCGTGCATTTTTTTTATTCCAGGTTGACACAAGAGTTGTTTACTGGAATCAGAAAACGGGACGACTATTTATTATCACGATAGAGAATATACTTATGTGTGAAGTTTCTACTAGTTTGATCAACAGATGCAGACAGACAGCCCGGATGAGCCATTCGTTCTCAGTGACATTCGTAACAACAGATAAAAGCTTATACTTATTGAGATCAGGAAACTGAATATTTCCATGTGGTTCATCATTTGTAACCTGCTTACATATCGTGTTCCAGTACAGAACCAACATGCGTCTTTTTAAAGTACATCTTCGGACATTAGGAGGGGTGTACTGCTCTTTTTAGAAGACGGCAAATCGAAAAGCCTATAGCGGTAATCAGCATTCATGGGAATAACGAAAACATGTACAGACAATAGTAAAAGAAGTGATACTCAACTGATTTGTTGAGTCAACCGCGCAGAATTAAGTGTGCGAATTGCTAGTTTTTCAATCAGAAATGAACATATAATAATATAAAGAAATGCTTGATGTGATTACTCACATTTTAATTCTGCTTATTTCATTTGGACAAGAAATGAAAATGATTCATAACCGTTTGAAAAACTGATTTAAAAAGTATTTAAGTTGAATAAAATGTTAGTTTAATCTGACATGTCTCCAATTAATAACAATATGATTTTTTTCTCATACCCTGTCTTTGTCTTGCTTTTTTCTAACATACCGTATTCTGCTGTAGGTATCACCGACATTCATTTTGTCATCTTTCAGTGTGTGCCCATATACAAAATCAGTTTACATAAAAGAAAAATACGGGATTTGTATACTATACATGCATATACGGGAAAAGTCTGGTAAATGTATCTTTTAGAAATACTAGTCCGTGAATTCATCGAATACGAAAACCAAATTCAGTCTAAATGTGACACAAATATGGAATCTGTATACTCTGCATATCTTGCATAAACGGGGAAAAACCTGGCCCGTATATCAAAAACTACAGGTTCGTATATCCCCGTATATCAGATGCAAATACATTCCGTATATGACACAAGTACGGGATCCGTATATTCCGTATACCATGCATATACGGGACTATTCCGTAGCCCGTATAATAAAAAATACAGTTTCGTATTTTCCCCGTATATGACACAAGTACGGGATCCGTATATTGCGTATACCATGCATATACGGGACTATTCCGTAGCACGTATATCAAAAAGTACAGTTTCGTATATGCCCCGTATATGACAAAAGTACGGGATACGTATACTTAGTATATCATGCGTATACGGAAAAAATCCGAAGCCCGTATATTAGAAAATACAAGTCCGTATATGCCCCGTATATTAGATGCAATCACAGTCCGTATATGACGAAAATACGGGATCCGTATACTACGTATATCATGCGTATACGGAAAAAAACCGAAGCCCGTATATTAGAAAATACAAGTCCGTATATGCCCCGTATATTAGATGCAATCACAGTCCGTATATGACAAAAATACGGGATCCGTATACTACGTATATTCGGAATATACAGGCTCGTATACGTGTTCCGTATATTCTAAAATACGGAAAGTATACGGGAAAAAAAGTCTCAAGACCCTTCGAATACATGAAAATGAAACTTATGTTAAAGCAGGACACGAATAAACACCATTTCTAGGGATTTTTTAGGAAAGTTCGTATATTGCATATATACGGGAAATATACATTTATGTATATTCGGCGTATACGGGATCCCGTATATGCATGACAAATATACGGACTTCCCGTATACTAGATGTTCCGAATACGGGATCGTATATTAGGTCCGTATATTTGTAATATACATCCCGTATACGCCCGTATTTTCGAAATATACGGGACCGTACACTCCCGTATATTGTCCCTTTTTTCGCAGTGTTATTTCAATCGGCTGTTAAAGCTACACACCGCATTGTTTTCATCTCTGCATTGACCAGTTGGTGGCTTTGGTCTAGCACGCAGACATTCTTCAGGCAAACATGTGGAGATAAATCATATTAGATGGAGTGTCATCGAATTCTCATTTCCCTGACAAAAATGAAACTTAGAAGGCGGATACTTATTTTCTGAAGCATGGGGATAGCTATAGCTGTATTTATCATTCAGCGTCTGCAGCCATGCTTTATATTTAAAACAACAGATACCATTTAGTATGGTTACTCAGATTGGTCTGAATCCATTTCATATCACAGACTTGTAAAAAGGGGGATCCGAAGTTTTTGATTTTGGGAAGAAAATGAATATTAACTAATACGTGGAATACAATCTTCTCGACATATCAACAAGGCAAAGGCGCGACCCATTTTCAATTTGCCGGTCATATTATGTCGATCATTTCGCATGAAGTTTGAGGAAAAATAGTCCGGTGTTTCTATTTCTGTAAGTACGTGTTAGAAATTAAATTTTAGAATGATGGATAAACACACGTCCTAGCGAACTTCAAAATAAAAGATATTATCCCTGTGTTGTTGCTGCCTTTCCTGTTTTTTACTGGCATATCAGATTAATAGAACTGGGAAATAATGAATTTATTCACATTAGCGCAAGTAAGGCACGCTAATAGTAATTACTCGATACACTTAATCGCACTGTTTCAGACAGGAACGATTAAAATACGAATCGCTGTGTGGTTTTATCTATAGCCATGTTTTGTTCTGGAAAATGAGATTTTCTTTTTTGTACATAAAATGAATATAAAACTATTTGGCTTTATCAGCACCAGAATCTATCTTGCCTTGACTTAATTTTCTTCTTTATCCTTTGCCCTGTTAAATTTATAAAATTGACTGGTCTATCATTCAATTTAGACAGTACCATTTATTATTTGAAGGTATGTTAGCTCAAACTTAACTGACTGGATAGCGAACACCGCAGACCAAGATCAGGCTGCAAGGATGTACAGGCTGATCTTGGTTTGCGCTGGTCGAAAAGGCAAAATTACTTGCCGCTAGCAGGCTAAAGGTTAATGAACACTTAATAATGAACTTGCATGAACGATAAGGATACCAAACTATTTTTGATTGCCGTACGCCTGAATGACCTTAGATGGTCTATTAGAACATATATAAAACATCGTGCTCTGCATTTAAAAAACATGCACATGATACTGAGATGGTCGGTTAGAGTATACCTACAATATCGTGCTCTGCATTTAGAAAACATGAACGTGATACTGAGATGGTCCGTTAGAATATACCTACAATATTGTGTTCTGCATTTAGAAATCATGGACGTGATATTGAGATGGTCCGTTAGAATATACCTACAATATCGTGCTCTGAATTTAGAAAACATGAACGTGATACTGAGATGGTCCGTTAGAATATACCTACAATATCGTGCTCTGAATTTAGAAAACATGAACGTGATACTGAGATTGTCCGTTAGAGTATACCTACAGTATCGTGCTCTGAATTTAGAAAACATGAACGTGATACTGAGATGGTCCGTTAGAATATACCTACAATATCGTGCTCTGCATTTTGAAAACACGAACGTGATACTGAGATGGTCCGTTAGAATATACCTACAATATCGTGCTCTGCATTTAGAAAACACGAACGTGATACTGAGATGGTCCGTTAGAACATACCTACAATATCGTGCTATGCATTTAGAAAACACGAACGTGATACTGAGATGGTCCGTTAGAATATGCCTACAATATCGTGCTTTGCATTTAGAAAACAGAACGTGATACTGAGATGGTCCGTTAGAACATAATACAATATCGTGCTCTGCATTTTAGAAAACACGAGCGTGATACTGAGATGGTCCGTTAGAATGTACCTACAATATCGTGCTTTGCATTTAGAAAACACGAACGTGATACTGAGATGGTCCGTTAGAATGTACCTACAATATCGTGCTTTGCATTTAGAAAACACGAACGTGATACTGAGATGGTCCGTTAGAATATACCTACAATATCGTGCTTTGCATTTAGAAAACACGAACGTGATACTGAGATGGTCCGTTAGAATATACCTACAATATCGTGCTCTGCATTTAGAAAACAGAACGTGATATGAGATTGGTCCGTTAGAACATACCTACAATATTCGTGCTTTTGCATTTAGAAAACAGACGTAACTGAGATGGTCCGTTAGAAATACCTACAATATCGTGCTTTTATTTAGAAAAACTAAGTGATACTGAATGGTCCGTTAGAAATACCTACAATATGTACTTTTTCTATTTAGAAAAACATAAGTGATACTTAGATGGTCCGTTAGAACATACCTACAATATTGTACTTTTTTATCTTAGAAAAAGATTAAGGTGATGCTTAGTTGGTCCGTTAGAACATACCTACAATATTGTACTTTTTTATCTTAGAAAAAAATTAAGGTGATGCTTAGTTGGTCAGTTAGAACATACCTACAATATTGTACTTTTTTATCTTAGAAAAAATTAAGGTGATGTTATTGGTCCGTTAGAACATACCTACAATATTGTACTTTTATCTTAGAAAAGATTAAGTGAGATGGTCCGTTAGAATACCTACAATATACGTTTGATTTAGAAAACAGTTACTGAATGGTCCGTAGAATACTCAAATCGTGCTCTGCATTTAGAACATGAAGTGATGCTTAGTTGGCGTTAGAACTCATACATATTGTAACTTTTGTCTTAGAAAAAAAAGGTGATGCTTAGTTGGTCCGTTAGAACATACTAAAACAAATGTACTATTTTGTACTTAGAAAAAAATTTAAAGGATTATTGCTTAGTTGGTCGTTAGAACATTACTTAATATACTCTAGAAAAATTAATGATCGATGGTCCGTTGAACACCTACAATATTGTACTTTTATTCTTAGATAAAATAACGGTGATCGTAGTTGGTCCTTAGAACCTACCTATCAATATGTACCTTTTTTGTAGAAAAAATTAAGATGATCATTTGCATTAACTATCTTACAAATTGTACTTACTTTATTTATGAATTTGCACAGACATATGCATATTGTCTGGCAGCATTGGAATTTTGTCAGTATACCTACATATTAACGTTTTATCTAGAAAAATTAAGCTGATGCTTAGTTGGTCCGTTAGAACATATCTACAAATCTGCTCTGCATTTAGAAGGCATGAACGTGATGCTTAGTTGGCAAGTTAGAAACTGTCTATACTATTGTACACTTTTGTCTTAGAAAAAAAAAGAGTGATGCTGAGTTGGTCCGTTAGAACATATCTACAATATTTCTTTATAAGAGACACTATAATGGTGGTGGCGAGTTCATTCAAACCTTTCAATATCTCACCTTTGTTTGAGAAGACATAAGCATTATAATACTTAGTTGGTCTGTTAGAACCTATGTACATTTAATACCTAAGACATCATAAATACCATACCGAGATGGTCCTTTGGAACCAGCCTACAATATCGTCCGACCTTTTGATCTTTAAGACATCATAAATACCATACCGAGATGGTCCTTTGGAACCAGCCTTCACTATCCGTTTGTAGACAATATAGATTCAACATATCACTTCTCTTTCAACTTGCTTACTTACAAATGGACTGATACTTTTTTATAATTTAGCACAGCTATTGCATATTGTCTGGCCAGCCATTGGAACTTTTTAACAGTAACCTTCTGTAAATAACAACGATCTGGGAACAACTTTAAGCTGCTTATATTTTTTATGGGCATTGGTCTTTAAACGACTAGTATTTACCTTACACATATTTAGAGTAGGTTACATATGGTTGATCCCCTCCTACGTAAATCATTTTATTGTCGATTTGATACTGACATTACATGTGTATGTACTTTTAAGCTAAGGTGATATGGCAGAGATATCATTTATACCAAATTCGTGCTAAGACTTTTTCTGAATAAACTTGCGACAAAATATTCTTTGTTCCCTCATTTGAACTCCCGTCCTTTGCATAGGTATTTTACAATCCCTCTTCTGAGCTAGAAGTGTCATTTAACACAATATGATCCAGTTTATACTTCTGAAGGTACGTATGTATGAGTGGACCTGATAATACAAAACAAAACTGAATACAAATAATCACAGCAACAGAACGATTAAGATTGTTTAATATGACAATTGTCGTGAGGAACGTAATTTAAAGATAAAGCAGTACATCAACGTGATCTGTGTGCTGTTGAATTTATGTCTTTATGAATTTGTAAACCAAAGATTAATTTGTCTATGCATTATTATATACATTGTCCCTGAGCTGAGATATCTCCACAGACGATCAAATAAAACGTTATTTTTTATTTAATTGTCAGAACCGCCAAATATTTTTGTTTACAGACATTTTTCATTTGACATTTAATTAAGAGTATAATTATGTTTTCTGCATTATAAATCTCTGTGTTTGTCAAAACTTTGCACTTACCGTAACAATTTCTTATACATATATCTTTTCTCCGTAATATTATAGTCATCTAGGCATTCTTTAGTAGGACAGAAATTTGTACTCTTAGACTTTCTTTTTAATATCTGTTCTCTATGAGCTAAACAACGCGGCGAACTTACAGAAACTCTGCTTTCATTTCATTTTTCTTACTAAACAAGACAAAAGAAGAAAACCACATGTCTGTAAGGCTTGTGAAATATTACGATTATTAGATTCGTTGCCACGGAAAACATTATCTCGTGTGATTTGTCTTCCTTCTGGAGTATTATTTCCTGAAGCAATAAAGTTTTTTACAATGGCATATCTCGACCTTTGATACTATTTAAACATTTTCTGTCTATAATGTTACGGATCGCTCAGACAGAACAATCTATTTTACTTCTTTCTTTGGGAAATCAATTGTATTATACAATCATGTTAAATTCCTTCGCCAATACGAACGCATAATCAGGTGCATTGACTGAATTCTTATAGAGTAATACAACTTTCAAAAAGCATATCATACAAATCAAATGACTTTATTGTATACTAAAAACACGGAACATGTGAGGGATTCATCTGCCAGGAAATGGAGATGTATCGTGCAGTTTGTTACCATTTACGACATGTGTAGTGGAATCACTTTGCATGGGATGGAGGATTTTATTTACACTGTCTTGTAACTTTGCAACATGATGGGGATTTGGGGATTAGCAGTGAGGATTTATGCTCCAATAACAGGTTGAAACTGTCCTAGTGGTGTATTTGCCATTAGCAGTGAGGATTTATGCTCCAATAACAGGTTGAAACTGTCCTAGTGGGGTATTTGCCATTAGCAGTGAGGATTTATGCTCCAATAACAGGTTGAAACTGTCCTAGTGGTGTATTTGCCATTAGCAGTGAGGATTTATGCTCCAATAACAGGTTGAAACTGTCCTAGTGGTGTATTTGCCATTGTCCATTCAAAGTTCATATTCCACGTGTTGATCTATATTGTTTGTTTCATCTACGTCGTTTATAGGTTTAACTTTAATTTTGTCTGGATACCATGAAATCCCGAAAATAAGCCGCGGTTTATTTTAAATGTTCGTAAGGATTTGGTGGCTTCTTATCAAGACCGGCTTATTTTTGAGTTCCGCGAACTTTTGAGTACATATTTCCGTTAACGGTTAAAAAATCGGCGTATTTTCGAGTACCAAAATACTGCAGATACGGATGTCCTATTTTTGTTTTGTTTTTGTTTATGGTAAAAGCATCGACGTCGGTAAATACTTATACTTCTGACATACCTGTTTTGTTACAATTTCTTAATGAACAATCCGATGCTAATAGATAATTACCCATGAAAAAGTTTTGTCTGGACTAATGATATAATCGCCCAATGATTGATTAGGTGTGAACAAACAAGTCATGCGTGCGTAATTGCAAAATTTGAAAACTTTTGGAAGATGTTTTACAAGATGGCACTTTCATTTAAAAACAAGTCGGTAGGTTGATGGTAAAAACATTTGACGCATATAACCATCCTGTTTCATTAGCACATTTCTGATACAAAAACTTAGACGGCTTATTTTTGAGTGCGGCAAATGTATGAGCTCTATTTTGTCGTGAAATTATGGCTTATTTTCGAGACCAGCTTATTTTCAAAACCGGGATTTTAGGGTATATATCATACAAACATCAGTACGTACACTGTTGTATGCTTTTGATTTGAAGGAAAGTAGCTTTTCCTTCTAGTTTTAACGTCCGCCACACTGCATTAATAGCGCTTTGGTGAACACGTAGTCTTGATAGAGAAGCCGGAAATCTAAATCGACATCCACTTTATAAAAAATAAGATTATCAGCTTTTCATCTAGCTAACATTTTTATTTCCTGTAGACAAATGTCAAAATGAATGTGTACGCTTTGTACGATACATTTCTATCTTGGAGAATGTGAATTTCTATCTATTACTGTTGCTATTAAGAAAGAGATATAGTATATTAAGCAGCTTTAAATGTTAAACATTTATCCCAGACATTTAGCCGAGTGTATAAAACTGATCCTTAAGGATGTAGTATACCTTGTCACCAGGGTAGATTCAAATTAATGGAACCGTAGTATTTTATTGTATTTCGTGTAATTTAATGTTTTAGCTGCTACTTTCTAAGGTCCCTTCAAGTACAATTTTATTCAGGTTTGAAGTACAGGACCATCCAAAGCTATTTTATGTTAAAAGAAGAAGAAAAATACAGATATTTAACACTTTTCAGCGTATTTCGATTACACTGTTATCCGTAGAAGTTTGTGTTGTTGATTATTTTATTAGGATTCGCGATAGCTTTCTTATATAAGCTTAAATATATATAACGGGCGACTAGTGTTTCCATGGTAACGCGCATTTTTCTATTATTAATAATCTTAACGTTTAAAGTAACAATGCCAAAAGAGATTTTTAGAATATCTTATATCTTGCAATGTCTTAGAAAAATATTAAATAAATCTATTTTTCTTGTTTTATACAGCTTCATAACATTTTATCTTCTCTAAAGTAAGTAATATGTTTGTTTTATTTCCATATATACTCAACAAAAAATTGAAAGGTCAGATATTGACACTAACAGCAGATGTATAACACCAGTTTTAATGATGAACTTGATACCAAACAATGTGGGTAAACAAGTGTATTTCATTAATTACTCATTGTGTCACAGAAAAAAAACTTAAATCAACATAACAAATAGTCCTTTGCCAGACGGGGTGGTTGGGTAACCATCTTTTTACTGTGGCTTTACTTTCAAATCAGACATGTTGCATTCTTTTGTCAAAAGCGAGTGTGTCCCCCCTCGAGCAAGAATCACCTCCCGGCATCTGTTTGTAAAACTGTTAATCAGCTTCCTGATGTCTGTCCGTGGAATATGTCGCCATTCGTCGGTCAGCATGTCTGTCAGCTCCTCAAGCGTTTGTGGCTGACGATTCCGAGAGGAAATCCGGCGCTGCAGCATGTCCCATGCATGTTCCGTTGGGTTGAGGTCTGGTGACCTTGCTGGCCAGTCCATGCGCTCAATGGTTTCCTGCTAAAGGTACCGGGTCACCACCCTGGCTCGGTGTGGCCGTGAATTGTCATCTATTAGGACGAAGTCTGAACCAATGGCTCCAGCATTCGGGCGCACAATGGGCTCCAGTATCTCGTCTCTTTAACGTTGGCCGGTCAGTGCCTCATTCCTGATGACGTAGATGTCCATGCGGTCGTCATAGGATATGCCCGCCCAGACCAGAGCTGACCCTCTTCCAAATCTGTCATGTTCTGCCACGCAACTATCACGGGAGCGCTCGTTCCTTTGCCTTCACACTCGCCTTCGGCCGTCATGAAAATCTGAACTGAATTTGGATTCGTCGGTGAAGAAAGCGGTGTGCAACTGCCGACGTCCAAACCTAACATACTGGCGGGCAAACTCTAGGCGGCATCTTCGATGGTGTTGGGTCAGGGGTGGCCTTACCACCGTTCTGCGAGCACACAATTTGGCAGCGTGGAGCCTGTTCCGGGTGGTATGTGATGAAATCCGGCGCTACACATCCCCGGTGTCAAGGCACAATTGCCACAACCTCCCCATGACGCTCTGGCAAACGTTAAATTGCACTGCGACGTAACGTTGTGTCTGTCCGGCAAGCAGATATCCCAACGCACGTTGTCGCTCATCTTAGGATAAATGTCGTCTACGAGGCATATTTCACGTGAACAGTAGATGTTTTCACAGAAAATCTAAAAATGAAACTGACTGTATGAAAATGCTTTTGATAATGATTGCTCAATCATTTGACATCATTTACTTAAAACGTCCTAAAATTGACGTTTTCAGTACCTATTCAAGTCTAATCCTTTGTCAATAGCATTGTTTGCACCAAACAACAATTTATGTTCAGATAACTAAATTATGCTAATCTAAAAGTTTTGTCGTACCTACGTGCCTTATCATTATACAGTGCATACTTGTCTATGTGACCCTTTAATTTTTTATAGGGTGCTTCTTTTATGAACAAATCATTGTAGTTGCATTTTTTATTTTTGTGGATAGTGTTGAAATACAGAAATAAAGCTAAAAATGTGTTCTTTAAATAGACAAGTGTCAACGCCTTTGAAATTTACATTTAGCTATATAAGTCACAACGTTCGTTTCCATGGTAATATTAATTTAATTCAAGATTACACTATTTTTTCTGAAATATGAACAATTGTAGAGCGTAGTTTTAATATATAAGTACCAAATTATCAATGGGAACGGAAAAGTAGGTATTACAAATCAAATTGCCTAATTTTATTTGAAAATGGCCGTAATAAGTAACCTTGCACCCATCCATATTCCCAGTAACATCAGTGTCAGTATAAGTATATAAAAGCCGCAAAGTATTGATCATTATTCAAAGCAAAATAATCAAAAATATTTCGGAAAATAATGGCTGTTTAAAAATAGCTCAAATAAAATTGCTCAGAATTACGTACTTTCAAGATAAAAGCTATTAACTTTTGAGTGGTAAGGAACACATAATGTTTTGTAATGTTTCTGCGGCAAATTATTCATTATTTCAGCATTGTTAAAGCATAAGTAATCAGTTGAGAGACAGGTTGATAAATCTGTTCCGGTTGGGCAAGTGCACATACAAAATGTTAAGATATACTTCCTCCTTAAGAATTAATATTGTTTGATAATGGTTACGTGTGATGTCACTAAAGAAAAAAATAGCTTGAGCACCATTAAATGATGTGTTCTGTTTGTATGAAGCGTTTCCATTGAGACCTTTCTATTGTCAGGACAAGATGTAAACTAATACTTTTATAATGCTTTTGAGACAATAATGAATGCGATTGGATTATGACTTACCGAACCGTGAAAATGAATGGCATTGTGTTGTAACAGTTATTAGTGAAAAACGCAATATGTTAGGTTTTCGTACAGATTCACTCACGTCAAAACAAGGTGATAGATCTATTTCAACGTTTATCGCGTTTTTTAAAAAGAAGAATAATCAAGATAAAACGAAATACTATCCTCTTAGTGCAAATTACTTTTAACAGAGTATTTAAATAAAGCACAGGGGATTAACATCCAAGGTCAAACAACAATTAAGATCCATTATATAGTTCTGTCGTTTCATAAAAAAGCTTGACAATTGTTCCTTATAGCATAGGTCACGATTCAGTAAAAAATAATTGCCTTTCCTAGTTTTATTAAAAGTATATAATTAGTGTGGAAACGTACACTATATAATTATGTACATTTTGTAATCTGTTAGGTATCATTTAAAGCGTGAGAGACATACGGCAAGAGGGACGACTGACATGGAAAAAAAATAGCAGAAACGCCAGCCAGTCCGGTATGCAAGAAATGTGTATTCAATTTGCAAAATAAAATGCCGTATATTAAGACAAATGCTGACAAGTAGACTTGCTGTTGAACAAATGTATAGAGGATAATCAAGTTTTTTGCTTGAATATGGGTTTTTTTCATCGAGTGGTATGAAATATGTTTGATTCATGCAAAAAACTTGAATTTTCTGCTTATTATATACACAAATGATTTAAAACGTCTTTTGTTTACATTTAGAACGAGCGACAACAACAACGATGCATTTTCCGTACAGCCGAAATTTAGTCTTATTTTAGAAATAAACAAAAATCGTTACCTTTACAGCATCTGCAAAGACATTAAATATGAAAGTGAAGTTGTACGAGTTGCATACAACACGCAGTTCCCGATAATTTCGACATATACCGGATAGAATGTACCATAGGCGGGCTAAGATCATTGTAAATTCTATATTTTGACTTGAAATAGTTTGCTTCACTATTCATATACAGATTTTTCCTCTTCAAATGGTAGATCTACAAAAGTAACTGCCCAAGACAATACCAAAGTAGTTCCGGAAAACCAGTGGAAATATAGAAAATGTGTTTCACTGCAGTGAAAATATAGAAAAAAATGTTTCACTGCAGTGAAAAATAAATACAGTGAAAATATGAATTACATTTCATCAATATTTTCCAGTATTTCATTAGTATGTATATAATAAAAATTAATATTCTTAGATCCGAATCATTCATTTGGGGCTGTAGAGTGGTTTTTAATTCCTAAAATATTGAAAACAAGTCGTACGAGTCTATTTAGTACCAAATGGTATGGAGGACAGGGTAGCTTTACCCTCCTACATTACATATTTAATAGAAGGAGAAGTCTAGCCGTATGTTGGA
Source organism: Mercenaria mercenaria (assembly GCF_021730395.1). Lineage (NCBI taxonomy): Eukaryota > Metazoa > Mollusca > Bivalvia > Venerida > Veneridae > Mercenaria > Mercenaria mercenaria. Next base: position 26,989,468 of record NC_069378.1, on the reverse strand, counting down.
AGCATTGTTCAGTTGAATTGAGTAAAATATGCAAAATATATGTGTTTTACACTAGGAGATATTGAGCTACACTAAATGTGTATGCTCTGCTAGCCATTTTGATCAGTTATAAGGTTACAGTTGGGTAGTTTCCAGCAGTAACTGCGTAAAATTAAACTGGGCGCCACGTTTTCCTTCAAAATGATATTCAATGAGAGTCTTGTACTTTTTTGGGGGTACTCTATAATGGACATTTTAAACATGCTGACAAGAATTCATCTAACCGTAATAGAATTAAAATCCTAAAGTCGGTCAAATACGGAACTGCAAAATGTCGACTGCTAGCTCTACGTGCAAGTGTCACAACAACAGAGGCCTTGTTTTTCAGCACAAAATACTGAACAACATAACCGGTTGACGGGTGGTTTTGTCATACAGAACAGGTATGAGAGAGGTTTGTGTGCAAGATACAGTGCTTAGTTAGACTTCTGCTTTTCTCCTCACTTATGGCACCAGGACAAATATAGTAATAGTTTGGAAAATTTTACACATATTTTCGCGAACCAAGGTTTCACTATAAGCTAAGTATGGACTGCAGAATCTTATAATGGACAGATATTGTTTATAGAATTTTAAAAAACACAAATATATGCATATTAAATCCATTATATTTTTCAAGTCTTTCAAGATTTGTGCTGAATCTAAGAAAGACGGTCCCTGACCGGCTTCCGAAAAATCCAAAAACTGGCATCTGCTACCATACATGGATGTCGGTCTATGCAACATTTCAGTAACATTACAACGTTGGTGTCTACTGAATGCAATATAGCCTTATATTGGAATAACGTTAATTTGGATCGTAGAAACGAAATCTTATCTCTAATTGCATGAAATAATTAATATTTTGCTTTGGTGGTAATAACATGCTACTTTATTTATTACATACAGAATGAACTGTTAAACGGTGGGGTCAATGTACCACACCCACCATATTAGTATTATATACTTTTCCGGAAAATTTAAGAATTTCTGATAATCTATAAAGAAACATGCAATAAAGAAAACAAATTAATTATTAACTAAAAAGTCCAATATCTTTGCAACCTAACATCAGCCAGCTTAAACTATGGTCCAAGTTTCATTTCTGTGCTATTTGCATACTGACAGACCTGTTCTTTACTAGTAGGGTAGAAATTACGAAAGAAGTGCTAAAGCTGATAAAAGCGCAAATCTTTCAAGAAATCATCACCTACCCAAATGGAACAAATTTAAAAGAGTCCGTACTTTTTTTTTCTAGTTGACAGCCATAAAAAAGACTAGCCAAAAATATAGCAAAATTGACATACAATGAGCTACAGCCATCAAATTACTCATATTTTGATGATTTTAACTCACTCGTATGACATAGTTTTGGTCTTCAGGTAGCCATTGCTGTATTGGTTAAATCACATACATGTAATGTAAGTTAGTTTATGAACAAAATGATTCATTTGGTTACATAGACTATTCAAATTAAGATGACCACCACGCCTTAAATTCGACCAAACATGTACATATGGAAGAGGTATAGTTCTTCAACTGGTACCCGATATTGATTTAAATATATTACAGAGAATTTACAGCTCATTTTTATAAAAATATTATAATCTGAAATAGGTCTGTACAAAGACTGATGAGCTACAACTGTCCAAATGTCAAATATTGCAAAACAAATCAAATGATATTTATTTAAAAGGATTTGGTTATTCAGATATATTTAATAAAGATACTGTCTTTTTTCAAACTGATAACCTGAAATACGTGCTGTAAAATGTTCATTGCTGCAATAGAAGTCCTCTGTTTTTTTTGTTAAAATAGTTTCTATTGAAAAACACATTAACAATATGTTTCAAATACTTTGTCTTTTGTTTAAATGAGTATGGCGCCATTTTCACAATTCATACCTAAAGGACGTTAAAATAATATATTTTAAATACTGCTCTTATTTCTATAAAACTAAACATATTACTTTCACTCGTTTTTTCGCGAACTAATATTGCGCTCCTAAAGTCGCGCGCAATATTTCCGCTGCAGAACTCGTGCATATTTCTCGATACAAATCTAATAACCTATAATTATTGCATTTGTCTGACATTGGTGATCAGTGAGTAAGGAGTTTCACAACAATAAATTGAGCATGTCCTGGATTCAAGAAATATGTCACTTATCGTATCCGAATGTTGTTATACTGTTGGTACTATTATGATCGGTATTTATATAATTAACATTTAAAATAACGTATGTTTCAATCCATGGTAGGATGTAATATCAAGGGTTTTATGATATTTTTACAGAACAAATCATATTACAAAAAAAAAGTAACAAACTTTCTTACAAATTTAATACACCACTGGTGTGTTTAAAACCAATGGCACAGATTTTGCAAGAATTACATATGCAGCTATACATGTATGATGAATGTATCCTGTTTCTTAGAAAGACGTATCGCAGCCTCTCATTCATAAAATGTTGAATTATATTTCTGTCATATGTTGTATATTTTTGTTAAAAGTGTGTCTTTTTGCTGTAACATTTCTGAAACGTGCGTTACTGAAATAAGGTAAAAGTAGTTACTAGAATTAATGCTTTAAACACAGTTTAATACTGAGGTAAAATATATGCAACAATTTAAATAAATCTTTTCTTTGAAAAAAGAATTATCATTTGTGTTAATTAACCTTTTTAAAGAAACAAATATTGACAGAGTTTAGTAGGAACAAAATATTGACAACAATGATACCACAACAAAAATATGAACAACAAGTATCCTCTGTGTTTTTGTTAATGAATTATAATATGATTGCACTGATCAGTAATTCAGTTCCACAGCGTACGGGATATTTAAAAATCCTTTTTTTCACAGAAACAGATCTATCTGATGAAACATGTTTATCAAAAATAGCATGATAATGATTATATATATTTGACCTATTTGGAGTTCAATGACTTTGTCTCTAAACATTATCTCTCTGTCTTTTCCATCGATTTCCAGTATAAACATTCACGTAAATCATTACAGAAACCGCCCCTATGGGGATATTTCATAAAATATTAATATTTGATTAAACTTCCTTGCTAACTAATTATAATTTGGGAGCGATATATTTTTCTTAAGTACAGTCAATACGTTAAGTAACATGGTTTCTACAGTAATGTAGTATTTAATGCTAGCATTTGTAGTGCTTGCTCAAGTAGGACATTAAGAAGAAGGTCAATTAAACAATTTTATTAACACGATTTTGGAATATTCTTACATGTTATCTATAATTACCTTTCAAATCCATTTTTGATGCATGTTAAAGACGCTCCACAGAATAACTCTATTCTTTATGTATTTCTATGATGGTAATTATACATGATTTGCACGAAAACATTGAGAAATACGTACAAGCATCTAGTTTCAAATTGACAGTGACATATATTAGGCCAAGATAATATGATTAATGTCTGAACAATTTACTATATGACTTTATCAGTATGCACTTCCATGTTTTAAAAACTATACTGAAAAGAGACTGCCTGAGTAAGTTTACAGATGAAGTTGTGACAATACTTTAACTTAGGGAGGGTATACATTTTCCACCTGCCATTTTATTATACCTGACGAGTCGTATCAGAATGATTTTCACGAAGTTAATTTGAGAAGAAAAAGTAGATCATTATGTCGTGGTGGGTCTTTAATATTTAATGCACGACAGGAATATACACTTATATTTTTATTCGTGCGATTATTTAATTATCTTATCACTATCAAATAATAAAAAATGTGGTACAATTAAATAGAAATTTAGTTAACTTACATTTCTTTCAATGAAATAAACTGATAATACAAGAAATCTCCCACCAGTTTCTGTCTTGATTCTTTACAATATTAGTACATTTGTTGTTATGCCAAAATAAAAGTCGTACAAGTTTTTACCTGAAATAAGTTTCCTTTTCTGGCATATATTAAAAACATGCATTTTCTGGATCAAAGATATATAAATATCTCGGTATTTGTGATTGTCTAGATATGTCTTATCTATAACTTTATAAGTGGAAGACTGATTCAAAAGAAGAGCAATTAATACTGATTAGATAAAGTTCTCTGGCGGGTAGTGCAGTTATTAGGTGGATGAATATTCTGATTGGGAAATATTCGAACTGGTTTATAAAACGTGTGCAATAATAAATTTTTCTTCCCGGCGTATAGTTTTAACTAGTTGTGTTGAACGTTAGATAAAACATTGACGTCGGCAAAGCTTATGTGTTCTGCCCGACTAGTAATATAACTGGTTTTGTAAATCTTAAACCGGTTCGGCAAAGCTCTAACAAGTTTGTTAATGCTCCAATCGACTGATGAATCGTGGACAATGATAACAATGTATATTCAAGTAAAACTCAGACTGTAGAGGTAATATTCAAACTGGTAGGGTAATATTCTTACTGATTGTTACAATGTATGCAATGACAAAGTTCTTTGCCAGGGTAATACTCTTACTGATTGGGTAATATTGTCAGTGGTAAGGTACAGTTCTAACTGGGTGACAAAAACGTGTGATAAAATGAGGTTTTCTGACCGCGTAATTCTCTAACTGATTGGGTAATACTCTATTTGGATTGATAATACCCATACTGGTTGTGTAATACTCATACTGGGAGAGTAAAACTCAAATATGTTTATAAAGGTGCACCATGATAATAATCTTTGTCCGGGCAATATTCTGCTTTGCTGGGTACATGTATAAGTGAATATATTCAATGTATAATCACTTTAGATTTAGAGTGTGAATAACAATGTGGTATGTATAAATCACAAATGACGGAATGATTATTAAAGATTTAAACTCTGTTTCCTTAAAGGTCAACTGCCAAAAATCATATATGGGTATATGAATTAGAAGTAATTTTTTACAGTAAACACGATAAACAAACTCAAAAAGTAAAAAAAAATCATTATATTGCAAAATTTTTAAAAGAATTTCACATTACAAATTATATCAATAATTATACACTACTACTTTTCGAATGGCTTCCTTTTATTGCATTTTATACTAAACTTTTGCAAAGCTTATTGTACATAGATAGGAATGAATCATTTTCTATACTGTAGAGCTTCAATGAGCGAAATAATGCCAACATTCATATGGAAAACGTACTTTTCTTTTTCAAACGGATAACACAGCTTTGCAATTCTGCGAATCAGTTGGACTCTTTACGCAAAATACAAGAGGTTGCAACTTATTACTGAACAAACTAAAATTAAGATCGAGGAAAAATATAATCGAAATTGTGCGCTGCACTGATATTTCGTTGACATTCAACATTGTAAGAGCGAAATAGTTATAATCCAGACAGCATAGTTGTATATCTGCCATAAAATTAGGTTAAGTGCAATAAAATAATTTTGATGAAATGAAAAAAATATGAAATTATTCACGTTTTTCATCGTCTGCTAACTATTTTTGTCTCCAGTTCCCGGGTAGTTATTTTACAGCGTTTTCTGTTTGCAAGTCACGATTTTGTCATGTTTTCAATGCACTAATTAAGTGATTGTAAACTGATAATTCTTCACTCGAGGTTGAATATTTGACAGCATAACAAGTATTTTAATTATTTGTTTATTCCCTCCTACCCACCCTTACAGACATGTCGAGTTTCTTGATAGTTATTGCTGTTGGCTTGTAGCAATATTTGAATATTAAAGGCAGATTCGACTTTGTGACTGTGATTTAAACAAGAGTATTCATCTAGTTCTAGAGAGATTCCTCAGGCCAGACACTACATCTCCTTTAAGTTCTAATAAAACATAAGGTTCACAATTACGTATCTTAAATGTATATCCATATATTTTAAGGGTTTTTAGGCATGAACTGTTTCTTGATAATTATTACTACTGAGTAAGAAGTCGTGTATTACTACTATTAGAACATTATATAAGAATATTCCGAATCTTCATGCCAGACTCGGTATCTACATTTAGGAAAGTAACATTCACAAGTACGCTTTTAATTTTATATCAATATATTTATGCTGTTTTTTTCCGATACAATGTTATTCTTTCGTTATCAAACGGAAATTGTCGTTATAAGCTTTTGAGCTAGTTTTCATTTTATTTTGATTCTAACTTGAGAATGTTATGTTTTACACGCTAAACAATTTTTCTTTTTTGATTTTGTGGTTGTTCAAAGAAGCTGAGAGAGACCTGAGTAGCCATCTTATATGCTGTTTAACTATTCTAGATTAGATGAGTTTAAGTTATTACATTTTTCTGTTTCATTCGGGACATAATAGAAAACCCATGTTTACAGTTAAGATTTTCATGAACATCTGATTGTATGTTTGCCTTAAATTTTGATAGTATATGTTTTCAGGCTGAGTGGTGTACAAAGATAAAGATAACCGCATTTACCCCAGTTCTACTGGTCGATCATTACCACATCGTACAACATCGTACCAACTGGCATTTACAAGACACATATATTCGTATTGTTGTACACTGGAATGCTGTCACATGCTAAGAGCTGTATCCTATATTTTTGTTTCTTGTTTTTGTAGTCAGGAATATGAAATTAGTGAATAATTGATTTACTCACGACATAGAGTGAGTAACTGAAAATACCTACAGCGGTTATAAAGACAGATATCGGCCAAACAAGAAATACTCTCGGAAGTGTCAGCCATGTATTTATAATAACTGTGAGAAAAGTTACAGATCATCAGCTCAAAGTCATGTGTGTCACTTTTCCAACTTCAGAATAGGCGACAATGTTCGTGAGAAATAAAGATCGTGACGTTTGATTATTTTGCCGCAAGATTATTTGTTGTTTGTAACTGTGGCTAATACAGAAGCCAGACTGAAATTGATATAATTGACAAACGAACTGACTTGAACTATACGAGCAATTGTTTTAATAGGAAATCATATATTACATCTTATATCATTTCATCTTCTCTTTTAGTTTATACTAAGGTATTTAGGTCAATATTATGAAGCAAATGAAGCACCTTATATTAATCACTCTCGACACTTCATTCCCGATGGAATCCATCGCCACGAGGGTATGAGAGAAGAGGCCAGTTTGCTTTTTAATGCTGAGCGCCAAGCGAGGGGGCTACTGGTACCATTTTCACATCTTTGGTATGACGCGGCCGGGAATCAAACCCACGACCTCCCGCACTCGAAGCGGGCGCTTTACCACTAGGCTAAAGGGGCGGTTATCTTCTCTAACAGTCAGAAAGAGCTGATACAGTGTTATGAATAGACAAAAACAAAATAACATATTTCGGGTTCCTTAATCTGCTTTCTAATTATGTCTTGTTCGAGAGTTTCCTTACAATAACTAGTGCACTATTGTTTAGACAATTCAGTGTATTTGAGGTTATCTCACAATCAAGAATAAGACAAACCGAAGGAGAGTGTATTGTCTTTCGGTATTGTTAAAAATAGGTCTGTTTTTGCCAATGTAGAAAGGGATCTGCTTATTTCAAGCTAATTTTATGACTCAATTTGAATTTTGTGTCGACAGTTTTGGTCACTTACATATATTTTTGTAAACGTTTGTTTGTTTGTTTGTTTTGGGTTTAACGCCATTTTTCAACAGTATTTCAGTTATGTAACGGCGGGCAGTTAACCTAACCAGTTTTCCTAGATTCTGTACCAGTACAAACCTGTTCTCCGCAAGTAACTGCCAACTTCCCCACATGAATCAGAGGTGGAGAACTAATGATGTCAGACACAATGTCGTTTATCAAATAGTCACGGAGAACATACGCCCCGCCCGAGGATCGAACTCACGACCCCGCGATCCGTAGACCAAAGCTCTTACCTACTGAGCTAAGCGGGCGGGTTTTTGTAAATGTAGAAACAATGACGGTTTATCAATAAACACAAATATTGCCTTTGATTTGTGGAGTTATTTAAATTTACGTGTTCCGGATCAGGTTTAAAGATAAATGACGTTTTGCCATTAGGTCCAGTTTTTCAAAGGTGCGGAATCACCTTAAGGAGGTAGGTTACCTTAATATTTGTATGTGCGCATGCCCACCCGGAAGCTAACGTGACTATTCACGACGACGTTTACGACAAACTTAATGTGTTTGTATATCCATTCTTCTGAAACAAAATCATGAACCTGTCTCCGATCGGATGCTTCAGGGTTTAATAATGCAGAAATAATGAATAAATTGCCGCAGAAACGCTTCAAAACATTGTTGCCATAAAATGACGTCATTGACATCATGACGTTACGTGTCGATTACCGCGCAAAAATAATAGCTTTTATTTTGAAAGTGCGTAATTCTGTGCATTTTCTTTATTTGAACTATTTTTAAGCAGCCATTGTTTGCTGAAATATTTTCATGAGTCTTTCGCTCTGAATAATGATCAATATTTGCTTCTTTTATGTAGTTATATTTAAATGTTAGACGGAATGTAAGAAAATGGATGATGGTAATTGATGTTATTGAGAATATAGTTGGATGAAAGGTTACTTATTACGGCCATTTTCAAACAGAAATTGGGCAGTTTGATTTGTTATACCTATTTTTCAGTTTCCGTTGATTATTTGGTACTTATACACTAAAACGAAGTTCTAAAAATTGTTCAAATTTCAGTAGAAAATTTTGGTTTCTTGACCTATATATCTAAATGTAAAATTCAAAAGCGTTGACACTGGTCTATTTAAAGAACACAACTTCAGCTTTCTATTTGCATTTCAACAATATCCATGAGAATAATAGAAGCATGCATAACGACTTTCCATAAAAATGTCAGACTAGGGGTACTGCTGTAAGTATTTTAAAATTTGTTTAATGCAAATAACACGAAAATATTACTTACGTTAGAAATAAGATGTTTTAAAGCTACATCAACAAGAAAGATAATTTTATTTTATATCTTTTTTAAGAAATTGCGATAAAAAGCAAGATATAAGCGATTTCAAACATCTCCGTTGCCATGGTTACTTTAAACTTTAAGAAAAATAGCGTACCATGTAAAGTGCTTGTTATTTTTCTAATAATATTACCCAAATATTCCATGTTGGTCATTAATAGAATGACACTGAAGCCGTCGAAAAACCCGTTTTCATACATAGTTGTTTAGAAATGAGAGAAAATGCGTTACCATGGAAACACGAGCTTAATTTAGAAAGCTAACGCGCATACTAGTAAAATGATCAATTAAGAAGACTTTTACGGATAATAATGAAACCACAATACAATGAAAAATGTTAAATATACGTATTTTCATTCTTCTTCAATATAAAATACCTTTTGAGGGTCATGCACTTAAAACCTGAATAAAAATTTTACTTGAAGGGACAGAAATAAATGAAATTGAGACTATAGCAATTAAAACATTAAATTACACAAAACAAAAAAATTGCTGCGGTTCAATTAATTTGACTTTATCTTGGTAACAAGGTAACCTACCTCCTTAAGTAAATAACCGTGTTAAAACTATAATGAAAATATTACGGGTACCATTGGCAAGAAATCCAATATCAGATAAATTTCGGATTGGTAGCGATTACTTATTTTTATCATATATTTACTATGATTTATTTACAGCACACTTTAAATGAAACATGTTAATTTCCGTTGGAAGTGTGTCTTGTTACATGAATGACGGTTTGGAATTTTTACATTCTAACGGAAACACAAAGCGGCCGACTACTTTATTTTCTTTAGACATGATATTTAAAAATTTCCCCAAAAACCGTTTATCAGAGTCTTTGTAAGAATCTCGTAGTATAAATTGATAAATGAAAGCAGCTATTGAACTGGGTGAGTCTAATTACTTTTAGGCCAAGAGTCAATAGAATTCTCTATAAACACTTTGACATTCGTATCATACTGCGTTGCAGAATTGGCTTGCCGTGTAAAACATTTCAATGACATTTAAGTTGTATTACTGGAGATAATTCTATAGCTTTTTAGTATCAGTTTGACAACAAGAGTGTTTAAGAGTTTCAGAACAGGAAAATAGATCATTCAGTTCAAAATATCCCTATTCCTTGAGATGAATCAGGTGTTATAGCTCGCTATTGATCAAATATTCTTTCTTTCATTCCTTGGTCACATGTGCGTTTTGATGTAATACGTCAGTGAAAAAATACCAACTTAAAAGTTTGATACGGAAAGATATATATTATTTTCATTTTCTTAACAATGTATTTACCTAAATTAAATTTATGCATTATTAGACCTGATTCATATTGTTTGTATTTTCTTTAAACAGGGGCTTCATATTAAATTTAGATACAGTGTTTGCCATACATATGTAAGGAGAACGAATGTCACTGAAACTTTTTTTTGTGATTATATAATCACAAATAGGGTGTGCATGTGGCTGATTATACGGACTGTCAGTCATGCTTACATTTAGACATTATTACAAGGAATTCTGATTCTACTGTATCTTTGTTAGTATCTATAGTTCAGTGTTGTGTATGTGTATTTTCATTATCATCATCACTTCCTTACTAAATGATCCAGGATGGTGCCAGTCATGTGCCAACTATACGTTGAATGCTGTTAATATCTCTTTTATACTGTGTGTCAGTTCCTATTTTAGACATGTTTGAAAATTTATACCAACGTTGATTAAGTACTTTTTCAGATATAAAACAAAACATGAACTCCACAAAGTGGGACAAAGTATGCCCAAAGTTTTAGATCAGTGGTGGATGAAGTAATTTTTAAAGACACCTTTTTTGAGGTCTTTTTGTAAGACGGGTGATACAAATGTGGCGGTTGGTGGAAGTTTGAGGGCTTTTTTGGAGTTTAGTGATGGATTAATAAGGCGCAGGAAACTATAAGGGTGGGATTAATATGTGTGTCTGTGTAGGTGGGGATTGGGGGTCTAGAGAAAGTAATGAGGAGTCCTCAAATTGTTTCATCACCTCCCACTATATTCTAAGTTTAGAGACTTTGAAGTTCTGCTCCAAATACAAAATACTAAGGCTAGATCTTACACATGAGGCCACTTTGGGACTTGACCTTTGATCTACCAACCAAATGAATATGCTCTACACATCAGCTTATCAAATTTCACCTTTAATCCAAGTTTGAAATCAGCAGAAATATAGGCTATCAAGTTATCCTCTGGAAACAAATTGATGACGGATAGATTATACCTTGATGTAACCTTGAACTTTTACCTACAGACCTGGTTTATACGCTGAAATATTTAAAGCACAAGAATATATATAAATGTTTTTAGTGGATGATGATTGTGAACGTAGGTGCTCGAGGGGTTACGTGGATCGTTGCACAAATCATTTCATTTGCACACACCCATACTCCAAGTTTAAAGTTCATACCTTAGTAAGTTCTAAAATCGTGCTCTTTGCAGCGAAAATGTTCCAAATCTTACAATTCGTTATATATGTATTTTTTCTCAATGATATTCGAATCATTTGATCATACTTTTGTCGGATAGAAATTTATACACTTTGTTATAAATGTCTGTTCACTACCATACGTTATACCTGGTTAACTTCATAGAAATTCTACTTTCATTCCATTTATCTTAATAAAAAATACAACAGAAGAAAACCGCGCTGTGGTGTAACAGAGTCTAAGGGTCCACGCTACTAAATATCAGCAACAACGACAACTATAATAACTACTATTTAATATTTTACTATATGCTACAATAATATATAAACATCAATGTCTTTCTTCATAATTCTCTAACATAATCCCCAGTATTTCAATTAATCTCTAATCTTTAACATAAACACATCATCGTTATCTGCCTCGGTCCTAATCTAACTTATTTCGTATGGAGTGTCAGCATACGTATCTACAACCGGACAATGCAAGAATGATACTGAGTACCAAAATGAGTTCTATCTCAAAGTTAGCGAAATTTAAGGAAAACTTACAATCGAATGACTAAAATGTTTTTCCCGAAGAAACACGCTTGTCAACACAATAAATAACTGGACAAAACAACAATCATTATTTGGCCAGAGGGTAGTTAACCTGGGCGAGATATTATAACCTGTCAGTTTTTCCTGTGACTTCATTCTAAAGTTATTTGAAAAGGGCATTGCGAAATTCTTTTATGGATGACATATCACTGACCGAAAAACTGAATGAATAATGCTTAACTATTTAGTATAATGAATTCTTAAAGTGATTATACCACAGCACATCTATAAAGTTTGTGATATATTATATTTATTAGATTTCTTGCACCAAAAACACGACCTCATGTGATTTGTCACCTGGAAGAAAATGTCCTTCTTGCACGGAGTCATTTTCCCAAGGCAGTTATCTAAGTTATTAAATAAAATCATATCTCGACCTTTAATACTAATATCTTCAGAGTGTAATGTTAATGATAACTCAAGCAGGACAATGTGTCTTACTTTGTTCCTTGGGAAAATAACTGTATTATATAAATGAATTTCCAAGCAACATCAAAGCAAAATCATGGGCAATAATTGAATGTTTACGCGTAACGCTACTTCCTGTAATCATATCCAAGAAAAAATAGTGTATACCTAGTCTACAGTACATACATATCCATCAGTTACAAAATGCTATTTAAGAAAAAACCCTGAGAGACTTTAAGACCAGAGGAACATGTTGAAGACTGTTTGGTACATTTAAATAAATTTAAAATGTAGCAATGTTATTTTCTGACAACATTTTGTCATTTCGTAACATTTCCATTAATATTCATGAATACGAAAATAGTTAAGACAAATTAATGCTATTAAAAGGCCAATGTCTCAGTTCCATTTTGATATCATTTGTTTGATTAAAACTCACAAAAATATGACTGATTATCATTTATACTGTTGTCTTTTCCAAAAAAAAAAATGAACAATTTCCATGGAAATATTGAAATTGTATATAGTTGAAGAGTTTTTTCATTGGAACATTTATTTTTTATTTTTAAGAAGTTAGTCCTACCGAACAATTTGATACGTATGAAAAAGGTATCGGGTGGGGGTGCATGGTAGTCGTTTCTGGTACCCACCAATAATATCTTATTAACTTATAAAATATCGGAACAATTTATTATTTCTTAAATAACGGGTTAAAACTGTCCTAGTGGTGTATTTGCCACTGTTCATTCATAGGTCATGTTCCACTTGTTGCTTCTATATTCTTTTGCATCTATGTCGTTTATATGTTTAACTTAAATTTTGTCTGCATGTCTGTCATGCAAACATCAGTAAGTACGCTTTTGATTTGAGGGCACTTTCTCTTTGGAAAGTAGCTTTTTTTCTAGTTTTACGTCCGCCGTACTACATAAAGCGAATATGTAGTCTTGATAGAGAAACCGGAAAGCGAAATCGATGACCAGCTTTTAATCTAGCTTACATCTTGACACTACTGTATTACTTGTGGACAAATGTCAGTTGGATTGTCTACACTTTGTTTGATAATCATCTATTATTTTGATAAGCTCTACCTAGGGAAACAATAATTTTCATCATGCCATTGGTATTTAGACAGATAATTATTAAGCACATTTAGATTAAAATATTGTGAAACACTTTTTACAGACTTTGTTGAAAGTGAATTGAAATGATCCTTAGATGTAAATATTGCTTTCTGTCAAGCCTTAATGGAAAAGCATTATGCCACTATAGAAAGAATAGCTTAAATACCACTAAAGAATATGTTTTATTTGTAAAATGCGTCTTTATTGAGACCTCTCAATTGTCAGGACTAGACATAAACTAATGTTTATATAATGCCATGCTTTTGAGACAATACGATAATGAATGTTACTAGATTTTGATTTACAGAACTTTGTAAGGCTCTGTTAACGCGTTCAATGGATGAATACATTTTGCTGTAATTTATCAAATATGCAAAGTGTCAGGTTTTCATACAGACTCACTCACTTCAAAACAACGAAAGTCATTCAGAGAGTGCAAAAGTCTATCATTGGTTGTAGGTACAGACACTTAACTGTTTTGGTGGTAACAAGCCCCTGACTCTTCATCTGCTGACAGATTCATTTCAACCATCAAGGTATTTGCCTGGTGTACGTTTTTATTGAAAGTATATTATGATTAATGCAGGAAATACTACATCCCTGTAATTCGTTAGATATCATTTACTGCACAAAATTCATTTGGCATGATAGATTCTTATGAGATTTTTCGACTTGGTAACATGACCAGGCACGCCAATCAGTCCGGTATGCTAGCATATGTATTTAAATTGAAAAATAAAACGCTAGATTCTATGCAACTTAGTGAGAGACAAATGAGCAAGGCATATCAAAATAACAAAATCTGGAATTCGACAAAGGTGAGCTACCAAAGCAGGAGAATGAATAGACAGGCCGCATGCTGGAAGCATTATTCAGTTGATTTGAGTATGTTTGCAAAACATTATTTCACACTAGGAGGCTTTAAGACACCATAAAGATGTACGCTCCGCGAGCTAATTATATCAGTTATAAGGTAGCAACTAGGTAGTTTCCAGTCCTAGTTGCGAAAACTGAAACTGAATGCCTTATTTCCCATTAAAATAATGTTCAATGCGATTTTTTTGTTTCGGAGTTCTGTAAGGGATAATTTTGAAACCAACTGAACTTAATGAGTGTCCTGAAGCCGGTCAAATGCAAGTGACAAAACAACAGAGGTATGATTAAGCAGATAGTCCTGAAAAAAGAAAACGGTCTATGGATAATTATTTTATGCAGTATATGAAGAACAGATGTCTGTGTGCTAGGCATTATGCATTGCTGGACTCTTGCTTTTCCCCTAACATTTTTCCACGTGGTCAAACATGGTAATAATGTAGAAATTTAACCCGTATTTTCGCGAACCTAGGTTTGACTACTTGCTATGTATGGACTATACAGTCTTATAACTATGGATTTTAAATAAACTTCATACACATGATCTTTTAATCCTAAACATGATCATTTAATTCTTAATTTCTTTCAAATCTCTGTGTTTAGATGATTCGTGACGAATCTAAAGAAGACGATCTCTGACTGGCTTGCAAAAAGTTCAAAGACTGGCATCTGCTGCTTAAGTAGGACAATAATTCGTTATAGGTATACTGATTTGCCATCCTGCATTAAAGCGATTTCTTATTAAAACATTTTTGAAGTTTATTGTTGATTCAGTTGGTCAGAAATTACATACACATAGCTCTTGCAGATCAGTGCCAAGAATTTGCTAATTAAAGTATGATACGTACCTTTGTGTCATTGTTCTATTTAGATTTATTGATTTTCATCAATAATTACCAAGGACACCAATAAGAGCGAGGTGAATATGACATCAGCTATATATCTGTCCTTATTATATGCTTTGCTCCCATTTGATATAAAAACAGGAAATGTTGACGTCAGAATTATGGTGTCTCGACGTTCCATGCGTAAAAATGTTTACCGTTTCAAATGACTTTTCGGCCTTATTTTTCTTAAATTACAGCCAATTTGGCTGATATAGCACTAGAAATAGGTATATATATACGTATATTAAAAGGGTCATTATAGCAGTACCATGAACAGCAATGATGCATTCGATTCTCTTGTATTTTGCCAGACCGGATCACACTCGGCACTTGTGGGATCCAGGCCAGGAAGATTTCACTTGAGCCGAATACAATATTGCAGATCAGAATACTATTATAATAACCCTGTTTTATTACGTTTTTTGCCCCTCATCTCATGCATTACACAATATAGATTGAAAGGTTTTTGTTAGTTTCAAAAGTATAAATGAATAACATAAGAGGCAGTTAACACAATATACTTTTATCATGATATCTCCCATTTTCAGTGATTTCGACATATAAAGGATAAATCTCTGCGTTTCTTATACACATCGTATATTATATGTTCTATAATCGGGTATGGATTTATGGAAACTATGGAAAATTAAATGCAAAGTACATCTGAAGGGAATTAGGAGAGTTTCGCATAAAATGAGATTATGTGAAACTTACGTACACCTTTAATATATATTTATATTTACAGAGGGCTGTTTATATCGAATATTTTCGTTGGCAGATTTAATGAAAGATAATATGGAATGAACTATGGTTAAAGGAATCTAACCTATTTTAAGTTCAATGGCTTTGTTTCTCAAAATAATTTCTCTGTTGATTCCATATATTTCCAGAATAAACAGCCATTTAAATCATTATAGAAACTGTGCCTTTGGGGATATTTCATAAAATATTAAAATTGTATTAGACTTTCTTGCTAACTAATTGAGAGGGATATATTTTCTCGAGTGTAGTCAATACATGTAGTAACAAGTCTTTATTCTATGCTTTAAAAGAATCTTCTTACAGATTTTATTCTACATTTCATAGCTTCTTTGAGCTAGCACTTTAGTGCTTGCTCAAGTAAGACAGTCTCCAAAAATGTCAATAAATTATATGATTCTATGAAAAAGATTTAGGAATATTTCCAGAACGTTCGACTTTTCTTACATATTATCTATAATTACCTTTCAGAACCATTGTATAACCATGCTAACGTTCTGTACCCGACAGGATTATACACTTGAATTATTATTCGTGTGATTATTTAATTATCTCTTCTCTACCAGATGACGGAAAACGTGGTTAAATTAAATACTATTCAGTTGTGTTACATTTTTGCTAATGAAACTGACAAAACCATATATCTCTCATTTGTATTTTGTTTTGATTTGTTACAATATTGTTACATTTGTTGTTCTGCCAAAATAATCTCACTTAAAAACTTTTCCTTTCCTAACATTTATTATAAAACGTAAGTACATAAATAAACATGTACAGGATCTTGATTAACGCATTATTTAAGCTAACTTACAAGCACAAAACATGTCTTGATCAACGCATTATTTTAAATAAACATATCTTGGTTAAGACACGATCTTAAATAACTGACAAGCATTAAAAGTGTCCTGGTTTACGTAAGCATTAATTTAGAATAACTTACAAACATAAAAGTGTCTTGATTAAGGCATTATTTAAAATGATTTACTGTGTGGTTTGATTAACACATCAGTTAAAATAACTTACAAGCATAAAAAGTGTCGCGATTAAGGCATCCTTTAAAATTACATACAGACATAAACAGTGTCTTGATTAACGCATCCTTTAAAATACTTTGTTTGTTAATAGTAAATATAATGTAACCATGCAACTGTCTTGAGTTGTTCTTTTATAGTATTATTATTGTTCAGTAACTTACAAACTTAAACATAAAACGTATCCCAATTAAATCAATATTTAAAATAACTTAAAAACATAAAAAGTGTCTGAAAAAGGCATTATTTATAATAAGTAACTAACATAAAACGTGTCTGGTGAAAGTATTATTTAGAATAACCTACAAATAAAATAATATCTGATGAAGGCATTATTAAAAATACCTTACAACTGATGGAGGCAGTATAAATAACACACAAACATCGTCTAACAGTGACGCAGATCTGCCTTCAGAACAGGAGGAATAAGAACAGTACGTGTTGGACATGTCTGTCGACAACCCTAGATATGAGAGACAAACTCATAGGTGCCCTCTCTGTGGCAAATATATAGCGAAAATTACGCAACACCTAAAACCTACATCACACCACAGAGAGGTCATCCCATCTGAACAGATCCGAACAGATATGTAAAGCCATTGTGGCCTACACTAATACTGATGTGCAAACAAACCTCAGAGATTGTCGCCTTCTACGAGTGTGCCCTATGCCTGGGTAAGTATATTTTCTTTGCTCTTTCCTATTTTGTGCATTATATTCCGTTGCTTTCTTTTTATATCAACTGGTGATTTTAACTATACATTTTTGCAGCTGTTTTCTCATTACAATCACCATGATAAAACATCTTGAGGCTATCACAAGAGTACCGTCAAGGCAAGGGAGATAACCACTAGAGCGGCGCCAGCAAAGGTTACAACTGAATTCTTTGAACCGTATATAACTCCACCGAACCGTATGCCTAGACCGGGTACAAGAGTGCTGCGATATTAAGCTTATATGTCAGAACAAACTATGTGTAGGGTTTTGTTTTTGCAATATTGTCCTTGGTATGGCATCTGTCACTTTGTCCCAAGACCCTTGACAAGGACATTTGCAACTTTGTCCCTGATATAACCAGCTGTTTTATATCATGAATTTTCTCTCTCTCGTATTTATTGTTATGCCTCCTTTTAAGCTACTGATACCACGCCAGATAGACATGCAGATAGTCCTGGCTTGCCAAATCTATGCCGTTTTTCCCTCTAACGGCACAACTGACACCGCAGTTGATAATACCAAACCGGACAAACACAGATGCTGAAGCAAAGTCCTCAGCAGACGACGCCTCATGGGACTCCAATACTTAGCCCGCAGCACTTGACACCAAATCGGACTCTACTGCATGAGCAAAGGTACAAATCATCAGCTCAGTCAGATGTTTCGGTTTTGCTATTTCAGAATAGGTGACAATGATCGTGAAAAAATTAAGATCGAGATGATTGACAATTTTTTCGCAAAGTTTATTGCTTTTTAGCTCACATGTCACAAAGTGACAATGTGAGCTTTTGTGATCGCGCAGCGTCCGTCGTCCATCGTCCGTGCGTGCGTGCACATCTAGAGGTCACATTTTTCATGGGATCTTTATGAAAGTTGGTCAGGATGTTCATCTTGATGATATTTCGGTCAAGTTCGAAACTGGGTCAAATGCGATCAAAAACTAGGTCAGTAGGTCTAAAAATAGAAAAAACCTTGTGACCTCTCTAGAGGCCATACTTTTCAATGGATCTTCATAAAAGTTATTCAGAATGTTTATCTTGATGATATCTAGGTTAAGTTCGAAACCGGGTTACGTGCCTTCAAAAACTAGGTCAGTAGGTCAAATAATAAAAAAAAACCTTGTGACCTCTCTAGAGGCCAAATTTTTAATGGGATCTATATGAAAGTTGGTTAGAATGTTTATCTTGATGATATCTAAGTCAAATTCGAAACTGGGTCAACTGCGGTCAAAAACTAGGTCAGTAGGTCTAAAAATAGAAAAACATTGTGACCTCTCTAGAGGCCATACTTATGAATGGATCTTTATGAAAATTGGTCAGAATGTTTACCTTGATGATATCTAGGTCAAGTTTGAAACCGGGTCACATGCCATCAATAACTAGGTCAGTAGGTCAAATAACAAAAAAACCTTGTGACCTCTCTAGAGGCCGTATTTTTCATGGGATCTGTATGAAAGTTGGTCTGAATGTTCATCTTAATGATATCTAGGTCAAGTTTGAAACTGGATCAACTGCGGTCAAATACTCGGTCAGTAGGTCTAAAAATAGAAAAACCTTGTGATCTCTCTAGATCTTCATAAAAATAAGTCAGAATGTTCATCTTAATAATATCTAGGTCAAGTTTGAAACTTGGTCACATGTTATCAATAACTAGGTCAGTAGGTCAAATAATAAAAAACCTTGTGACCTCTCTAGAGGCCATATTTTTCATTGGATCTGTATGAAAGTTGGTCTGAATGTTCAACTTGATGATATCTAGGTCAAGTTCGAAACTGGGTCAACTGCATCAAAAACTAGGTCAGTAGGTCTAAAAATAGAAAAACCTTGTGACCTCTCTAGAGGCCATATTTTTCAATGGATCTTCATGAAAATTGGTTAGAATTTTTATCTTGATGATATCTAGGTCAGATTCAACACTGGGTCACATGAGCTCAAAAACTAGGTCACAATGTCAAATAATAGTTTTAAATACTCGGTTTAAAACTGGGTCATGTGGGGACAGGTGAGCGATTCAGGACCATCATGGTCCTCTTGTTATAACACAGAAGCAAGATTGAAATTCGAATGATCCAAAAAGAACTGACTTGAACTATAATTGCTATATAGAATAGATCAATAATAAAATCTATAAGAACTTCAAGGTTCTTTGGCAGCATAAAATGCAACTAAGCATAGTAACAGCAGATTCGGTTTGATTGAGTCTGTTCCTGACAGGTAATAAATGTGCAACACCACTAAAGTACACTAGCAAACTTGTGTTAGATATAAAATAGTACGCATTAACTCTGTATTGCAAAGACCCTTAAAGGACTTGAAATATATGGTAATTATGAATACAAACGGAACAAACTGGACATACTAGCATCTAAAACATTATTGGTTTATTAGCTTAACCGTTGCAGAACTATATATAATATCACCGACACAGGTCTAAATCCAAACAATTCTGACACCTTTCGTAGAAATAAGCACTGTACGTTTTACTTAAAGAGTGATACAGTTTTACTGGCATGTATTTGATCTTAAACATACGGAACATGTGCTTCCCTGTTAATAACCCAGAACATACGTCGGATATGTTAAATGTTTGCGTGTGAAAATTGTAGATCACAATATTCATTTTAAAGATATATCTTCAATAGCTGAGATGGACAAACATTGTATACATTGCCCTTGTATATATTTTCGATCTACATGAACCTTAATTCAAGTTTCCTGCTTCTGCCTACAAATTACCCAGATTAAGTCCGTTCAATATGTTTAGAACTGTTTGATATTAAAACATCCATTAAAACCTGAGTGTACAATTTGTAATATATTATGATGATTTTGCTTTAGCAACTGGCTATAGCTCTAAATCAACAGTGCTAATGAAGTACAGTGTACCCCAAGGGTTTGTTTTGGGGCCAAAGAACTACACAATGCACACAAAACCAGTCGGAGCTATCTGCAGAAAGCACGGACTGAACAATCATTTCTTTGCGGACGATTCGCAGTTATATCAATCCTTCAAATCAATAAACAAAATGTCTATTGAAGAGACCATTAATCGCGTTGAAAGTTGTTTAAAGGATATAGTAAGTTGGATAAATACCAACATGTTGAAACTGAATGCTGAAAAAACAGAATTAATCAGATTTTCATCTGAACACAAGACAAATCTGTTTCAAACATATCTGTGAATGTGGACGGCTCTGAAATCAAACAATCAGGCAGTATCAGGAACCTTGGTGCTTTCATGGATTCGAACATGAGGATGGAGCAACATGTGAATAGTGTGTATAGGAATTCCTATGCACAGTTGCAGCAAATCAGTCACATCGGACAATATATTCCGCAAACACAACCAAATCTCTAATCAACTCTCTTGTTACATCACTTTGGATTATTGCAACTCTTCTATATGGAATTCCAAAACAGTCAAATCATGACTGGTCTATGCACAATGAAATGTTGATTCTTTAGGTGTATCGTTAGAAATATCACTCAATAAGCACTTGCTATCAGTCCTTTCAGAGCTCTGATTAATATTAATGTACAATAAACTTTTGTAGGATGTAGTAATAACGATGAAACCATATCCGTCAATGCGTGAACTAAGTAGGAAGTTGCATGAAATTCCATACTTAGTTTACCTGGCTGAATATTAAAATCGAACTTTAAATTGTACATTATCTGATTTACAAATAATAGTTCTGAAAAATATTTGTTCAAATATCTCAATTGCATAATAGTCATCACCTTACGACAGCTTAATTCCGAAAATCTTCGTCATCTTCTAGTGGTTTGCTCTGCTGCATCCAATAGTAAAAAACCCTACCCTTCACTGCACTTCATTTCTGCAAAATGTTAAATAGAAAATGTTCTTCAGTGCCCATGTCATTTTGTTTCTCAAACAAGCAACACACTTATCTTTACAAAGATTAAAGATACCAGAAGTGCTATATACACCTAATGTAGAATATCAGTGAGATTTTCAAAATTGTGAAGAAAATTCCATTTAGACGAACAACAAAGCTGTTTGTTGATAGGTATTAATCCAATGATGATTATCTGATTTTGGATTTCTTGCCATTAGTACCCTTAATATTGTAATTATAGTTTTACCACGTTATTCACTTAAGGTGATTCCGCACATTTGAAAAAACGAATGTGATAGCGAAACGTCACCTATCTGTAAACATAGCACAAAGCCCTGAGCCGGTATGTCTCACTTCTAACAAAACCATCAATAAATGCCGATACAAATGTATGTGTGTTAATTGATAAAACAAGCGACGATTCTACCTTACTTAAAATTATATACATGTATGTGACCAAAACTTTCGACAAAATTTAGTCATTACATTCAAATGAAATTAGCACATTCCTTTATCCACTTGCAAATATCTCAAAAATAAGCACACATACCTAAACACTAGACATCTTTTTTACGGATCGTATTATTCTTGATAAATGTTCATCTTGTTTCTCCCGTGCTGTGAGATAACCTCCAATACAATGAATTGACAAAATTATATCACGCGAAATGAATGTTCACGAAACAACAGACAGTATCAGGTAGAAGAAGAGTAAGGAAACCAATATCAATTATATGTTTTTCTTTTAACATGACAGTTTCGGGTCTTTCTGATTGGAAAAGAAAATAATATGATATAGGATTTGCTGTTCAGTCCTGCAAAACAATTATACATATTCAGTGTCTTAAAAAACTTGTAAACATAGGACACTATATGTTAGGTGAATTTGCAGTTCATCACAATCTAGTAAAATTCTCTTTGTAATCAGCTTAACCGCCTCTGTTATACTTGTATCCTTCCTTGTCCCTTTGTGGTGTTTCTCTGTTCTTCTGCAATTGTTCATTTTCCTTCTTCAAATCATTGACTTTCTGATCCAGCTGTTCCATCTTTTCTATCAGGAGTTTCATCATCTGTTTTCCTTCTTCACCTTGAAAGTTCAATGCTGATTATTTAGCTTTATTTGGTGGAGGCTTCTCTTTCTTATCCTTCCTCTCCTTTTGTACTCTCATTTCAAATTCTTCTGACCTTACTTGTTTTCGTAATTGTTCATACGAGATATCACTTTCGAAATGAACTCTTGTTGCATTTTGTAACTCTTCATTTCTTAGGCCTCTCCAGAACTTTCTTTTTAACATATCTTCCTTCTCCTTTTCTTCAATCCTTGTTTTTCTAGATGCTTGTAAGAGCCTATCCTCTAGTCTTAGTCCCCTACTATAGATTCATTGACTTCCTGTTCTGCAAGAAAGAAGTGTGAAAGTATACTGTCTTTACTTGCAATATTTCCAAAAGTATCTTCTTATTTCTTCTCTATCTTTTCTACAGATGCATAAGGGCCTAGGTGAAGCATGATTCTCTTAGCTTGTCCTTTTAGGGCTTTCCTTATAGCCTGTATTACTACTAAATCTGAATAGATTGCCTTCACGCATTCTACTTCTAGTTTCCACTCTTCAAAGGAAGCTGCACTGCGAGGCACTGGCTCCATTCCTGAATACGGTGTTAAGTTCAGTTTCAAGTTCAGATTATCTAGGCCTTTATTAGCTCTTTGTCTCTGTCTAAAGACTCTTCAGTATGATCTGTATCATCCTCAGTATCTGTGTCTGTATCTATTCTAACTGACTTTTTCTTTGTGTCAGTCCTTTCTGGTTTATAATCAAACTTTCCTCGCCCTTCTTTTTTCATTTTTTCTATCGCCAGTTCCTTTTCTTTAATCTCTCTCTCTCCTTTCTTTGGTACCACATTTCTAACTTGTCTATACTGTCGTTCATTTTCTTCTGTGTCTCTTTCATATATGAAGTGAATTCCTGCTCCTTTACATATAATGTCCGTTCCTTCTTTATGTGTTCTTTCTCTAACTTGTCCATCTTTTCTAATATCGTTTGTTCCATTTCTGTCAAGTACTTTTCTCTCTTAATCATCTCATTTTCTCTTTCCATTATCTTAATTTCTCTTCCACTGAGTTTCTTCTCTTCTTCTGCTAAAAGAGTTTTTTTTATCAAAAGCTCTCTCTCCTGTTTCTTTTTCCTTCACACTGTGTGTGTCCTCATCGCCATTTACTTCATCAATTGTGAAAACTGAAGCACTCAATGTCTGTATTCTCTTTTTTAATTCATAAAATGAATCATCAAGAGTGAAGTCCAAAGCTTCATCATATTTCTTGCCAGGTTCACTCTCTGACGTACCTATCCTATATGGGTCCGCTTTTCTTTCCCTTCTTTCTCTTTTCTCTGTTTCCTTTCTATCACTCTCGGTTTGATTCATATTACTGCCGACTGATTCTCCTATAAGTCTATCCGTCATATATGGTGTGCTATGATCACTTCTGTCAGGGTATATCCCTTGCGTCCGCATGCTATCATCTGTTAAATTTCTATCTGTACTTCTATCCCCAAAGTCTCTGAATCTTGATCTAAAAACTTGATCAAAAGTCCTCTCATGCAATGCTTCCATTTCCTTCAATCTATCCTCTGTCAATTCCTTCATTTCTTTTTTTCTATTTCTCCTATCTTTCCGTTCACTTATTCCTCCTGTAGCCATTTTGCAAGTATTTTATTGTAAGTGTATTCGGATGTATTCGACTTCAATAAAACAACAACACTACAGAATTCACAAATATACAATATCATATGCGTCTGTTCATAACATCAATTCAGTATGTATTGTTATCTGACTTCCCAATCCGAAAGTTCCTTTACAATATCACTTGACTTGATTATCCAGAAAAAACAATCCAAATTTCCCTTGCATTCCACTTTCAAGTAGATTTCAATTAACTGTCAAGTCATATGACAATAGAGATCAACTAAATCGTCACTTCTTTTCTATACTTCAAAGTACTTTTATGTTACAAATACTCAATTCAGCATTCTATAGGAATTTATAAGTCTTTCTGATACTTTTACACGTTACACCATACCTTTCACAACACTTTCCAAGAAGTCACTGTATTTGTATACCAGAATAATTGATCTAACTACTAAATTCACAATGCCAGTGATGGCAATTTAGATACAACGTACTTTTCAAAAGCACTTTAAAGATATCACCTTATCTATACCTCAAAACAATTCAACACGCCATTTTAAACTCACTTTCCTAGTTATGGCGTTTCTCATACACCATACTTTTCAAAAACACTTTTCAATGTTTCTCTGTATTTCACTTTAAATAATTCAACAAAATATTTCAGATTCACCTTTATAACTATGGCATTTTTCATACACCATACTTTTCAAAACACTTTTCAAGATTTTCACTTTAAACAATTCAACCAATTCTTTTAAATTCTTTTTTCTAATAATGGCCTATCTCATACACCATACTCTTAAACAATGTATCTATTTTGTAAATGTGTTTACTTATATGCCATAGATTGATTCACTTCTACCTGCTCATGTACAACTTTCAAATAAATGTACCAAATTCAGTTTCATGTAACTAATAACCTTTGTATGCTTATACTATTTCATTGAAGACCCTTATTCTTCACAACATACTTGATTTTACTAAGTATGTGCAGTGTTATTGTTCTACCAATGGTGAATACAGTATATATATTACATTACATTATTCAACACAAATACATATACATAATGTAGTTCAACAGTCTATTGTATTACACATATACATTTAGTCTCTATGTATTTTATTATTGTTGATTTATAGAACAAACTATTTATCTATATGTATCTATATGTTAAATCCTGAAAAAATCCTGCTGTAATAAAAAAATATTTAAAAAAAATTTGCTCTGTATACGGTTCGAACCAACTATCCTACAGGTATCAACAATTTCTAGATCTATAAGTCAACACCCCAATAATAATAAGATATATGAATATAAATACTCAGGTACTATAATGGACAATACACAAAACAATACACATTATCAATGATTTGACAGACGACAGATCAATTACCTGTATACAATAGACTGACCAATAGCAAAAAGAGTTTAAAATGTAGGACGGTTTTTACACTGTTGATATTGTAAACAAATACCTGTCAATTATGTGTAAACAGTTATAACAAAATGATTTAGTGAAAAAATGAAATGTTATACCGCATCCGTCTGAAAAACTGGTACAATGTGGAACACACAATGAATCACATATGTAGAGTTTATATAAAATAACTCTGAACTACTGTCATGATAGTGTCATATATAATGATACAAAAGTCTTGATCCTTGAGTCATATCCGCGTAAGATCCTGTCAAGTGAAGACGATCTTTTCCCCGGGGTCTGACGATGGGTGAAATGGCGATCTTTTCTAGCCAGCGTGTGCACACTTTATAGTCCATATGGAGAAAGGCCATTATGTACATTCGCAAAGGAATGAACGAATAAACGAATTAACGGTACCGTTTCAAAATGAGTAGTCCATTACAAAGTACATCCATAATGTTCTTGGTTGTTGAGTTGCATACCCCTGCCAGCTTCCTTCTTTTTGGGCGTCAGTGTTACAGATGTGGCTTTCGTGCTTTGTATATGTAGCGTATATATCTGTTAATGTTGTTTATGAAAGTTCTGTCTGGGGTTTGGGTTCTTAGCTGGGCTAACGGCGAGTAATGACAACTGTAAATATATATGAAATAATATATATTTAATGTAAATAAAGATGGCATGTATGTCAATGATATGTACAATATCAATCGATGGTGGCTCTAATTGATATTACGCATATCGATTGGCCGATACAGTCCGGTTATTTACATAACAAAAGGATAAATATAAAGTGCACAGTTTAGATAATTAAACAGAAGTATTAAGTATTACCTGATACGGCATCCTAGCTACAATGCTACGGCTTACAACTACAAGTACATGATGTTACTACAGCTAGCTAATCGACGTTTGGAGTTGAAACAAGTACATTTGGTGAGAAATAAAACGAAGTCATAAGATCTTTTCAAGAGTTCATTTATGAATGCTATCAAGTAAAATATTAACCTGTAACATACGGAAGGTCGGTGGTTCTACCCAGGTGCCCGGTCGTGATGAAATAACGCACGGAGAGGCACCTGGGGTCTTCCTCCACCATCAAAGCTGGAAAGTCGCCATATGACCTAAAATGAGTCGGTGTGACGTTAAACCCAACCAAAAAAAATTAGTTACTCGGGAATTTTCAGAAACGCTTTTCAGTGTTTCCCACCCAACTAGAGGTGTACTGGTCAGGAACCCAGGCAGTCCTTGCGTGTATCAGTGCTATACACTGGGCACGTTAAAGAACCAGGCTGTCTATTCGAAACGAGCTAGGCTAAGTTAGCCCGACAAGCCTGTATCTGATTTCTGATCTCTCTGTCGTGGGGGCTTTGTCTCACTCTGTCCCTCTGGTCAGATCGCTCTGTGTCTGTACTAGTAGAGGATGAATTATGCGCCCTGTGTGGCTGCATTTGAACTATGTAAAGCGCCTTTGAACGTGAAATTGATCATGAAAAGGGCGCTATATAAATCTGGTATAATAATAATAATAATATATCTACTGTATAAATGTAAGTGGATGAGACTTAAATAAATAAATATAACTTCTGTACTTTAACTGCTGGCAGTTATAAAAGTTAACTAACTGCTAATTGCTCACTTCCTTCCAGTCAGTGCTTATGTAACTCACTGCATCACTGTACATAAGACAATCGACAAAATCGTCAAAATCTCCTTCCTACACTTAACATGTAACATTGAAGATTATCAAGGATGCAACACATCCTGTTAAACGCTTACATGTTATGACTTACAATTTATTCAGTTATAAAAAAATACTATGGCAAAGGAAATTTTACTGCTGAGTTTAATGACGATGGCATATTGTAAAGGTAAATGACATTAGTTATTTAGGCGTTATGCTTTCATCATAAGCGGAAATTATTAGTTACAATAACTGACCGTTTCAGTTACCTTTTTGTTTTCATCTTCAGAGAATTTATATCATGATGTGTTACTGGCATTGAGAATTTTCAAAATAATCATATACTTTATAGATACATATTATAATATTAATGGAACTATAGTCTAGCCTGTCAATGGCGGTCGGCTAAGGGAATGAATGAAAGTGACCATTATAGACTGGTGACCACTATATCAAGGTTTTCATTTTCACTCATAGTATTAGGTAATCGAAAATCAGAATAATACTGATTTTTATTTTTATGTTCTAATTGTACCAGGTATATGTATTTTAAAAGTATAAAACATTTTCGCATGTATTTCATTTCTAAACCTATAAAAACAATAAAAATGAACACATTGTTGAATAAAACATTATTTAAATGCTATAAGACATTTAAGTTTAAGAATTACGGCGTGCTATTTGTTATTAGGCAGTGACCGTTAGATCGAAAATGTAAATCAATTATTTTTCTATGAAGTATGAAGAAACTTAAAAAGACCTGGGGGGTCATTCTGTCGATTCATTGAAATTTCAACATAATACACATACATTTCTTTGAGTTCCAAAGATCTTCTGTAAATTTTGACCTGCCAATCTTCATTATTTAGTGTCGTGCAGAAGTCTATGCACTGGCTATGAAAAAAATTGCCAACTCACTTTCCCTTAGTAATGGACCTTTAACAAACATGTATTTTATTGATATATGAATGGAAATTGAGAATCTGATTTATTCTATTGTAAATTATAGTTCTCCGAAATATACAGTTTTAATTGTCATGCATTAAACAATCTTGTTATAGATCCATTTCAAAAGTTTAGCTCTACACTTTGTTTTGCGTTTTAATGAGCTGTATACAAAGTGGTTATCGGAAATCCGTCTTTTGATCTGTAATTCTTCATAAGGACAATACTATTTATTTATACTTCTTTTCAGTGTTGTCTAGCGTTTATAGTGTTCTATATTTATAAATGATGCATTACATCAGTGGCATTTTGGTTCTCTTATAAAAGCATCGGTATGCTAATTGTGACCATGATGTATCTTTTTATGATATCTATATGGTTCTGAATATGACGTGCCGTGTGCAAACCTTCTGATACCATCTTCAAAATACAGCAATTTGCTTATCATGATCCCCAATCATAATTTCAATTCTGGTGACATCCTGTAAATTGTTGTTTTTTTTTTTCGGTTTAGTGATACACAGTTAGTTGTTCAGCATTCGAATAAAATGAAGCTACCTGATAATGGATATTTCTTGTCTCTAAGTTGGTTCGGTAATATGACTAGCTGTAACAGATAAATAGATAGATGGGATAGTGGAAAAAATGCAAAGAAAATCTAAAAATGCTGTTTTTCATCAAATTCAAATGTATACTTTTCCCCAAGACATGATTTTGTAAAAAAAATAAAAGATCCAATAGAATATTAGATGAAAAAATTTGAATACAATATACCTTATTAACAATAAAAAATATGATTTATTACATTTGACACTTATAACATTTCCTTTCGGATGTAATCGGCACATCGTGATACACATATGCAAAATATATCTGTGTAAGTTAAAGAACAGTGAATAATTTTTTTTGCTTTTATGTTTTAAAACGAATAAAAACAGAAAATTTCCTCCTAAATTTAATGGCAATTTAAATCCCCGGGTTAGCGAAACAGACTCTTTTCGCCATTGTATGTAAGTGTCTTTAGATGGATTTGAAACATTTTACTCTCTGAGTATCGTTCATTTCGAAAGAGATGAGTCCTGACATAATTTCAATGATTGAGCCGTTTTGATGGAACCAAATTTATAAGGTTATTTATGTTTAAAAACCCTTTTCCAATTATTTATCATGTAAATTACTCGAATTTTATTGTATTGCGACACTACTCATGCAGTTTTTCAGTATGGGGTAAATCAAAAATACCCCCGCTACCAAAACGCAACGGAGCGACAAACATAAAAGAGGTTCAACACAGAATCCACTAAGCACTGCCAGTATTGGACTGACACAATACCAGAAAAAACCAGGTTTGATGTTGAAATTTTAAAAATTAAAACCCTAAACTAAAAAAATTTAAAAAACTATTAATTTGTAAAACAATTTTTCATCAGAAATTTGGATATCATTTAAACACAAGCGTTGAAAAAAAACTTTCAGAAATCACGAACGATGTGAGCGTCATGTAATGCAGGACCTTTAACCACTCCCCCCCGATAACTAATTTTAAAGTTCTAAAGTCGTCTATGAAAAAATTGATTATCATTAATGTGAAATTGTGTTAGGTCCAAAAAATCTTAAAGTTTGTTTAGGGATAGACTTCCCTTTACGGTTTCATAATTGGGCTTTTTAAAAGTGCGTTGGGCCAAAGAAAAGGCCTCCACAGTCGCTAAGCAAACTCCCTAATCTTTTACAGGTATATGATATAATGACAGCGATTTATTTTAATAGCTGTTTCCTCTTTCAGTTTCATTTTTCCAATTTTGCATACTTTTGAAATGGGAGACGCTGAAACATAAAAACATGATAGTATTTCTTTTTTTAAGTTTTAAAAAACAAAATACAGGGCTTCAGGTAGATCTACTAGATTTTTTAAATATAGTTTGTAGAATTATTTTTGTGAAAAAAGGCCGGGCCCCACACGGCAATGACCAAAACGATATAAGAAATTCGGGGGCGCAGGGACAGTCATAAATTTTGTTAAGTCAATTTTCGTAAAAAAAATAATTGCTTTTTTTTAATCTAAATTTTAGTGTTTCTTTTATACAGATGTGCATGTACAGGCGACCCATGGGATCGTTATTTAGTGTGCATTTCGCTGAAAAAGCTGATCATTCTTGCTGCTTGTTGACCATCTTGATCAAAAAACGGTAAGTTTTGAGTCAACAAAAAAAGAGCGACATATTTAACACGTGCAAAGCCCCTGCTTGGATTTTTGTTTGTAAAACTAGAAAATTTCTACCTTACAATACAATTAAAGTCAAGTTTTCAAATATTTTTATGGTGCTTTTAAATTTCTTTTCATTTATTTATTTTTCAAGGAATTTTTACACATTTCATTTTACTCTGCCGAAGGGACATTTCCTTTTGTTCATTTTTGCTATCTGGTCGATATATGTCTATCCAAAAACTTATCAAGTGTGAAGGTGCTTGTTACTATTTTGAGCATCTTGTTTTTGTTTTAATCATTCTATTAGTGAGAATAAATGAACTAATATATGAGTTAAAGATAGTACACTTACGCCTTGAACATGTACCAAATCAAAACGGCGTTAAATAAGTGAAAAATCTCTGAGTTTTGGGTAAAGCCGAAAACGTACTGCATTAATAATAAGCAAAAGCGTTACGGCAGATTTTAACAAAACAATTATCTGTATAAGTTTTTTTTAGAAGCTGATTCAAGAGACACATCAGAGGGGAGTTGAATACAAAAGGAACAAACCAATGGAAAACACATACAAATAATGAAGCCGGACATGTTTATGAGTCAGCAGATGAAAGACACGATGAGGGACACAGCTCTAGATCTCCAAATACACAAGGGAGTGCTTATGAGTCACTGGGTGAAAGACACAATGATGAACATAGCTATGGATCTCAAAATACACAGAGGAGTCCTTATGAATCACTGGGTGAAAGACACGATGAGGAACACGGCTATGGAACACCAAATACACAAAGGAGTGCTTATGAGTCCCTGGGTGAAAGACACAGTCAGAAACACAGCTATGGAACACCGGCCCTTGAAACAAGTGGAGTAAATCAGCCATTAGAAGAAGAAATAGTTGACACACACACCACTACGAAAATAACTAGTTATTCCAGGAAATCAGAGTATGACTCACTAGGGGATAAAACAACAGAAACACATCCTAACCAAACAATCAATGTTGAAGTTTAAATAATGGGTAGGAAATTTCAAAGAACCTTGCTTTATAAAAACGCTTCATTCAAATTAAATATCAAATAAATCATTTCCGATCAAAAATTTACCATCTTTTAAACTTGTGTTTAATCTTTTTCATTTTTTCTTTTTTTCCTCCCCATTTTGTTCTTATTACCACATCATTTTTTAGAATATTTTTTTGTGAAAAGCGGCGAGCTACGGTTTTAACAACAATACCCACAACCCAAAACTCAAAATTTGGGTAATAATTTTTTCGTTTTATTCTTTTGCAAATTTTTTTTGGGTAAAAAATTATCAAAAATGCTGTTAAGTTTTTGATTTATCGTGTATTGTGCATTTTTAAAAAGCTAATTAACAGATGCCACGCAAATTTTTCATGACATGTCTTTTAAAAGGTTTTAAATCGTATAAAAAACGGGTTATTTTGGGGAATGTTCAAAATTACGCAAGTGATCAGACCACGGAAGCTTGATAGGGTTTTGGGATATCGTTTGGGCATTTTAAAAAAAACCCAACCTCGACGGTTTAAATTTGAACCAAAAGCTAAATCACCAGACCAATGCGAAAAAGCGCCTAGCAGTAAAAAAAGGGGTGTCCCTATTCCATAACAAACCCACTAATGGTTCAAAATTTGTATAGTTATATACTCAAATCTCTGTTAATTTGCGTCCAAAATCTGCAGGTACCTTTTAGTCTTTACATTTTTATTTATATATTTTGCTAGTTAGTACTGGAAACTGAGAGCACGATTGCTCTCTTTTTTATATATTATTATCCTTTTTCAAAAAACCAAGTGACATTGATTACCTCAATTTCTTTAAACAATTAATGGGTCTTTTGGCAGTCTGTCACCCCGAGTAAGTCATAAAAAAAAGTAACTGTCAGACATAATAAGGCATCCCCGTTTTTTTCCCAAAAGGAAAGGGGGATAAAAGTGTAAGACCATTGTATTATTTTTGCTTTTGCAACTTATATTTACTGAAATTCAAAAAAAAATTCAAGTTTAAAAAAACGTTTTTTTCCCTGACTGTGCTAATTTACCTGTTTGAAAAACCTTGCTAAAATCCGACTTTTGGAAAATTTTGAATTAAACTTTGGGAAATTTTTACGATTTAAAAGTTCACCGACGTCGGACTTCCTCCCATTCCAGCATTCTAAAACGTCCTAATCCCCCGTTTATTTTACAACCTGGGTACATTCGTAAACTTTGTTTTGAAGTAAGCAACCAAAAATGTAAGAAATACTCCCCTTAATAGGTAAAAAAATTTGACATAAAAGATTTAATTTAAAAAAATTTGATATTTCTACTTCAAAACTACTGTGTACGTTGTTTGTTTTTTTGACCATAAAAATATGGAAAAAAATTTTAAAATGTAAAATGAAAAGGGAATTGTAGTCCCTTAATGCATAAACTAAAATTAATACCCTGCTATGCGCGCTTTGGTAAAAAAAAGACAGACACAGCCGCCTATACAACACTTCATTTGGAGTTATTTTGTACACGGATTGTACACTTAAACACAAATAAATATAAACAGAATGATGAAATAAATGCTGCATCATATCCCCGTTTATATGTGAAAGTGCTTAGAAAATGAATAAAATTCTTTTCTTTTTAAAATTTGGGTTTTTTTGACTTAAACACATAATTAAAAAACTAACACACATTACGTTTTTTTTAAATTACCTAGTTTTATTTAAATGTCGTTTATTTTTTTTCGTGTAAAAAAACATCGCAGAATCCAAGAGATTGGTGTTGTGCACGACCCCAAGGGTCAAAAGCTTTAAACATGCCCAAAGAATTGTGTTAGTTCGTCATCAAAGTCATCTGTATCACGTTGAAAAGGAAAAAATTTTAACGGGAAAATTCCTGCGACTGTCAGTTAATTTTTGGGCCCCAAAACCCCTTAATTTGGGTGTGTGAATGAACTTGATATTTGACCTTGTACCGGGTCCGATCAGTCATTTATGAAAAATGAACATTAAAACATGAATTTTGCCCCGATAAAACATCAGCTCATTTGGCATCCGAAAATGTTAAAAATCAAACAGTTTGATATTTTGAGGCTCAAAATGGTAGTGAAACACACTACATTAAACAACATGGTAGAACAGTTACCAGACAAATATTTGGAAGATTATAATTACTTTATCACGATAACAGTTATAATGAAAAACGCTGATCTGTCCATTTTTTATCTGCGCCTTATAAAAAAAATTTTTTTATACTATTTTCAAGGGTCAAACTATACTCGGGGTTGAAGTATATGACAACAGTTTTGACCCTTTTTAAAAAACCAAAAATAATTCTCGCTGAGAAAAAAATCTGGGAGCTTATGTAAACAAAATGAGGTTATTTCGGGTGATATTTGGAAAACTGGGGAACTAAAAAATTTTTAATAAATTTAAGCCGAAGTGGAGGAAAAATTATATAAATCGACTAGGACATTCACTAAAGTAGGTGTTATATAAGCGGTCTTGTACGTTTTGTCTCCCTTGGATTGAAAACAAAATCGAGAAGCGGTTCCCCCTCGCCTTTCATTTTAAATAAATCTTACGTTTTTATTCTATTGAATAATCTGGTGTGTCCGGATATGCGGGTATACTTTTTAAATGGGGACGACAGGAGGTGTACTGACGGGAAGGTTTTTAAAACAGGTGTCACCCTTATGAAATATTTCAAACTGGCCAAAAGCAAATGTGCAAACGTTGATTCATGTTGTCAAAACAGAATTTTTACCAAATGAACCAACTTTTCTTTTGCTTGTGAGGAATGAAGAAAAAAAAAAACGCTTACTGTCAGTCAAAGGGGTAATATGCCAGAAAAAATCAAAATGCGAATTTCGATTAACCCAAAAGCGCCTTTTTACGTTAGTTGGGTATATTTTCCCTTTTCCGGGTGACTGGTTGGGACCCAGTAATATTTTTTGGGTATTGAAACTTGAAGCACATTATTGACTTCAAGAAATCTGTTGAAATAAGAACATGTGATAATTGCAATTCATTATCAATAATTAATTTTATCTAAATCTGGTGAATAAGACACATCTATGGAGACCAATCTAAAAAATAAGCATCCCCTAGCCCTTGAAACTCAGTTGGTTTTTTTAACTTGTGGACTCTTTTGTTTTCCCAAACTACTTCCCCCGAAAATAAAGACTTCTTTTCAAATCACCTCTAAATAAACAACAACAGCAACAAAAGTATCTGTTAATTTTTCGTGACGGCTATAATTCCTTTATTTTTGTAGGTACATTTTATAAACAAAATGAATTTCGGCTTTGAAAAAAATAACAGACACATCAATCACAAAATTTCCCAAAATTTTTTACCTTATACCAAAGAAAGAGTTCATAAAAAATTTTGTATTTTAAAACCTCTAAATAGAATCTTCTCACTTCAACTTAAATTTTTGATTCCTTTTTTTGTGTACGTTAAGAATGGTTTTACAAAAAAAAATCTGTTTCTATTTTCATGAATAACCCCCAAAAATTCATTCTGATAAAAAAAAAAGCGGGCTGTCCCCACCCAAACCCAAATGTCTATACTTTACACTTTATTCTTTTTTTTTTCACTTTTGTTTGAGGAGGAATGGGAGGTAACAAAATTCAGTTCCAACCTAAAAGAACCTCCCATCCCGACTTTCAAGGTAGGAAAATTTCAAAAGAATTTAGAAAATTTTTAGAAGTTTCATTCATCCATTTCACGCTCATATAAGCATTACAAAAATATAAGTTTCCTGTAAATGTTTTTTTTCTGATTAAAAACTTCATAGGCTAAACATAACAAAAAGTTATTGCATTTGCTATCATTTTGTTTTTGAATGAAAATGTAAATGGCTAAATAACAATAATAAGATTAAAATGAGCTTATTAACAAAGGCAATGGCAAGAGCCGTTTTGCTAATTACAAACAATCATGCTGTTTCCGCAACAATCGCTTGTTCAGAAAAAAATGTGTGTGTGTGTGTGTGTGTATGTGTTTGTGTGTGTGTCGGATTTAGCGTCTTCAACAATTTTTCTCAAAAACACGAACGACGGTGTCTACTCGACTAGAGCAAAATGGCCAGTCTTTTAACTGCTGCACACGGGAATTAAACCCCGTCACACTGATATGATCCCAACCCCCCGTTAAACTTCCCAGACTGAACAGCCTAGAACATCCTATAAGCTAAAACGCCAAGCGAGGAAGCTATAGTCCTTTTTTCAATTTTTTGAAATAGACGGAAACAAGGCTGTGACCCGCCGTTGGCTCTTAAAAAATTTTCATATCCCACAACTTATTTTTTATAATACCCCATAGCTCAAGGACATATATCCAGTATAAATTTTAAAGGGGTAGGATTCAAATTGAAAAAAATGTAAATGGTGAAATAAATCATTCAGGGTGTTTCGAGCCTTGGGTTTGCTTTTTTGCTTTCGTGGCTTTGACATAAAATTTAGGATTTTTGGGGATAAAAAGAACAAAGAGGACAAAACAGTGGCCACATAAATACACAAAGTAGGAACCCTCTGCCCGTCCGCCCTTATCTAAGAAGTTGGGTTGGATTTTTAAATAAAATTTCATATACATCTTCATCAATTTAGGGAAATAAGACACATTAAGTTTTAGTCAGATTGCCCAAGTAACACCATAGTTATGACCCTTAGTAATTTCTGGTAGTGTTTTGGGGTATATAAACTTAAGTTGAATTAAAAAAGCAGACCTGTTTGTGCAAGGCAAACAATTTCGTTAGTATCTTTATAAAACTTCGTTTATTTTCCCCTTTAAATTTGTTTAAAATCCACATCTCTGTACTTTAACAAGTAGCCAATTTTTAAAAAATTATTAAACGTCTTTTTATGTTTCATAAACTTTTATACAAATGTAATTTGTGTACCCCCATCAGGTTATTTCCCCAAAACCATGCACACAGCCCCCCCCCTCCCATCCCCCCATTTTCCCATTTTTTTTTCCTTTTTTTGAAGCTTTAAACCGCCAAAATATTTCAACAGCTAGTTTACTCTCCCGCCTAGACACAATCACCCCGATCTGCACCACAACATCTTTCAATAAATTTTTATCTCCTTAAATTTTTTGTACCCTCACCCGTTTTCCACCCTCATCCCTGCCCCGTTCCGGATTTCTTACATGAGTGTGCTCTTATAAATGACATCTGTTCTCTTTAATTTAAATGAAATGTAATGTATTTGCTTCTTAGTAACATCCTTAACATTTGTCGGATATATTTCAAATTTGTTTGTTAAATTGGGGATGACTTCTTATCTGGATAATATGCAAAAGTGTCCCTAATATTAGTGTGATAGCCATCATAACTTGTCCCTGTCACGTGTGCCTCAGTTGCGTATCCTATATTTTGTCAAAACAGTATATTGACTTTGTCATGTCCTGTTGGTTTTGGTGGAAATATCGGGTCAAAGTATTTAAACCCATACTCTGTTATGCATTATCGATATTTTTCGGACACATTTTTGGCCCTTTTGCGGGGAAAACAAAGCAATTCATTCAGTAATTTTCTGTCAAAGAAAAGGAATATAGATACAAATGAAACAAAATACTTTGTCTAATCCGCTTAGTAACAAAGTTAACTGGACTTTAGCTTCCATTTCCACTACCTTTTAGGACAGTTCCGTTAAAAACCTGCAACTTTTCATTTAGTAAAAGTTAAGCGGTATATCATTCCACCCATTTTTTAATTTTTTTGTCCAGCAACATTGTGCCCGGGGGGCCGTGAAGCCATTAAACTTTCAGTCGAATGTTATTTTTGATTTTTTTAGATCGTAAAGCTCGGATTTTGTTGTTTTTGGTGATTTTTTAAATTTTCATTTAAAACTTTCCCAAAATTTGAGGGGTTTAACTTCACGGCTGTATAGCAGTGGGGGCAACCCGTGGAATTTTTCTACATTTTCCTTTGTTGACACATTAGCAACCGCCAAATATTGCGTGTTAGGTGGGGCGCTGTTTCGGGTTTTGTGGGGGCAAAATGAACGACTCTGTCTGGGTTGCTACAATTTTGCATCTATCGCACTTAATGACAAAAACCGCCACCAATCGTACGGAAGTAGACGATCCCTGTTTGGGCGTTTTTGCAGTTTTGTCTTGAAAACCCCTTTTTTCTTAGCAGCCCAAATCCTGAAATTCGAGCAGAGATGAGGGAGGGGGAGGATCTGGGGGAAAAATTAATTAAATTCGGGGGCCCAAAAAAGAGCAAAATCCCTCTTTAAACGCAAAAGCGCAAAAAACAAAAGGAAAAGCACCCCCACAAGGAAAAACTACCCCTGGGGGCGAGGATAGGAGACAAAAAACCGGAAGAAACTGTGTGTGCACGCTGGAACACTGGAACACAACTGATGCAGCTGTTGTAAGAGAAGTATATGTCAGTGTTAATGACAACTGATGACGTCCACTCTGCCCATAGACAGCTCGAACAGTCTCATAATTTTGGCGTTTTGCATTATATCCTGAAATTACCTTTTCCTCGGTGTCACTTCCTAACCAGTCAAGTGAGCGAACAATGGAGTTGGATGTGCCAGGAGGTAATATCATTCATTCCGGGGGAAAACATAAGCGCAAGAAAGCAGGAAAAGCTCAATCACATAGAAAAAGGCCCGTGAAGGGAAAGATACATAGAAAAAACGAAAAGAGCCTGGGGATAGTCCCAAAACCCTTACACTTTACATCATGTGGGCTGTGCAGTTGAAGGTTTCAGCAAAGTTATCTACCCTTTTTTTTTTTTCCCAGGATCTGCCCCGACAAAAATACCCAAGATCCATTTTATTTACAGGCTTTGGTGTCAGACTGTCAATTGTTCTCGTCAACCAGAAAAGAAGTCTGCCTTGGCGGGAAGTGGAAGAAGAAAAGTACGAGTTGGACATGTCAGCCCTAGGTATGAATGATCAACTTATAGGTACGCCTTCTTTTGCAAATATGTATAAAAAAATTGAACAAGCCAAAACAGCAGCAACCAAAAACAGGAAAACCCATCTGAATAGATGTAAAGCCTTTTTGGGCCCCAAAACAAAGGGGGCAAAACATAACAGAGACGGGTCGCCTTTTTCGGGTATGCCCATCCTAGGAAAGATACTTTTTTTGTTTTTTCCCTACTTGTCTGAGCTTATCTTCTTTTGTTTCTTTTTATGTCATAGTTCATTCTAATGTACTCACATCACAAAAGTACCGCGAAGAAAGGCGATAACCGCAGAGCGATCTCCACACGATTACAACTTGCATGAAATTTTTTGAACCGAACGATGTGATAGACCCCCCTAGAAGGGAAATGTATTCTTTCAACACTGTTACATTTACGTTCAAAAAGCAGTTTGGAGTCCCTCGCGTGGTAAAAAATTTTTCTGGTATGCGTGATATAATCATTTGACGTCACTTCGTCAAATATCACTTAAAAGAGGTTGCAGTATTTACCTGAAATTTAGAAAAACCCGGTAGGATTTTTTTGCAACTTGTACTTATAGGGGCATCTGTCACTTTTTTCCCCGGACCCCGACAAGGGTTTTTTCAACAGTCCCTAATATAAACCCCCTTTTTAAACGTGACTTTTCACCCGATTCCCTCTTTTTCGTTTTATTGTAATTTTTTTTCTCAGCTAAAAAACCATTCAGACAGGATGCAGATAGCCGGGTTGCCAAATCAGCAAAAAGTCTTTTTCCTCTAAGGGACAACTTACACCGAAGTTTTATAGACCCCCAAAACTCCCCAAAAATGATGCAAAAACAAAGTCCTCTGATTTAGATAATTTGAGAAAAAAATAAAAATTAAATTTTTTAATTATCCAAAAGGGAAAGGGAAAATCCACGATTGAAGAATGCAATTGACCTGACATATTATGCCTACGAGGAAAATTTTGAAAAGAATTGCTTTTTTCTATTGGGGAAATTTAAATTTTAAATTAGCCCAAAAAGGGCTTATTTCCCGCCCTCGAAATACTCCCGTGGAAGAAATGCAAAGTTTCAGCCGATTACCACTTCTTGAAGGCCACGTCGCGTTTGGGGACATAAAAAGGAAAAGGAAAGGCAAAACAAAAGCCTGTCGGGACTGGGATTTCCGCCCCGCAAAATGATTTCAATTCGGAAAGCAAAAAGAAAATCACAAGTGCAAGGCTGGAATACGGGGGGGGAGGCAAAATAGTTACTTTTTCTTTCTTCAAACCCTAACTATGCCGAGGTATGGGGGGGGCATTGCATGTAGAAGCGGACAGTAAAAACCTTTGCAGGGGGCCCTTTCGTAATGCTTTTTTAGTTTTTTTATATACGTCTTTGTAACTTTTCGGGGATGCTTTGCCCTTTTTCCACCGCAATTTTATGCGATCCCTTTACCGAGAAGAAGATTTTATACAAAACCTTCTTTGCACTCAAAAAACGTTTGGCAAATTTTGGGGGTTTGCTGTGTTTATGGCCCAGACTTATTGCTAACCTTTTTTACGGCTCAAAATAATGGACCCAGGTTTCCCTCACCCGTAAGACGTTGGCAAATGCTTTTTTTTTATTTTGAAAATTGAATCACTTTTTTTCCACTTTAAAAACCCTTGCCCCCTTTTTTCTACGTCAACAGATGGGCACCTATCAGCGAAATCTTTCTGATTTCAAATGTTCTTCAAAAAAAGGGAACCGTTGATATATATCCTACCTTTCGTGCAATATCACGAACTGTAAATCTGGGATTCCTTCAATAATTTCCTTTATTTTGGAAAAAATTTCTTTACGAGATGCAGATTTTGGGCCCACCGATTTCGGTGCATTTTTGAGGACTTACCCAGATCAGATTCTTTTTTTCCACCGCCGAAATGTGTCAAAGAAACACAAAAAGGCCTAAACAGGAAAAATTCAGTCATCAGCTGTTCAAAGAACAACCAAGTTTGAGCGAGCTTTGATGTAAGCCCGTATTCATCTTTCGTCGACGCTTCTACCAACAATTTTTTTCTACGTGGGAATGTTGCGTTTATTCAAAGGCAAATTTTTGTCTTATCTTTGTTCAGACATTTAACCCGTTTTTGTAGATTAATAACCCATACGGGGTATTGGTTTATTATCCCCACGTGGAAAAGAGCTAGGGACAATAACAATTCATTTCGAAAAACTCCTTAAATTTTTTTTCAAGTTTTTAATTTGAAGAAATTTAATAAGAAAATTTTTTTTGATGGGGTTTAAAACATTAAATCTAATATCATTTTATTTTCTTATTTAATCAAAAACAACTGAATATTACTTGTGAAGAACAAACCATTAACTCATTTTGTTTTTCGAAGTAATCTTCTTGCTGATTATGTCTGTTGTTTTGTTAAAACATTTGTTTCACGTAGTGTCATTTGGACAATTCATCTTACTTGAGGTTATACTCCAAAACACGGGAAAAAAAACTAATCAAGAAGAATCGTCAAATACGAACTGTCTTTTTTGTTTTGTTAAATAAGTGTCTAGGTTTTGGGGTCGTGTGCTTTTTTTTAGGATATTTGCGGTAATAAAGATATGTTAATTTTATTGAAATTCCCCGACTAAAATTTTGGATTTTGTTTTAACTCTATCCTGCTGGAAAAAATTGATTTCTGCCCTTTTTTGACCCTGTAGATCAGACAGGGGCCGCCATTCAGCGTAAGATCAATACTTCATGTTCGCATTCAGTCAGATTTTTTTGTTACACATCCCTTTTAAAGTTAATATACGTCCGGATTTAAAGACGGCAAGTTTATCATAGAATTTTGGGGCGGGAAGGGTTTGTTTTAAAAATTTTTTTCAAAAAACGTCCAATTTCAAAAAAGGGAACAGGTTGCTTGTTTCATCAATTAACACACATTCATTTGTGTTTTTCTTTTGGGGGTGGGAGGGGGTGGGGCTGGTGGGGGTTGTGCTTGATCAGGACTTTGTGCTATGAATACAGATAGCTATCACTCCGATTTTTCAAACGTGCGGAATTTCCTTAAGTAAATAATTGTGATAAAACTGAAATTAAAATATTAAGGGTACTATTGGCAAGAAATCCAAAATAAGATAATTTTCAGATTGGTAGCGATTACTTATTTTTATCATATATTTTGCTATGTTTTATTTGCACCACGCGTCATATGAGGTTTGTTAATTTCCCAATGAAAGTGTGTCTTGTGACATGACTGACATTTTGGTGTTTCGTTATATTCTTTGCGCACCGGTAACGTAGTGAGTCCTCAAAAACGGGCCAATTTACAGTGAATGCCTATTTAAGCTTTTAAACGGGGGAAATTTTTTTATCCTCAAAACCTGGCCTTTTTTTAGCGTAGGAAACCCCAAAATTTTATTTTTTTTATTTTTAATTCATGAAAAAGAAAAAGTTTATTACTTATGCTTCTAAAAAGCGGCTTAAAATTGTCTTTCACTATCTTAAAATTTTACCTTTAAGTTCCGATAAATAAATTTTTTTAGGGAAAGTCTTTATTTTAAAAAACCTATTTTTATCGATATAATCAATAAACTTCAAAATTTTCATAATTTAAGCCTCTTTTAAAACCCTACCATTTAAATTCCAATCACGCAAAAAAGCATTATAAACAAACATAAGACTTATGTAATTTTGGGGGACAATGTTGGGTTATCTCGAAAAATTTTAAAAGTGATCAATAAAATTGACTTAATGGTAAATTGACATTTTTGTTATTTTTAAAAAACGTATTTTAAAGTTGTGGGCATGTTGGCAAAATTTAAAATCTCACGGTAACCCTTCACAAACCTTTTTATTACGTCTTTTGCGTTTAAATTGTTTTCTTAAAACCAGCAAAATGACAATATTTTTTTTGAACGTAATACGCAATAGGAGGTTTACATACTGTTTTAAAATTTTTCGCTACTTTATTTTAATATATAATTATAATAAATAATAATCTTGCCTTTTTAAATAAAAGGGGTTTTATTTAAAATTTTTGGCAAACCCCCAAGCACTGCATCTTGAAGAACGTATATTGGTATACGCTTTTATCGTTAAATGAAGTCATTTAAAGAAAATCTGCTCTTAGCTGAAAAAACATTCAACCGAGAAAACGTATTTGGGGTTTATTTTAACGTTGTTAAACTACCCTTTTTTAAAAAAACCAAATTCGCGCCCGGGTTTTTTTTAAAAATCAAAGAAAGGGCCCCCTCTCTAACCGCAGGGATCGCTGAAATTTTGGCCCGGTTTTTTTAGGCAAAAAATTGTTTACCCCTTTTAAAACCCTACAGCAATTTCCCGTAAAAATTGGCCAGGGCGCAAAAGGGTATAAAAGAAAAACACAAAGTTAACACTTTTTTCCTTTAAAAACTTCTCCAAAACCAGTTTTTTTCAGCGCCTTGCAAGAATTCCCTCTTTTTGAAATGGAAAATGAAAACATATTAAATGGGGCAAAGTTTGACAGGGTTTTAATAATTCAAGGGGCCAATAGAAATTTTTTTACATCACATTCAATCTTTTGTGTCACGGAATGGATGTTCACACCAAAATATTTTCCTATGACATTCGAGGTTTTATTTTTGGGGATAATTTAAAAAGCTATTTGTATAAAGTACAGTAAGAAGGTTTAGAATTTTCAGAACAGAAGGTCATTTTTTTTAATTCTCTTTCCCCTTGAAATTTTTGTACAAAAATTTTTTTTAAATTGATCAAAAATAATATACAAAAAAACGCCTTTCTTCGCCGGTGAATATAATTTTGAGGTTGAAAAAACATACAACCCAGAAAAAGTCAATAAATTTTATACATGAAAAATGTATAGCAGTCTTGTTTTGTCAAATGTATTTCCCCTTAATTGGACATTGAAATTGGAAAATTCCGCCCCTTTTTTGGGCCAATTTGGTTTTTGGTTTCCCCAAACACCTACTTTGATCTATTTTTATATCTACAAATTTTAACCCAAGTTAAGTTGATATGATATGTACTAATTATTTTCGAACCGTTTTTACCAATCAGGAAAAATAAATACATCAAAATAAAAATATATTTAAAATACGCATGACCTTGATTGTTTTTCGCTGCAAATTATTACGTTTTTTTTTACACAGCAAATAAAATAGACCCAGATCAGACTGCACATATATACATATTGATCAGAACCCATTCTGCTCGCAAAATCCCCTAACGTTTTGGTTTTTTTGTCAGGGGCTTAAAATTTATTCTTTTACATGTCTTTGCATTGTTATTTTAATGTTTAATTGCCCAAGTGAAAAATGATACCACCAAAAATTATAAAAAAATATATAAATTTTTAATTTTAACTTATTAAACTAAACTCACAATAATTAAAAAATTCTTTTTTCTTAAACAAAAAAAAATTTATCAAAATTTAAAAATTTCCCTTTAAAAATTTTCAAAAAAATAAAAA
The DNA here is from genome assembly GCF_021730395.1 of Mercenaria mercenaria. Classification (NCBI taxonomy): domain Eukaryota; kingdom Metazoa; phylum Mollusca; class Bivalvia; order Venerida; family Veneridae; genus Mercenaria; species Mercenaria mercenaria. Next base: position 26,945,591 of record NC_069378.1, on the reverse strand, counting down.
AATCATAACATAAACCCAAATTTTTACACCCTTTTTCACAAGGGAATTTCCCCAAAATAAAAAAAACTTTTTTTCCAACCTTCAAACAAAATTTTAATTTAAAACATTATAAAAACACTCTTAATCATCCTTTCACTCATTTCCTTTAATTCACCATTTGACTTTTTCCCTGCTTATATCCTTCTCACTTCCCCAAAGAAAACTCTCCATTTCAAAACACTTCCCTCAAATAAAAAAACAAATAATTTACCCGGATTCTAAACCCCTTAAAAAAAATTTAAAATTTTAAAAAACATTTCTTTAAAATTCATTTCTCACAAAATTTTTTTTTTTTTAATTCTAACTTCCGGGAATTTATGGTTCAATTTTGAAAAACCCCCCTTTTTTTAAAAAACCCCCAAAAATTATAATATTTTCAAACCAAAAAAAAATAAAACTCCCTGTTATGAAAGCGCAATCCTTGTTTGGGATATGAAGTGAATACAAACTTTTGGGTATTTGCAAAAATTTTCATGATTAACTAAACTAAAAAAACAACTAAAAATTAAAAAAAAACAACACACATTAGGAAATAGGAACTTTAAAACAAAA